>NC_072378.2:17980000-18605000 GCF_028885625.2 Pongo pygmaeus
TGAGCAAGACAAACAACTGATCAGAATAGGGTCTGTGGTCTCTAACAATGCACAGACCCATAAGCCAGCCTCATAAGCACGATAACCTCCCCAGGATCCCACACTTGGCTGACCATCCTTTGGAACCTTTGGAACCAGCTAAAGCACAGATTACAGAATCTTCCCTCAGGCAGAGGTTTAGGAGGTCTGGGCTGGCCTGATTCTGAAGTAGCCCATGCTTGGACTGGCATTTAGGAATAGCTTGACTAGGCTCCAGCCCACATTGTGATGAGAGAGGGATTGTCCCTGGCTGTTGTATAACCTTGGAATCATTTGGAACTAGCCAAAACTAAAACAAAGTGAGAAGAAAGAAGAAGGCCAAAACGAAACATAGGCCTTTCCTGAGGGATTTATCCACATGTGAAGACTTCAGATTGGAAATCGTAAGAACTCAGCTGCTCCTAAGGAGTGCAGGGGACCAAGTGAACTTTAGCTTTTATTCTACAGACATCATGGGTAGAAAGTAGAAAAGCTCCTTGTACCCATCTGCCAGCGAATCCATTCATTTATCAAATGTGTACTGAGTGGCAGCATCTGAGGTACTGTGAGAGTTGCTGGGAATTCAGGAACAGCACTTTCTCTGCCCTCAAGGGGTTCCCAGGCAAGGGAGGACAGCCAGATGCAACCTAAAGTGGGACACACTCTGGCAGTTGTGTGAATCAGGTTGGTGGGAAGTGACAATTCCCATCTTAAGGGAGACTTCACTTTGGAGAGGTCATTCGAGCTGGATCTTAAAGGTTCAGGGGGTAGTTTGCCAAGCAGAGAAAGAGAATGCCTTAATCAGGTATCACTGAGTTGGAAGACACAGATGAACTCAAACTAGCTGAAGCGAAAAGAGAAGTACATTGGAAGAACACATCCTTGAGAAGTTATCACATCTCATGAAGGGCTGTAGCCAGAGTCTAGAAAATTGGGAATTTAAGTTACTACCTTCTTTTTTTTCAGCTCTGTGGTCTTCATCCCATTCTCTGTGTTTAATTTCTTTTTCTTCTCTCTCTCTACACGAGTTTTGTTGTCTTTCTCTGTACACATAATGAAAAATTACCACCTCAGACCCCTTCGCTTATGTCCTTGTTCCATGTCCCAATGATAGCCAACCAAGCAGAGGTTAGCTATCATTGTTTTGTCTTCTAAGTGAATACAGGTTCTGTTAAAGTCAGAACTTGTTGGGGGTGGAGAAGGGGTTCCTGATAGAGAAGAAACAGAAGAATCAAAAGTTTTGACAGTTTGGCCGGGTGCAGTGGCTCACGCCTGCAATCCCAGCACTTTGGGAGGCAGAGGCAGATGGATCACCTGAGGTCAGGTGTTTGAGACCAGCCTGGCCAACATGGTGAAACCCCATCTCTACTAAAAATACAAAAAATTAGCCAGGCATGGTGGTGGGCTCCTGTAATCCCAGCTACTCAGGAGGCTGAGGCAAGAGAATTGCTTGAACCCAGAGGGCAGAGGTTGCAGTGAGCTGAGCTCAAGCCATCACACTCCAACCTGGGCGACAGAGCAAGACTTTGTCTCAAAAAAAATAAATAAATAAATAAAAGTGTTGACAGACTGAAGAAAATGCTGGATCAACTGAGCACATGGGATGAGCATACAGGGGAGAGACAGTGACCAGCAGAGTGGAGGAGGGAGAGGAGGGAGAGAGTCACGGGTGGTGGGACACTGAGAAAAGGAGGGAATTTGGTATTTTCAGGTCCTGTGTGTGGTGGGAGTTGGTAGTTAACTTCCTCAGACCCACCACACTTTCTCCACTGCTGTGGTTCGTTCAGAAAGGATATGTTCTTTCATTTGGCAAAAAAATAGATACGGACTGCATCTCCACACGACCTCCAAGCATGAGATCATTCAAACTCCTGCTCCTATGATCCTACCTTCTGTTTCCCTCCCAGATGGGAACCATATCTAATCAACCATAGGAAGTGGCCAAAGGAGGAAGCAGGAGCTTGTGGGTCCAGTGTGGAGAAGGCAAAGACTAGGCTGCTGTTCCACACCTTCAGAACACTTTGTAAGTGTTGGTTGCTGCAGAGCTGTAGCCTGGGTCTGGAAAGTTGGGAATTTAAGTTACTGTCTTCTTTTCCTGCCTTCTTTTCTCTTTGGCTAGTTTGAATTCATCTCCATTTCTTGCAACCCAGTGATTCCTGATTAAGGCATTCTCTTTCCCTGCTTGGCAAACTACCCTGTGAACTTTCTGGATCCAGCTCAAATGTCCTCTCCAATGTGAAGTCTCTCTCAGGATGGGAATTGCCACTTCCCACCGAACTGGTTTACATAACTCTGAGACTGTGTAGAGTAAGCACAGTCAATGACACATAAAGGCATGATGTGGAAAACATGGGGGCAAGGAATGGAGATTCTTTTGAACTATCTTGTCACCTGTGAATCATAAACAAAATGTCCTGTCCCCAGACCATAGAAGGTTGCAGCACCTTAATGAAATGGAAGGAAAGGACAAATGACCCCAGGGAAAGTCTTGGGCTGGAAAAGCCTGTCTTTGATGCTGTTCCCAGGCCACTTTGGACACCCTGCTGCCCTGTCTCTTCCTTCTTCAGGGACTCTTGTCTGCTTCTACACTTGTGAATAACATATGCCATGACACCCTCACACAGTTCAAGTATCAAATAGTGTAGAAAGATTTGTAAAATTATCAGCCACTGCCCATCCTTTTCTCCCTCCTGTCCTAGCCCTCCGGAGCAAGCACTTTTTAAAAAAGTTTATTTAACTTTATTTATTTATTTTAGAAACGAACTCTTGCTATGTTGCCCAGGATGGTCTCTTAAGTCGTAGCTTGAAGCAGTCCTCCCTAAGTGTTGAGATTACAGGCATGAGCCACCGTGCCCGGTCTGGAGCAACCACTTTTAACCTTACGTACCTGCTCTGTGCATGACCCTGGGCAAGTTACACACATTCTCTATACTTCAGATTCCTCATCCACAAAATGTCACTAATAATACAACTCCTTTGCAGTTTTATTATTATTATCTCATTTATGAAATGAGATAATCTCCTAGTCAGCATTTTCCAGAGAAACAAAAACAATAGGATATAAAGAGATTTATTATAAGGAATTGGTTCACACAAATATGGAGGCTGAAAAATGCCACTATCTGCCATCTGCAAGCTGGAGAACCTGGAAAACTGGTGGTTTAATTACAGTCCAAGTCTGAAGTTCTGAGAACCAGTAGCACTAATGGCATGAGTCCCAGTCCGAGGGCAGGAGAAGACTGATGTCTCAGCTCAAGCAGCCAGGCAGTGAGTGGGTTCAGCCTTCCTCTGCCTTTTTTTGTTCTATTGAGACCCTGAACAGATTGGGTAGTGCCCACACACTTTGGGGAGGTCCATCTGCATTACTCAGTCTACCAAATGCTAATCTCATCCAAACAGACGCTCACAGACACACCCAGAAATCATGTTTAACCAAATATTTGGCACCTCATGACACAGTCAAGTTGACACATAAAATTAATGATCACACCATCACACCATGTAGAGTGACTAGCATTGTGCCTTCACACAGTAAGCATTAATGTTAGCTTTCACTATCACAGTGTGTTTTAATCCATTAGTTTGATTGTTTGTTCCCCCATTGGACTGTTTCTTAAGGAATTAGCGAGTGACACAACTCAATAGCATAAAACAAAATAACCTGATTAAAAATGGACAAAGATTAGCCAGGCACGGTGATATGCACTTGTAGTCCCAGCTACTTGGGAGGCTGAGGCAGGAGGATCCCTTAAGCCCAGGAATTTGAGGCTGCAGTGAGTTAATGATCACACTACTGTGCTCCAGCTTGCTGTATGACACAGACCCCATCTAAAAAAAAAAGGCGAGGGCAAAGGACCTGAATATGAATAGACACTTTCCCAAAAAAGACATACAGAGAACTAGGCGTATGAATATGAAAAGGTGTTCAACATTACTAATCATCAGAGAAATGCAAATCACAGCCACAGTGACATATCACCTCACACTTGTTAGGAAGGTTGTTATCAAAAAGAAAAGATATAAGTGTTGGTGAGGATGTAGAGAAAAGGAAACCCTTGTATACTGTTGGTGGGAAGGTAGATTGGCATAGCCATTATGGAAAACAGTAGTAGGAAGTCTCCTCAGAAAATTAACAGTGGAGCTACCATATGATCCAGCAATCTCACTTTTGGGTATATATCCAAAGAAAATAAAATCAGTATGTTGGTCAGGCACAGTGACTCTTCCCTGTAATCCCAGCACTTTGGGAGGTCATTTTGGGCAGATCACTTGAGGCTAGGAGTTTGAGACCAGCCTGGGCAACATGGCGAAACCCTGTCTCTACAAACAATACAAACACTGGCCGGGTGTGGTGGCGCACACCTATAATCCCAGCTATTCTGGAGGCTGAGGCGTGAGAATCGCTTGAACCCAGGAGGCGGAGGCTGCAGTGAGAGTGAGCCGAGATCGCACCACTGCATTCCAGCCTGGGTGACAGAGCTAGACTCTGTCTCAAAAAAATTAAATTAAAATAAAATAAAATAAAATCAGTATGTTGAAGAGATATCTGCACTCCCATGTTCATTATGGCATTGTTCACAGTAACCAAAATGTGGAAATGTAAGTGTCCATTGATGGCTGAATAGATACACACACACACACACACGCACACGCACACACACACACACACACAGTTGAATCACATTCAGCCACATCAAAGAAGAAAATCCTACCATTTGTGACAACATGGATGAACCTGGAGGACGTTATGGTAAGTGAAATAAGCCAGACACAGAAAGAAATACTGTCTTATATGTAGAATCTAAAAAAGTTGAACCCTGTCAGGCATGGTAGCTTACTCCTATAATCTCAGCAATTTGGGAGGCCAAGGCAGGTGGATCACTTGAGCTCAGGAGTTCGAGGCTAGCCTGGGCAACAGGGTGAAACCCCCCAAAATAGAAAAAAAATATAAAAACTAGCTGGGCGTGGTGGCGTGTGCTTGTAGTCCTAGCTACTTGGGAGGCTGAGGTGGGAGGATGACTTGAGCCCAGGAGGTGGAGCTTTCAGTGAGCCACGATTAAGTCACTGCACTCCATCCTGGGCGACAGAGCCAGACCCTGTCTCAAAAAATACATAAATAAAATAAAAATTAAAAAATTAAAAAGTTAAACTCATAAAAGCAGAGTCAAATGGTGGTTGCCAAGGGTCTCAGGATAGAGGAAATAGATGGATCCATTCATCCATGGACATTTAGGTTTCCATATTCGGTCAAAGGGTACAAACTCCATTTATAAAGATGAGTAAGTTCTGAGGGTCTGATGAATAGCATGGTTGCTATGGTTAATAATGTTGTAGTGTTTACCTGAAATTTTCTAAGAGAGGAGATCTTAAAGTGTACTCACCACACACACATACACTCACACACAATGGTAATTATGTGTGGTAATGGATGTGTTAATTAATCTGTTTATGGTAATCATTACACAATGTGTACGATACACCTTGAATTGTAATTTGTGAATTATACCTCAATAAAGCTGGGAGAAAAAGAATTCAAGTGTGTAAAGTGGCAGACACATGGAAGGAACCTAGTAAAAAGTACTCATTTTATTATTACTGTTGTTGAAGATGGTAGGAAACTTCTTTTGCTCATCTGAATATCTCCAATCCATGGCACAGAACTTGACACCTAGTACCTTCTCAATGGAAGTTTCACGGAATGAATTAATTGAATAATTGGGTCTCTGTTCTTATCAAAATACTCAGCAGCGAAGTATATGCATGGATTACTGTGATGTTCCCAATTTTTTTTCCTTCAGAGCCTGTGACACATTCTGGTAAGCATTCTCAGCACTGGCAGGTCTTCATCCATCACCTAGTCCTGGTATTTTCAAGCTGGAGGGAATCTTAGAGATTATTTAATCCAATTGTGTTGCCTTAGACAGATAAATCTAAGACATCACTAAGGTCACATAGTTGGTCAGTAATGAATCAAGAAAGACTGGCTTCATAGCATAAGTAATTTTTTTTTTTTTTTTTTTTTTTGAGGGAGAGTCTCGCTTTGTCACTCTGTCACCCAGGCTGGAGTGCAGTGGTTCGATCTTGGCTCACTGCAACCTCCGCTTCCCAAGAGGTTCTCCTGCCTTAGCCTCAGCTGGGATTACAGGTGTGCACTACCATGCCTGGCTAATTTTTGTACTGTTAGTAGAGACAAGGTTTCACCATGTTGACCAGGCTAGTCTCGAACTCCTGGCCTCAAGTGATCCACCTGCCTCAGCCTCCCAAAGTACTGGAATTATAGGCGTAAGCCACCATGCCTGGCCTGCATAAGTAATTTAAAGTTATTTGCAGTTAAGTCTGGCAGTAAGATGAGTGAATCAGCTGGGAAATATGGGTTGGTCCAAAATCAAGGTATGAGTGAAAACAAACCAGATTGCCCTGCTCTAAGGGCAGTGAAAGTGATCTAAAAGAAGAGCCCTCCCCCTGCCCCCCGCCCCCCCCCCAGCACGGAGATGCCATCACTGCTATGTGAGTTGCCTCCCAAGGTGGCTGCTTTGAAGGAGAGTATCCAAACAGGCTTCACTGGCTCCCTGGAATGGTCACAAGTTTTTTTCTTTTTTCTTTTAATTTCTTTTTTTGTCAGTCAATCAGCTGACTATATTGACAAGATACTGATTGGTTCCATGTTGAAGAAAACATACAATACAAAATACAGGCCAGGCGTGGTGACTTATGCCTGTAATCCCAGCACTTTGGGAGGCCCAGGTGGGCAGATCAACTGAGGTCACCAGTTTTAGACCAGCCTGGCTAACACGGTGAAAGCCTGTCTTTACTAAAAATAGAGGCTGGGCCCAGTGGCTCATGGTCATAATCCCAGCACTTTGGGAGGCCAAGGGGGGTGGATCACCTGAGGTCAGGAGTTTGAGGCCAGCCTGGCCAACACGGTGAGACCCCGTCTCTACTAAAAATACAAAAATTAGCCAGGTGTGGTGGTGGGCACCTGTAATCCCAGCTGCTTGGGAGGCTGAGGCAGAAGA
The DNA here is from genome assembly GCF_028885625.2 of Pongo pygmaeus. Lineage (NCBI taxonomy): Eukaryota > Metazoa > Chordata > Mammalia > Primates > Hominidae > Pongo > Pongo pygmaeus. The sequence goes on from NC_072378.2 coordinate 17,987,035, forward strand.
ATTGCTTGAACCTGGGATGTGGAGGTTGCAGTGAGCCAAGATCGTGCCATTGCACTCCAACCTAGGTGACAAGAGCGAAACTCCGTCTCAAAAAAAATAGAATAAAATAAAATAAAAATATAAAAATTAGCAGGGTGTGGTGACACACACCTGTAGTCCCAGCTACTCAGGAGGCTGAGGCAGGAGAATGGCTTGAACCTGTGAGGTGGAGGTTGCAGTGAGCCAAGATCGTGGCACTACAGAGTGAGACTCCATCTCAAAACAAAACAAAACAAAACAAGAAAAACACATAAAAAGTTGGTTCTATCCCCTCTCACTCCCCTCCTTACCCATCCACCCCCAAATATTCATCATGGTAGCCAGGTACAGTGGCTCAGGCCTGTAATCCCCACACTTTGGGAGGCTTCAGCGGGCAGATGGCTTGAGCTCAGGAGTTTGAGCCCAGCTTGGGCAACACGCCAAAACCTCGTCTCTACAAAAAAAAAAAAAAAAATAGCTGGGCTTGATTCGGTCAGAATAGGGCTCAGAGCCAGAGGTCAGGGTGACCGAGGTGGAGGGGTTGTGGGCAATGGGCTCATGGATGTCGAGGTGTTTTTTTAAAGACTCCTTTCCCATGAGGTTGCAGACCTAGAGAACTGAAGCAATCTGACTCAACGTCAACTCTCAACATTTTGCTTCTGAGTTTCTGCCAGGCTTTCTACCCACCACTTCCAACGTGATGCTCTGAAGACTTCCGCAGCTCAGGCTCCTCTTCTGAATTCCAGAACACTGAAAATGATGTGAGTGACTCTTTTCATTTTTTCTAAGGTTGGTACATAATGAGCACCACTCTGAATGCACAGGAGAGAAGTTAATTCATTAGAACAGTGGATGCCATGGGGCATCAGGGCTTAATTCTCTTGTGGAACCTGGTGGAGAAAGGACCCAGTGGGTTCTTCCTGTAATTCCCAATCTGTCATACTCTAGTGTGTCTTTGCTCCATGCCATTGAAGATATAAGTGCACCCTGCTCACCCCCGACTCCTGGCTCCCTCCAGCCTCACTGGGGATGTGCGGGCGGGGCAATGCTCTTGTCAGTAAAGGAGGACTGATACATTTGGGTTTTTAAAAAATGGTTTTCTTTTCTTTTTCTTTTTTGAGACACAGTTTCACTCTGTCACCCAGGCTGGAGTGCAGTGGCATGATCTCAGCTCACTGCAACCTCTGCCTCCCGGGTTCAAGTGATTGTCCTGCCTCAGCCTCCCAGTTAGCTGGAATTACAGGCACCTGCCACCATGCCCAGCTAATTTTTGTAGTTGAATTAGAGATGGGGTTTTGCCATGTTGGCCAGGCTGGTCTCAAACTCCTGACCTTAAGTGATCCCCCCACCTCGGCCTCCCAAAGTGTTGGGAGCAGTGTGAGCCACTGCGCCTGGGTGAAAAAAAAATGTTTTTCTTTTAGTCATGTTAATATGAGGACAGATAACTAGGGAAAATAACAAACTAATCTTGTTTGGAGTTTAAGGCAGCTGTGACTAATTAATGCATTAATTCCTGGAAATGAAAAGGCCCTTTTTGTTTCAGGATTCAGGATTCAAAATTCATGATTCAAGGTTCAGGATGTGAGTCCACTCTTTTAAACTATGATTCCTAACCTCCTAGGCCCTCATTAAACACTTCTGCAGATCTTTGCCTGCACGGAGTATAGTTGTCTCCCAGAAAGTCTTCAAGATGAAAGGAAAACAACAACCTGCAAAAATCTTTCTCCAGGGAAAGCACCTTCATGTGAGCTAGGAGGAGTTCCAGTTTCCACATGAAGCGCTTGCTGATGGACAGTTTATTTCCCTGCTCACTGGCTCTGCTTTCCAGGTAGCACTGCAGGTATCACTTTATAATTTTAAAAAGCATTTCCTGAAGACCTTGGCAAAATTCTGAGACGAGTGGAAGAAATATGCCTCTAAAAATGACTGTTCCTTTTTGAACAAGGAAATCCTACTTTTTGTAAAGGGAGGAATGTTCTGTAATGGGAGCAAACAGATGTGTTTCCAAAAATAGATTGTAAGGCAGCGTTTATAAGGCTATTGAGAACCTTGGTTGTTACGTGAATGCTTTCTCAAAAAGACCTAAAAAAAAGTTCAGCCACTTAATTGACCTTAAAAAAGCCTTAGCTAGGCAGGAGAATGGTGTGAACCCAGGAGGCGGAGGTTGCAGTGAGCCGAGATCGCACCACTGCACTCCAGCCTGGGCGACAGAGCAAGACTCCGTCTCAAAAAAAAAAAAGCCTTAGCTGTGTGTGTGTGTGTGTGTGTGTGTGTGTGTGTGTGTGTGTGTGTTTAGCCTCCACAGTCCGTGCAATGACAACAAATTTTCCTGTAAGAGCTTTTTAAAGATGTTATTTTATTTTAATATTTAAAAATATATATATTTTTAAAAGAGACAAGTTCTCACTATCTTGCCTGGGCTAGTCTCGAACTCCTGAGCTCAAGGGATCCTCCCGCCTGGGCCTCCCAAAGTACTGGGATTACAGGCATGGGCCACCATGCCTGGCCCTGGAAGAGCTTTTAATAAAAACTTGCTGGGCGTGGTGGCTCACACCTGTAATCCCAGCACTTTGGGAGGCCGAGGCAGGTGGATCACCTGAGGTCAGGAGTTTGAGACCAGGCTGGCTAACATGGTGAAACCCTGTCTACTAAAAGTACAGAAATTAGTCAGGCGTGGTGGTGGCGCCTGTAATCCCAGCTGCTCGGGAGGCTGAGGCAGGAGAATCACCTGAACCCAGGGGGTGGAGGTTGCAGTGAGCGGAGATCGAGCCACTTCATTCCAGCCTGGGCGAAAGGTGAAACTCTGTTTCAAAAAAAAAAAAAAAAAAGATTATGTAAAAGCAGCTAAACGTCAATTATTAATGTAAGTGATTGTTATTTTGGAGTTTATTATAATATTCTTTTTCTTATTTTTTTTTGAGACAGAGTTTTCCTCTGTTGTCGAGACTGGAGTGCAGCAGCATGACCTCGGCTCACTGCAACCTCCGCCTCCCGGGATCAAGTGATTCTCCTGCCTCAGCCTCCTGAATAGCTGGGATTTCAGGCATGCAGCACCATGCCCGGCTAATTTTTTGCATTTTTAGTAGAGAGAGGGTTTCACCATGTTGGCCAGGCTGGTCTCAAACTCTTGATCTCAAGTGATCCGCCTGCCTCGGCCTCCCAAAGTGCTGGAATTACAGACGGGAGCCACCACACCCGGCCCTATAATATTGTTTTGATTTATAAATGTTTAAAAATATTTTATAATATAGTTCTAAAAAAATAAAAATAGGCCTGGCACGGTGGGTGGCTTATGCCTGTAATCCCAGCACTTTAGGAGGCTGAGGCAGGTGGATCACAAGGTCAGGAGATCGAGACCATCCTGGCTAACACGGTGAAAACCCGTCTCTACTGAAAATACAAAAAATTAGCCGGGCCAGTGGCGGGCGCCTGTAGTCCCAGCTACTCGGGAGGCTGAAGCAGGAGAATGGTGTGAACCCGGGAGGCGGAGCTTGCAGTGAGCCAAGATCGTGCCAGGGCACTCCAGCCTGGGTGACAGGGTGAGACTCTGTCTCAAAAATTAGAATAAAATAAAATAAAAATAAGTACAAACACAAATTTTAAGGCTGGGCATGGTGGCTCACACCTGTAATCCCAGCACTTTCGGAGGCCAAAGCAGGGGGAGTGCTTGAGCCCAGGAGTTTGAGACCATCCTGGGCAACACAGAGAGACCTTGTCTCTACAAAAAAAATTAAAACATTAGCCAGGTGTGGTGGTGCATGCCTATATTTCCAGCTACTCAGGAGGCTGAAGTTGGAGGATCGCTTGAGCCCAGGAGGTTGAGGCTGCAGTGAGCCATGATCATACCACTACACTCCAGTCTGGACAAATTAAACAAAAATTTTTTAAAGAGAAACTCTAATGCTGTATACCAATAAATAATTTCTCACAAAAGAAACAGATGCATGTTGCAAGTGAAAATAATACTCAATGAACCTGAAGTAGATTGTTTGTAAGCCTAGTGAAAAGCAAATTAAGTTTTTCAATGAATGTTGACAATAATTCACAATCAGACACAGTGTTGGTATTTAACACGAGCATGGGCACGATAAAGAAATCAAGTTAAAATAATACAAAATGTTTTACTTACATTTATTCTTAATCTCAAAATGTACTTTTAGATTTAAAATGCACTTAATCTCAAAATGTACTTTTAGATTTTGAAAAAGTAAGTTTCTTAGTGTTTTTTAAAAAATTGTCATAAAAATTGATCTTATCCATTTAAATGAACTATTATCTGAATACTTTACTAGTTGATTAAAAAAATATGAGTTAAATTTACAAATTATTTATATGAATGAATAATTCCTATAAATTGTAGGAATTGCATGATTCCTACAAATCAGGATTGAGATTGCTTCATTTGTGGCTGTCATAGTAACGACAGGATCCCATACAGAGCTGTGTGTTACTATTTGGGTTTCGATGTGTCTCAGGTCATGTTGTCTCCGAGGATGCTGCTAACAGAAGAATGCTTTCTCATGACCGACTTCAGCAGCAGGCACTTTGCATAGATTTAACTGTAGTGCAGATTTGAGTTTAGTCACAGCATTACTCTGGCCACCATTAGAGTACAGGCACATCTAAAATGTTTTCTGACAGTCTATTAGAACCAGCCTTAAAAACATGTATTTGAAAGTGAAACTCAAGAGCCTCCTGGGCCAGAACTCACTCTAAGGAGAGAAGAGACCAGACATAAAGACTTGATCATTGGAAGGATTCTGAATACCAGAGTGGGTTTTGCTCTCATTTTCTAATCGGTCAGGGGATCTCAAAGATGAAACCGAGGATCCCCTGAAGTCAGGATAACTTGAGGAAAGTTTGCGGACGTTTTACAAAGGTGGGTAGATGGGGAACCTCAGGGATAGTTAAAGCCAGGGGAGATTTTTGCCATACTGTGTATATGCTTGTGTGTGTGTGTGTGAGAGAGAGCCAGAGAGAGAGAGAGGGAGAGAGACAGACACACACACAGAGATTTTTTGCAGGGATTTGACCTCCCACAGTTGTGGAAGTGATTAAGCAGGCTCTGTAAGACTTGTCTTTGTGTGTGATGCCAGAACCTGACGCCCAGGGAGTGAAGAGCTGGGAAAGAAGATGAATGTGGAGTGTTGGGGAGCAAAAGCCAGCTGGGACCACTGGCATGAGTTGGAGCCCCATGAGGAGAAACTAAAATCCATGTCCATTTTTGTTAACTCTGACTGGTGTGGGTATCCTGCAGAAGTCAGGGCCTCTTGCCCAGAGCTAAACACACACCTGGCCTAGGAGAAAAAGAAGCTGGAAGGGGAGTAGTTGCAGGCTGCTGCCTCCTGGCCATGACAGCCTGCAGACTAGCAACCATACATGCGACTTTAAAAACAACTGCTGCTGCCACCGGGCGTAGTGGCTCACGCCTGTAATCCCAGCACTTTGGGAGGCTGAGGTGGGAAAATCACCTTAGGTCAGGAGTTCAAGACCAGCCTAACCAACATGGAGAAACCCTATTTCTACTAAAAATACAAAATTAGCCGGGCGCGGTGGCGCATGCCTGTAATCCCAGTTACTTGGGAGCCTGAGGCAGGAGAATCCCTTGAACCCAGGAGGCGGAGGTTGCAGTGAGTCAAGATCACGCCACTGCACTGCAGCCTGGTGTCAGAGCGAGACTCAAAAAACAAATGAAAAACCAGCTGCTGCTTCCTTTCTGCTGCCAAATCTCCCACAGGAAAATTTAGAAAGGGAGTTCTGGGAAATCAGACCTAGCCACCTTGACACATTAAAACTCCACACCCCTGTTCATACTTCATACTCTGAAATTCTGAAACAGGCTCAACACTACTTCCAGAATCTGCACTGATCTTTCTGGTTTCCTTTTTTTGACACAGTATCTCACTGAACCAGGCTTGAGTGCAGTGGTGTAAAAACTCATTACAACACTGAACTCCCGGGTTTAAGTAAACCTTCAGCAAATTCTTATGCTCACGCAATCCCCTACCACCTCAGGCTCCCACGTATCTGGGACTGCACATGCCTACTGCGTTCAGAAGTGGTGGGTTCTTAGTTTCACAGACTTCAAGAATGAAGCCACAGACCCTCCCAGTGAGTATCACAGTTCTTAAAGGCGGCGTGTGCATAGTTTGCTCTTTCATGATGTTCACATGTGCTCTGAGTTTTTTCCTTCTGGTGGGTTTTGGGTTTTACGAGTTGAGAATTGAGATTACAGACCTTCACAGTAAGTATTACGATTCCTAAGGGAGCACAACTAGAGTTATTAGTTTTTTCTACCAAGTTCGTGATCTTACTGACTAATGAACTGAAATTGCAGGTCTCTGTGATAAGCATCACAGCTCACAGTGTGAACCTAAAGAATAACCAGCAAGCTTATTGTAAAAAGTAAAACAACAAAACTCTCTACCACCACAGTGAACCTTAACAAGTTACCACTGCTGGCTTGGCCATCCTGCTTTTATTCTCTTATCTGGCCCCACCCACATCCTGCTGATTGGTCCATTTACAGAGAGCCAATTGGTCCATTTTACAGAGAGCTGATTGGTCCGTTTTGACAGGATGCTGATTGGTGCATTTACAATCCCTGAGCTAGACACAAAAGTTCTCCATGTCTCCACTAGATTAGCTAGATACAGAGTGTTGATTGGTGCATTCACAAACCCTAAGCTAGACACAGGGTGCTGATTGGTGTGTTTACAAACCTTGAGCTAGATACAGAGTGCCGATTGGTGTATTTACAATCCCTTAGCTGGCTATAAAGGTTCTCCAAGTCTCCACCCCCCCCACCCCCAGAGTAGCTAGATACAGAGTGTCCGTTGGTGCATTCACAATTTGTTAGCTAGACATACAGATTCTCCAAGTCCCCACCAGACTCATGAACCTAGTTGGCTTTATCGAGTGGATCTGGCACCGGGGCCACAGATGGAGCTGCCTGCCAGTTCGGTGCGGTGCACCCACACTCCTCAGCGCTTAGGTGGTCGGTGGGATTGGGCGCCGTGGGGCAGCGGGCGGCGCTCATCGGGGAGGCTCGGGCGGCACAGGAGCCCACAGAGTGGGGGGAGGTTCAGGCATGGCGGGCTGCAGGTCCCGAGCCCTGTCCCGCGGGGAGGCAGCTAAGGCTAGGCGAGAAATTGAGCACAGCAGCTGCTGACCCAGGTGCTAAGCTCCTCACTGCCCGGAGCTTGCAGGCCGGCCGGCCGCTCCGAGTGCGGGGCCCGCAGAGCTCGCGGCCACCCGGAACTCGCTGGCCCGCGCCCCGCGCAGTCCCGGTTCCCGCCTGCGCTTCTCTCCCCACACCTCCCTGCAAGCTGAGGGAGCCAGCTCCAGCTTTCACCAGACCAGAAAGGGGCCCCTACAGTGTAGGAGCGGGCTGAAGGGCTCCTCAAGGGCGGCCAGAGTGCGAGCGAGAGCTGTGAGGGCTGCCAGCATGCTGTCATCTGTCAATCCTACCACCACGCCCAGCTAATTTATGTTTACTTTTAAAAAATAAAACCCCTGGCCAGGAAGCAGTTGCTCATGTCTGTAATCACAACACTTTGGAAGGTGAAGGCGGGTAGATCACCTGAGGCCAGGAGTTCGAGACCAGCCTAGCCAATATGGCGAAACCCCGTCTCTACTAAAAATAAAAAATGAGCTGGGGTGGTGCCACATGCCTGTTGTCGCAGCTACTCGGAAGGCTAAGGTGGGAGAATCGCTTGAACCCGGGAGGCGGAGGTTGCAGTGAGCCGAGGTTGCACCATTGCACTCCAGCCTGGGTGACAGAGCAAGACTGTCTCCAAAAAATAAAAATAAAAAGCCTATAATTCCAGCACTTTGGAAGGCTGAGGTGGGAGGAATGCTTGAGGCCGGGAGTTTGAGATTAGACTGAGAAACAGACCTCCCCAGCTCCCCCCACTCCCCACTGCCCTTCTCTACTTTAAAAATTTTATTTATGTATTTATTTATTTTTGAGATGGAGTCTCACTCTGTCACGCAGGCTGGAGCGCAGTGGCTCAATCTCAGCTCACTGCAACCTCCATCTCCTGGGTTCAAGCGATTCTCCTGCCTCAGCCTCCCCAGTAGCTAGATTACAGGTGCATGACACCGCACCCGGCTAATTTTTGTATTTTTAGTAGAGCCGGGGTTTCACCATATTTGCTAGGCTGGTCTCCAACTCCTGACCTCGGGTGACCTGCCCGCATCGGCCTCTGGAAGTGCTGGGATTATAGGCATGACCCACCGCGCCCGACCTAAAATACTTTTGTTTAATTAACAGTCGTGGTTGTGCACACCTGTGGTCCCAACTACTCTGGAGGCTGAGGTTGGGGGGTTGCTTTAGTCCAAGAGTTTGAGGCTGTGGTGAACTATGATCATGCCATTGGAGTCCTGCCTGGGCAACAGAGCAAGACCCTGTCTTTAAAAAAATAAAATAAAGCTGGGTGTGGTGGCTCACGCCTGTAATCCCAGCACTTTGGGAGGCTGAGGCGGGTGGATCCCTGGAGGTCAGGAGTTCGAGACCAGCCTGGCCAACATGGCGAAACTCTGTCTCTACTAAAAATACACAAATTAGCTGGGCATTGTGGCAGACGCCTGTAATCCCAGCTACTCAGGAGACTGAGGCAGGAGAATCGCTTGAACCTGGGAGGCAGAGGTTGCAGTGAGCCAAGATCACACCATTGCACTCCAGCGTGGGCGGCAGAGCAAGACTCCGTCTCAAAAATAATAATAATAAAATAAATAAGTAAAAAATAAATGAGCATTACAAATCACTATGAAGGTATGTTTGTCAAGGATGATAGATACAACATAGCTGACAGTTTTCTTTATAAATTTTAAATATTTAGACTTTGTGAGGGAAGAGTGTCTGTGTCAGTAACTGGGAGGCCAACCCAAGGTAATTTATGTTGAGTAAATATAGTAGGTGTGCACTATCCACCTTTCTCTTATTCAGGTTAGCAGTAGCATGCACCAAGTCAGAAAGACTCGTCAACTCTTTTTAGATTTTTATTTTTTGAATTCACATGATTCAAAATTCGAAAGGAAAAAGTGATATTCAATGAAAAATGTGGACAAGAAATACTGTGTTTCTTATGTTCCCTTTGAGAGATATTCTCTACATATATAAACAAATTTGTACCTTTATATCCCCCTTTACACTATTTTAACCTAAATTTTAGCATATTACTTGTACTGTTCTTCACCTTGCTTTGTCACTTAATAAGATATCTTAAAGTTTTTTTGTTGTTGTTGTTTTTAAAGAGACAGAGTCTTGTTCTGTCACCCAGGTAGGAGTGCAGTGGCACGATCATAGCTCACTGCAGCCTCAAACTCCTGGGCTCAAGCAATCCTTCTGCCTCAGCTTCCTGAGTAGCTAGGACTACAGGTGTATGCCACCACAACTGGCTAATTCTTAAATTTTTTGTAGAGATGGGATCATGCTATGTTGCCCAGACTGGTCTCAAACTTCTGACCTCAAGGGATCTTCCTGTCTTGGCCACTCATAGCCTTCGGATTACAGGCATGAGCCACTGCATTCAACCTTAGAGATTGTTTTGTGTTAGTACATGAAGAGCTTCTTTATTCTTTGTTTATAGCTGCGTAAGTTTTTGTTTTTTTAGACAAGGTCTCACTCCCGTCGCCCATGCTGGAGTGCGATGGCGTGATCACTGCAGCCTCGACTTTCCAGGCTCAGCGGATTCTCCTACCTCAGCCTCCAGAGTAGCTGGGACTACAGGAGTGTGCTACCACACCTGGCTAATTTTTCGTATTTTTAGTAGAGATGGGGGTCTCACTATGCTGCCCAGGGTGGTCTCAAATTCCTGGGCTTAAACAATCTACTGGTCTTGGCCTCCCCAAGTGCTGGGATTACAGGCGTGAGCCACCATGCCCAGCCAGGCTGCATAATATTTTAGGATTTATTTAATTAGTTCCTTATTGAATGTACAATTAGATTGTTAACAATATTTTGCTATTACAAACAATGCCAAAGTGAACGACAGAGTCTCATTCTATTGCCCAGGCTGGAGTTTAGTGGTGCAATCATGGTTCACTCCATTGAACTCTCAGACTCAATCCATCCTCCCGCCTCAGTCAAGTTGCTGAGATTACTGGCGTGCACCATCACCATGCCTAGCTAATTTTTGTATTTTTTGTTAGAGACGGGGTTTTGCCATGTTGCCCAGACTGATCTCAAACTCCAGAGCTCAAGTGATCTGCCCATCTTGGCCTCCCAAAGTGCGTTTAACATTTTGAAAGTCCGTTACCATGCAGAAAGGATTTTGAAATTCTCCCATTAGCACTTTTATTTTAACATTTAAACCCTTAATCCTTTCTGAATTTATTCTAGTATATGAGGTAAGAATCCAAACATTGTTTTTTAGATGGCTACCAATTGTCCCAACACAGTTTATTAAACAATCTTTTTCCTGCTAATTAGGAATGCCACCTTTATCAGGTAGTAAATTTCCATTTGGACTTGGGTCTTTTTCTGTAGGTTTTAGGTGATTCTCCTAATCTGCCTCAGCCAGATACTTTGGCCTGTATTTTATTAGTCTGGTATTATAAAAAAAAAAAAAAATAGGCATATATCCAAGACTCTGGCACAAATCTATTCAAACTTCATTCAGAGCAATATATGCAATGGATGAATTGTTCTCTGGGGGAAATATTTAAAAATCCTACATCTGCTAAAATCCAATCTTCTTCATATGTTGAGGCTGATGTCCAAACCATAACTATTGTCAGTATTGGTCAATGAATCTTGATTTTAGAGTGAAATAGTGTTGAGTGTCAGGTTTTTTTGTTTTGTTTTTTGTTTTATTTTTTGAGACGGAGTCTCACTCTGTTGCCCAGGCTGCAGTGCAGTGGCGCAATCTCGGCTCACTGCCACCTCCCCCTCCCGGGTTCAAAAGATTCTCGTGCCTCAGCCTCCCAAGTAGCTGTGATTACAGGCACGAACCACTGTGCTGGCTAATTTTTGTATTGTTTTTTAGTAGAGATGGGGTTTTGCCATTTTGGCCAGGCTGGTCTCAAACTCCAGACCTCGGGTGATCCACCCACCTTTGCCTCCCAAAGTGCTGGGATTGCAGGCATGAGCCACGGCACCTGGCCCCCCAAGTGTCAGTTTTGATTGTTTTTATGGGTCAAATTAGCGTGTTGGTGAACTGTGCTTATGGTTAGGGTAACAAACAGGTTCTACCCTTTCTCTGCTCACCATCTTACCTTCTCCCCAAGCATGGTTCTGGTTTGGTTTTGTTTCAATCAACAACCTACATACATTTAATTGATATCCTAACCTCAAACCACTCTCTTCTCAATACTAGAGGCATTTTGATTTGTAGGCAGCTTTGAGACAGCTCCAGGACTATACCTTGTGGACTGCCAACTTTGGCTCATGTAATTGACCAAGGACCAGGCTGTGCTCTAAAATTTACTGAAGTGTTTGTGCTGAGGTGAGGCCTCTCAAAAGTTGCTACTCCCAGCCCGTGACTGAGGACAGCAGGGATGTTAAGGCAGGTCTGGAAGACATGGAATGCCTCTCATAGCTGCCTTGGGCTTCAGGACTGACTACCTAGTGGCCTTGTTGAGCCTTCTTTTGACTGCAGAGTAGTTGAGGACACTTCTGCCCAACTTCCTCTCCTCCTTCACTTAGGGTCAGGTTTGCATGGTGGTTTGATGTTTCTCCCAGTCTTACCCAGCTTTCTCCCATTTTCTCTCACACAGGCACTTCCCCTAATAAAATTCCTGCACATAACCCTGATTTGACATCTGATTCTTGGAGGAGCTGAATTAATGCGAGCTTCCCATTCTTACAGCCATTAAATATATTGTTTGGTAGTTTCCCTACACACCCATCACAAGAAGTTGTATGTTGGATCTTTGCTTTACTTTCCAACTGTGTGTTAGGAATAGCTCTTTTGCTCAATTCAGTATAGTGTCCTGCCTCTTACCCACAGAGATGCAGTCACAGGTCATTACATCTGTATGGCAGTAAGTTAGGACTCTGAGACTTCAGTGGTCACATACCAGGAATGAATGGAATATTCATCTTAAGAACAATTGGTGCCTGATGAATAACACAAAGAGGTAATTTCAATCTGAGTTTCATAGAGGGTGTACCCAAAGAACAGAACTGTTCCTGGAGGCTGAGATCACACTTTTGTTTGTAGGTGAAGCAGGATTAATGCATCACTCTGCTGAATGATGAGCAGACACACCCTTGAATTTAGTTAAATACGCACCCTTCCTGCTTTTACTCAAGAAGTTCAGTGTTTCCAAAGCTATGATTTAAGGGTAAACATTCTTCCTCTCTCCATCTTAGGGCTTCTGATATTCTGGAGAAACCAGTGTTATCTGAGTGTTAAAGCTCAGTTATTAATCCTTTCTCAGAGTTCCTGGATAATGTTATTAGCTTTCAAGCATGTGATGCTTCCCAAGAGAGCTGTTGACTTCCAGTCTGACCAAATTCTTTCAGGTCGTGGCGTGTACGATGTATAAAAGTTTTGGAATGTTTTTGAGATGACTTCTGCAGGTGAGTCTTTCCTCTGAATGTCTTTGGGGCTAGAACAGTCATTTCCATTTCATTGTTGATTAGGTGTCTGTGTAAAAAAGAATTTTTAAATGCTTTACTTAACAGCTCTGATTAACACTGAGTATTTGGATCCTGATGTGTCAGCTATAGACATTTAATCTCTCATCATTAAATATTTCTGCCTCTTTCACTGAACAGAGGAGGATGTATGTGAGCAACATACGGGTGGAGTTGATCTGAACAAGAATTTAGGGAGGAGAAAATTGTACAATCTCTATAAGTTTTTTAGGGAGAGGCTGAATCTACCTCACTAACTTTTATTAGGCTTGGCTCAAAGGCTCCTATGTGTTCATAGACCATCCGAGTTTGGTATGTCAGCTGAAATAATGTGCAGCTCTACCTTTATTTATTTATTGATTTAGTTTTTTGAGATGGAGTTTCGCTCTTGTCCAGACTAGAGTGCAATGGCACGATCTCGGCTCACTGCAATTTCTGCCTTCCAGGTTCAAGCGATTCTCCTGCCTCAGCCTCCCAAGTAGCTGGGATTACAGGCGTGTGCCACCACATCTGGCTAATTCTGTGTAGTTTTAGTAGAGACGGAATTTCACCATGTTGGCCAGGCTGGTCTCAAACCCCTAGCCTCCCTATGTTGCACAGGCTGGTCTGAAACTCCTGGCTTCAAACGATCCTCCCATCTCAGCCTCCCAAAGTGCTGGGATTGCAGGTGTGAGCCATGGCACCCCGCCTCCATAAATAATTTTTAAATAAATAGAATGAGTTTGGGAAAAGCTGCATACCATATTTCCCTCTTTAAGAGCAACAATGCACATTAGCAAATTGTGTCCTTTAACAGACCAGTAGTAAAGTTTTGTTTTTTTTTTTTGAGACGGAGTTTTGCTCTTGTTGCCCAGGCTGGAGTGCAATGGCAGGATCTCGGCTCACTACAACCTCCGCCTCCCAGGTTCAAGCAATTCTCCTGTCTCAGCCTCCTGAGTGGCTGGAATTACAGGCGCCCACCACCACACCCAGCTAATTTCTGTATTTTTGGTAGAGACAAGATTTCATCATATTGGTCAGGCCGATCTTGAACTCCTGACCTCAGGTGATCCACCCGCCTCAGCCTCCCGAAGTGCTGGGATTACAGGTATGAGCCACTGCGCCCAGCCAAGAAAGTTTGTTTTGCTTTGTTTTGTTTTTTGAGAGAGTCTCTGTCACCCAAGCTGGAGTGCAGTGGCATGATCTTGGCTCACTGCACCTTCTGCCTCCCTGGTTCAAGCAATTCTCATGCCTCAGCCTTCCTAGTAGCTGGGATTACAGGCCCCTGTCACCGTGCCTGGCTAATTTTTGTATTTTATGTAGGGACAGAGTTTCACCATGTTAACCAGGCTGGTCTCGAACTCCTGACCTCAGGTGATCTGCCTGCCTGGGCCTCTCAAGAGTGTTGGGATTACAGGTGTAAGCCTTGGCGCCAAGCCTGAAAGTTTGAACTTTCATTCATCCAACATTTCCTACGCAGTATGTCCACATCTCTTTTTTGTGTAACAGTGGTGCACATCCTTTAAAACTAATGCTATGCAGAACAGTTTGGGAAATGGTAACCTGCTCCATGCACCCTCCTTATTTAGCTGGTGAATCACCAAAAAAAAAAAAAAAAAAAAAAAAGCCAAATAGGAATTTTAAACCAGACCTAACTACAGTGAAACTCAGAAATATACAAATTGCAATGACCTAAACCCCAAGAAAAACAAGGCCTAAAATTATAGTAAATGTTTCAAGGGGCAAATTGTCACCTGGTTTAGATGGAAAGAGGCATCTGAGCAGCCTGTTGTTTTTTCATTATCTGAGCTGTCTCCTGGTTAGAGAAAGAGCTACTTCCAACTAGACACCCTCTGGTCATCATTTATACTTCTTTGGTTTGATAAGCAAAAGAATGCTTGCTTCAGTCTTATTGGCCGCTAATCAGCCGTTTGCTAAGAAAACATCAGATTTCTAAACACCCACTTATTTATTAATTTATTTCAGACACAATCTTGCTATATTGCCCAAACTAGATTTGCACTCCTGGGATCCAGTGACCCTTCTGTATCCAGAATTGGTGAATTCTTGGTCTCACTGACTTCAAGAATGAAGCCACAGACCCTCGCGGACAGTGTTATGGTTCCTAAAAGCAGCATGTCTGGGGTTCCTTTATTTCTTCCGATGTTCACGTGTTCAGAATTTCTTTCTACTGATGGGCTCCCGATTGTCACTAGCTCAGTAGTGAAAATGCAGATCTTCATGGTGAGTATTACAGTCCATACACACAGGGATGACCCAAACAGCAAAGAGCAGTAAGACTTATTGAGAAGAGGAGGTGCGAAAAAGGAAAAAAACAACAAAAAACATAACACCCACAAGGTGAAACAGATCTCAACAAGTTGCCACAGCTATCTCGGGCAGCCTGCTTTTTACTCTCTTATTTGGCCCCACCCACATCCTGCTGACTGGTGCATTTTACAGAGAGCTGATTGGTCTGTTTTACAGAGCGCTGATTGGCCCGTTTTGAAAGGGTGCTGATTAGTGTGTTTACAATCTCTGAGCTAGACACAAAAGTTCTTCAAGTCCCCACAGAGCACTGATTGGTGCATTTACAAACCTTGAGCTAGACACAGGGTGCTGACTGGTGTGTTTACAAACCTTGAGCTAGATACAGAGTGCTGATTGGTGTATTTACAATTCTTTGCCTAGACATAAAGATTCTCCAAGTCGCCACCAGTCTCAGGAGCCCAGCTAGCTTCAACTACTGGATCCCGCACTGGAGCCACAGGCGCAACTGCCCGGCGGTACCGCGCAGTGTGCCCACGCTCCTCAGCCCTTGGGCAGTCCACGGGACCTGGCGCCGCGGATCAAGGGACGGCACTTGTCAGGGAGAATCGGAGGCGCATGAGCCCACGGAGCCCAGGGGCACGCTCGAGGTCCCCGAGCCCTGCCCCGCGGGGAGACAGCTGAGGCCCAGCGAGAATTCCAGGCAGTGCCGGTGGACCGGCACTGCTGAGAGGTGACACCGTGTTGGTAGTCTTCTCAGCCCTTCCTCCTTCTCCGTGCCTTCTCTGCCTCGGCCCCCATTCTGGCCGCGCTTGAGGAGCTCTTCAGCCTGCCGCTGCACCGTGGGAGCCCTTCTCTGGGCTGGCCGAGGCCGGAGCCGGCTCCCTTGGCTTGCCGGGAGGTGTAGAGGGAGAGGTATGGGGGGGAACCAGGGCTGCGCGCGGCGCTTGCAGGCCAGCTAAAGTTCCAGGTTGGCTTGGCAGGCCCCGCACTTGGAGCAGTCTGGCCGGCCCTGCCGGCCCTGGGCAGAGGGGCTTAGCACTCAGGCCAGCAGCTGCGGAGGGTGCGCCCGGTCCCCCAGCAGTACTGCTGGCCCACCGGCGCTGCGCTCGATTTCTTGCTGGGCCTATAGCTGTCTCCCCGTGGGAGAGAGCTCGGGACCTGCAGTCCGCCCCCGGCGGTGGGCTTCTGCGCCGCCTGCGTTTCTCCGACGGGCACCGCCCCTTGCTCCATGGCGCCCGGTCCTATCAACCGCCCAAAGACTAAGGAGTGCAGGCAGCCGGCGCGGGGCTGCTGTGCAGCTCCACCTACAGCCACAAGCAGAAATCCCCTAGGTGAAGCCAGTGGGGCTCCTGATTTTAGCGGGGGCTTGAGAGAACCTTTATGTCGAGCTAAGGGATTGTAAATTCACCAATCATCACTCTGTGTCTAGCTCAAGTTTTGTAAACGCACCAATCAGCACCCTGTGTCTAGCTCACGGTTTGTAAATACACCAATGGACACTCTGTTTCTAGCTAATCTAGTGGGGATGTGGAAAACTTTTGTGTCTAGCTCAGGGATTGTAAACACACCAATCAGCACCGTGTCAAAACAGACCAATCAGCGCTCTGTAAAACAGACCAATTGGCTCTCTGTGTGGCTCTCTGTAAAATGGACCCATCAGCAGGATATGGGTGGGGCCAGATAAGAGAAAAAAAGCAGGCTGCCCTAGAAGGCAGTAGTAACCGATTCAAGTGTTATCTTGTACGGTGCGTGGAGCTTTGTTCTTTGGTTGTTTGGGTTCCTTGTACTGTTTTTATAAGCTGTAATACCGTGAAGGTTTGTGGCTTCACTGTTTTGAGTTAGGCTGTGAACCCGTTAGGAGGAATGAACAATTACTGATGTGTTTCTTTAAGAGCTGTAATCCTCATCGCGAAGGTCTACAACTTGACTCCTGAGCTAGCAAGATCCTAAACCCACTAGAAAGGAAAAATCCTAGGGATGCTGCCTGTAGAAACTGTAACCCTCGCCTTGAGGATCTGCAGTTTTGTTCTTGAAGTCAGTGAGGCCAAGAACCTACCAATTGTGGACAAACTTGGGGGGACTTTGTGCATCCTCCGCAGCTACTGGCCCGAGTGCTAACTTTGTCACTGCTAGGGGCTGGCAGTGCTTGCTGGCTGCTCCGAGTGCGGGGTGGCAGAGTCCAGGCCCGCCCACTGAGAACTCGAGGTGGTCTGCAAGGGCTTCCGCAGCCCAGATTCTCGCCCGTGCTTCTCTCCATACCTGCCAGCAAGCCGAAGGAGCCGGCTCGGGCCTCGGCTATACCAGAGGGGCTCCGACTGTGCAGCAGCGGGCTGAAGGACACCTCAAGGATGGCCAGAGTGGGAGCCAAAGCCAAGGAGGCGCGGTGAGTGAGTGAGGGCTGTGAGGGTTGCTAGCACATTGTCATTTCTCACATCTCAGCTTCCCAAATAGACTGCTACTACACATTTGGCAGCATCAGCTTTTCTTTTCGAGACAGGACCTTACTCTTGCCCAGGCTAGAGTAGAATGGCATAATCATGGCTCGCTGCAACCTCCGTCTACTGAGCTCAAGTGATCCTCACATCTCAGCCTGCTGAGTAACTGATACTACAGGTGTGCACCACCGTGGCTGGTTAATTTTTTTGTATTGTAGAGATGAGGTTTTGCCATGTTGCCCAGGCTGGTCTCAAACACCTGGGCTCAAGTAATCCACTTGCGTCAGTCTCCCAGCGTGCTGGGATTACAGGCATAAACTACCACACTCACCCCCAGCGTTTCTTAATTGTAGAACTGAGATAAAATCTTACCTACCTTGCCGTCAAAGGATTTACTGTGGAACATTTGAAGCTTAAGCCTCAGGTCCTTCATTTAGATGTGCCTCTTCTACAGTTTTTTGCAATTTCTGTACGCTAAGTAATATTTGGCACAGTAAATGTATGTTTCTTAATGAGCACCTCTGAGTGTATAAACGCCAGACCTCGTGCAACTTGGATCCCGTACTAATTGGGCATGGTAAGTAACCAGACTGGAACCATGAGGGCAAGGGTCCCCCAAGCCCAGCATTCAGAACCTGGCTGACAAGTGATAGGAGTTTAATATACATTTGTTGAGGACTGAGTGCTTAAAGATCATGTACATTTAATAAGGATCTGGAAAATAGTCATCATTAAGTGGCTTTTTTTTGTATAAGGTGTCAGCTAGAGGCAGAAAGGAAAAATGGACTCAAAGATGTTTATATGCAGAAATAGCAAATGTGATTGGTTTTGAATCCACCCACAATACCTATGAAGAGTTTTCAACATCATAGGAACAAATTGCAGGTTTAGAAGTGTAAACTTGTCCGTTTGCTCTAAAATGAATTTGCTTTTTCCCGCTTACTGTCATCTAGTAGAGACCATCTTTGGAAGACAGCTGTGGCAGTTTGCCCTTATCTGCAAGAGCTTGCCAAAGGGGACATTGATGCAACATTAATCATATTCTAAGCTCCATACAGTGCAGGTGAAGTCATTAGAACAGCAAAGGCCCTGTCTGTTCCTTAAGAGACAGATGATTTTCTCACTCGGTGATAACTGGTATTTTTTGTGATAATGATGGGGAAGGTGAGGGCTTCACGGAAGCCGGCCAGCAAGCAGTTGGGAAAACAGGAACAGTGATGTGTGTGTGCGCATGCACTCACATGCTCTTTGTTATAGCTGCCTCTGTAAATGGGAAAAAAAAAAAAAACAAAAAAAACAAAAAAAAAACAAAACAGCTGAATCCCCTGGGAATAGCAATTAACTGCAGCTTCAGTGCCTGAGCTAGTAATACAGTGAGCACGAAGACATTGCTGGGCTAGAAAGGTTTTGCTGTTCTTTCCTCCTCCGCACCTCCTGCCTTTTCTGGAATCCTTCCTCGAAGGCGCTCACCCTGCTCATTATCATAAAGAATGGCTGGAATGTGAGGATGACTGGGACTCACCCTGCCGTTCAATTTTCTGAATCTTAAACACTGCTCCAGTCTAGTCAAAGGAAATGAAAGCACAGGGACAACCCAGCTTATAAACACTGAGTACAAGATGTCAGTGCCATCGCTGCTCCCTGGAACACTGCTATTTGTCACACAGAGCCCCATCTGTTCAAGGCAGAGGAATGCTCTTTGCTTGAAGAGGAAAGGATGAATTGATAGCAATATTCCCTAGCTTTTTCATTAGAGGGTTTGAAAAATAGCCTTTCCGAAGAATGACACCTTTATTTATAATCCAATTGAGTTATGAATTTAAGAACATTACTGGGCTGACGTTTTCATCTGCTTTGATCAAGCCTAAGGTGTGGCAGGCCTCCAAACCTTTCCTCTGAGAATTCTGCTCTGTTAATGAATTTCATAAATCTGACAAGTTTTTGCTGCCCCCTTAAAAAAGTATTTGGCTTAATTTTATGGTGAGCAGAATTCAAAAGGCAAAAGGAAGGAAAATAACAGCTTTATTTTATTTTATTTTATTTTATTTTTTGACACAGGGTCTAGCGCTGTTACCCAGGCTGAAGTGCAGTGGCACAGTCTCAGTTCACTGCAGCCTCCACCTTCTGGGCTCAAGCGATCCTCCTCCCTCAGAATAGCTGGGACTACAGGTGCACGCCATCAAGCCCGGCTAATTTTTGTGTTTTCAGTAGAGATATGGTTTCACCATGTGGCCAGGCTGGTTTTGAACTCCTGACTTCAAGTGATCGGCCCTCCTTGGCCTCCTAAGGGTTGAGGAAAAATAATTCAAGTATGGTTTGCAAATTCCTTTATACAATATGCTGATTTGCTGGCACCAGCTGAATGGCTGCAACATTTTGGGCACCACTCAGGAGTGGTCCTAGAGGAGAGTGGGGAAGGGAACAAACAAACAAAATAACCCAGAGAAAACAAAACTATACTTGAATTATTTTTCCCCAGTCCATTACCTATTAGGAACGCTGGAGGCCATAGGTGTCGGTTGAGGAAAGGCAGCCATGCAGCAGGAGTAGGTGGTGTGGAAGTCATGCAAATTAAAGCTGCTTTTATGACCGCTCAAGGCCAGTCTTGACTACATCATTTTCACTTGATGGAAGGTAGAGCGGTGAAGGGCTGATTGGAAGTGGTGGGGTGGGTGTGGGGGTGTGTGTGTGTGTGCTGCTTTTCAACCTGTGGCCCTCAGAACAGGGTGATCATGTGCCAAGGATTTTCACACCAGAATAACACACAAATGTCAGCTTGTAGAAATTTTATTTTCTGGGATCATTTTCTATAGAGAAGATCTCTCCAATTTTCCTAAAGAATAGGAGCCTGACTGCCAGTTTTCTGGCAGAAAGACAAGGAAAGAGATTTATGCAGGGTCTCACGATGCTGCGTGTAGATATTCACTTAACAGTATCTCCCTTGGAATGTACCTAATGTTCTTATCTAGAGAAGTTCTGGTCAGATTTCTTTTCTTTTTTTTTGAGACAGAGTCTCGCTCTGTTGCCTAGGCTGGAGTGCAGTGGCGTGATCTCAGCTTACTGCAACCTCTACCTCCCAGGTTCAAGCAATTCTCCTGTCTCAGCCTCCCAAGTAGCTGGGACTACAGGCACATGCCACCATGCCCGGCTAATTTTTTGTATTTTTAGTAGAGACGGGGTTTCACCATATTAACCAGGATGGCCTTGATCTGACCTCGTGATCTGCTTGCCTCAGCCTCCCAAAGTTCTGAGATTACAGGTGTGAGCCACTGTGCCTGGCCAGATTTCTTTAGAGAATAAGTTTCTGGGGACAGTGAGGAGAAGACTTCTTGCCTACCTTCCAGGGGTGAGCAAGGGGACCCTGGGAGGGTATCACTGCCTCTTAGATAGATTTTCAATGATTATGCCTATTTTGAGCCCTTTTATCAGCCCTGCCTTCAGCAATACCTTGCTTCTTTACACCCTGAGATTGTCTGTGGTTCTCAGCACTCATTTTTGCCAGGCATACAGATCTGTTGACACCTCTCATCCACTGTTGTCTCTTCTGAGGATTTGCCTCCTCTTCTTTTTGGTTACTTTCCATTAGTGGTTGTGGAAGTCAGAATTTTAAAACGACACTCAAGATTCCCACCCACTGGTGAACATGCTTTATATAATTCCCTCCACTGGAGTGTGGGTAGGATTCGTGACTATGACGGGATATCACTGCCATAATTGGGCTACAGAACACTTGACTTTCAGTTAATCCAAAGGGAGATTGTTCTGGGTGAGCCTGCCCTAATCAGCTGGACCTTTTACAAGATGGTGAATCATCACAGAGACCTTCCAACGGGCCTGGCCTGGAAGAAAGAAACAGCCGTGTTGTGAACTGCTATGGAAGGGGCTCATGGTTAGCATATGAGAGTGGCTTTTGGAGCTGAGAGTGGTCCCTGGCTAATAGCCAGGAAGAAAGTGGGGACTTCATCTCTATAACTCCAAGGAACTGAATTCTGCTCACAACCTGAATGACCATGGCAAGAGGACCATGAGCTTCAGATGAAATCACAGCCCCAGCCACACCATATTTCAGCCTGGTGACACCCTGAGGTGTAGGACTCAACCTGTACCTACACTCCTGACACACAGAAACTGAGATCAATTAGTCTTCATTTAAGTCATTAAATCACTGATAATTTGTTAGGCAGCAATAGACAGCAGATACAGTGAGGTTTCAAAGGTAGAGGAAATAGATTATATCTATATGGTACATATGTTTTTAATTTTATGAGTCTCACACTGTTGCCCGGGCTGGTGTGCAATGACGCGATCTCGGCTCAGTGCAACCTCTGCCTCCCGGGTTCAAGCGATTCTCCTGCCTCAGCCTCTGTAGCTGGGATTACAGGTGCCCGCCACCACGCCCGGCTAATTTTTTGTATCCTTAGTAGAGATGGAGTTTCAGTATGTTGGCTAGGCTGGTCTCGAACTCCTGACCTTGTGATCCGCCTGCCTCGGCCTCCCAAAGTGCTGGGATTACAGGTGTGAGCCACTGCGCCTGGCAGTACATATGTTTTTATTCGCTAGCATCCTTTCTTGAAGAAAACCACTCTACTCTGTAGTGCCAGTGGGGACATCAATAGTGGTGTCCCCTCCTGTCTGACTATAAATGTGAATGGATGCCAACCAGCCACACTGATTGTCTCAGGAATAGACATGTGTCTTAGTCCATTTGTGTTGCTATAAAGGAATACATGAGGCCTGGTAATCTATAAGAAAAGTTTATTTGGCTCATGGTTCCATAGGCTGTATAAGCATGACACTTGCATTTCCTTGGGTTCTGGTGAGGCCCCAGGAAGCTTTTAGTTATGACAGAAGAGAAGGAGAGCCAGTGTGTCACATGGTGAGAGAGGACAAGAGAGATGTCATGCTCTTTTATTTATTTATTTATTTATTTATTTTGAGATAGAGTCTCACTCTGTCAGCCAGGCTAGAGTGCAGTGGCGCGATCTTGGCTCACTGCAAGCTCCTCCTCCCGGGTTCACGCCATTCTCCTGCCTCAGCCTCCCGAGTAGCTGGGACTACAGGCGCCCACCACCATGCCCGGCTAATTTTTTGTATTTTTAGTAGAGACGGGGTTTCACCGTGTTAGCCAGGATAGTCTCGATCTCTTGACCTCATGATCTGCCCGCCTCGGCCTCCCAAAGTGCTGGGATTACAGGTGTGAGCCACTGTGCCCGGCCACCATGCTCTTTTAAACTCTTGAGTGAACTAAGAGCAAGAAGTCACTCATCACCAAGGGGATGGTGCTATGCCATTCATGAGGGATCCACCCCCATGACCAAAACACCTCCCACCAGATCCCACCCCACCACTGGGGATCAAATCACAACATGAGACTTTGCAGGGCTAAACAAACCATATCCAAACTATAGCAACATGTGAGTTCATTTGCACTGCTAAGAGTCTCTCCTGCAGAGAGAAGATTGTTTTGCACTGGATTTGTTAAAATAGATATGAACCTGGGGTGGCTGTATAAGTTATTTTCTGTTGTGTTTCTGATGTCAAGCAATGCATTCTGATAATACATCCCATTTTATAGATTCAGAAACAATGATCAGAGATAATGAAGGATTTGACCAAGGACTTATAATGAGGCAGGTATTTGGGTTCCTGTTGTCTAATCGAGAGCCAGAAATGTCTGACACAGAAAAACTGTGAGAAGAAGCCTGGGCATGGTGGCTCACGCCTGTAATCCCAGCACTTTGGGAGGCCAAGGCAGGCAGATTGCTTGAGCTCAGGTGAGACCAGCCTAGGCAACATGGCAAAACCCATCTCTACCAAAAAAAAAAAAAAAAATTAGCCAGATGTGCTGGCATGAGGTGGAGGTTATAGTGAGCCAACATTATGCCACTATAGTCCAGCCTGGGTGACAGAGCAAGACCCTGTCTCAAACAAAAACAAAAAAACAACTGTGGGAAGACTTGCCTGCCCTGTCCACCATCCTTGCACTTGTCACTTGGCCATAATGGTGTCACCATCTTGCCTCCATTTCCCCCCTCATCTTCTTCCAATCTGTTTTGCTCTGCATCTGCATAGGCCACAGAGCAAGGCAGAAGCCAACTCTAATATTAGAACAATGCCACTACCACCAACAGCAAATTGTCCTACATTCAGCATGGTTCCTATGCACAGAATTATATAGTAGACCAAGAATGAGTCTTAGAAATCTTATTCATAAATTTATTTTATAAATGATCAAATTAGTGCTCAGTGTGTCTTACCCCAAGATGGGCAGCTTTTTGTGGAAGTGTTTAGAATAGACCACACATCACCCAATTTCCAGTCCATGTTGGCCTCCAAGGAGAGTTGGAGGATACTGGTATGAATGGTCATGGTCAAGGATGTCCTGTGACTGGTGTGAGGGAGTGGAAATTTGGCATGACAGATAGGCTGTTGAGAGTAAGTGGCAGGTCCTTTTCTTTTCTTTTCCTTTTTTTTTTTTTTTTTTTGAGACGGAGTCTCACTCTGTTGCCCAGGCTGGAGTGCAGTGACACAATCTCGGCTCACTGCAAGCTCCGCCTCCCGGGTTCACACCATTCTCCTGCCTCAGCCTCCCGAGTAGCTGGGACTACAGGCACCCGCCACTCGGGTGCCACTCCCGGCTAATTTTTTTGTATTTTTGGTAGAGACGTGGTTTCACCGTGTTGTCCAGGATGGTCTCGATCTCCTGACCTCGTGATCCGCCCGTCTCGGCCTCCCAAAGTGCTGGGATTACAGGCATGAGCCACTGCACCCGGCAGGTCCTTTTCTTAAGTTGACTTTTTTATATTGGTTTTCCCTATATAACTCACAGTCCAGGACTGTCTCCCATCTGGAAGACTCTTTAGATAGTTAGGGTAAAGAGTTTGGACTGGCTTTGCTTGAGAACTTGGATTCAAGTATCTCTCTTCTTTCCTCGGTGTACTTTTCCTCAGACATGTCGCTCCTTGTCTCTTCTTGCCACAAGAACACTAAGATTTAGAGGACTGATGATAAAATATGGGCTTGAAGCAGGGATGATAAATGGGTTTCAACTTGTTTATCACTCCACCTGGTTTTTTTTATAGTTACTTAAAGGCTGTTTTCAGAAGGAACCTTAATATTTTTCCAGGCTCAGCATGTAAAAGCAAGTAATATGATTAATTGGTAATGTATTGTGACATGGCCACTGTTTTAGGCAGATTTCACAGAAACAGATTCTGAGACTCAGAGAATTGTTTGCAGGATGTTTATTAGGGAGTACACTTGAGAACCAAACTTGTAAGGTGGCTCACGCCTGTAATTCCCACACTTTGGGAGGCTAAGGTGGGTGGATCACCTGAGGTCAGGAGTTCGAGACCAACCTGGCCAACATAGTGAAACCCCGTCTCTACTAAAAACACAAAAATTAGTTGGGTGTGGTGACGCATGCCTGTAATCCCAGCTACTGGGGAGGGTGAGGCAGGAGAATCGCTTAAACCTGGGAGACAGAGGTTGCAGTGAGCTGTGATTGCACCACTGCACTCCAGCTGGGTGACAGAGCAAGACTCCATCTTAAAAATAAATAAATAAAGATCGTAAGGAAAGGAGGGAAGAAAGATGACACATTGTAGTTCCAACAAAGGCCTTAGCCAGCCTCATGGGGATCTCTGGAGCTGAGTTGTCCTAAATGTGTCAAAAGTTCCAGGCTTTAGCACTAACCCCTTGCCATCACTCTCTCCAATGTTGACCATGGAGGTCTGTCTGCTTGGACAAGGCAGCTTCCTTTGACCAAGGCCATTCCTGGAGAAGGATGCAATTATGAGCCATCGGTGGCCAACCCTCCTGGTAGCTGGGGGAATGAATGCCTAGGTCCTAAAAGGGAGATCTGGGTAGCATACCACACTATTCACTATAGCCACAGAAGTAGGAGTGGCTATGCATGTGCCAGATTTTGGTCACTTCTGGCCTGTGGGAGAAGGCCAAAGAAATTGCTCCCCTGCTTTTAAGTGTGAGCCTTAGGCCATGGCAGCAAGATAAGACCGTGAAACACACAAAGTTCAGTCTAGCTCACTAGAAGACAATATTGAGATCAGGACCAAAAGTCCTTGTTGTCATAAAGTGTCCTTGCACCTGGCCTTGTCTACTGTGCATATACCTCCCTTGGCAAACTCACATGGGGTGACAGTAGCTTCATCAGCAACTGGAGAGGATTTAGGAATTTGGGACTCCAAATTCTGGTCATCTTTCTCAACATCCACATTGGAGACATGACTAACATCTATTTAATGCTAGCTCATTACAACTAACGATATAATTCTCCTTGGCTTACCCCACCGTCCCTCTCCCCCATGACTCCTAGCTCTGAAGGTGTCCATGCTGGAGGGTATCAGGGCCCCACCTTTCACTGGAGTCTTCACTAACTGTAGAAGCAGCCCAGAACAAATGTGAATCTGAATCCTGCATAGGCGGTCATTTGATGTTCAGGGCTTCTCTATAATTCCATGTATTCCCAATCTCCTCCCAGATCTCTTAAATCTTCTCCCAACCCTTTAACTGTAAGAAAGCCCAGGTACAGCTTATCTATGGAGCCAGAGTTGGGATCAGAATGTTCTACTGAGCCAGGACAACAGATATACTTGTTCTTCCACCAAGATGACACGATACAGTGTTTATGCCAAAACTTCAACTTTCCCAACCTAAATAATGGATGGCCTCAATAGCAGCCTGCCATTTATACTTCTTTGCTTAAGATTAAGTCCCTTTCCCCCTTATGATTAAAGAACAGCAATGATCATACACCTAAATATGAAGCTAAACCTGCAAACCTTCTGGGAGAAATCATAGAAAAGTATTTTTATGACTTTAGAGTAGTAAAACATTTCTTTCTTTCTTTTTTTTTTTTTTTTGAGATGGAGTTCCACTCCTGTTGCTCAGGCTGGAGTGCAACAGCGTGATATCAGCTCACTGCAACCTCCACCTCCCGGGTTCAAGTGATTCTCCTGCCTCAGGCTCCCAAGTAGCTGGGATTACAGATGCCCGCCACCATACCCGGCTAAGTTTTTTTTTTGTATTTTTAGTAGAGACAGGGTTTTACCATGTTGGCCAGGCTGGTCTTGAACCCCTAACCTCAGGTAATCAGCCCGCCTCGGCCTCCCAAAGTGCTGAGATTACAGGCGTGAGCTACCGGGCCTGGCCAGGGTAGGAAAACATTTCTAAGACAAGTCACAAAAGGCATAGGAGACAAAATTGAAAATTAAACTTCACTAAAATTAAAAACCTCTGCCCATCAAAAGACACCATTAAGAAAGTGAAAAGGAGCCTGGGTGCAGTGGCTCACACCTGTAATCCCAGCACTTTGGGAGGCCGAAGCGGGTGGATCGCCTGAGGTCAGGAGTTCGAGACCAGCCTAACATGGAGAAACCCCGTCTCTACTGAAAATACAAAAATTAGCCAGGTGTGGTGGTGCATGCCTGTTATCCCAGCTACTTGGGAGGCTGAGGCAGGAGAATCGCTTGAACCTGGGAGGCAGAGGTTGCGGCAGATAGTGCCATTGCACTCTAGCCTGGGCAAGAAGAGTGAAACTCCATCTCAAAAAAAAAAAAAACTGAAAAGGTATAAACTTAGAGAAAATATTTTATTTTCTCTATCTATATTAGATATTGTTATCTAAAAAGAATATAGACGTTTGACAAAGGACTTTTATAACCAGAAAGGATATAAAGACATCTATTTTAAAAACTCCTACACACCAATAATAAAAAGACAAACAGTTCTCCTTAAAAATGAGCAAAAGATTTGAATTGGCATGTTGCAAAAGAAGATAACTGAAAGGCTATAAAGTCTATGAAAAGGTGCTCAACATAATTATTCATCAGAGAAATGGAAATTCAAACCACAATGAGATACCACTACAGATAAGGCAGAATCAATAAAATTAAAAGGACTGGCAATTACGTGATAGGATGTGGAGGAGCTGGAACGCTCATACATTGCTGGTGGGAGCATACAATGGTGAACCATTATGGAAAGTGGTTTGGCAATTTCTTTTTTTTTCTTTTTTTTTTTTTTTGAGACGGAGTTTTGTTCTTGTCGCCCAGGCTGGAGTGCAATGGCATGATCTCGGCTCATTGTAACCTCTGCCTCCTGACTGGATTCAAGTGATTCTCCTGCCTCAGCCTCCCTAGTAGCTGGGATTACAGGCATCCGCCACCACACCTGGCTAATTTTTGTATTTTTAGTAGAGATGGGGTTTCACCTTGTTAGCCAGACTGGTCTCAAACTCCTGACGTTAGGTGATCTGCCCTCCGCAGCCTCCTAAAGTGCTGGGATTACAGGCGTGAGCCACCATGCCCGGCCGGTTTGGCAATTTCTAACAAAGTTAAATGTATATCTACCTTAATGACTCAGCAATTCCACTTCTGCATAGATACCCATAAATAAGTGTATATGTGCATAAAAAGATTTGTTTGTGAATGTTTATAGCAGCCTTATTCATAATAGTCCCAAGGTGGAAACAACCAAAGTGGCCATCAATAGGAAAGTGGATAAACAAATTGTGGTATAATAATACAATGAAATACTACTCAGCAGAGAAAAAGAACAAATTGATATAGGCAACAGTATGGAAGGTGTTCAAAACCATTAGTTTGAATGAAAGAAGTCAGATACTGTTAAAAATATATACTGTATGATCCCATTTATATAAAATTTAAGAACAAAAAAACTATTGTGATAAAAGTCAGAATGCAGGTGGGTGAGTATTAACTGGAGGCAGAAAGGGAGTTTTGGGGGTAATGAAAATGCTATATCTTTATGTAGAAGATGATTATACAGAGGTGTATATATACAAACATTTATTTTTTTAATGTCAAAATTCATTTTAAGTTATATGCATTTTACTATACATAAATTATACTTCAATAAAGTAGTGGTAAATGAATAAATAATCATAACATAAAAATTGAAAGTCTGAAAACAATTGCTGATAATCCAGTCATCAATTAACACTCCCCCAGTCTTATTTCAGTGTATATTTATGTGGATAAAATATTATCACACATATATATTTTATTTTGCTTTTCCCCCTTATCGTCATATCATAACACTTTCTCATGACATTAAAAACTTCTTAGCCAGGTGTGGTGGTTCATGCCTGTAGTCCTAGCTGCTCAGGAGGCTGAGGCAGCGGATCACTTGAGCCCTGGAGTTTGAGACCAGCCTGGGCAACAAAGTGAGACCCTGTATCTACAAAAAGAAAAAAATAAATTAGCCAGGCAGACATGGTGGCACATGCCTGTAGTCCCAACTACTTGGGAGGCTGAGGTGGGAGGATCACTTGGGCTGGGGAGTTTGAGGCTGCAGTGAGCTGTGATTGTGCCACTGTACTCCAGCCTGGGCAACAGTCAGGCCCTATCTTAAAAAAAAAAAAAAAAGTTGGGGGGAGTGGAGCAGCAAAAACTAAAAACTAACATCTTGAATCTCTGTCTAGTGGCATAGTGCCCTGGCATCCTGATGTGGAGGTGCATGTAGTTCCAGACTGACTTATCATTATTAATAAATGTGAATGGACATTCTCTTCTGCAGAACTCTGGAGGCAGTACAAGAGAGAAGACAGACTGAGATGAGGATAGCATTGTTCCTGCTTTTATAAACGGATTGTTGAGGGAGTAGGGAAGAACTAAGGAAAGCTTCACAGAAGAGATGATATTTTCACTGGTCTAAAGGAAGAGTAGGGTTTGCTGGGCAGAGAGGAACCACAGGGAATAAGCAAAGGCGTGGAAGCACAGTGTTACAAGGTGCTGGGATCATGGAAGTGTGTAAGCATTACAGTGACATTATAATATTGTGTTTAGAATTCTTCTCTGGAAGTGTTCTGGGCCAAGGAGGATGGATTGTATGTGGAAATATTGAGAGATATTAGGGACAGGTAGAAAAAATAAGGGACTCCTGATAATAGACAGGATTAGTGGAATTGGGGTGGAGGAAATGTATTTGGGAGGTATTTGGGGACAACTGGGCCCTGAAGGTGAAAGGGAGAAATTTTATTCAGTAACAACTTCCTGCTGAATTTACAATCTTGGCTATGCCATTGACTAATTGTATGACTTTTGACAAGTCTCTTAACCTATTACGACTTCAGTTTCCAACCTGTAAAATAAATAAACTGGACTAGATTAGGACTAGATTCATGATGTTACCTTCTCCTCCTATATCAAAGGCAGAAGTTGATATTGAACATGGTCTTTTTCCTTGCTGAGCTGGGACAGGACTCCAGGCAGCCACCACCAATGATTTGGAAGAGTTGAAATCTATATGCTTGCCCTGGACACAATAATCTCCAAGGTTATTCCCAGTTCTAAAAGTATTTTTATAAATTACATAATAATGCAGGTGCAGTGGCCCACACCTGTAAGCCCAGCATTTTGGGAGGTCAAGGGGGGCGAGTTGCTCGAGGTTACGAATTAGAGACCAACCTGGGCAACATGGCGAAACCCTGTTTCTACAAAAAATACAAAAATTAGCCGGGCATGGTGGTGCACACCTGTAGTCCCAGACACCCAGGAGACTGAGGTAGGAGGAGGATTGCTTGAGCCTGGGAGGTGGGGATTGCAGTGAGCAGAGATTGCACCACTGATGCCTGTAATCCCAGCTACTCGGGAGGCTGAGGTAGGAGAATCCCTTGAACCCGGGAAGTGGAGGTTGTGGTGAGCCGAGATCGCCCCATTGCACTCCAGCCTGGGCAACAAGAGCGAAACTCCATCTCAAAAAAAAAAAAAAAAAAAAAAGAGAGAGAGAGATTGCACCACTGCACTCCAGCCTGGGGTATAGAGCCAGACCTTGTCTCAAAAAAAAAAAAAAAATTAAATAAATGAATAAATTACACATTCTTCAAGTGGGAAGTGGAATTAGAAAAACTACTGTTAAATTAGGACCTGTAAGTAGTACTATAATGTGAACTTATTCCTTATTCTTTATTTGGGGGATTTGATTTTAATGAAAGGAATTTCTCATAGTCAGACTGTAAATAGTAATCAATACTAAATGATGAAAATGACAGTTGATTCCCTGTAATTAAGATAATTCCTTAGTTCCTATCATTTTCACAAGCATATTCTCAGATGAGTTTATCATCTAAAAATATACATGAAGAAATCAAAATACAAGCCTCTTGAACTCATTTTATTTGTTTGCTTAGTTATTTACTTATTTTTGGTAAGACAACATACATTTAACTATGTATTAATCCTGAGTACAAGTAAAAACTGTGCTTATAATATTTTTAAAGGAAGAAGTGAGAAGTTTCTGAAACCTAAGTCAAAAGGTTTTTCTTTCTTCAAATTGGAGCAGATCTCTGTGGTTTTTTTGTTTTAACATTTAAATAACGCGTTCAGCATTGACTACCAATAGCTTGATTTGAAGAATTTGCTGATTTCCCTGATGTAAATACTGCCACCGCCATGGCTCATTGCCAGCTGCAACATGACGTCATTGAGCACAAAGTAGGAACCCGGCTCTCTCGAGCTGGAACTAGCCAGCTCCCGCAAAGCAGCAGTGCTTTGGGTTCTTCTCCTTTCTCTCTGCTATTTGCTTTGCTTAGGCTGATACTGTTGGCCAGTGAGCTGTATCCCGCCTGAAGAAGTGTTTTGTCTGACTGCCACATTATTTTTGTTTTAAATTTAGATATAAATGTTTTCAAATAGAATGTGCTGTTTCCAGGTCAGGCGCAGTGTGGCTCATGCCTGTAATCCCAGCATTTTGGGAGGCCGAGGTGGGTGGATCACCTGAGGTCAGAAGTTCGAGACTAGCCTGGCCAACATGGTAAAACCCCGTCTCTACTAAAAATACAAAAATTAGCCAGGCATGGTGGCCGGCGCCTGTAATCTCAGCTACTAGGGAGGCTGAGGCAGGAGAATCGCTTGAATCGGGGAGGAGGAGATTGCAGTGAGCCGAGACTGTGCCATTGTTCTCCAGGCTAGGCAACAAGAGTGAAACTGTTTCAAAAAAAAAAAAGAAAAGAAAAAAAGAACGTGCTGTTTCCCCCAGCCACAGACTCTGCCACTCACCATGTCCCACACCAAGCCCACGTGGTTCCTGGGGCATTTGTTTGTGACTCCTGGTTTATACCATTGTCATCCCATCTGTCCTGCTGCTCCTCCCCTGGCACCACCCACAGACGCTGTCCCTGTCCTCACCGCTCTCCATGGAGAACACCGGTACATTCTGTCTCCTCTTAAGTCAAGAGCTTTTGTAGTTGACTCTGAATCCTAAGGCCTTAGTGAATGTCTAGTACATACTAGGTACTCGATAAATCTCAATATGTGAATGAACAAATAAACGTTTACTTATTTCATGAGCGGACTTTGTGTACAAAACACTATGTCAAGGCTAAGTACTTTCTAAGAAATGATTCCTTTGAAATGTGAACATCCTCCAAGATATTTAAAAATTAAACAATAGTCAAATAAAAATGTTATGTGTTAGACAAAACCAACTTTTGCCTAAGGGCATCTATCTAGTGTTATCATTTCACCCACATTAAATAAAGATAGCCCATGTTTTGGAAATAGTGACAGGTCCTGATGTCTAATAATAAGCAAACTTGTAAGTAATATTGTGCAATTAATAATAACAATCAGATGTTATATTGCTATAGTATTTTGTAAATTTCGTAGTTCTAATTTTGTTCCACCTTTAAATTTATTTATTTATTTTTATTTATTTATTTTTTTGAGACAGGGTACTCACTCTGTCGCCCAGGCTGGAGTGCAGTGGCGCGATCTCGGCTCACTGTAACTTCCACCTGCTGGGTTCAAGCAATTCTCCTGCCTCAGCCTCCTGAGTACCTGGAATTACAGGTGTGTGCCACCACACCTGGCTAAATTTTTGTATTTTTTTTTTTTAGTAGAGATGGAGTTTCACCATGTTGGCCTGGCTGCTTTCAAACTCTCATTTTTAAAACTTTATTGAACTACTATCATGAGCCAGGCATTATGTTAAATTCACCATCCTTTTAAGATAGAAACTCTCAACAAACTAGAAGCAGAAGATAATTTCCTCAACCTAATAAAGCCTATCTATTAAAAAAAAACCCACAGCTAACCTCAGACTTAATGATGAAAGACTGAATGCTTTCCCTCTAAGATTAAGAACAAGACAAGGACGTTCTCTCTTACCACCTTTAAAAAAAATTAAATGCTGGATGTACAGTAGTAAAGAAAATATAAGATGAGTATATAAGGAAAGTAATAGACTCTTTTCCTTACTTTGTGCTCAGTGACACAAACTGGCAGCTTGAAATCAGCCATGGTGGTGGCAGTATTTACACCACGGAAATTGGCAAATGCTACAAATTAGGCTATTGGTAGGTATATATATGGAAGGTAAGATAAGGAAGGTAATATGTACACACTCCAAGTTAGAAAGGTGGCTTACTACACTTGAGCTCCGCAGGGTGGGAAAGAGCCAGTCCGACAAAACCTAGGGGAAGAGGCCTTCCCAGCAGAGGAAACCAGTACTTGTGATAGCCTTGAGCTGGCAAAGGGACTGGTGCATTCAGGAGCTGATGAAAGACCAGTGTGGCTGCAGCAGACTGATGGGTGAGAGGGGGCGAGTGGAGTCTGGAGTGTAGAAAGGGTTCTTCACATGGGACCTAACAGGCTAAGATAAGGAGTTTGGGTTCTATTCAAAATGCAGTGGGAAAAAGATCAACAAAATTGACAATTAGCTAGACTGACCAAGAATAAAAGAGAGAAGAATCAAATTCTACAATCAGAAATGAGAGAGGGGATATCACTACCAAACTTACAGAAGTAAAAAGGATTATAAGGGAATACTATTAGCAATTGTATGTCAACAAATTAGATAACCTAGGTGAAATGGACAGATTCCTAGAAAGACACAAGCTACCAAAATGGGATCAAGAAGACATGGAAAAACTGAACAGATCTTTAACAGGTAAAGAGATTGGAATTAGTAATAAAAACAAACAAAAACACTTCCCATGAAGAAAACCTTAGGCCCAAATGGCTTTACTAGTGAATTCTACCAAACATTTAAAGAGGCATTAACACTGATCCTTCACAAACTCTTCCAAAAAACAGTCAAGCAGGGAATAGTTTCCAAATGATTCTATGAGACCAGTATTACCCTGATACCGAAACTAGACAATGGCATGACTAGAAAACTACAGATCAATATCCCTTATCAATTATAGTTACAAAAATCCTCAACCAAACACTAGCAAACTGAATACCATGATGGATTAAACAAATTACACAGTATAACCAAGTGGAATTTATGCCAGACATTAAGGTTGATTTAACATATGAAACTCAGTCGATTTAATGTAACATATTAATAGGATAAAGGACAAAAACCATGTGGTCACATTAATAGGTAACAGAAAAAGCACCAACAAAATTCACCACCCTTTTAAGATAAAACCTCTCAACAAACTAGAAGCAGAACAGAATTTCCTCAACCTAATAAAGCTTAGCTATTAAAAAAAAAAACCCACAGCTAACATCAGACTTCATGATGACAGACTGAATGCTTTTCCTCTAAGATTAAGAACAAGACAAGGACGTTCACTCTTAACCACCTTTTAAAAATTAGAGACACGGTCTTGCTCTGTTACCCAGAATGAAGTGCAGTGGCACAATCATGGCTCACTGCAGCCTCAAACTGCTACTCTCAAGCAATCCTTCCACCTCAGCCTCCTGAGTAGCTGGGACTACAGGTGTGTACCACCACACATGGCTAAAACTGTTACCACTTCGGTTCAACATTGTGCTGAAGGTCATAGTCAGAAAAATTAGGCAAGAAAAAGTAAAAACTACCTCCACCGTTAAGAAAGTGAAAAGATAACTTACACGGTGGAAAATATTTGCTTACAATATATCTGTTAAATAAATTATATCTAATATACAAAGAACTCTTACAACTTAATAAAAAGAAAGACGAATAACCCTTTTTATTTTTGAGACAGGGTCTCACTGTTGCCCAGGCTGGAGTGCAGTGATGCAATCATAGTTCACTGTAACCTTGAACTCCTGGACTCAAGCGATCCTCCTGTTTCAGCCTCTTGAATAGCTAGGGCTACAGGTACATGCCATCATGCCCAACAATTTTTTTTTTTTTTTGTAGAGACAGGGTCTCACTATGTTGCCCAAGCTGATCTTGAACTCCTTGCCTCAAGCCATCATCCAGCCTCAGACTCCCATAGTGATGAGTTTACAGGTGTGAGCCACCATGCCCAGCCCAGTTTTTTAAATGAGCAAAATATTTGAATAGAATTTTCTTCAAAGAAATATGTAGGTTGGGCACGGGGCTCACGCCTGTAATCCCAGCACTTTGGGAGGCCGAAGCAGTGGATCACTTGAGGTAAGGGGTTTGAGACCAGCCTGACCAACATGGTGAAACCCTGTCTCTACTAAAAATACAAAAAATTAACCAGGCATGGTGGTGCACACCTCTAATCCCAGCTACTTGGAAGGCTGAGGCAGGAGAATTGCTTGAACCCAGGAGGCAGAGGCTGCAGTGACCTGAGATCGTGCCACTGCACTTCAGCCTGGGCAACAGAGCGAGACTCTGTCTCAAGAGGAAAAAAAAAAAAGAAATATACAAATGACTAATAAGCAATGAAAAAATGCTCAACATCATCATTAATCATTAGGGAAATGCAAATCAAAACCCCAGTGAGAAACTACTGCATGAATGATTATAATCAAAAAGACAGATAACAAGTGTTTGTGAGGATGTGAAGAAATTGGAGCCCTCATTCAGTGCTAGGGGGATTGTAAATAGTACAGCCACTTTGGAAAATTATTTGGCAGTTGCTTAAACAGTTAAGCATAAAGTTACCGTATGACTCAGCATTTTTATTCTTATGAATATACCCAAGATAATTGAAAACACATGTCCTCACAAAAATGTGCACATGAATGTTCATAGCATTATTTGTAATAGTCAAAAAGTGAAAATAACCAAATGTCCATGAGTGAATAAACAAAATATGGTATATCCATGCAATGGTATATTACTTGGCAATTAAAATAAATGAAGCAGTAATACATGCTGACACACAGATCAATCTTGAAAGCATTATGCTAAGTGAAAGAAGTCAGACCTCAAAAGTCATGTATTATAATATTCCATTTATATGAAATGTCCAGAACAGACAAATCCATAGAGAGAGAAAATCAATTAGTGTTTGTTAGGGGCTGGAAGGGGTGGGAATAGTAGTAACTACTTATGAGTATTGGGTTTCTTTCTGCGGTGATGAAAGTGTTCTGGAATTAGATAGTGGTTATGATTGAACATTGTGAAAACACTAAAACCACATCGTGTATTTTAATTTGTATACTGTAAGAGGGTGAGTTTTATGATATGTGAATTATATCTCAATGAAGATGTCATTTAAAAATTATAGTGGTGGGAGGCTGAGGCAGGCAGATCACCTGAGGTCAGGAGTTCGAGACCAGCCTGGCCAACATGGTGAAACCCCATCTCTACTAAAAATACACAAATTAGCCAGGTGTAGTGGCACGCGCCTGTAATCCCAGCTATTCGGGAGGCTGAGGCATAAGAATCGCTTGAACCTGAGAGGCAGAGGTTGCAGTGAGCTGAGATCACACCACTGCACTCCAGCCTGAGGGAGAGAGTGAGACTCTGTCTCAAAGAAAAAAAAAAAATCTATCTATCTATCTATCTATCTATCTATCTATGTATATAGTGGGACATCATCAGAAAGAATTAAGCAGAAGAATGGCATGATTTATGCTTTTAAAAAATGAGCTGCTATGTGGGGTAGACTGGGGACCGGGGAAAAAGCAAGTGGAGACACCAGTCGGGAGATTGGAGCAGCAGTGAATGTGAAAAACCATGACGTCTAAGACTGATAACAGTGGTGGTGATGGAGACAAGGGTGAATAATTGAGATATATTTTGAAGGATGAACCTACTGGATTATTTTTGGATTACATGTGGGGAGTGAGAGACTAGGAGGTATTAGGAATGATTCATAAGTTTCTAACTTGGACAACTAAATGGAGAGTACTATTCACCCTTTGAAAAAGTTCATTTTTGTTTCACCAAAGCCCTATGAATAAGTCATACTCTAAACATTCAATAGATCAAGAAATCAAAGATAAAAAGTTGTTAGCCAGGCGCAGTGGCTCATGCCTGTAATCCTAGCACTTTGCAAGGCTGAGGTGGGTGGATTGCCTGAGCTCAGGAGTTCAACACCAGCCTGGGCAACATGGTGAAACTCCATTTCTACTAAAATACAAAAAATTGGCTGGGCGCAGTGGCTCACACCTGTAATCCTAGCACTTTGGGATGCCGAGGCGGGCAGATCATGAGGTCAGGAGATCAAGACTATCTTGGCTAACACAGTGAAACCCTATCTCTACTAAAAAAATACAAAAAAATTAGCCAGGCGTGGTGGCAGGCGCCTGTAGTCCCAGCTACTGAGAGGCTGAGGTAGGAGAATGGCATGGACCCAAGAGGCTGAGCTTGCAGTGAGCCAAGATTGCACCACTGCACTCCAGCCTGGGCAACAGAGTGAGACTCTGTCTCAAAAAAAAAAAAAAAACACACACACACACACACACAAAACAAAACCAAAAACACAAGAACAACAACAAAACTTAGCCAAGTGTGGTGGCGTGTACCTGTAGTCCCAGCTA
Organism: Pongo pygmaeus; assembly: GCF_028885625.2. NCBI lineage: Eukaryota > Metazoa > Chordata > Mammalia > Primates > Hominidae > Pongo > Pongo pygmaeus. The sequence continues at coordinate 18,023,988 of NC_072378.2, forward strand.
CTCAGCAGGCTGAGGCAAGAGAATCGTTTGAACCTGGGAGGCAGAGGTTACAGTGAGCTGAGATCGCACCACTGCCCTCCAGCCTGGGCTACAGAGCTAGACTGTCCCTCCCACCCAAAAAAACCCAAAAAACAAACAGTTGTTAAACCGTTAAACCAATTTCTTCCCAAATCAAACAGCTAGAAAGGAGGGGGATGTCAGAGTTGGGACTCCTTTCTAATATGGAAGTTCATGTGATTTCCACTGAGCAATTTGTTTCTTGTGTTCTCTCTAATAGGCCTGAAGATGTGCATTATATTAAGAATTTACATTTAAGAACATAACATTTACAGAAGATAAAAAAATTTTTTTAAATACACTGATGTACACTTTTTGCCTTAAAAAAAAAAAAGATGGATATGCGGAAATTTGTAGCCTGGTTGTTGACTAAGTTGAGGAATCTTTTGCTGTGTAAGAAAATAAATTCCACAGTTCAGTGGGTTAGATACACAATTTTTAGATTTGACAGCTAAAATTATTTGCTCCCTCTGAATACTGGTTTTTTTTTTTAAGTGCTTTTCTTGGCTTGGTATAACTGGCCTCTATTATTAATGTCCACATTCACTTTTGGACTAATATTTCATTCTTAGGCAAACCAATGTCATTAAAATAGAAGAAAGAGATCTTACAGAGGCTCTACTCTGCTCCCCAGGTATCAAAGAAGGGCATCTTCAAGGGGGAAATTAGAGTGAGGATTCAGAGAATTGAAAAAGTGAGGAAAGTATAAAGGAAGAGTTTCTGAATCTTTTTTTTTTTTGAGACGGAGTTTTGCTCTTGTCGCCCAGGCTGGAGTGCAATGGCGCAATCTCAGCTCACTGCAACCTCCGCCTCCTGGTTCAAGCGATTCCTGCCTCAGCCTCCCAAAGTAGCTGGGATTACAGGCACGTGCAACCACGTCTGGCTAATTTTTTGTATTTTTAGTAGAGACGGAGTTTCACCATGTTGGCCAGGCTGCTCTTGAACTCCTGACCTCAGGTGATCCACCTGCCTCAGCCTCCCAAAGTGTTGAGATTACAGGCGTGAGCCACCGCTCCCAGCCAAAATGAACATTTTTAATATTGCTATGACCCTAAATCCCCATCTGGTATTCCTTACTGTGATAAGGTGGGGGCCAGCTGGGCCACCACATATAGCTGTGCAGGTTATGACTTGCGCAACTCCAGGCCATCCCTTTTCACATTAGCATCTATACCCTAGCCTTACTTTTATCCCCCAGGCCACTCCTACTTTTCCAGCCACATGGAAGAGAGAACATAAGCAAAAAAGAAGTCTCATCCTTCTCCTCGTTCCTCCCATTGAAAGGTCCTTCTCCCTTACATGCACCACGTTGCCCATTGCATGCTCTCTGTGCTGTGGGTGTGTCCTGGGCCCAGAGTAAAAAAAGGTTTCCTTTTTGGAAGTGAATTAAGGAAGTGTGCTCGAGTGGCTTCTTGACTTTAGTATCTGGGAGTTATCTTCCTAGAGGTGATGAAGGTGCTAAAAAGCAAAGTGGAAGATATGTGGATAACAAAGCTGACATGCTTTTAGCCCTGCCAGCCCTGGCATAGGAACAATCACATTACCATTAATGTGAGGACAAGCAGCCTGAATCTGTGGCCCAGGATAGACATGACCTAATTTGGAAGCTGAAATGTTGTTTTACAAAAAGGTCTGAGGCTCTCGTATCCCTCCTCTCCAGCATTGTCAGCCCCTTTAGAAAAGAGAAAGGCAAAGGTTGGTGGGAATGCTAGTGGAAATGGAATCAGGTCAGCCTGGAAAGAATTCTATGCTTCCTTTGCACTATTTTATGTACAGTATCTGTGTCTGTTTGGTTGACAACAAGGAAGGAAGTTGCTTCTCCCTATTATTCCTTATCAGTTCACATATCTCTGTTCCCTGAACATTCCCAGTACTTTCTGCCTCAGCTATAAAGTTCTCTGCTTTGAATTCTGCCATGTTCAATGCTTAGCAAAATACAATACAAAATACTTTGAATTCTGCTAATTCAATGCTTAGCGAAAATGTAAAAAAAAAAACTTTTTTAGTGTAAAATCTTAAAAAGTACTCAATACTACTTAAAAAAGAGAGAAAATAGAAAGAATAGTATAATAATATCATACGTCCAGTAGTGGGTTGAAAATGTTATGCCCACGTCCTGATGCTGAAAATTTATAATGTGACCTTATTTGGAATGAAGGTCTTTGCAGATATAATTAAAGATCTGGAGATGAGATCATCCTGAATTATCTAGTGGGCTCTAAATTCAATGATAAGCATTCTTATAAGAGACAGAAGCAGAGAAGACACAGACACAGAAGAGAAGGCCATGTGATCACGAGGCATTGATCGGAGTGATGAGCCCGAGCCCATGGCCAAGAACCCTTGAAGCCACCAGAAGCTGGAAGAGGCAGGAAGCATTCTCCCCTAGAGCCTTCAGAGGGAGCAAGACCCTGTTTTGATTTCAGACCTCTGGCTTCCAGAACTGTGAGACAATAAATTTCTGTTGTTGTAAGCCCCCCAATTTGAGGTAATTTGTTATGGCAGCCACAGGAAATGAATACATCATCACCTAGATTCAAATTCACTATTTTGCCACATTTGCTTTACTTCTGTCTCCCTCCCTCCCTCCCTCCTTCCCTCCCTCCCTTCTTTCCTTCTTTCTTTCCTTCCTTCCTTCCTTCCTCCCTTCCTCCCACCCTCCCTCCCTTCCTCCCTTCTCCCCTCACTTCCCTTTCTTATGAAGTGTTTTAAAGCAAATTCCTAGTATTATGTAATTTAACTCCTATATACATCTATATATATCTCAGGACTTACAGGCATTTAAAAATGTAACCCCAATGCCATTATAACAACCAACTAATTAACTAACTAAAAATAAGTGTCTGGTATCTAAAATATCTTTTAATGTTTCTCTTTAACACTATCTCTGAATCTTACTAGATTTTCACTCCTCTTTGAATTTTCCTATATTTTTGAGCTATCTTTCTAGAAAGGAACTGCCTAGGATTAAATCACCATGACAGGTTTGGGCTTCTATGTGTATGGATGGCAAGTATCTCAATGTTCTTCCTCACTAATGGTGAAAAATTTTTGGAATTCTTTCTCTAGCTAAAAATAAAGATTTCTTTTTTCCTTTACAACATTAGCTTTTGTCTAGGATTGACATTCAGAAGTCCCACTTCAAAGTCATTTGTGAGGTGGGTGAAAATAAAGTCACAGAACAGAAAAGCAAACTGGATTCTAATATTTTTGCCCCAAATGTATAAGAATTTAGCTGTGAAAAATGAAATACAAAAAAAAGGTGAAAACCAGGAAGTTATTCTAAGTTGGCTTTTAAGTGATTCTATCACAAGTGTCCCCTTTCTGTGACAAATTTCTTTTTTTTTTGAGATGGAGTTTTGCTCTGTGGCCCAGGTTGGAGTGCACTGGTGGCATGATCTCGGCTCACTGCAACCTCCATCTCCCAGGTTCAAGGTATTCTTTTGCCTGAGCCTCCCGAGGAGGTGGGATTACAGGTACCCACCACCACGCCTGGCTAATTTTTGTATTTTTAGTGGAGACAGGGTTTCGCTATGTTGGCCAGGCTGGTCTCCAACTCCTGACCTCAGGTGATCCACCCGCCTTTGCCTCCCAAAGTCATGGGATTACAGGTGTGTGCCACTGCACCCGACGGAGAAATTTCTCTATCATTTTAAAAGTGCAAAATGTTATGCTCTGAATAATTGTGTTTGACAGTCCTTTCAAAGAGATATATGGTGCCCAATGAACTGTATTTCAGTGCTTTCTGTTATAGAGGCATATACCCTTTTGGCACTTTACCTGTGTTCCCCAAATTGCTTTTCTCTTTTAAGGACGTTACTATTGATCATGTCCGTCATCCGTAGTAAAAGGAGTGAAAGGAAAATCATTAATACATGTTATAAAAAGGGTGTACTGGCATCTATTTAGGTGACATGGTGTGAGTGGTACAGGTTGAATCCTTTGCCTGAAAATTACACTGTCTGTCTCCTAGGTTATTACCTTAGAAGCTTCTTTGTTCTAAGGCACCCTTTGTCAAAATTTAATACTCTTTAGAAAGAATGTGCCTTTGCATGTGCTGAAAAATGTTGGTGATGTGAACATGAGCGTCAAGGCTTCGATGGCTGACCATGAGCTGAGAGCTAGATGTGTAAAACTGGGGAATGAATATTTTGGGGACACAGAAGTGGTAGTGCCATCATGATGGAAGAAAGGCAGCCTGAATAACAAAGAAGTGTGAGGGTACCAAGGATAAAACCCTCCAGCCTCTTTTCCCATTGTTCCTCCTTCAAACCCTTGTGTCCCTGGGCTCAGGGCTGACTTGGGCACTGGGACAGTTGCTGAATGGTGAGCTTTTCTGTCTGTAAGCAGTGGAACTACATCATTTGAAGTGGGCTTAGTCAGATCTTGAGATCTAGCCAAGTGACTCTGCCTCCCTTGTCTCTCTTCATACATTATATATTTCATGAATGGTTCTCTTTCAACAAGGAAGCTACATCTCCTTCCTGTAGACTTTGAAGCCCTTATTTGTGCCCATGAACTTGTTTGTTCATGCTTAAATGAAACCCTTGGCAGAGTAGACAAGCTTGTTCCCAGTCTCTTTTCCTGGTAATATTTTCTTCTATCATAATCCAGTCAAAGCGAAGGAGGAATGTAACTGATAAGCACACAGTTTGTAGCATTAAGAGTTGGGAAGTAAGAATAACACGTTTGAATTCCAACATCTACCACCTTCCTTGATAACTTATTGTCTTAATTTTCTCAGCACTCATCTAGAAGAGAGGAAGAATGACTGGGTCTCTCAAAATACAGGATAGGTCTGGTTTCAGCTCTGACGTTTAGAAGTGCTTGGAAGTCATCACTTTTACCCTTATAACAAGAAAAAAGCTGAATAAATGGAAAATTAAGGACTTTTTAAAGCCCTACTGGAGAAATGAAGTCATAGAGCAAACCCCCACCCTGAAATCTGGAGAGACAGGTGAATATAGAGAATAATAACTGAGGTCAGCTTACCTGGAGCAGAAGCCACTGGAGCCACACATTGATAGGAGCACTTCAATGGCAATTCTGACAAATTGCTAGAGTAACTCCTGGAGGCCCAGTTTAGAGGTGCCCCATACTTTGTGGGTTTTACCTCCAGGAATCCCACCTGGTTCTCAGATGAAGATCTGAGAAAAGCCCCCACATATTTCTGGCAGGGGCGGGCAAGGGAAGTAACTGTTTTGGATTTCACCCAGAGTGTTTCCCGTAACAAAGGCCTGCTCTCCAAGACTAACAACTTTACCAGAGTGTTATCTACCTGAGAGAAGGGCAGTTAGTCAATTCCAGTCTCCTTTTGCATTCTATTAATATTTCCCCTAAGTGGAGGGAAAAACAGGACAAGAAACACTTCTCAAGGTCATGTCCCAGGGATCCAGGCCCACTAAAAGACTGAGATTTAATGATAAGGTTATCGAGCACTTTCCCTTCCCCACACCTTACCATCAAACCAACTAGGTTCCAGCATAATAACAGTAGATTGTAACTAAAAGAGCTTCAAGACATGGACTCTATTTAAGAAAGAGTTCTTAGGGAAATCCAAAGCAAACAGGGTGAAAAAAAAAATACAAGGACACCAAAGGAAACTGAAGTCTCTGGCACCTATATGCACATAAAGAACTAAACACAACCCAGTTCTCAGCCAGATTAGCATAAAACCTCACACTGAGGCCTATTTACTACAGTTCTTGTTCAAAACATCAAATTCCCACTTTTAGCAAAAAAGGACAAGACCTATTAAAAGTAAAACAAAACAAAACACAGTCTGAAGAGACAAACTAAGCATCAGAATCAGACTCAGATGTGACACAGATTTTGGAATCATGAGATAAGGCATTTAAAACAACTAAATTAATATGTTAACAACTCTAATTTTAAAAGTAGAAAACTTGCAAGACTGGATGTTTAATGTGAACAGAAAAATGAAAGTTCTAAGAAAAAAAAAGGCAATGCTAGAAATTAAAAGCACTAACAGAAATTTTAAAACCTTTTAATGGGCTCATCTGTGAACTGGATATGACCAAGAAAAGGGTCAGTGAATTTGAAGATATGTCAGTAAAAACTTCCTATACTGAAATAAAAAGAGAAAAAAGGATTAAACAAACAAACAAAAGAACAGTATATACAATAACTATGGGAAAATTACAAAAGTTGCAAATATATATAATTGGGATACCAGAAGAAGAAGAGAGAAAGAGGAAGAGACATAATTGAAGTAAGAAATAATAATGGCTGAATTTTTTGCAAAATTAATGACAGACACCAAACTACAGATCCAGGAAGCTCAGAGAAGCTCATAAGAAACCATGTAGGAGCCAGGCGAGGTGGCTCATTCCTGTAATCCCAGCACTTTGGGAGGCCGAGGCAGGTGAATCACCTGAGGTCAGAAGTTTGAGACCAGCCTGACCAATATGGTGAAACCCTATCTCTACTAAAAATACAAAAATTAGCCAGGCACGGTGGCATGTGCCTGTAGTCCCAGCTACTCAGGAGGCTGAGACAGAATTGCTTGAACCCAGGAGGCGAAGGTTGCAGTGAGCTGAGATTGTGCCACTCCACTCCAGCCAGGGCAACAGAGTGAGACGCTGTCTTAAAAAAAAAGAAGAAGAAGAAGCAGCCATGAGCTGGGAGCAGTGCGTATGCCTGTAATCTCAGTTATGTGGGAGGCTGAGGTGGGAGGATCACTTGAGCCCAGGAGTTCCAGACAAGACTGGGCAACATAGAAAGATTCCATCTAAAACAAACAAATAAAAACAACCACGCCAGCAAGAAGAGAGCAGACTGAAATATTTGTTTTGTTTTCTTTCCTTTTTTAATAGTAGAGACAGGGTCTCACTGTGTTGCCCAGGCTGGTCTCAAACTCCTGGGCTCAGGTGGTCCTTTTGCCTTGGCCTCCTAAAGTGCTGGGATTACATGGACTGAAATATTTAAAGAGTTGAAAGATCCCACTAAGCTAGAATTCTATATCCAGTGGAATTATCCTTAAAAAGTGAAGGAGAAATGAAGACTTCCTTATGCAAATGAAAACAGAAAATTCATCAACAGTAGACCTTCCTATAAGAGATGTTGGGCCGGGCACAGTGGCTCATGCCTGTAATCCCAGCACTTTGGGAGGCTGAGGCAGGAGGATCACGAGGTCAGGAGATTGAGACCATCCTGGCTAATATGGTGAAACCCCGTCACTACTAAAAAAATGCAAAAAATTAGCTGGGCATGGTGGTGGGCACCTGTAGTCCCAGCTACTCGGGAGGCTGAGGTAGGAGAATGGCGTGAACCCAGGAGGCGGAGCTTGCAGTGAGCTGAGATTGCGCCACTGCACTCCAGCCTGGGCGACAGAGCGAGACTCCGTCTCAAAAAAAAAAAAAAGAAAAAAAAAAAAGATGTTAAAAGAAGTTCTTTAGAAATTAAAAAATGATAATATATCAGAAACTCAGATCTACATTAAAAAAAAGGAAGAGCACTGGAGAAAAACAAATGAAGGCAAAATAAGATTTTTTTATTCTTAATTGATCAAATAGATAATTGTCAAAATGATAATAGCAAAATGTATTGTATGATTACAGCATATGAATAAGTAAAATGAATGACATCAGTGTTATAAGGGAAGGGAGAAAGGAATCAGAAATGCTCTAGCAAAAGCTACCTGCACTACTTGCAAGGAAGTATACTATTGTTTGAAAGTGGATTAAGATTAATTGCAAATATGTACTGAAAATTCTAGGGCAACAACAAATTTTTTTTAAAGAAAGAATAATTGATATTCTGAGATGAGAGAAAATAGAATCATTTAAAATGCTCAGTTAAAACCAGGGAAGTCAGAAAAAGAGAAAATAAAAAGGAACAAAGAATAAGTACGACAGAAAAAAGTCATAAACATGGTAGATGTTAATCCAGCTATATCAATGATCATTTCATTTGTGAATGGTCTAAATAACATCAATTAAAAGACAGGCTGTCACACTGGATTTAAAAAAAAAAAAAAAGACACAACTATCTTGCCCGCAAGAAATCCACTTTAAGTATAAAGACAGAGGCCAGGTTACATCTGTAACCCAAACACTTTAAGAGTCTGAGGTGGGAGGATTACTTGAGCCCAGGAGTTCAAGACCAGCCTGGCCAAGATAGTGAGACCCCTGTTTCTACTAAAAATTTTTAAAAGTTTGCAGGGTGTGGTGACGCATGCCTGTAGTCCCAGCTACTTGGGAAGCTATGGTGGGAGGATGGTTTGAGCTCTGGAGTTCCAGGGTTACAGTGAGCTACAATTCCACCAATACACTCCAGCCAGGGTGACAGAGTGAGACCCCGACCCCCCCCAAAAGATTTTAAAAAACAAATAAGTATGAAGACAGAGGTAGGTTAAAAGTAAAGAGGTGGAGAAAGACATACCATGCTAACACTGTCCAAAAGAATGCTGGAGCAACTGTATTAATTTCAGAAAAAGGAAAATTATGGATAAAGAGGGGCATTACACAATAAAAAGGAGGTCACTTATTTAAGAGGCATAACAGTCCTTAATGTGTATATGCCAAAGAATAGAGCATCAAAATATATGAGGCAAAAACTGATAGAACTGCAAAGAGAAACAGATTAATTCACTATTATCCTTGAAGACTTCAACACAGCTCTATTAGTAATTAATAGATCCTGACAGCGGCCAGCCGCAGTGGCTCATGCCTGTAATCCCAGCACTTTGGGAGGCCGAGGCGGGTGGATCACCTGAGGTCGGGAGTTCAAGACCAGCCTGACCAACATGGAGAAACCCTGTCTCTACTAAAAATACAAAATTAGTTGGGGTGGTGGCACATGCCTGTAATCTCAGCTACTTGGGAGGCTGAGGCAGGAGAATCGCTGGAACCCAGGAGGCAGAGGTTGCAGTGAGCGGAGATAACTTGTTGCACTCCAGCCTGGGCAACAAGAGCAAAACTCCGTCTAAAAAAAAAAAAAAAAAAGATCCTGACAGCAGAAAATCAGTAAGGATCAGTAAGGACATACATAGCTGAACTGAACAGCACCATCAATGAACAGACTTAATTACCACTTACAAGATACAGGTTATCCTTACTTTAAACAAAATTGGAAATATGAAAATACCTCCTTAGGAAACCAATACATTTAGGTGTGATGTTTCATTATATGAAAGAATTTAAAACATATTCTATTCTTATTTTACCTGACTTTTTTTCTTCTTCTTTTCTTTTCTTTTCTTTTTTTTTTTTTTTTTTTGTTGTTGTTGTTGTTGAGATGGAGTCTTGCTCCTTGCTCTGTCACCCAGGCTGGAGTGCAGTCGTGCGATCTCGGCTCACTGCAACTTCTGCCTCAGGTTCAAGTGACTCTCCTGCCTCAGCCACCCGAATAGCTGGCACAACAGGCACACGCCACCATGCCTGGCTAATTTTTGCAGTTTTAGTAGAGACAGGGTTTTGCCGTGTTGGCCAGGCTGGTCTCAAACTCCTGGCCTCAAGTGATCTGCCCGCCCTGGCCTCCCCAAGTGCTGGGATTACAGGCATGAGCCACCACGCCCAGCCTACCTAAGACTTTTAAAAGTTTTCCTTTAACCATTTAAATTATGAATTCATTTAGAAGTTTATGGCTTACCTAATCAGAAACTGAGTTGTGATATGGATCATCATAAACCTCTGTAAATATTTGAAAAAGTGAACTCTAGAATTGCCAGTGGCTGTTACTTGTGATGAGATCAGCAAACAATCCCCTATAGAACTCTTGCCAGGGGGCTTGTCTTGTAATTTGTGATTTTTTTCCTAAGTCTGAAGTGGAGAGTGAAGAAGGAGTGCCATTCCTCCACACCAAAGGTCCCACTTTTCAATGACAGTTAGGGAAAAGAGTATAAGAGCTCCTTCTGCAGGGCCAGCCACCTCCTTGCCTAGAAAATTATTGTCTGCTCCTTGTTAACTCCTCACATTCATTTGTTCTGTCAATAACATTTCCTGAGCATCTGCTATGGGCCAGGCACCACCTCAGATGACCACAAGCTATTCAGATCAATTGGCAGGTCATTAACATCACTGTGTGCATCAAAAATGATAATAGATTAGAAATATTGGAAATTCTTGGCACAAGTTTCCTGCCCCATGTTGCATGTGTTATCAACCAAATGATTCTCAAGGGGGTGGAATGAGAGTCACTGCAAATCAAGGCCATCTCTTTTTTTTTTTTTTTGAGATGGAGTCTCGCTCTGTCGCCCAGGCTGGAGTGCAGTGGCGCGATCTTGGCTCACTGCAAGCTCCGCCTCCTGGGTTCACGCCATTCTCCTGCCTCAGCCTCCCGAGCACCTGGGACAACAGGCACCCGCCACCACACCTGGCTAATTTTTTGTATTTTTAGTAGAGACGGGGTTTCACCGTGTTAGCCAAGATGGTCTCGATCTCCTGACCTCGTGATCTGCCCGCCTCGGCCTCCCAAAGTGCTGAGATTACAGGCGTGAGCCACCGCGCCCAGCCAAGGCCATCTCTTTATCCCTTTCTTCCTCTCTTCCCGCTCTCTGGCTGTGCGCAATCAGGCTCTGGTTAACCAATTGAGGCTTTTATTCTTGGGAGAACTTGAAAGTTCTCCCAGCCACATCAAAGCCTGTTCCTCTAGGACTCCAGGTAGCTGCGTTCACTGATTCCTTCATTCAGTCAGTACTGAGCTAAGTGCAAGATGCGCACTTGAGGTTGATCTAAAATACAAAGACAAATTAACCTCAGCCACTGCCCTCTGGTAGTTTGCAATTTATTGTATTCCTTTCCAATAGTTCTTGCAAAGTACTTACCCGTGTCCTGTATTTCACAAATTTGGTTTATGTCACTTAATTATGTTTTCTTTCCCACTTTTCATATATCTTGGAAGCACCACACATGGTATGGGAAGAATATAATAATCTTTGTGTATGTATTGGTAATTTCATAATCGCCAAAACAACACCTTCCTTGGCATAGGTTTAAGAATCAGGAAATCTGGGCTTGAGACCCACTTGTGCTTGTGTGGCCCTCCGTCAGCCACTTAACCTCCCTTGAGTTTCAGTTACTTCACCTGTAAAATATTTCTGGCTTATCTATTGCAAAGTTTTTGTGTATGTGTGGATAAAATGAGCAACTGTACAGGTAATCACTTTCACAATATCAAATGACATACAAATGGAAGTTGTTATTGTTAAAAGTTTGTGCCAGAATCAACCTCAGAGTTTGCTTATGTGTACAATACAAATGCCATAGAAATAGTAACTAAGGGCAAAATTTGGCCCAGGTCACTTTACCGCAATTTTTTTTAAGGCAGATGAAAAAAAATTAAAGACTTTTTACTCAAAACAGAAAACTTTAAAACAAGAATCAACACTTGCCAAGGACATGGTTATTAAGAGGATCTTTATGACGGAAATTCAGAGGATGATGGAGACCTTCTGAGATCAGGAACTGAAAGAGAAAAGCCTTTAATGTTATCATCTTCCTCCTCCACCCTTGCACTGCCTTGCTTAGAATTCCTTATCTAATCAATTAGAGTCACACATCTTAACAGTCAAACAATAAAAATGGGATACACTTTAAGTCTGGATCGTTAGAGGCCAAAAACAACCTGCTGTTCAGGCTGCAATCATCCTGCCCAGAGGGCACTGAGCTCCACTTTCACTTTTAAGGGAACTGCAAATGAAATGCCTTTCTCTCCTGGATTTTGAAATTTTTTTTGTTAAATCTGGTTAAAATACACATTATGTTCACAGAAACTAGCAAAGAAGCAAAGTTTATGCTATGAAATGTTAAGTAAAAGAAAGTGCAGTGACATGTTGGGAAGGAAGGGCCTCAGATAATCTAAGTTTCTCCAGCTTGGACTCCTATGTGTTATGGCTGATTCTAGAAAACTAGAAATAGAAGTGGTTAGTGCAAGTCTGCTTGGTGTGGAGACCAGGATGGTGGCAATGAGAAGGGGTGAAGGGAATTGGATGGTACTAACTACTTCAATTAAAAACAACAGAGGCCAGCCATGGTGGCTCACATCTGTGTTCCTAGCACTTTGGGAGCCTGAGGTGGGAGGATGGCCTGAGCCCAGGAGTTCGAGGGTGCACTGAGCTGTGATCACAACACAGCCCTCCAGTCCAGGTGACAAAGCAAGACCCTAACTCAAAACAAAACAAAAAGCCACCACCAACAAAGGAAATCTCACACCCACTGTAGGCGTCTACTATCAAAAACACAGAAAATAACAAGTGTCAGTAAGCATGTGGAGAAATTGGAACTCTGTGCACTGTTGCTGTGAATGTAAACTGGTGCAGCTGCTATGGAAATAGTATGGTGGCTTCTCAAAAAATTAAAACCAGAATTACCATATGATCTAGCAATTCCACTTCTGGGCATCCAAAAGAATGGGAAGCAAGATCTCAAAGAAGCGTTTGCATCCCCATGTTCATTGCAGCATTATTCACAATAGCCAGGAGACGGAAGCAATTCAAGTATGCATTTGTGGACGGATGGATAAACAAAATGTGATCTATATATCCAATAGAATATTATTCAGCCTTAAAAAGGAAGGACATCAAGGCTGGGCACGGTGGCTCACGCCTATAATCCCAGCACTTTGGGAGGCTGAGGCAGGTGCATCAAGTGAGGTCAGGAGTTCAAGACCAGCCTGGCCAACATGGTGAAACCCTGTCTCTACTAAAAATATAAAAATTAGTCGGGTGTGGTGCTGCACATCTGTAATCCCAGCTACTCAGGAGGCTGAGGAGGAAGAATCACTTGAACCTGGGAGATGGAGTTTACAGTGAGCTGAGATCGCGCCACTGCACTCCAGCCTGGGCAACAGAGCGAGACTCGGTCTCAAAAAAAAATAAATAAATAAATAAATAAAAACTTGAGGACATTATTCTCAGTGAAATAAGCTAGTCACAAATGACAAATATTGTATGAGTCCATTTATAGGAGGTACCTAGAGTATTCAAATACGTAGAGACAGAAAGTAGAATGATGGTTGCCAGGGACTTGGGGGAGAAGAAAATGGGCAATTTCTGTTCAATGGGCACAGAGTTTCATTTCTGCAAGACGAAAAAGTTCTGGAGACCTGTTGTACCACAATGTAATCATACTTAACACCACAGAAACTACTGAAACTTAATTAAAAATGATTGACATTGTAAATTGCATGTTATTTTTATCACCATTTAAAATTTAAAAATTATTCTAAAAATTGAAAAAAAAAAAAAGAACAAAGAGGAAAAGAAAAACCTAAATGAAACCTCACTGCCCAGATTAACCTTATAGTTAATGATGAATTTCTGTGTTCAAAGATTCTGGTGGTTTCCCATTCCTGTAAGGTCCAAACTCCTTACCACATTCAAGGGCTTCTTGGAGGTGGCCTCAATGACCCAGCCTCCGAGTCTTACCTTCCACTACCTCTTACAAGCTCTAGCTTCTATAGTGCCTGTACCCTTCTCACTCTCATCGCCATGATTTTTTTTTTTTTTTCCCAGCCAAAATCTCATCCACTCCTCTGCGTCCATTCACATGTCCTGGGAAGCCTTCCCTGATCACCTCAGAGGTAAACAGCTCCCCTTCACTGAGTTTGTATTTTGCAATTCATCACTGTGTTCTAAGTGTTTGTGAATACATCTCTTAGGAGCAGGTCAGCTCCCTGCGGGCAGTTAGCGCCATATTCATTCAGCATCTTCACAGCACTGGTAATAACAAATATTTGATGTCAGGCAAATCATGTCACTAATCCTCCAGCGGTCACAGTGACTTATACAAGGGCTTCAAAGGATGACATAGTTTTCCCCCAACTGTCACCTCTACTTCTCCGTCCTCATCTCCTACCACTGCCCCCTTGCTCTATCCCCTCCAACTTCCGTGGCTTCTTTGCTGTTTGCTGGATTCACTGGGTGTATTCTCACTTTCCGGCCTTTACACAGGCTGATTTCTCTCCCTGAAGGGTTCCTCTCTCAGATTCCTACATGACTCACTCCTCTACCTTCTTCAGGTCTTACTCAAAAGTTACCTTCTGGAAACACCCTTTCCTAAACATCCTATTTAGAACTACAACCCAGTCCCATTTCCTCTCCAGCATTCCCTACCCTGTTTCCCATCTTCATTTTTCTCCATTGCATTTACACCAGGTGGCTTGTATTTTATTTATTTGATCTTTGTCTCTTCACTGGAATGTAAGCTCCATGAGGGCTGCTGTTCTTTGACATTACTCATCGATTAAAAAAAATCTTGGCCAGGCAAGGTGGCTCAAGCCTATAATCCCAGAACTTTGGGAGACCGAGGCGGGTGGATCATCTCAGGTCAGGAGTTCAAGACCAGCCTGGCCAACATGATGAAACCCCATCTCTACTAAAAATACAAAAATTAGCTGGATGCGGTGGCAGGCGCCTGTAATCCCAGCTATTTGGGAGGCTGAGGCAGGAGTATCGCTTGAACCGGGAAGGCGGAGGTTGCAATGAGCCGAGATCATACCATTGCACTCCAGCCTGGGTGACAGAGTAATACTCTGTCTCAAAAAAAGGAAAAGAAAAAGGAATCTTCAGTCTCCTGCGGTGCTGGCACATAGTAGACTTTTAATAAATAGTTGTCCAATTAATTGAATGAATGAATGGCTATAGAAAGCATTTGCAGTATAAGATTATTGAATAATTTCTGATTGTTTTCAAAATATTTTTTCTGTGAGTGCTCATCCTGGGCTTGGAAAAAAAAGTGAACACACTTTGCAATACAAGCTATGCTCTGTCTTCACTGCACAGGATTTAACCTGTACTAACAGCAATTGATTGATGTTTTTCTGTTGGCACACTGTTTAATCATTTCCTGTCACAAACTGAAGCAAAGGTCACGTTATATAAGCACTCAATTAAGTCTTTAGATGATGGTGATGTGTAAACAGCTTATTAGTCTATACATGTAATTAATTTTAACATTACTTTGCAGGTTGCTTTAATTCTGTCATAACACAGTCCCTGCTAATTTGCTGCCTATATTCCATTATGGTTCCTAATCTTTTATTAAGTCCCCCCATCCCCCTCCTGCTGCTCCTGCCACATTTTCTTGTAAAAAAAATTTCAAACATAGGCAAGTTGGAAGATTTTACAGTGAATCGCCACACGCTTGTCCTTTTGATTCTACTATTTACATTTAACACACTTGCTTTAACACTTAACTATCAATCCCCAATTAAGCCACTTTTAAAAAGTTACCCACTTATCCATTCTAATCAAGTATTTTATTTTCCCTCAAAGTGTGATTTGGGGTTAGAAATGCAAATTCTTGAATCCCAACCTAGGCCTACTGCATCCAAAATTGGGAGGGAGGTCTCAAGGTGGTTGGGGCTGGGGTAGGGAAGAGCAACCACAATCTGTGTTTTTGTTTTTGTTGTTGTTGTTGTTTTGTTTTGTTTTTGAGACACCGTCTTGTTCTGTCACCCAAGCTGGAGAGCTATGGTGCAATCTTGGCTCACTGCAACCTCCGCCTCACAGGTTCAAGCGATTCTTCTGCCTCAGCCTCCCGAGTAGCTGGGATTACAGGTGTGCGCCACCATGCCCAGCTAATTTTTGTATTTTTAGTAGAGAGGGGGGTTTCATGATGTTGTCCAGGCTGGTCTCGAACTCCTGACCTCAAGTGATCCACCTGCCTCGGCCTCCCAAAATGTTGGGAGTACAGGCGTGAGCCACTGAGCCCAGCCTCACAATCTGTATTTTTGACAAATTCTCCAGTGATTCTGAAGCTAGTTCAAGTTTGAGAAGCACCATTTTAAATAAACCTATGTGACTCAGTCTGCCTGTTTCCATGGAGATCCACTCGCACCACTGAAGTTAGAGGTCTCCTCCGGTGCATTACCAAAGAGAGACCCTAACGATACAGCTGTACCCAGGAGCCTTCCTCCATCACACACATGCCAACTTATTTGTCAACGTTAACTGGTGCAGTACAGTTTTAGTGATGTGGTTAAGATGTTCAGGCTCTGGAACTAAATAGATCTGGGATGGAATCTCAGCTCCGCCAAGCTATATGGACTCAGCTAAGTTACTTTTCCTTTGTGAGCCTTGTTTTCTCATCTGTAAAGTGGAGTATGGAAGAGCATATCTCTCACAACAAATAGTTATCCAGCCTCTTCTGTGCATCAAGCATTGTAGATCCTGTTCTGGATGCTGGGGAAGTAGTGGTGAGGCAAGGCAAAGCTCAGTTCTCTTGGAGCCTTCATTCTACAGAAGAAACTTACAATAAGCACACACAAATACAAATAATTTCAGGCTGGGCATAGTGGCTCATGCCTGTAAACCCAGCACTTTAGGGGTGGAGCCGGGAGGATCGCTTTGAGCTCAGGAGTTCAAGACCAGCCTGGGCAACATGTTGAAACACTGTTTCTACTAAAAAAAAAAAAAAATTAGCTAGGCATGGTGGCATGCACCTGTGGTTCCAGTTATCTGGCTACTTGAGAGGCTGAGGTAGGAGGATCACATTGAACCCGAGAAATCAAGCCTGCAGTGAGCCGTGATCGTACCACTGCACTCTAGCCTGGGTGACAGAGTGAGACCCTGTCTCAGAAAGAAAAAAAAAAAAAAAAAGAATTTCAGAGAGTGATGAATGCTAAGGAGACTGTAAAACTGACTTGAGACCAAATGACTTACTTTAAAATTCGAGGTTAGGAAAAGCCTGTCTGAGAAGGTGAAGAAAGACAGAGGGGCAGAAAGTCAGTGTGGGTGCAGGACAGTGGGAGAAAATGAGGCCAGAGAAGAGGGCAGGAGCCAGTGCGGAGCCATCCTTCATCGTAGAGAGTTTGGCTTTAATTCTCATTGCAGCAGGGAGCAATTCCTGCTTCCTATTCATTCCCTACACCATGCCCTGCATTTCAGGTGCATATTTCATAATCTTGTCCCAATCAAATTATGTGTACCTCTTTCCTCCTCCCTTTCTGCCTGCCTCCTTTCCTTCCTCCTCTTGCTCATCCTCTTTCCATCAACATCAAACATTGATCAATCAAGTATCTCTGTTAGGTTGTAGGGACACTAAGGGGATGGTGTCCTCAAGATTCATCTATGTTGTAGCATGTGACAGGATCTCCTTCCTTTTTAAGGCTGAATAACATTTCATTGAAGTATGTACCACATTTTGTTTATCTACTCATCTTTGAGATTCTGCTTTAATTCTTTTGGAATATGCCCAGAAGTGGAATCACCGAATCTTGTGGTAATTACATTTTTAATTTTTGGAGGAGCCACCAATTGTTTTTCTTAGTCACTGCACCATTTTACAATCCCACCAACAGTGAGTGCACAAGTGTTCCAATTGCTCTTCATGCTTACCAACATTTGTTATTTTCTTTTCTTTTCTTTTCTTTTTTTTTTTTTTTGAGATGGAGTCTCACTCTGTTGCCCAGGCTGGAGTGCAGGGGCGCAATCTCTGTTCACGGCAAGCTCCGCCTCCCAGGTTCACACCATTCTCCTGCCTCAGCCTCCTATAGGCGCCCGCCACCACGCTCGGCTAATTTTTTGTATATTTAGTAGAGACAGGGTTTCACCGTGTTAACCAGGATGGTCTCGATCTCCTGACCTCGTGATCCGCCTGCCTTGGCCTCCGAAAGTGCTGGGATTACAGGCATGAGCCACTGTGCCCGGCAAACATTTGTTATTTTCTATTTGTTCGGCTTTTTTAAAAAAGTAGCCATCCTGGCATAGTGTGGTGCTCACTCCTGTAATCCCAGCACTTTGGGAGGCTGAGGCAGGAGGATTGCTGTAGCCCAAGAGTTCAAGGCCAGCCTGGGCAACATAGTGAGACATTAAAAAATTTTTTTCAATTAAAAATAAATTTAAAGTAGCCACCCTAATGGTGTGAGGTGATATCTCAATGTGGTTTGATTTGCATTTCTCTAATGATTAATTATGTTGAGCATCTTTTCATATGCTTGTTGGCTATTTGTATATCATCTTTGGAAAAATGTCTATTCAAGTCCTTTGCCCATTTTTTAACTGGTATTTTAAAAAATTGTTGTTGAGTTGTAGGAGTTCTTTATATATTCTGGTTATTAACTCCTTATTAGATACATGATTTGCAAATATTTTCTCCCATTCTGTAGTTTGTCTTTTTACTCTATTGGCTATGTCCTTTGATGCATGTAATGCCACTCTAGAGCTTGACAAATAAATCTTGCTGTAAAGTCTGCTTTATCTGTTATTAGTAGAACTACCCTAGATTTACTTGGGTTAGTGTATTTTGGTTAATGTGTACATATCTTTTTTCATCATTTTATTTCAGTCTTTCTATGTCTTTATAATTAAAATGCATCTTTTTTTGAGCAGCATATACTTGTTGTTTTCTTTTAATCCAGACTAAAATCTTTGTTCCTTTTTTTTTTTTTTTTTTTTTTTTTGATGGAGTCTCACTCTGTCACCCAGGCTGGAGTGCAGTGGTGCGATCTTGGCTCACTGCAACCTCCGCCTCCCAGGTTCAAGCAATTCTCGTGCTTCAGCCTCCCAAGTAGCTAGGATTACAGGGGTGCACCACGACGCCCGGCTAATTCTTTGTATTTTTAGTAGAGACGGAGTTTCACCATGTTGGCCAGGCTTGTCTCAAACTCCCGACCTCAAGTGATCCACCAGCCTCTGCCTCCCAAAATGCTGGGATTACAAGCGTGAGCCAATGTGCCTGGCCTGAAATCTTTGTTCTTTATTTTTGTATTATTACTATTTTCTTGAGATGGAGTCTCACTCTGTCACCCAGAGTGGAGTGCAGTGGTCTGATCTCAGCTCACTGCAACCTCCACCTCCCAGGTTCAATTGATTCTTGTGCCTCAGCCTCCTGAGTAGCTGGGATTACAGATGTGCACCACCACGCCTGGCTAATTTTTGTATTTTTAGTAGAGATGGGGTTTCACCATGTTGGTCAGGCTGTTCTCAAACTCCTAACCTCGTGATCTGGCTCCCTTGGCCTCCCAAAGTGCTAAGATTACAGGCATGAGCCACCACACCCAGCTAATCTTTGTTCTTTAATTGAAGTATTTAGTCGATTTACATTTTATATAATTTCTGACATATAGGAGTTCTTACTGTGGGGTGTATGGAGCTTCTTGATGCCTTTAATCAGTTTATTTAAATTCTCAGTTATTATTATTACTTTAAATATGGTTTGTGGCTAATCTCTTTTTCTTCTCCTTTTGGACCTCTGATTAAATACACATTAGGTCTACAAATTTCATGTATCTCTTATGCTCTTCTCTGTGTTTTCCATTCATACTTTTTCTTATTATGCTTAAATTTGAATATTTTATGCTGATGTATCTTCTAGTTCATGAATCCTCTCTTTTTTATTTTTTTATTTTTATTTTTATTTATATTTATATATTTTTGAGACGAGTCTCGCTCTGTCCCCCAGGCTGGAGGGCAGTGGTGCGATCTCGGCTCACTGCAAGCTCCGCCTCCCAGGTTCATGCCATTCTCCCGCCTCCGCCTCCCGAGTAGCTGGGACCACAGGCACCCGCCACCACTCTCGGCTAATTTTTTTTGTATTTTTAGTAGAGACGGGGTTTCACCATGTTAGCCAGGATGGTCTCGATCTCCTGACCTCGTGATCCACTCGCCTCGGCCTCCCAAAGTGTTGGGATTACAGGCGTGAGCCACCGCGCCTGGCCTTCTTTTTTTTATTATTTATTTATATATTTATTTATTTTTTGAGACGGAGTCCTGCTCTGTGGCCCAGGCTGGAGTGCAGTGGCATGATTTCGGCTCACTGTAAGCTCCACCTCCTGGGTTCACGCCATTGTCCTGCCTCGGCTTCCCGAGTAGCTGGGACTACAGGCACCCACCACCACGCCAGGCTAATTTTTTTTTTTTTTTTTTTTTGTATTTTTAGTAGAGACGGGGTTTCACCGTGTTAGCCAGATGGTCTGGATCTCCTGACCTCGTGATCCACCCGCCTCAGCCTCCCAAAGTGCTGGGATTACAGGTGTGAGCCACCACACCTGGACTCTTTTTTTTTTTTTTTTTTTTTGGAGACAGAGTCTCACTCTGTTGCCCTGGCTGGGATGAAGTGGCATGTTCATGGCTCACTGCAGCCTCAATCTCTGGGTTCAAACAATCCTCCTACCTCAGCTTCCTAAGTAGCTGGGACTACAGGCACATGCCACCACAATGAGCTTAATTGTTGTTATTGTTGTTGTTGAGACAGGGTTTTGCCATGTTGCCCAGGCTGGTCTTGAACTCCTGGGATCAAGTGACCTGCCTGCCTTAGCCTCCGAAAGTGCTGGGATTACAGGTGTGAGCCACCACACCTGGCTCGATTCTTCTCTTTGGGGACTGTGCTTATCTGCTTAATTTAACGTTTTGGTTTTTTTTTTAGTTTTATAATTTCCACTTGATTCTTTTTTATATAAATCCCATTCTTCTGCTGAAATTCTCCATTTTCTAATTGATTTCTTGAACACACTAATCATGGTTACTTTAAAGTTTCGTTCTAGTAACTCTAATATCTGGTCCCCTGTGAGTCTCTTTCTATTGTCTATTTTTTCTCTCCGTTTTTGGTTATTTATTACTCCTTTCTAACATACCTACTAAATATTGCTTGAATTCCAGACACTGTGGGTGAAAAGTTATAAGAGATCTAGATGATGTTATCTTCCTTCAGAGAAGATTAATTTCATTTTTTTTTTTTTTTTTTTTTAGCATGCAGTTAGAGCCAAGCAAGTTGGTCAAATTAGAGATTGAGATGAGTAAAAGCTAAATTTCAAGCTTTGAGAGGGCTTATTTCTGAAGTCCCTTAGTCTTAGTGCAATAGTTCTAAACTGAGGGTGATTTTAATCTCCAGGGAACATTTGGCAATATCTGGGGACTTTTTTTTTTTTTTTTTGAGACGGAGTCTCGCTGTCGCCCAGGTTGGAGTGCAGTGGTGCAATCTCGGCACTGTAGGCTCCGCCCCCCGGGGTTCACACCATTCTCCTGCCTCAGCCTCCCGAGTAGCTGGGACTACAGGCGCCCTCCACCTGGCCCGGATAATTTTTTGTATTTTTAGTAGAGACGGGGTTTCACCGTGTTAGCCAGGATGGTCTCGATCTCCTGACCTTGTGATCCGCCTGCCTCGCCCTCCCAAAGTGCTGGGATTACAGGCGTGAGCCACCGCGCCCCGCCTTTTTTTTGAGAAGGAGTCTCGCTCTGTTGCCCAGGCTGGAGTGCAGTGGCGGGACCTCGGCTCACTACAAGCCCCGCCTCCCGGGTTCACGCCATTCTCCTGCCTCAGCCTCCTGAGTAGCTGGGACCACAGGCGTCCGCCACCACGCCCTGCTAATTTTTTTGTATTATTAGTAGAGACGAGGTTTCACCGTGTTAGCCAGGATGGTCTCGATCTGCTGACCTCGTGATCCGCCCACCTTGGCCTCCCAAAGTGCTGGGATTACAGGCTGAGCCACCGTGCCCAGCCTCTGGGGACATTTTTGATTGTCACAAGTTGGTGCTGTGTGCTACTGATGTCTGACACAAGTTGGAAGTGGTAGAGGCCAGATATGCTGTTAAACATCCTACAATACACAGGACAGCCCCACAATAAAAAAGAATTATCTAGTCCAAAATATTAATAGTACCAAGATTAAGAAACCTTGCTTTAGGGCTTAGTCCTTTAAGATTCTCAACAGAAAGCTAGAGTATTTATCACGGCTTCTCATCTTTGGCAGGCCTTGAGCTCCAGTTTTTCTCCCAGTATTATGAGACTGCCAAAACCTTTGTTTACCTTTATAGTCTTTCAGCAGCTGCTTTCTGCTTGCTTTTTCAGTCCCTTGCCCTACTTGTGCACAGTTTAGGAATTAGCAAATGCTTTAAGTGGGCAAAGCAATAATTTATGTTGGTGTCACCTATCCAGGATCTTGGCTCCTTAAGTCCTGGCTGATTTTGTTGATTTCTGATGCCTTAAAGAAGCTGTTTTTGTTGTTTTGCATGTTGATATTATTGTTTTGCATTTTTATACAGCTTTGATATTTATTCCTATCGTGATGGTATTAGGGATCCAAGGTACTCTGTTATAGCCAGAGTGTAAGTTTGCGATGTTTGCATGTAATTGAGTGAGTTTAACTCTATTTTGACAGTCCTTCAGCTAATAACATCTCCCAAAAGAAATCAGGTATACAGATTGCTCTAGAGTTAAATAACAATCATTTTGTTCACTATTTAAATAAAAATGTGTAGGTTTTAGTTTTTGCCTAAATACATGATATATAAAGACATTTTAATGATAACGTACCTTATAAATATTTGCTCACTATAGGTAACTTAGAAAAACCAAAAGGATAAAGAAGAAAATAACAAATAAACATATTTTCCACCATGCAAAAACAGCATCAGGAAAATTTTGGTATAGTTCCTTTCAGTATTTCTCTTGTGTATGTTCAATGCTTTTGTTTCCAGGACTAACTCATAGGCCTTTATGTTTTTTATTTTTTTATTTTTTATTTTTTGAGACAGAGTTTTGCTCGTGTTGCCCAGGCTGGAGTGCAGTGGCACAATCTCGGCTCACCGCAACCTCCGCCTCCCAGGTTCAAGCGATTCTCCTGACTCAGCTTCCCAAGTAGCTGGGATTACAGGCGTGTGCCACCATGCCCAGCTAATTTTGTATTTTTAGTAGAGACGGGGTTTCTCCATGTTGGTCAGGCTGGTCTTGAACTCCCGACCTCAGGTGATCCGCACCCCCCCCAGCCTCGTAAAGTGCTGGGATTACAGGCGTGAGCCACCACGCGCGGCCTGTAGACCTTTATTAATTTACTTTACATTTTGTTTTAACAGTATAATTTACATATTGAAGTATAATTTACATACAGTAATATTGTGTACAATTCAGTAATTTTTAGTAAATGTACAAAGTTGTACAACTGTCACCATAATCCAACTTTAGAACATTTCCATCTTGTCAAAAAGAAACTTCATGCCCATTTACACTCAGTCCTTGGTCCAAGCCCCAGCCCCAGGCAACCACTAATCTACCTTCTGTCTCTATAGATTGGCCTACATATCTTCCATTTTATTAGTAAAGTTAGCTTGTTTTTAACAAAGTCATCCAATTTTAATTATATAATTCTTTCAGTCCTATCCAAATGAAATTGAGCAAGTTTAAATAAAGATGGGTATTGTGAGATACAGACATTTGGGGGGGGTGTGTGTGTGTGTGCGTTCGTGTGTGTTTGCGGATGATGCAAATCTTTTAAAGACTATGGCATGTTTGCCTCCATTATTTTATGTATTTCTAATTTTCTTATTGAGATATACTTCATGTAACATAAAATTCACCCTTTTAAATTTGGTGTTTATGCAACTATCAACACTATCTAATTCCAAAACATTTTTATCACCACAGAAAGAAATCCCATCCGCACCAGGCCTAGTGGCTCATGCCTATAATCTCGGCCCTTTGGGAGGCTGAGGTAGGAGGATCACTTGAACCCAGGAATTCAAGACCAGCCTGGGCAATATCATGAAATTCTGGCTCTACAAAAAAATACCAAAAAAATAGCCTGGTGTGGTAGTGGGCTCCTGTAGTCCCAGCCTCTTGGGAGGCTGTAATAGTCTGTTTTCACGTTGCTGATAAAAACATACCTGAGACTGGGAAGAAAAAGAAGTTTAATTGGACTTACAGTTTCACATGGCTGGGGAGGTCTCAGAATCACGGCAGCGGGCGAAGGCACTACTTACGTGGCAGTGGCAAGAGAAAATGAGGAAGAAGCAAAAGCAGAAACTCCTGATAAACCCATCAGATCTCATGAGACTTATTCACTATCATGAGAATAGCACAGGAAAGACCGGCCCCCATGATTCAATTACCTCTCCCTGGGTCCCTCCCACAACACGTGGGAGTTCTGGGAGATAAAATTCAAGCTGAGATTTGGGTGGGGACACAGCCAAACCGTATCAGAAGCTGAAGTGGGAGGATCACTTGAGCCTGGGAGTTCGAGACTGCAGTGAGACAAGATCACACCACTGCACTCCAGCCTGGGCAACCGAGTGAGACCCTGTCTCAAAAAAAAACCAAAAAGAAATTCCACTCCCATTATCAGTCACTCCCCATTCCCCTCCCCCACCCAGCCCTTGGGAACCACTGCTAAACCAGGGGTCCCCAATCCTGGGGCCGTGGACCAGTACCAGTTGGTGGCCTGTTAGGAAGTGGGCCACACAGCAGGAGGTGAGTGGTGGGTCAGCGAGCATTACCGCCTGAGCTCCGCCTCGTGTCAGATCAGTGGAGGCATTAGATTCTCATAGGAGCCGGAACCCTATTGTGATCTGCGCATGCAGGCATCTAGATTGCGTGCTCCTTATGAAAATCTGATGCCTGATGATCTAAAGTAAAACAGTTTCATCCTGAAACCATCCCCTCACCGCTCCCCGCTACCTCCCAACGGGTCCATGGAAAAATTGTCTTCCACAAAACCAGTCCCTGGTGCCAAAAAGGTTGGGGACTACTGTGCTAAACTACTTTGTGTCTCTATGGATTTGCCTGTTCTGGACACTTCGTATAAACAGAATCATACAGTAGGTGGCCTTCTGTGTCTGGCTTCTTTCACTTAGCACAACAATATTTTCAAGGCTCATTCATGTTTTAGCATGTGTCAGAACTTTATTCTTTTGTTTGTCTCATAAAACAAACACAAAACAAACAGTCTCACTCTGTCACCCAGGCTGGAGTGCAGTGGTGCGATCTTGGCTCACTGCAGCCTTCACTTCCTGGGTTCAAGAGATTCTCGTGCCTCAGCCTCCTGAGTAGCTGGGATTACAGGCACGTGCCACCAGGCCTGGATAATTTTTTTATTTTTAGTAGAGGCAGGGTTTCACTGTGTTGGTCAGGCTGGTCTTGAACTCCTGACCTCAGGTGATCCACCTGCCTTGGCCTCCCAAAGTGCTGAGATTACAGGTGTGAGCCACTGCACCGGGCCAGTACTTCATTCCTTTTTATGCTGAATAACGTTCTATTTTATGAATATATTACATTTTGTTTATTCACTAATCTGTTGATGGACATTGAAGTTGTTTCTACTTTACTTAATAATATTTTAGTTAATATAATTTAACTAATGGAAAGGGGAGAAAATTATTACTGGGGTGGTATGATATTATGTTAAATGTATGTTGGTTTTTGTCCACAATTCCTGGCTCATAACTCCCATAGCCCTTGTTAATTTCCTAAGTGACTAAAATAATAAGCATATCTTTCCTTAACATATTTGGTCTTTTGTCCTTGATTCCTGAAGCAGCTTCAGAATGGCTCCAGAGCAATAAAGGTGAGACAGTCTTTTGTTATAATATTGGGGCATTTTAGGCCTCAGAAGACAGAATCTCACTCTCTGACCTCCTGCCCGCCTTTTATCTTCTTTTTCTCCTCCATGCAGGCTACAGAAACTAAAAATATATTCTAATCTTCTGACTTGAAATTCTCTGAACTGCCTTCCTTGTCTGATTTTAGGTTGTAAGACCCCCATGTCAGAAAGGGTCCTGTCCCATACTCGGGAAGAAGGAATGCTGCATAGAGAGGCCAGGAGGAATCTCCGCCTTACCGGGTTTCCCCACTCTATAAGCATTAGATCATACTCTTTTTGTCCAATCACAGTTCTCCTTGGTTGTCAATCATGCCCATCCAGTAAAATCTCCATAAAAGGCCCAAGAGGATAAGGTGTGGGAAACTTTTGCACAGCTGAAATTCTGAAGGCTTGCAAGAATGCAAGAAAATGAACAAGAATTCATCCGCCTGCCGGGAGGGCGGCGCATCGCTCTCCACGGGAACCGAGGATCCTGTAGTCAGGACCCTTTCAGACCTCACCCTATGTATCTCTTCATCTGGCTATTTATTTGTATCTTTTAAAATAGCCTTTAAAATAAATCAGTAAACCTAAGTATTTCCCTGAGTTTTGTGAGCCACTTTAGCAAATTAATCGCGCATAAAGAGGTGGTCACGGGAACCCCAACTTGAAGTGGATTGGTCAGAAGTTCAACAGGCTTGGGCTTGCAAATGGCGTCTAAAGGAAAGGTGGTCTTGTGGGACTGAGCCTTCAATCTGTGGGATCTGACACTACCTCCAGGTGGATAGCGTCAGAATTGAATTGGAGAACACCCAGCTAGTGTCTGCGGCAGAACTGATTGCTTCCTGTTAGTGGGGAAAAAATCCCCACACATTTGGTCACAGACATCTTCAGTGTTGATTGTGGTGGTGTGAGAGCACAGGTAGTGTATCTACACTTCTCTAATAATCTCAAGAATACATTGGCCGGGCGCGGTGGCTCACGCCTGTAATCCCAGCACTTTGGGAGGCCGAGGCACGTGGATCACAAGGTCAGGAGATCGAGACCATCCTGGCTAACACGGTGAAACCCTATCTCTACTAAAAATACAAAAAATTAGCCGGGCGTGGTGGCGGGCGCCTGTAGTCCCAGCTACTCAGGAGGCTGAGGCAGGAGAATGGCGTGAACCCGGGAGGCGGCTTTTGCAGTGAGCCGAGATCGCGCCACTGCACTCCAGCCTGGGTGACAGAGTGAGACTTCGTCTCAAAAAAAAAAAAGAATACATTAACTGAAATTTATAGTAGAGAACACAATGATATCATAAAGAAAAATAAAACAAAAAAGATATTAACAAAAGAGCTAAACTTTTTTTTTTTTTTTTCTTTTTGAGACAGTATCTCGCTCTGTCGCCCAGGCTGGGGTGCAGTGGCACAATCTCGGCTGAGCTCACTGCAACCTCCACCTCCTGGGTTCAGTCGAGTCTCGTGCTTCAGCCTCCTGAGTAGCTGGGATTACAGGCGCACACCACCAAGCTGGCTAATTTTGTATTTTTAGTGGAGATGGCGTTTCACCATGTTGGCCAGGCTGGTCTCGAACTCCTGACCTTAAGTGATAAGCCCACCTCGTCCTCCCAAAGTGCTGGGCTTACAGGCATGAGCCATCACACCTGGCCGAGCTAAGCTTCTTTTAAGGCTCTGATTGACATGAAATAACATCTAAGCCCAAATTTCTCTTTGTTCAATCTGGAATGAGCAACATGCTCAAAAACTGTTATGAAAACTGAAAAATAACTGAAATTAGAACTGTATTCTAAGGGTAAAAACACACTTAGAGTAATATTCTGCCAACAAAGAAGCAGTGTATGTGGAGTGGGTGGGAAGTGACAGAGGTGGGCATGTGGATCCTTCTGTTGCTAATAATAAAAATTCCTAGAGCACCGAGTCTCCACATGGCAATGTGATTGAGAAGAACCATATATTATTCCTTTCACTTCCACTCTTTGAGGGAGCCTCTTTGTTCCGAATTTCAGCTCTCCCTCAAAAAGCATGCAGGGCCTTCAGTTGATACAAGGAGCTCATGAAGCCAATTAATTTTCAGTTCTTTCTCACAGTGACAAACTGTAATCCTTAACCATTTGTTTTGCAAATATGGGTCATGGTGAGAAACTATGGGCAGTGTGATCTTCAGACTGGCTGTGCATTTACACATGCATGTACACACACACTCACGCACAAATTCAACTTTCTCAGCTCCAGTCCCACCACAGGACAGCCTATATTTATTAGGTGTCCCAAGTGATTGTGACGTAGCTGATTTTTTTTTTCTTTTCTTTTTTTTTTTTTTGAGACAGTCTTATACCCAGGCTGGAGTGCATGGCGTGATCTCGGCTCACTGCAACCTCTGCCTCCTGGGTTCAAGTGATTCTCCTGCCTCAGCCTCCCAAGTAGCTGGGATTACAGGCATGCACCACCTCACCCAGCTAATTTTTGTGTTTTTAGTAGAGACAGGGTTTCACCATGTTGGTCAGGCTGGTCTCAAACTCCTGACCTCAGGTGATCCACCCGCCTTGGCCTCCCAAAGTTCTGGGATTATAGGCATGAGCCATTGGGCCCGGCCTGAACTGAATTGTAGTTTTGACTTTTTTTTTTTTGAGACAGGGTCTTACTCGGTCATCCAGGCTGGAGTGCAGTGGTGCAATCATAGCTCACTGCAATGTTGAACTCCTAGGCTCAAGAGATCCTCCTACCCCAGCCTGCTGAGTAGCTGGGACTATAGGCACATCACCATGCCTGGCTAATTTTTGTATTTTTGGTGGAGTTGCTCAGGCTGGTCTCGAGCTCCTGGGCTCAAGTGATCTTCCTGCCTCAGCCTCCCAAAGACTCTTTGAAACTAGAGTAAATTGGAATTTTCCCTGCCTCATTTTCCAATAGATTGGCATTTCTCCCATTGTTTAGCCTGTAACCTCCACTCATCTCTGGTTTTCTGCTATTTCTCATGAGCTCCTACAGAAGTGCTAAGGGAAGGCAAGGAAGAGGACGGTATTTGGGAAGGGGAAGGGCAGGGACAGGCCTGCAATCTGTCACCCAGCGAGGCAGCATGGGGGTATGCTACCCAGGTCTCGCTTCAGGAGAACAGGTTGTGGGACGGGCAGGTGACTGACAGCCCCCAGCCCTCGGGTCTGTTGCAGTGTTCATGCCTGGAACACATCCCCTGAGCTGCTCCCAACCAATGACTGAGCTTGCAGGGGTGCTAGGCCGGATGCTGAAGAACTTGGATTCCCCAGACAGTTGGTGCAGCCTGAGGCTCTTCCTCACCTTCCTTTCTTTTCTCACTCCACAGATGTCACACCTCATTGCAGTCTGAGACTCGGTCTACTTTCTCTTATTTCCTCTCCCTTTTTTCCCTCACAGGAACTTCCCTCATAAGTCTCTTGCTTGTTTTATTAGTCTGCTCTGGCTGCCTAATAAAGTACCACAGACTGGGTGACTTAACAAAAATTAAACCAATTTATTACTGGGTAGAAGTCCACAATCAACATGTTGGCAGAGTGGGTTCCTTTGGCGATCTCTCTCCTTGACTTGTAGATGGTTTGGATGTTTGTCCCCTCCAAATCTCATGTTGAAATGTGACCCCCAGCATTGGAGGTGGACCTAGTGGGAGGTGTTTGGGTCATGGGGGTGGCTGCCTTGTGAATGGCTTGGTGTCCTCCTCTCAGTAATGAGTGTTAGTTAATGCAAGATCTGGTAGTTTAAAAGAGACTGGCACCTCCCCCTTTCTCTGGCTTCCATTCTGGCCATGTGACATGCCTGAGTTCCCTTCGATCTTCTGCCATGGATCTTCTGCCATGATTGAAAGCTTCCTGAGGCCTCACCAGAATCCAAGCAGATGCTGGTGCCATGCTTGTACAGCCTGCAGAACTGTGAGTCAATTACCTTTTTCTCATTTGCCCGGAGAATACTTGCCGGCAACACTTGCGGCTGCAGTGTTTACCCTGAGATAACTTTACCGTGAAATATCTCGCTTTTATTATTTCCACATCACTTAGTATATCAACTTTGGAAACAAAAGACATCGTTCTCTATGTAGCATTCTGTTTTTAGTAGTGGTATTTTCATCTACAAAACATAGTAATTCTCGGTCACTGAAAATGTCGAATCCTAGAAAATGTAGCATTCCTACATGTGATGTTAACATCGTTCCCAAACAGTTTTTGGCCGAAGATTCACTTGATGAATACGGTATTTCTGAAATAGACAATTCTGATGATTCAGATGTTAGTTCTGTTTAGAAATAACCACAAGAATAGTGTTTATATTTTATTTTCACATTGAAAATCAGTCGGATTTGCTTCAGCCCCAAAGAGCATGTTTATGTAAAAATTAAATAAGCACTGGCAGCCAGCTGCACTTTCTTTTTCTAAATGGGAAAGGGATAAACCTCTTTTCTTTATAAGTCACCCAGTCTCAGGTATTCCTTAATAGCAATGCAAAAGGGATTTAATGAAATGGCCATTTTCCCTGTGTCTTCACACCATCTTCCTTCTGTGTGTCTGTGTCTTTTTTTTTTCTTTTTTCTTTTTTTGAGATGGAGTCTTGCTCTGTCACCCAGGCTGGAGTGCAATGGTGTGATCTTGGCTCACTGCAACCCCCGCCTCCCAGGTTCAAACAATTCTCCTGCCTCAGCCTCCTGAGAAGCTGGGATTACAGGCATGTGCCTCCATGCCCGGCTAATTTTTGTATATATATTTTTTAAGTAGAGACAGGGTTTCACCATGTTGGTTAGACTGGTCTCAAACTCCTGACCTCGTGATCAGCCCGCCTCGGCCTCCCAAAGTGCTGGGATTATGGGCTGAGCCACCGTGCCCAGCCCCATAATATCCTCGTCTTATAAGGACATCAATCTTATCGGATTAGGGTCTGCTCTAATGATCTCATTTTAACTTAATTACATCCTTAAAGATCCTAACTCCATTCACATTCGTAAATACAGTCACATCCTGAGGTACTGGGCATTAGGACTTCCACATATGAACATTCTGGCAACATAATTCAGCCTATAACACTCATCGAATTCTGTCTTAGCATCTGCTTTTCGGATGCCAGGTTATTCTAGGAGTATAACCAGGTAAAGCATTGGTGTGCCAAATGACCAGTGACTCATCTCTTCCCACCCCAGTCTGCTTCTATAAATCCAATTACAAAAGTAATAATGAATAGACAAAACATGGAAAAAACGTGTTTCAAATATGAAATAAATCTCCAGTTTTTTTGGGGTAATCCCTAATCCCTTGGCAATTTGTAATAGGGATTATTATAACATAGAAAACTGTAAGTGAGAGAAACAAATAAGACACTTCCTATCAGTGGTTCCCCTCAGTGGAGCAGATGACCCTCAAGTCAGTGGTACTTCAAGTGTGACAGACAAAATGCAAGCCTCAGATCTGTGCCTTTGAGCCTGACACTGGATCCCGTCACCAGCACAGGAACAGTCCTCTACAGCCAAGGAGGCCAATGCAGACTTTAAAAAGGTTGGGTTGACATGCGAGTAAAAAATAAACTCCAGCAGAGATTTGGTAATTCCGTCATTTGTTGGCTGACATTTTAATATTATTGTCAGTTTCTTAGGCATATTTTGCTTCAATGAGTAGGAAAAATGTTTTAATTAGTGCCCTTTGTTTACAATTTTCATCTTTCATATTCACGGAAAATTCCAATGTCTTCCGTCTTCATAATTTCTGGGGGTTTGGCAGTGTACCAGACCAGCAACTGTTTCAATAGAGAGGAATCGCCTCTCTCAAAACACATTTTATTGCTTGGGAGATTGCTCTTCATTAACACAACCAGGAAAATACCAACAAGATCCTTCAAGTTTTGGGTTATCCCACTCAGAATAGGCATTTGTTTTTCCTGTCACCCATTTTCTTAAGCATTAGTCAATATTTAACGGGAGCCTACTGTAAGTAAAATTCCTTACTAAACAGGATTGTGTTTGCTTAAGAGTGATAAAAAATAAATATGGTCTTTGTACACAGTATGTGGTTTTATTTTATTTATTGAAATCAGAATCTTCTAACTTCACTAGGGTGATCTGTTTGTGTGTGTATGTGTGTGTGGCAGAGTATATACTATAACATAAAATTTTTCATCTTATCCATGTCTAAGTGTATAGTTCTGAAGCATTAATTAAGTTCACAATGTTGTGCAACCAACAACACCATCAATTTACAAAACTTTTTATCACCCCAAACAGAAACACTGTAACCTTTAAACTTTAAACTCTCTATTCTCCACTTCTCCCAGCCGCTGGTGAGCTCTCATCTATTTTCTATCTCTACAAATTTGCCTAGTCTGGATATTTCATATAAAGTGGAATCATACACTATTTGTCCTTCTGTGTCTGCCTTATTTCACTTACCTTAATGTTTTAAAAGTTCATCTGTATTGTAGCATGTATCAGAACTTCATTTTTCTGGCTGAATAATATTCCTTTGGATGTATATACCACATTTTGTTTATCCATTCATCTGTTGATGGACAGATCAACAGATCTGTTGATTTGAGTTGTTTATACTTTTTGGCTCTTGTGAATAATGCTGCAATGAACATTTGTAGATGAGTATCTGTTTGAGTCCCTGTTTTCAATTCTTTTGGATATACACCTAAAAGTGAAATTGCTAGGGCATATAGTAATACTATGTTTAGCTTTTTGAGGAACCACCAAACTGTTTTCCATGGCAGCTGCACCACTTAACATTTTCATCAACAATGTATAAGGGTCCCAATTTCTGTGCATCCTCACCAGCACTTGTTATTTTCTGTTTTTGTTTTGTTTTATAGCCATCTAGTAGGTGTGAAGTGGTATCTCACTGTTTTGATTCACATTTCCCTTAATGGTTAGTTTTATTAAGCATCTTTTCACATGCTTGTTAGCCACTTATTTATCTTTGGGAAAATGTCTAGTCAAGTTCTTTGCCCGATTTTCTAATTGGGTGGTTTTTTGTTGTTGACTTATAAGAATTCTTTATATAATCTGGATCCTGGAAACCAGATATATGATTAGCAAATAATTTCTTCCATTCTATGTCTTCTTTTCACGTTTCCAATAATGTCCTTTAAAGTTTTACATTTTGATGAAATCTAATTTATCTAGTTTTTCCTAGAGATGTCGCCATATCTAAAGATCCATTGCTGGCCCAGTGCAGTGGCTCATGCCTGTAATCCCAGCACTTTCAGGGGCTGAGGTGGGCAGATTATTTAAGCCCAGGAGTTCAAGACCAGCCTGGGCAGAATGGCGAAACCTTGTCTCTATAAAAAATACAAAAAAATTAGCTAGTGAGGGGGCATGCACCTGTGGTTCCAGCTACTCAGAAGGCTGAAGCAGGAGGATCGCCTGAGCCTGAGCGGTAGAGACTGCAGAGAGCTGTGATTATGCCACTGTGCTCCAGCCTGGGCAACAAAGAGAGATCTTGTCTCAAAAAACAAACAAAAAAATTCTTTGCTGATCCATTGCATAAACCTGAGATTATGAAGATTTACTCTTATGTCTTATTCTAAAAATTTAATATTTTTAGCTCTTATATGTAGGTCGTTCATCCATTTGAGTTAATTTTTGTGTATGGTGTGAAGTAGGAATCTAACTCCATTCCTTGGCTTATGGATATCCAGTTATCTCAGTACTATTTTTTGAGAGGAATATTCTTTCCCCCATTGAATGGTCCTGGCATCTTTGTGAAAAATTAATTGGCCATCAATTTATGGAATTCTTTCTGGAGTCTCAAATTTATTCCACTGGTATACATGCCTTTTATCCTACCAATACCACACTGCTCTGAATACTGTGTCTTTGTAGTGACTTTTGAAATCAGCAAGTATGAGTCCTCCAACTGCGTGTTCTTTTTTTTTTGAGACAGAGTCTTCTTCTGTCGCCCAGGCTGGAGTGCAGTGGCGTGATCGTGGCTCACTGCAGGCTCCATCTCCTGGGTTCCCGCCATTCTCCTGCCTCAGCCTCCTGAGTAGCTGGGACTACAGGTGCCCTCCACCATGCCCGGCTAATTTTTTGTATTTTTAGTAGAAACGGGGTTTCACCATGTTAGCCAGGATGGTCTCGCTCTCCTAACCTCGTGATCCCCCGCCTCGGCCTCCCAAAGTGCTGGGATTACAGGCATGAGCCACTGCGCCCAGCCCTGTGTGTTCTTTTTCAACATTGTTTTGGCTGTTTGAGGCCCCTTACACTTCCATATGAATTTGAGCATTGGTTTTTGGTTTTTCGATGTCCACAAAAAGATCATTGGCATTTTGATGGGGACTGCATGGAGTCTCAGATTTGAATATTGACATCTTAACAATATCAAGCCTTCTAATCTGTGAACATAGATGTCTTTCCATTTATTTAGGTGTTCTTTCATTTCATTCAGTAATGCTTTGTTATTTTCAGGTACAAGTCTTGTACTTCCCTGGTTAAATTTATTCCTAACTATTTTGTTCTTTCTGATGCTAATGTAAGTGGAATTATTAAAATCCATCCCTTTAAAGGTAACAGTTGATGACTTTTAGTAAATTCATACTGTTGTGCAACCTTCCACACAATCTAGTTTTAGAGCACTTGCATCAGATTTCCCTTGTGTCTATCTGTGGTCAATGTCTATTCTCACCTCCCCAACCCCAGGCAACTTCTGATATGTTCTCTGTCTTTATAGTTTTACTTTTTCTATACTTGTGTATTAGTCCTTTCTCATGCTGCTAATAAAGACATACCTGAGACTGGCTAATTTATAAAGGAAAGAGGTTTAATTGACTCACAGTTCAGCATGGCTGGGGAGGCCTCAGGAAACTTATAATCACGGCGAGAGGGGAAGCACACATGCCCTTCTTCACATGGCAGCAGGAAGGAGAAAAATGAGTACCAAGGGAAGGGGGAAGCCCCCTACAAAACCATCAGATCTCGTGAGTACTTACTCACTATCACGAGAATAGCATGGGGGAAATGGCACTCATAATTCAATTACCTCCCACTGGGTCCCTCCCATGACACGTGGGGATTATGGGAGCTACAGTTCAAGATGAGATTTGGGTGGGGACACAGACAAACCATATCAACCCATCAGATAAGCAGCTCCTTACATTTATACAAAATGCAGTTACAAAAAACAAGATGAGATTTGGGTGGGGACACAGTCAAACCATATCAACCCATCAGATAAGCAGGTCTTTACATTTATGTAAAATGCAGTTACAAACAACACACCATCTCCTTTTCATTCTTTTTTTCTCTCTCTTACCCAGAACACAAAACACATATATTTTTATTTGTCTAGATCCTGGCCCGTCCAAGTAACCTCACCTTTTAGATCACCAACTAGTTAACAAATGACAAAATCTTGGTTCACCTTTAGGTCAGAAGATGCCATGAGCCAGGCTAGCGAGAGCAGACTCTGATTGGCTTAGTTCTGGAGGGGTTTAGGTCATAATCCCCCAAAACACAATCCTAATGCCATAATCTCAAAAGTTCAAATCTCAAAAAGATCAAAATCACTAAAGCCTAAGATCCCTAACATATAAAATCCTGAAAATCACAATCACGGGCTAGTTGCATCATGTTAGGTGGAACTATTGCCTTGTTATTGCCTTTATGTAGAAGAAAATAGATTTCAACTGAATCCCCAAACCATAATGACAGATTTGGAATTTGGGGCAATCAAGTCTTCTAAAAATGAATTTCAATGTGTTACCAATACAATTTGTTTTTTCCATTCAGCCCAATGCATTAGTGGGAAGTTCAGATGAGTGGATTGGCCGCAAGATACGGCAATGATGAAAACTTCAGTTTAAA
Organism: Pongo pygmaeus; assembly: GCF_028885625.2. Lineage (NCBI taxonomy): Eukaryota > Metazoa > Chordata > Mammalia > Primates > Hominidae > Pongo > Pongo pygmaeus. The sequence continues at coordinate 18,059,103 of NC_072378.2, forward strand.
AATTCGTAATTTGCCTGCATTGGCATTCCTTCCAGTTGATGACATTCCAGGAGTTTCTAGTTAATTAAAGCCACATTTGCCTGAAAAAGCCAGTGAAGTTACGGACTAGTTTGAAAATAATTATGTGCATGGTAGGATAAGAAGACTCTTATGCAGCACTTAGGATAAGATAGCATTGCTATTTGATCAACAGGATTGTTTCCACCAAATTTGTAGTCTGTATATGAGTGCATGCAGAATGGATCTCTGTGTACTCAAAACAACAAAGAAGCATGGCACAGAAGTGACAAAATTTAATAGAGAATGCTCATATCAGTGTATATGGAATGAGAAGAATTTTTAAAAAGAGCAGCACCAAACAGAAAATGAATGTGAACATTGTGTTAGACCATTTTGTATTGCTATAAATGAATATCTGAGGCTGGGTAATTTATAAACAAAAAAGGTTTAATTGGCTCATAGTTCTGTAGGCAGTACAGGAAGAATTGTAACAGTATATGCTTCCATTGAGGGCCACAGGGAGTTTACAATCATGGCAGAGGGCAAAAGGGGAGCTGGTGTATCACATGGTGAGAGAGGGAGCAAGGGTGGAGAAGGTCCAAGATTTTCTCACATGAACTGAGTAAGAACTCACTTATCACCAAGGGGATGGTGCTAAACCATTCTTTTTTTTTTTTTTTTTTTTTTTTGAGACGGAGATTCACTCTGTCACCCAGGCTGGAGTGCAGTGGCGCGATCTCAGCTCACTGCAAGCTCTGCTTCCCGGGCTCAAGCCATTCTCGTACCTCAACCTCCCAAGTAGATAGGATCACAGGCACGTGCCAGCACACCTGGCTAATTTTTGCATTTTTAGTAGAGGCGGGGTTTCACATGTTGGCCAGGCTGGTCTCAAACTCCTGGCTTCAAGTGATCTGCCCGCCTTGGCCTCCCAAAATGCTGAGATTACAGGCGTGTGCCACAGCACCAGCCAGTAAATAAAACTTTAAAAAATAATTTTAAAATTATTTTTTCCAGAATTATATTTTCAGAATTTTGATCTTACAGGATTTCAACATTTGGGATGATGGCCTTCAGGATTGTGTCTTTCAGGATTATAATCAGCTCCCATTCTGGAGAAAACACCAATATCTGTGAGTATTCCTGCAAGTAGATAAAGCTTGTGAGTGTGTGCTGAGCTTCTCTTGGACAAATCTATTGCAGAGAGAGACTTAGTAGAACTGAGGGACTGTTATGGGGTTTTTTTTACTTTGTTAAAAATAGAAAATTGGAGACATTTTTCAGCTACTGTTTAGAATCCATTAGAATCTGCTATGTGTTGTTAGTTTATTAGAATTAAGGCATATTGTGGCCCGGCGTGGTGGCTCACGCCTGTAATCCCAGCACTCTGGGAGGCTGAGGCGGGTGAATCACTTGAGGCCAGGAGTTGGAGATCAGCCTGGCCAAATGATTAAACCCTGTCTCTACTAAAAATACAAAAATTAGCAAGTGATGGTGGCATGCACCTGTAATCTCAGCTACTCGGGAGGTTGAGGCGGGAGAATCGCTTGAACCCAGGAAGCGGAGGTTGCAGTGAGCCGAGATCCAGCCTGGGAAACAGAGTGAGATCCTGTCTGAAAAAAAAAAAAAGAATAAAGGCATATTGTGAGAGAAGTTCAAAAAGTTGTGTGAAATGCGAGGTTGCATTATTGCAAGGTGAATAAAATGAGGCTGGTGGAGGATGGGAGCCAATCACAAATTTCCAATATTGCAATTGGAACACAGCTCCACATCCAAACCTAAATCTTCTGAAGTATCGCCCAGGCCCTGTAATAACTACAGTTTTCTACACTCCACATTCCCCTGGTAGCCTTTTTTTGACGGTCCCTTTGAATTCCCAAGACACCTTATTTGTATTTTTTCTCAACCATTCTTTTAAGGAGGGCCAACCCATGGCTAACAGTGACTCAAAGTGTTTTCATTAGCTCAGATAAAAAGCTCAGTTACTTTAACCTACTTCTTTCTGCCCTCTACAAAGGCAATTCAAGGCTCAGATGTTACTAGAAGTTACTGGGCACTTTCCTATACAAAAGAATAAGAACACCAGGTTTCTTAGAATATACCAAGAACCTCTTCTCCTGGGGTTTTTTATACTGTTTAAAGGGTGGGAAATGAGGTCATATTTTCAGCTGCGGTGAGGGACAGAGAGCCTGGAAATTTGGCTTGAAATTCAAGGGGAAAATACTGAGCCCAAATTTATTTGAGTTATTGTTGTATTCTTGTTAGCTCTGTAAGACACAATAAATATTTACTGAAGGCCTACTTTGTGCCAGGCACTGTTCTAGGTGCTGGAATATCTAGATTTTTGTGTTCTAGCAGTGAACAACAACAAAAAAATCCCCAATCTTCTTTCATCCTAGTGGGAGAAGACACACAATGAAGAAAATATATAAATGAGATATAAGTGATATATGGTGAGGAGTGTTATGGAGAAAACAGAAACAGGAAGGAGGACAGGGAGTTCTGAGTGAGGGAGGATGAGCAATGGCTGTGATTTTAAACACGGCGGTCATGGAAGGGTTCACTTAGAAGGTGCAAAGTGAGGAGCCAATGGAAAGAGATGATGGAGCAAGTCATGCCAGCATCTGGGGTAATGAACAGGCTGGGTAGAAGGAACTGAAAGGGCAAAGGCCCTGAGCTGGGAGCAAGGCTGGCGTGATAACCACAGAGGGCCAGGGAGGCTGGAGGGTAGAGGAAGAGAGAAGTGGGAGATGAGGTACAGGAACGTAGAGGCCATTATGATGACTTTCACTATTTTCCAGAGGGAGATGTGAGCCACTGGAGGCTTTGAGTAGAGGAGGGACATAATTTTAGTCTTAACTTCTTCTCCAGCTATTCAGTTGATTGCAAGAGATAAAATACTTAGCACCATGCTGAACACAGAATGTATCAGTGAATGTTTGTGTATTACAAATGCATTCATTCAATTGAAATGCAATTCAAATGTATCCTTGAATTTAAATTTGGAATATTTCCCCACATAACTCTGTAGCCCTGGGGCGCCATCTTTTTTGATGCCTGGACAAGTTGAGAACATTCAGCCATCCATTCATTTACTAAATATTTATTATTGGGTATCTAAAATGTGCCAAGTAGTGTTTTAAGCACTGGGGACAAAGTGGTGAGTGAATAGGCTAGAAAAAATTCATACCTTAATGAGGCCTTCTTTTTTTTTTTTTTTTGAGATGGAGTCTCACTCTGTCGCCCAGGCTAGAGTGCAATGGCGCAGTCTTGGCTCACTGCAACCTCTGCCTCCCAGGTTCAAGCGATTCTCATGCCTCAGCCTCCTGAGTAGCTGGGATTACAGGCATGCACCACCACATCCAGCAAATTTTTGTATTTTTAGTAGAGACTGTGTTTCATCATGTTGGCCAGGCTGGTCTCGAACTCCTGATCTCAGGTGATCCGCCCACCTCTACCTCCCAAAGTGCTGGGATTACAGGCATAAGCCACCGCGCCTGGCCTAAGGAGGCTTTCATTCGAGTGGTGGGAGGACAGGCAATGAACAATAAATATAAACACACACACGTACACACACACACACACACACACACACACATATATACAATGTTAGATTGTGATATGTGCTAAGAAGATCAAGAAGGTCAGGGGAAACAGAGGCAGAGGGAGGGTCTGTTTTAAATAGAATGATAGTGATGTACTTCTTTATCTCAATAGTATTTGTTGAATTGTCTCTACGGGCAAAGCACTGTCCTGGGTTCTAAAGCATCCTCTGTATATTTCCAGCCCACAAGAAACTTAGAATCTGTGGGAGACAGAATTCTAAGGTGATCCCTAAGATTCCTGTCCCCTAGTGTACCTGCCCTGCATAATCCCTAAGACTTTGCATATGAAGCAATAATCACTTCTGTGATGAGGCGATGTTCCACCACACAGCTGGCTCTAAGAAAGGAGACTCCCTGAGCCAAGTGCAGTGGCTCACGCCTGTAATCCTAGCACTTTGGGAGGCCAAGGCAGGTGGATCATGAGGTCAGGAGTTGGAAACAAGCCTGGCCGACATGGTGAAATCGCGTCTCTACTAAAAATACAAAAATTAGCTGGGCATTGTGGCATGCACCTGTAATCCCAGCTATTCAGAAGGCTGAGACAGGAGAATCGCTTGAACCCGAGAAGTGGAGGTTGCAGTGAGCTGAAATCACGCCACTGCACTTCAGCCTGGGCGACAGAGTGAGAAAAAGAAAAAAAGGAAAGAAAGAAAGGAGACTACCTGGGTGAGCCTGACCTAATCAGGCGAGACCTTATGAGATGAGGCTTGTCCTAAGGAAGACATTTGAGGCAGGACAGGAATGTGATGCCAGGGAGTTTCTACACTGCTGGCTCTGAAGATGGCTGTCTCCACAGGATAAGGACCTGCAAACAGCCTCTAGGAGCTGACAGCAACCCTAATTAACAGCCACCAAGACAGGGACCTCAGTCCTTCCACCACAAGGAACTGAATTCTGCCAGCAACCTGCATGACTTTAGAAGTGGATTCTTCCTTAGTCAAGTCTCCAGACCAGAATTCAGCTCAGCTGAACTCAAGCATGTTGTACTTGGACTTTGGACCTACAGAACCATGAGATAATGAATGAATGAATGAATGAATGAATGAATGTTACTTTCAGCTGATAAATTTATGGTAATCTATTATGGGGTAATAGAAAACCAATATATATTCTAATAGAAGATATTTTAAAAATCAGCATCTGTAATACAAAGGGCACTCACAATGGGTGGGATGATCTTTGCTTTTTGAATGACAAATGGTGAACGATGAGGTGGCTTGTAGGCAGAAACAAACAAAAACTGGTTTAAAAGGACCACATCTGATTTCTCTACTTATAACTTGATTATCTTGTCATTACCTTACTTAGACTCTTCCATGGGTGCCCATTGCCTATGGGAGTCGACACTTTTGAGTTTAACATTCATTCCAGCTCTTCCGTCATCTCCAGACCCTACTATTCCAAACTCATCTCTTATTGACTTTCTGACTCATTAAATGTTGACCTTAGCAATCCGCTGTCCTTTACATGGTCCAGAATACCTCCTTCTTCATCATGTTACGCCAGTCTTTCAGCCCAGAATAGAGCAGAATCATCACAGACAAGAAGAGCCGTGGAATGGCAAATATTTTAATGCTGGTGCCTATCCACCGAATCTCTAAAGACGCTGGAATTATGATAAATTTCAGAATGCTGCCATCCCAGCATGCCACCTCCTTGCCAAAAGTATTTAATGGGTTCCTATTTTCATATTTCAAATCAGATCGTCAGCCAGGTAGTCAAAATCTTCCAAGATATGATCCCACAAAATACCCTCCCAAAACTATTTCCTATTACATTGCTCCATAGCCCATATCTTTTATTTACATGGCACTGACTTTGCCATCTGTTTTTTGCTCAGGCTGGTCCCTGTTTCTGGAATGTCCCTCCCTTTTTTACTCATTAGTCAAATTCTGAGGCCCAAAGAGGTTCAGTAACTTGCTCAAAGTCACAGAATTTGGGTGAATATCACTTTTTCCAGTCTTGAGCAAGTAACTGGATCTCTTTGAACCTCAGTTTTGTCACTTGTAAAACGGGGCATATGAAAATATCTACCTTACAGTATTTCCCACCATGAAATAGTTCACTTGGTGATAGAAATGGACTTTCTCATACTTGTATTTCCTTTGGCTCTTAACGTGGTGTCTCATAAATCATATAGCTCAAAAAATGCCAATGGAATGAAATTCCCTGAATATTTTTGAATCATGCTGTTAAGTTCCTTAGTCTTTTCAATTTTTTCTTTTTTTTCTTTGAGACGGAGTCTCGCTCTGTCTCCCAGGCTGGAGTGCAGTGGCACGATCTCGGCTCACTGCAACCTCCACCTCCCGGGTTCAAGTGATTCTCCTTCCTCAGCCTCCCCAGTAGTTGGGATTACAGGCACCCGCCACCATGCCTGGCTAATTTTTGTATTTTTAGTAGAGACAGGGTTTCGACATGTTGGCCAGGCTGGTCTCAAACTCACTACTGACCTCAGGTGATCCACCCGCCTTGGCCTCCCAAAGTGCTGGGATTACAGGCGTGAGACACCGTGCCCAACCAGTCTTTTCCATTTTTAAACTTCATTGCTTTTCAAGTCACAGTGAAACTATTTGGACTCCTTTCCTTCTTAAAATGAATACTTATTCCATGGATGTAGACATTTTAATGCCTTTTGATTTTTCCTTTTGGTTTTGGAGATAGAGTCTCGCCGTGTTGCCCAGGCTGGAGTGCACTGGCGTGATCTTGGCTCGACTGCAGCCTCCACTTCCCAGGTTCAAGCGACTCTTGTGCCTCAGCCTCCTGAGTAGCTGGGACTACAGATGTGGACCACCACACCAGCTAAAGTTTTTTGTATTTTTAGTAGAGACAGGGTTTCACCATGTTGGTCAGGCTGGTCTCGAACTCCTGACCTCAAGTGATCCGCCTGCCCCGACCTCCCAAAGTGCTGGGATTACAGGCGTGAGCCACCATGCCTGGCCTTTTTCCTTCTTTTTCTCCAGGCATGTATTACTTTCTTAGAGGCCTAGGAGCATTTTTGTCAGGAACTATTGAAATAATTTCCACGTGGGAGCCTTCTGGTTTCAAAGAGCGAAAGAGAGTGTTTACACAGAAACTGTCTGGTTTCAGGAAAAAAGCCAAGTGGTGTTTTTTAATATTAGGAGAAATTTGCCTCTCCTTGTTTTTTTTTTAAAAAGAAAGAAACCAAAAGCTTGTTTAAACAGGTTCATAGAGGATTGTTTTTGACAAGCATTTGTTTTATGTGGTAAACTGATTTTGTTGTAGGGGACGGTTTAAACAGAGACAAATAGTGTGTCTCTAGCTGGTGGGTGGCTCTATAATGAACACGCTCGAAGAATAATCACCATGCTTAGAATGAATGGAGCTCAGGCATAGTGGGAAATGCACAAGAGTTGGGTTTATGTTTTGGTTTTGTTTTTTATAGGTTTTATGATTTTGGGAAACTCCAAACCTGTTGTCTTCTAAAGTAGAAACAACGCTGGGTGCAGTGGCTCACACCTATAATCGCACCACTTTGGAGTGCTGAGGCGGGCGGATCACTTGAGTGCGGGAGTTCAAGACCAGCCTGGTTAATGTCGCGAAACCCCATCTCCACCAAAAATACAAAAAAAATTTAGCCAGATGGGGGTGATGTGCACCTGTGGACCCAGCTACTCGAGAGGCTGAAATGGGAGGATTGCTTAAGCCTGGGAGGCAGAGAGTCCAGTGAACCAAGATTGTGCCACTGCACTCCAGCCTGAGTGACAGAGTGAGACCCCGTCTCAAAAAAAAAAAAAGTAGCCACCTATCCCAAGTATATCATAGACTTATAAAGATCAGGGGAGAAAAATAAATTTAGAATCGTTTTGAAGAATGAAATGATATAAAATATGAAGAAGTACTATAAAGCCTAAATTTGCCAAATTCTAATGCCCACAAATTCTGTTTGAAAATAGGTAGGATACAAATAATATATAAATACTGCCTGTACATAGCTTAAGAAAGACTCGTATTCAATTATTTAACAAAAGGAGATAATCTATAGTGTTGGTTTATAATAAAATATGGAATAATAAGATATTTAAGGTACCAAAATTCTCAGTTCATCTTATAGGCAAGTATTTTGCTGATTTTTTTTGTTGTTGTTGTTGTTTTTTGGTATGGAGTCTTGCTCTGTCACCCAGGCTGGAGTGCAGTGGCATGGTCTCAGCTCACTGTAACTTCTGCCTGGGTTCAAGCAATTCTCCTGCCTCAGTCTCCCTAGTAGCTTGGATTACAGGCATGCACCACCACGCCCTGCTAATTTTTGTATTTTTAGTAGAGACGGGATTTCACCATGTTGGCCAGGCTAGTCTAGAACTCCTGACCTCAGGTGATCTGCCCGCTTCGGCCTCCCAAAGTGCCGGGATTACAGGTGTGAGCCACTGCACCTGGCTTTGCTGATTTTTTTTTTTTTTTTTTGACAGATGGCAATAGGTCATAGTCATAAAGATATTTTCATTGAAGTTTGACAAATTGTATATCCTATATTACTAAACCTTTTGAAGGAGCTCATAATTGTAATTATAGTTTGCTCAGCTCACCTGGGTTTAAGTAGAATACAGTTGCCATATTTTATTATTACTATTTTTTTTTTTGGAGTCAGGGTCTCGCTCTGTCCCCTAGGCTGGAGTGCAGTGGCACGATCTTGGCTCACTGAAACCTCTGTCTCCTGGTTTCAAGCGACTCTCATGCCTCAGTCTCCTAAGTAGCTGGGATTACAGGTGCCTGCCACCACACCTGGCTAATTTTTGTATTGTTAGTAGAGATGGGGTTTTACCATGTTGGCCAGGCTGGTCTCGAACTCCTGACCTCAGGTGATCCACCTGCTTCGGCATCCCAAAGTGCAGGGAGTACAGGCGTGAGCCACCACGCTTGGCCTATTCTTTAATAAAGTAGTGTTATGTGAGTTTTCAACTTGGAAGATTATATGCAATCTTGGACTAGCTGGAATTTTCTCTAAAGTCAGTAGTAGATAAGATAAGTAGATAAGACTGGAAGATTCTGAGACAATAATATCGTATCTTCCAATCTTATTAACTAACCATTATGAAGTTGTGGTAAGAAGCCTCCAAGATGCCCCCCAATGCCCTCCACCTCCTCGTTGATATCCTGGTATAATTCCCTCCTCTTGTGTGTGGGCTGGGCTTACTGACTCACCTGTAAGGAATAAAATACAGCAGAAGTGATAGGATGTCACTGTGAGATTACATTATAAAAAGACTATGGCTTCCTTCTTTGCCACACTCTCTCTTGCCCTCTCTGATTTCTCATCCTGAAGGAAGCTGGGTGCCATGTTGTGAGGTCTCTTTATGGAGAGGCTCAACTGGTGGGAGATTCTGGTCAGCTAATAAACACACGAGTGAGCCTGGAAGCAGCCATCCTCACCGCCACCACCCCATCCCAGCTCCAGTTGAGACTTCAGATGAGACCCCATGAAGCTCTGATAGCTTAACTGCAACCTCATGAGAGTTCTTAAGCCGGAGGCTCTCAACTAAGCTGCTCCTGAATTCCTAATCCACAGAAATTATTAAGTAATACATGTTTGTTGTTTTAAGCCACTAGGTTTTGGGGTAGTATGTAATACAGCAATAGATAACTCATATTAAAGCCCTGTTTACATTTCATACATCAATATGTGAAGATACATGTTTAAAAAGAAATGTTATCATCACTAAAAACAACAAAGATTTACTAATATCAAGTAGTTCAGGACAATCAAATGAAAAGGGAGAAAATTAAAGACATTTTACTTTTTATTTTTTAGGAGACAGAGTTTCACTCTTGTCACCCAGGATGGAGTGCAATGGCATGATCTTGGCTCACTGCAACCTGTGCCTCCCAGGTTCAAGTGATTCACTTGCCTCAGCCTCCCGAGTAGCTGGGACCATAGGTATGCACCACCATGCCAGGCTAATTTTTTTTTTTTATTAGAAACAGGGTTTCACCATGTTGCCCAGGTTGGTCTTGAACTCCTGACTGCAGGTGATCCGCCCACCTCGGCCTCCCAAAGTGCTGGGATTATAGGTGTGAGCCACTGTGCCAGCCCTAAAGACATTTGAAATTGAGAAATATGAGATCTCTAGAGATTATAACTTTAGGAACTTCCATTAAAATTAGGGATGCTGTTGTCTATATCATATCTGGCATATTGCCAAATTGTTATGCCTATATCCAACTGCAGCAATATTGCCAGCTTGCCAACTTCAGATCAAAACTTTCAGAGGAAGAAAGCTGTAAATAGCAGGATATTAAAATGAAATTCTCTATGGCTTGATTTCAAGTGAGCTCCCTAAAGCTGAGAACAATGCAGTAGTACCAAGTATCTCTCAGATGATACAGGCAGATGCTGGTCTAGCCATGCAGGGCAGATTAAGAGGAAAAAAAAAAAAAAAGAAGACCAGTATGATGGCTTATGGCTGTAATACCAGCACTTTAAGAGGCTGAGGTGGGAGGATCGCATGAGCTCGGGAGTTCAAGTCCAGCCTGGGCAACATAGTGAAACACCATCTTTACAAATAATAAAACAATTAGCTAGGCATGATGGTGCATGCTGTGGTTCCAGCTACTTGGGAGGCTGAGGTGGGAGAATGACTTGAGCCCAGTGTTGGAGGCGAGGGTCAGGGGGTTGAGGCTGCAGTGAGCCAAGATCATACACTGCACTCCAACAGACAAAGCAACAGAGCAAACCTAGCATCAAAAAAAATTTTTTTATTAAAAAAAAATGGCTGGATGCAGTGGCTCACACCTATAATCCCAGCCCTTCGGGAGCCCAAAGTGGGTGGATCCCTTGAGCCCAGGAGTTCGAGACCAGCCTGGAAAACATGGTGAGACCCTGTCTCTACAAAAAATAAACAAAAATTATTTGAGTGTGGTGGCATGTGCCTGTGGTCCCAGCTACACGGAAGACTGAGGCAGGAGGATTACCTGAGTCTGGGAGGTTGAGGCTGCAGTGAGCCAGGATCGCACCACTGCACCTCAGCCTGAGTGACAGAGCGAGACCCTATCTCAAAATGAAAAAAAAAAAAAAAAAAAAAGAGAATGAGAGAGAATCAGAAACCAGTCATGTCTACATTAGCCTATCACAGACACCTACTTTTTCAAGACGGAATTTCGATAATCAGTAGTAGAGGGAAGATCTTTGTGAGAATTTTCAGTGTGATGGGTATCCCACCCCCACAGGTGGGAAAAGGATGCACTTCAAAGGAAGTTTCTAGAGAACCACTTGTGGGGACTGGTGTCCCACTCTTGCCAAATGAGAGGTGGCTGGGACTGCTTCTGCTTGGCAGTGAAGACAGAATGCCTCAAAGGCCCGTTGCATTTCCACTGCATTTTACTAGGACGTGGATATGAAGGCAGCTGGCCTGGAATTTGCTTAAACATGACTTTTCCGAAGACACCTGCCTAGAGGGACAGTGCGGCCCAGGCAGATGGGTAGACATGAGAAGCCGACGGGTCAAGAGCAATCAGGAAAGGCACATTTTCTCCATTAAAGAGTAAGTGGGCAGCTCTCTGGAAAGCCCGAGAAAGCTCATCAAGAGAGCAGGCATCTGCCATCTGGAGGGTACAGGCAGCAGGACCCCAGCCATCCAATTGAGTCCAACTGTGCCCTTTTCCTGAATCCCCTCTTCCCAGGACACAACCCTGCAGGGGTTACAAGCAGCAGCTATAAAGTGGGAAGCAAGAGGATTGGGAAAAGAGAAAAGAAACTGATGATACTCTCAATTCTGCCTGCCAGTGTGGCCGGGTCCAAAGTGGAGAAGGGAAGAAATCTTAATTGGATAAAGATTTGGAGTTAATTGGAGTTCTGATTTTTATCCTGGACTGGATTGGAATTATACGATTATGAAACAGACTTTATTTGTTAATACCCAAACAAGGGGCTTTTCATTTATTTTCCAGGGATGACTGGAAAAGCCATGGAATGTGCTCATGATCCTATCCCGGGGCAAGGAAGAATTAGACCGTGGAGTGATTTGAAGAGGCCAAGAAAGAAAAAAAATAAAGTTATTTTATGCTTATAAGCCCAGCTAAGTCCAGCTCATTCAATGAAATGATTGTAAGCATTTATGGAAAGAAGAAAGGGAGAGGTCCTCCTGCCAGGAACCCGCCTCTAGCCACAGAGGATAATGATCACTAAAGATAAGGGTTTTCCCAGTGAAGAGCTTTGGAAATGTTTCCCTTGACTAGAAATGATACTGACCCCAAGGTTCAGGTCCACCAGAGAACAGTGGGAACAATAGTTTATCTCCTTGAGTAATGAGAAGGATTCCAGTTATCAGGTGAGCTGGGCCTCTTTCCAGGTTGTCCAGAGCCTTTTAAGTCTAAAGCCCACATCAGTGTTTTCAAAAGTGTTTCCACAAAGCATGACATCCACAGATTATGAGTAGACATTACCAAGGAAAACAGGGTTCCATGGTTTAAAAGTTTGTACAATGTGGGTTGGGAGTGATGGTTCATGCCTGTAATCCTAGCACTTTAGGAAGCCAACACGGGAGGATCAGTTGAGCTAAGGAGTTCAAGACCAGCCTGGGCAACATAGTTAGACCTTGTCTCTTTAAAAGAAAAAAAAAAATTAAGTTTGAAAAATGCTGTTAAATAAAACTAAACAGTTGTCTTTCCTGCAGGACTTATCAGAGCCTCAGTATGCTAAGGTATGTTGGTCATGCTTCTATAAGCATTGTTCATTTCCTGCAGCTTGTTTTGCTACAGAACACTTTAGTTTGTTCCTAGGAATGCTCTGGAGTGGTTGGAAGTGCACTTCACTCCCCGTGCAATGCCCTCCTCCTGCTTCTGTCAGCATCAGCGACTGCAGCCTTTAGTGTTCTCAGATGTATTTCTGAAACCATTCCCTGTGATCTCTAACTCCAGGGAAGGTTGTCGAGTTATTTGAGTGCTCCTCTTGAATGCCAGTTCTACTCAGCTTCAGATAAAGAAGAAAACCCTCTTTGCCTTCTCCTCTGGAAAGGGTGTTGGAAATTTACTATACATTGAAAATTTCTCCAAGGTATCTCACTTCCCCCAGCCTCTTCTACCATAACTCTTTTGTATCCTGGGGGTGGAATAATACCAGTTTTTAGATCTCTGTGTGTACCCTGCAGTGGTGGCTGTAGCAGGTGATTTTGGTGCCCTGCCCTGCGGTCCTCATGGCTGTTCACCCTTCTGACTCTAGGATTCCAGTGTTTGTTCTATGTAGTAAATCAATTGTTGTGATAAATGAATCCCATTTTATTCACGCTCGACCTTTGTTATGTAATGTATGTTTGATGTAAATGAGTATGGGTAGTTATAAAAATAATAATTACTATTTATTGAGTGATTAATATGTGCCAGTCATCTGCCACAAGCGTTCTCTCAGTCATTAAAAATAGGTATTAATGCTTCCACGCTACAGACAAGGAAAGTGAGGCTTAGGAGACTTAAATAACTCATCAGAAGGCACATACTGAGTGGATGTCTAGATCCAGCTGCCTATTCTCATATGCACTGTTCCAGTCTCACCAGTGCATCACAATGTATCAGACTCTCGTCTGAGGTATACCCATAGTTCTTCGTCCCACTGAGAGGTGAAGCCAGCTGGATTTCCTGGGTCGAGTGGGGACTTGGAGAACTTTTCTGTCTAGCTAAAGGATTGTAAAGGCACCAATCAGCACTCTGTAAAAATGCACCAATCAGCACTCTGTGTCTAGCTAAAGGATTGTAAATGCACCAATCAGCACTCTGTAAAAACACACCAATCAGCACTCTGTGTCTAGCTAAAGGATTGTAAACGCACCAATCAGCACTCTGTAAAATGGACCAATCTGCACTCTGTAAAATGGACCAATCAGCGCTCTGTAAAATGGACCAATAAGCAGGACATAGGCGGGGCCAAATAAGGGACTAAAAGCTGGCCACCCCAGCCAGCCACGGCAACCTGCTTGGGCATCCTTCTATGCTGTGGAAGCTTTGTTTTTTTGCTCTTCACCATAAATTTTGCTGCTGCTCACTCTTTGGGTCTGCACTACCTTTAAGAGCTGTCACACTCGCTGCAGAGGTCCGTGGCTTCATTCTTGAAGTGATGATAAATCTTGCTGCTGCTCACTCTTTGGATCCGCACCACCTTTAAGAGCTGTAACACTTGCCGCAAAGGTCCACGGCTTCATTCTTGATGTCAGCAAGACCATGAACCCACTGGAAGGAAGAAACTCTGGACACACCATCTTTAAGAGCTGTAATACTCTCCGCGAAGGTCCACGGCTTCATTCTTGAAGTCAGCGAGACCAAGTACCCACTGCAAGGAATAAATTCCGGATACACCATGACCAAGAAAATTAAGGAGCTCAGACACCAAGGGTGAAGTTGGAGCATGAGTTTAATGAGCAAAAGAAGAAAACTCTGCCATGGAGAGGGGACCTGAAAGAGGGTTGCTGTTTTTACAGTTGAATGTTAAAGCTTTTATAAGAAACTGAAGAGGGCTGGGTGTCTCATTTGCATAAGGCATGAATTTCTAGTAGCTCCACCCAGTCCTCCTGATGTACACATGGGCCCTTAGCTTGAGTTACTCCATATTGTTTTGTTTCCCCTTACTGCATATGTGTCAGGGGACAGAATTTTCCAGGGTGGGCATGTCTAGGCAAGTCAACTGTGTAGACTTTCTTATCTTAGAGACTGTGGGCATGTCTTAGGCAAGCCCCGCCCCCACCCCCTCCCCCAGGGCAAGTTCCCTTATCTGTGCCTGCAGCTTGATTTTTCAGGCTGTTCTTTTCTTTGAAAGAATTCAGCTGAGGACCCAGTCTAACTGCCTGCCTGACTGATTTCTTTCTTTCGCCTCTCTCAGCACTAGGTTGTACTACTTGCTTGTAGAGGAGATCATTTCAATGTGTGAGATGTTACTTAAAAGCCGTGTTATAATCATCTTCCCACAGCCTGATTTCTTAGGACTCTAGTCTAATTTCTACTGGGCCTTCCTTAAGCTTCTAACTAATTTTAGAATTCATACGCTGGTCAGAAAAAGTACAAACAGTGACAGCCAAAAGACATTTGGGGAAATAATTTATTTAGAAAAAACTACTGAAAAATAGCCTGCTGATTTGGCCAAATGGAAATGGTCAATGGGCTCTCTGTGGTAGACGCAGCTTTTTTCTTTTGGTCTGAACATTATGTGATTTCCTCCCTCCTTGCCATTGCTCACACTGTCTCGTCTGCCAGCTCCTTCATCTGTTCACTCCTATTCACCCTTTTAAGCCTCTGAGAATTTCCTTGAGGAAGCCTTCCCTGCCCTTTCCCGCTATCCAGTCCTAAGTTGGATTACTATGGTTACGTATTACTCCGTAGTTCCCCCCAGAAGTGTCGTGCATGTATCTGTCACTATTGGAACAGGCCGTCTAGCGATCTGCTTCCCTCACTGGTTTGTAAGCTTTTTGTGATGCCTTATCTATCTTGAACCCTTGCACATAGTTACAGCTTACTAAACCATTGCAGAATGACTGGTTCACTGCCTGGTAGAATAAAGGATCTCCTTTTCCAAGAACCTTGACCACCTGAGCCTCTCGTAGGTGAAGGATGTAAAGGAAGAATTGGCTGCACAAAGAGCTCAGAAAGTAGAACTCTTCCTGGATGAAAATAACAGCTGGTCAGAGCCCAAGTGTCATCTGAAAGGGAACATTGAAAATCAGACCACACCCCTGGACTAGGCTAGTTCTTCCTTATTTGAGGGTGTGTTGCTCTTTTGTCAGTTGTCACACCCCTCGAGAAGGTGTTGTTATTTGCTAATAGTTTGAATGATGCAAGAAGTAGGTGTCCTGAGAGTCTCTGGGCCTCTTATGAACAAATGTTTTTCATTATAGATCGCTTGGTACAATGGGCATAAATGAATACAAAGCCTGAAGATAATATTGTATGAGACAGCCACTTGGCTTTTATCAGCTCAACATCCTCCGGGCTTTACTGACAAAAGCAAAAGTGCACAGATTCCAGGAGATTACATGGTGATGGGATTTTAGTGACAAATAGATTCAGGGCAGGACGAAGTGGTTCATGGCTGTTAATCCCAACACATTGGGAGGCCAAGGCAGGAGGATCCCTTGAGCCCAGCAGTTTGAGACCAGCCAGGGCAACATAGGGAGACACTGTCTTAAAAAACAAAAATTAGCTGGGAGTAGTAGCAGGTGCCTGTAGTCCAGCTACTCAGAAGGCTGGAGTGGAAGGATGGCTTGAGCCTGGGAAGTCCAGGCTGCAGTGAACTCTGATTACACCACTGCACTCCAACCTGGGCGACAGAGCAAGACCCTGTCTCAGGAAAAAAACTAAAGCAAAAGCAAAATAAATGGATTCAGGTCTCACTTTTTTTGCAGTTTTTAGACAAATCACTTAACCTTGTTCAATCTCCCATTGATCAGCTTTGAAGCAGAGATTAGAATATACCTAACTTTGAAGTGTTGTTGTCAAGTTTAAATGACACCATTTATATACCAGGAACCTAATGGAGATTGTCAATAAATATTCCCTCCTTTACTTCCATACTTGTTTAGCTCAAGGGCATTCACTTGCAGGTCACCTCTGGCGACCTTCCTCTAAAGACTAGTTCTCAAGCCTCATCAGTTTAAGAATCATCTAGGATCCTTGTTAAAGTGCAGCTTCCTGACCCTGTTTCCAGAGATTCTGGTGCAGTGGGTCTGGGTATAGCCCGGGGGATTTCCTTTTTAACTGTCCCAGGTAATTCTTTTTTTTTTGTTTTGAGATGGAGTCACACTGTGTCACCCAGGCTGGAGTGCAGTGGCATGATCTTGGCTCACTGCAACCTCTGCCTCCCAGGCGCAAGCAATCCTCCTGCCTCAGCCTCTCGAGTAGCTGGGACTACAGGTGAGTGCCACCACGCTTGGCTAATTTTTGTATTTTTAGTACAGACAGGGTTTCACCATGTCGGCCAGGCTGATCTCGAACTCCTGATCTCAAGTGATCCACCTGCCTCAGCCTCCGAAAGTACTGGGATTATAGGTGACAGCCACCGCCCTCAACCCTGTTCCAGGTAATTCTGAGTCAAGTGAGCTGTTGTCCACATTCCTGGAAACATGACTTTAAAATTTCAAAATCTTTCTTCAGGTTGGTATGAACACTATTTTCCTTTCATTAGTGATAGCCCAAGGAAAAGCCCTTTTTAAGTTAGAAGATTTGATCGTATAGTGTGTCCGGGACGTGGTGAGAAAAAAACTCAGTAAACTGAGAAAGTAGAGATGGTGGTAGAGATGGTGGTGGAGGATGAGGAATGTTGGCATTTTTCACTGGCCTTCAGAGCACCATACCCCCTGGGAAGTGAAGTACAGGGAGAAATGGAGAAATGGAGAAATGGAGGAGATGGCCTATATTGGAAGTGGGGCTGCAGAATGGGAGACTGATGGGGCTGCAAAGCTTCCAGCTTATAGTAAGTCAGCACTTGCAAGTACAGCTTTATTATCTTACTTTAAGAACCATAGATATCCTCTATGTCAGAACCATTCAAATTTAGCATCAATCTTAATACGTTTCCCTAAGCCAAACATAAGAGGTGTTGCTATTATCAGTAGTTTTAAATTGCCCAGTCCCAGTGGCTTTAATTAGAATGGGAAATTGAGAGGCGAGTAGACATCTGGCCAATCTGACTCTTGAAAAAGCCACACTGAGGGCTGCAGTGGATGGGACCTCAGGCTGTCTCACCTTTCCCGGCTCTCAGCAGGGCATTTTGCTAAAGAACACCTGGGAGGGGCTCTCAAAAAGGTGGTAACCAACTAGGCACTAGGTGTGGGCTATTTCTGGAATTTCCCTCCTAATTTTTTTTTTTTTTTTTTTTTTGAAATGGAGTCTTGCTCTGTCTTCCAGGCTGGAGTGCAGTGGCGCGATGTAATCTCCACCTCCTGGGTTCAAGCTGTTCTCCTGTCTCAGCCTCCTGAGTAGGTAGGATTACAGGTGTACACCACCACGTCTGGCTAATTTTTGTATTTTTAATAGAGATGGGGTTTCACCGTGTTGGCCAGGCTGGTCTCTTAACACTTGACCTCAGGTGATCCACTTGCCTCGGCCTCCCAAAGTGCTGGAATTATAGGCATGAGCCACAATGCCCAGCCTTCCCTCCCAATTCTTATTTTCCACCCTCGTCCCTCTTAATTATCATTGGAATTCATAATTATTGCTCTTTAAAGAATACAATCTGCTGTTCTCAGAGTGCTCCTGCCCCGTGCAGCTTCCCCATTTTTGCCCTGACACCAGCTAGCCACTAGTATAGAAGGCAAGTGGAGCAAATTCTCAGCTCTGCATCTGTTCAACAAACATTATCTTTAAAATCATGGTAAAATCCACATAGCAAAATGTACCACCTTAATCTTTTTTTTTTTTTTGAGATGGAATCTTGCTCTGTCTCCCAGGCTGGAGTGCAGTGGCGCGATCTTGGCTCACTGCAACCTCCGCCTCCTGGGTTCAAGCAATTCTCTGCCTCAGCCTCCTGAGTAGCTGGGATTACAGGCAACTGCCACCATGCCTAGCTAATTTTTTGAATTTTTAATAGAGACAGGGTTTCACCATCTTGGGCAGGCTGGTCTTACAGCCTGGTCTTACAGGCTGGTCCAACTCCTGACCTGGTGATCCACCTGCCTCGGTCTTCCAAAGTGTTGGGATTACAGGCATGAAACACTGCACCCAGCCCACCTAAACCATTTTTAAGTGTATAGTTCAGTGGCATGAAGTACATTCATTTTGTTGCACTACTATCATCATTATCACAATCCAGCCACAGAACTCTTTCATCTGCAACACTGAAACTCCATACCTATTAAACAATAACTTCCCAGTCCTCTCTTCCCCCAGCTTCTGGAACCACCGTTCTACTTTCTCTATGAATTTGATGGATTTATGTGTCTCTTGTAAGTGGAATCATACAGTATTTATTTGTCTTTTTGTGACTGGTTTATTTCACTTAGCATAATGTTTTCAATATTCATCCCTGTTATAGCATGTGTCAGAATTTCCTTCCTCTTGAAGCTAAAAAATACCCCATTGTACCACACATTTTACTTATTCATTCATTCATCAAAGGACACTTAAGTTGCTTTTTGGGCTATTGTGAATAATGCAGCTATGAACATGGATGTACAGATATCTCTTTGAGACCCTGCTTTCAGTTATTTGCAGTGTATTCCTAGAAGTGGAATAGCTGAATCATATGGTAATTTAAAAAAATTTTTTTGAGGAACCATCATACTGTTTTCCATAGCAGTGGCACCATTATGTGTTCCTACCAGCAGAGCACAAGCATTGCAATCACCCCACGTTCTTGTCAACACTTAATATTTTCTGTTTTGATAGTAGCCATCCTAATGAGTGTGAGGCGGCACTTCATTGTGGTTTTGATTTGCATTTCTCTAATGATTAGTGATTTTGAGCATCTTTTCATGTGCTTGTTTGGCATTTGTGTATCTTCTTTGGAGAAATTAAAGAAACATTTTTTGATCATCTGTGGGTTGCATATCCAATAGACATTTCCTCTCATCTTCCTGACTGGGGTTGAATTTTATCTCTCCATGACATGATTCAGGGGTAATTCCTGATTAGTCTAAGTCAGTGGTTCTCAATCCTGGCTGCACATTACAGTCACCAAGGGAAGCTTTAAAAAATACCCAGGTTTGGGCCAGGTGCAGTGGTTCATTCCTGTAATCCCAGCTCTTTGGGAGGCCGAGGCAAGTGAATCACTTGAGGTCAGGGGTTTGAGACCAGCCTGGCCAACATGGTGAAACCCCATCTACAAAAAAAAAAAGAAAAAAAAAAAATTAGCCAGGCGTGGTGGGAGGCACCTGTAATCCCAGCTACTCGGGAGGCTGAGGCAGGAGAATCACTTGAACCCAGGAGGCAGAGGTTTCAGTGAGCTGAGATCACACCACTGTACTTCAGCCTGGACAACAGAGTGAGACTCTGTCTTGGGGACCAAAAAAAAAAAAAAGAAACAAAAAAACCCAGGTTCAGGCCTCCTTCCCAGACCGATGAAATTAGAATGTCCAGAGGTAGTCCTGGGCATTGGTGTTTTTAGAAATTTCCAACTGAGCCCCAGATATTCAAATATGCTGCCATAGTCCAGGCACAGTGGCTCATGCCTGCAATCCTAGCACTTTGGGAGGCTGAGGTGGGTGGATCGCTTGAGCTCAGGAGTTAGAGACCAGCCTGAGCAACACAGGAAGACTCCATCTCTGCAGAATTTTTTTTTGAAAATTAGCCAGGCATGGTGGTGCACACCCACAGTCCCAGCTGCTCAGGAGACTGAGGTGTGATAATCACCTGAGCTCAGGGGGTTGAGTCTGCAGTGAGCCATGATCATGCAACTGCACTCCAGCCTGGTGACAGAGTGAGACTCCGTCTCTTAAAAAATAAAATAAAATAAAATAAAATAAATGGCCTATTTAAGCTGTTTTGAGTTGGGTTTTCTGCTGAAAGTATCTCAATGGTACACTTACTATGTGCTAGGGATTTCAGGAAGGTACAGGACTATTCTTATCTGTTATGATAGAAAAAAAGGAACCAAGGCATTGTCTTAAATAGACTTAACCCCTGAATCCTCATGTTGAAAGTCTGAAGCTCTACTGTCCAAGGTTTTTAGGCTTCGCATAGAAGCAGGTGAGGCAGGAAACCAGGAAAGTTGGACAGGCTGTATAATCAGCCGACAGATCTGAATTGGAGACATCCTGAACTTAAAATGTAGAGCTGGAAGCATTCTCAACTTAAATGCTGTCTCTTCTACAGCTTACCTGGTGGTCCAGGCTGGCCAAGTTCTTAAATCTGGGTCAGTTACAGGGCTTGGATGCAACATGACAAGGGAATGAAGTGTGTTCAATGAGAACATTCTGAGCCCAAACCACGTAAGTCTTTAGAGATTAAATTTAACACCTTGGTGTGATACCTGAGCCCAAGCAAGTAACTTATTTAAACTAATGGCCAGCCAGGTAGTACTTATCATGTTACATGATTCTCAGGTTTATAGCAGGAGTAATCTTCTCTAGCCTCTTCTTCCCTGGAAGAGACCTAGGTGTTATCAGATCAGGCCTCACATCTACTACAGTTTCCTTCAATTATACCTGTGAGGCTGGCTTCTGAGTAGGTAGTGAGTTCACCATTTAGTGAGTCCCAAAGGTAAGGCCAAGTAAGGAAGCACATGAGATATTCTGTTGGCTGGCCACAGTTCTCTGTTGATGTGTTAATTAGAGTGTACATTAATGACTGACAAATCCCAAGATACACCAAAATGTTAAAAAAAAAAAAAAAAACAACCAATCAGCTGCTTGGCTAATCGCACTGTGTGACAATAAAGTTTTGGTTCAATATAAAATAGTGAAAAGGAATGTATGTGTCTAGGAAAGCCATTGCAGCGGAAGATACTAAAAGCACACTTTCTGTCGACCTTTCAGAAGCTATTTTCTAATCTATTCTTGTAGAGAGTACTCAAATTTGAAGTGAATGCTGATGAGTATTTATAAGTTCATTCAGATCTCCACCTGTCAATAACTCACACCTGGCCTTTGAAATTGCTTGTTCGGCTGTGTAGTCTCTATCATGAAGCCAAAGGCCTTCATTAGTCTTCCTGAAACTCCTTAAAATAGAGACTTACATAAAATGCATCTCAGTTTTAGAATGAATGTGAAAATGTTGGGGGAAAAAAGTGCAAGCAAGAGAAAAAGCCTATGGCATTCATTTAATTGGATCAGCACGAATGTTGGTTCCAACGCTGTGTTGTTTGCATGGAGACACCACAGTGATGCCTGCAAGGCTATCATTCGGTCTGTGAAGACCTTTGAAAATAAAAGACTTTTGAGGGGCTGGGCATGGTGGCTCACGCCTGTAATCCCAGTGCTTTGGGAGGCCGAGGTGGGCGGATCACTTGAGGTCAGGAGTTTGAGACTAGCCTGGCCAACATGGTGAAACCCCATCTCTACTAAAAATACGAAAGTATTAGGCAGGCGTGGTGGTGCACTCCTGTAATCCCAGCTACTTGGGAGGCTGAGGCAGGAGAATCGCTTGAACCTGGGAGGTGAACGTTGCAAGTGAGCCGAGACCGCGCCACTGCACTCCAGCCTGGGTGACAGAGCAAGACTCTGTCTCAAAATAAATAAATAAATAAATAAAACAAATAAATAAATGAGGACTTTTGAGTGTGGAAACTATAAATGAAGATAAATTCTAGCCAGTGTGCAAACTATACTAAAAATTTCTGCTAGAATTTTAAGGACACAAGGGTAATGTGGAAGACACAGAACACTTTTTAGGACAATAAAAGACAGCACCATACTTGGTGACGACTGCGGCAAATGTTAATCAGGGAGGCTGATTCTTTCAGTCAAAACACAAATGTCATCCTAGACAGAGGGTCAGCTTGTCAGCTTGTCAGGGGAGAAGAGGCTAAGTGCTAAGCTGGAGCTGACTTTCTTGTGAGATGCTGGAAGTCAGGAGAGAGGCTTCCGATGTTTGGGAACTTCGTGGAGATGTTCTGCCACTGGGCTTGGGCCTGGGAAGATGAGTAGGACTCAACAAGGGGGACAGTGGCTTTCTTGGCACTTCTGGGCAATCTGTTGAAAGCATCTGTATGTACGGCTCCCTCCCACAAGCCCACCTTGGGGTGTGAGAGTATTGAGACATAATTATCGTAAGTCAGGGCTGATCTTGCTCTTTGGAGAGTGTTCAAGCTGATCATTCTTCATTAAACAGAACTCGCCAGAGACATTGTCTCACCAGAACGCTTCGCCCCGAAAATAAAGGCCACACACAAAGAGACTGAGAAAAGGAACCACAGCCAGAGAAGCAACCAAATACAGAAACTTGGAGAAACAGGAGGGAGTATGAAAATTGAAGGTGATAATTTAAAACGGAGAACTGGGCCAGGCACGATGGCTCACGCCTGTAATCTCAGCACTTTGGGAGGCTGAGGTGGGCAGATCGCTTGAGCCCAGGAGTTTGAGACCAGCCTGGGCAACATGGCAAAACTCCATCTCTACAAGAAATACAAAAATTAGCCAGGCGTGGTGGCACATGCCTGTAGTTCTGGCTACTCCAGAGGCTGAGGTGGGAGGATGGCTTGAGCCCAGGAGGCAGCAGTTGCAGTGAGCTGAGATTGTGCCACTGCACTCCGGCCTGGGTGACAGAGTCAGACCCTATCTCAAAAAAAATTAAAGTTAAAAAATTAAAATTAAAATAAATAAATAACATAAAAATTAAAAGGATATCCGGAAAGAACATCAAAGAAGAGGGCAGAAGTGAATCAAGGGGTAAGATGATTGTTCAACCCTGGAAAACAATGTGAAGATTCATGCCTCTAATGCTGCATTTCCTGGAACACTAGATCTGTGGTAAGATGAGTGAAAACACTGTATCCTGTGTCTAACCCCACCCTGCCCCATTTATAATGCAAAACAGCTTATTAAAGGCTCTGAGAAGTACTGCAGTAAAGAAACCAATTTAAGCCATACTTTTTTTCTCAAGACAGTCTTGCTCTGTCGCCCAGGCTGGAGTGTAGTGGCACAGTCATAGCTCACTGCAGCCTCCGCCTCCCGGGTTCAAGTGATTCTCCTGCCTCAGCCTCCTGAGTAGCTGGGAATACAGGCGCCTGCCACCACGCCCGGCTAATTTTTATATTTTTTTTGTAGAGACGGGGTGTTACCATGTTGGCCAGGCTGGTCTCAAACTCCAGGCCTCAAGTGATCTGCCCACCTCAGCCTCTCAAGGTGCTGGGATTATAGACGTGAGCCACCGTGCCCAACCAACTCATACATTTTATTTATTTATGTATTTATTTATTTATTTTGAGATTGGGTTTTGCTCTGTCACCCAGGCTGGAGTGCAGTGGTGCTATCATAGCTCACAGTAACCTCGAACTCCTGGGCTCCAGCAGTCCTCCCGCCTCAGCCTCCCGAGTAGCTGGGAATATAGGCACATACCACCGGTAATTAACTCATAAATTTATTTAAATACAGAACTTCTGTTTCTGCATTACCACATTCTAGAAACATCCTGTAGGGCTAGAGTTCTACACTACACATTTGTTACTTGCTGTGTACTGTGTAGTCTCTCCTTATCCACGGTGGTAAGTGCCAAGACCCCCCGTGGATGCCTGACACTGCAGATAGTACCAAACCATATATACACTTTTTTTCCTATACATACATACCTATGATAAAGTTTAATTTATAAATTAGGCACAGTAAGAGGCTAAGAACAACAATAATAAAATAACAACACACGCTGCAATAAAAGTTATGCAAATGTGATCCCTCTCTTTCTCAAATATCTTATTGTACTCCATTTACCCATTTTCAGACTGTGGTTGACCACAGGTAACTGAAACTGTGGGGGTGAAACTGTGGGTAGGGGGGTGGAGACTACTGTACTAAGTAAACATTGTGGCCACAGGAAAAGTGTTTAATGATAGGAAGAAGCATGATACAATGAGAGAAACACCAAGCTAGATTAGGAGTCGGGTGAGCTGATACAAGCTTGCTGACTCTAATTCTGCATGTCCATGTCCAAAAAAACTTGCGTGCAGCTTATATTGCTGAAAATCCAAAATCAGAGAGAATTCAAATGACAGCAAGGTTTAGAACCTGGTTATTCTCCTAAGTAGACTAATCAGCTTGTCCAAGTTACTTAATCTTTCCAGGCTGCAATTTACTTATTTGTAAAGTGGGAAAGTTAGACCTCAGGATCTTATGAGCCTGCCAAACTGTAAAACCTATGTGTCAAAGGAGCTCTAATAATCCAAAAAAATCCTTTCAATTGGTACCATGCAGCCCTCCTCCCGCTAGTCAAGAAAAAAAAAAAAAAATTCCAACAACTTATAAGTAGCTTGACTTCCCATTCAACACCCAAGGGAACCAAATTACTTTCTTCTGTTGTGGAACTCTGAGCACAGTTGAAAACCAGCTTCATTAGCTGCCTTGACACAAGGCTGAGGCAAATTCTGGAAATGAATATTGTTTTCTAGAAGTGTCTGCCTGGGACTCTCTTAAGGTTCTTCTAGACAACGGTCATAGGTACCCAACTCAAGCTTGTTTAAAAACAGAGAATTTATATTGGCTCATTTGTGGTTGCATCTAGCTTTGAGAACAGAAAGACTTGAGGGCCCAAATAATGTTACGTGGATGTTGTCTTCCTCAATCCCTCAGCTCTGCTTTCTTTTCAATGGGCCTTGTTGTCAGGCAGGCTCACTGTACATGGTAACAAAGAGCGCTTTCTGCAGCCCTAGGCTTCATGGTCCTTAACTGCCATGCTTAAAAAAAAAAAAAAGCACTTTACTCCAAACACTTGAAGCAAAATATTAATCTCTAAGAATTACTGAGCACTCACAACATGCCAGGCACTGTCCTAATGCACATGTATGAACTTACATAGGCCTCACCACAACTCTAGAAAGCAGGTACTATTACATTTCCATGCTATAGACAAATAACTAAGGCTCAGAGAGTCTAAATAGTGTGTTTACTTTCTGTACAAGTGATCTTAGGCAAATTAACCTCTCTGTGCCTCAGTTTCCTCATCTGAAAAATGCCAATAGCAACTATTTAGTAGGCTGTTTTGAGAGTTAGGTAAGTGTATTAGTCCATTTTCACGCTACTGATAAAGACATACCCGAGGCTGGGCAATTTACAAAGAAAAAAAAAAAAAGAGGTTCAATTGGACTCACAATTCCATGTGGCTGCGGAGGCCTCACAATCATGGCAGAAGGCAAGGAGGAGCAAGTTACATCTTAGGTGGATGGCAGCAGGCAAAGAGAGAGCTTGTGCAGAGAAACTCCCGTTTTTAAAACCATCAGATCTTGTGAGACCCATTCACTATCAGGAGAACAGCACAGGAAAGATCTGCCCCCATGATTTAATCATCTCACACTGGGTCCCTCCCACAACATGTGGGAATTATGGGAGCTACAAGATGAGATTTGGGTGGGGACACAGAGCGAAACCATTTCAGTAAGTATGTGTAAGAACCGAAGGAGAGTATCCAACGTACAATCAGTGCATGCAACAAGAAGCCAATAATTCTTGGTACCATTTCCACTTGCCATTCTCTTATTTCCTGAATCTTTCCCTTTAATGGTTCAGGAAAATTCAGCTTTATAAATTCCATGGTCTGGCTGGGTGCAGTGACTCATGCCTGTAATCCCAGCACTGTGGGAGGATGAGGCGGGCGGATTGCTTGAGCCCAGGAGTTTAAGACCAGCCTGGGCAAAATGGAGAGACCTCCTCTCTACAAAAAATACAAAAATTAGCTGGGCGTGGTGGCATGCACCTGTAGCTCCAGCTATTTGGGAGGCTGAGGTGGGAGGATTGTTTGAGCCCAGGAGGCGGAGGTTGCAGTGAGCAGAGATGGCATCACTGCACTCCAGCCTGGGTGACAGAGGGAGACCTTGTCTCAAAAATAATAATAATAAATTCCATGGTCTTTAGTAGCATTAGATATGATAGAAAGGGACACAATGGATTACAGCTGTATCTGGATACAGGGAAGGAAGCCCAAAGCAGCAAAGCCAGGGCAAAGCTAAGACCAAGATGTAGTATGTACATTAGAAGAGGAGCTGAAAGTAAGAACAAGGTCAAGGCAGTCAATCTAGCCTAGATGTTAGGCAGTAAGGAGACCTGTGCACTGGATGGCCAACCCCAGACATCAGGCAGGAAAACCTGTATAAGAGGCCTCTTATACTTCTCCTGCTGGGGCAGAAGCCAGCTTCAGAGTGTGCCAGCAGGAAAGCTGCAGGTGGTAGCCCATTCTCCCCATGAGGAGATGGTAATGCGTTAACTTGGCTGGAAGAGAGAGTATGGAACACAAGTGAAGGTCATTTGCTGACGGGAAGCCTTTTATTGATGGTGATTGCATGAAGAGATGGTGCTAAATAGTATTCATAAATTATTTGGCAAGTTTCACAACAAAGATAGGATCTTACAGAAAATTTAACACATGCCCTGGCAAAAAATACTTAATTCAATTGAGAAATAGCCCATCAAATCAACCTGAGTATGGTTTCCATTAGAACTGGAGCAGCTATTCTGGAATTTCCTGACCAAGCGATAGATGCCTGGAGTCAAAACTTTTCTGTTTTTTTGTTTGTTTGTTTTTGTTGTTCATTTGTTTATTTTTGAGACAAATTCTTGCTCTGTCACCCAGGCTGGAGTGCAGTGGCATGATCTCAGCTCCCTGCAACCTCTGCCTTTTGAGTTCAAGCAATTCTCCTGCCTCAGCCTCCCGAGTAGCTGGGACTATGGGCACACGCCAGCATGCCTGGCTAATTTTTGTATTTTTAGTAGAGATGGGGTTTCATCATGTTGGCCAGGCTGGTCTCAAACTCCTGACCTCAGGTGATCCACCCTCCTCAGCCTCCCAAAGTGCTGGGATTACAGGTGTGAGCCACGGCACCCAGCCTGGAGTCAAAACTTTTCTGAGGCTGCATATTTCTCCTACACTGTTCTTCAGAATTACTCAATGCTCTGACCTCTTTTAACATGCAGTTCCCAATCCATTAAGCAGAGCTGCCAAGTGAAGGCTTGTGGTATCTTTAGCTTGAATATTTTGCGTCTACTTGGTCCCTCGGTAAGTGTAGGAGCTATGCCACCTGATCTACTGCAGGTGGACAAGGGGAGGACTCAGGCGATAGTCTCAGCGCCAAAGTGTCTAGTACTGATCCCTCAGTGCTTGTTGGCAGGTGCCAAGAATCACAAGATGCCAAGAGCACAGAAGGAGAAGGCAGAAGGAAATCTTCAATGATAAACATCTCTGAAATAGGGAAATATTTTTAATGTCAGTTTGACTCCTTCTCTCATAAAATCTTTAGTTGTCATAATGAGAAAGGACTAAACATGAGAGGAAGTTACAAAACACTATGGGAAATATTTTATCGTAACATACATAAGTTTGTTTAAAATGGGCACTCTTGATAGGTAGATATTAATAGATTTACTACTGTGGTGTTTAGCTTAATGCCAACATACCCTATCCTCAGATGCCCTGAAACACAGCTGTCATCTTGTCTTCTTTATATAACCCCAGAACCCTGACTGGCTACAGCTATGGAAAAAAAAAATCCTGGTATTGGTAACACAAAGAAATTATGCATGCTTAAATACAATTGTTTACTTCTAGAATTTGTACTTCATTTTAGATGAATCATCTAGAATTTATGACATTAATTAGTCTGAAATTCTAGAGTTGCATATATGCCTGTTCCAATATATGCCTTTCCTGCAGTAGCCATTTTGGGGTTATCTCTCCCCCTTCACAGTGACTTGAGCATGTCTTTACATAACACTCCCCATTCTGTACCATCTTCTTCTGGTTATCTTGCTCATCCCCATGCCAGGCCATTAGTCCCTTGAGGACATCCTTATATCCCACTGCCTAGCACATTGCTTAACATACAGTGAGCACATAGGACAGGTTTACTGAATAAATGCTTGCTAAAAAATAAATAAATACATTTTTAAAAATTTTTAATGGATAAACTTCCTTTCCAGCATGGTTGAAGAAGCTCCAACTGGCTGATCTGCCTACAGAAAACAACTATATAAACACTCTCACACACACAAACACACACACACACACACACACAATTTCCTAGAAAGTAACCACATATTGGAGAGCAACCAAAGGCAAGCAGATTTTAGAGAGGATTTGACCCTTGGAAAAAATAAAAAATGGCCCTGGGTGAATGTGTTAGTTCGTCTCCGCATTGCTATAAAGAAATACTTTGGCCAGGCGCAGTGGCTCACACCTGTAATCCCAGAACTTTGGGAGGCCGAGGTCGGTGGATCACGAGGTCAGGAGTTCAAGACCAGCCTGGCCAAGATGGTGAAACCCTGTCTCTACTAAAAACTACAAAAAAATTAGCCAGGCGCGGTGGCAGGTACCTGTAATCCCAGCTACTCGGGAGGCTGAGGCTGAAGAATTCACTTGAACCCGGGCGGCAGAGGTTGCAGTGAGCCAAGATCGCGCCACTGCACTCCAGCTCGGGTGACAGAGAGAGATTCCGTCTAAAAAAAAAAAAAAGAAAGAAAGAAATACCTCTGTGATGAGGTGGTGTGGTTCATCCCTGTAATCCCACCAATTTGGGAGGTGAAGGTGGGTGGATCACTTGAGGGCAGGACTTCAAGACCAGCCTGGCCAAGATGGTGAAACCCCATCTCTACTAAAAATACAAAAATTAGCTGGGCATTGCGGTGGGCACCCGTAATCCCAGCTACTCAGGAGGCTGAGGCATGAGAATCACTTGAACCTGGGAGGTGGGGGTTGCAGTAAGATGAGATCACGCCACTGCACTCCAGCCTGGGCAACAGGGCTGGAGTCTAAACAACAACAACAACAACAGAACTTCTGGGTTATTTATAAAGAAAGGAGATTTATTCAGTTCACAGTTCTGCAGGCTCTACAGGAAGCATGGAAGCATGGCTCTGGCATCTGCTTAGCTTCTGCTGAGAGCCTCAGGAAGCTTCCAACCATGGCGGAAGGTGAAGAAGGAGCAAGTGCATTGCACGAGAAGAGCAGGGGCAAGAAGGAGAGGGAGGAGGTACCACGCTCTTTTAAATTTTAAATAACCAGATCTTGCATGAACTCAGAGTGAAAGCTCGCTCATTACTGTGAGAATGGTGCTAAGCTATTCATGAGGGAATCTGCCCCTATGATCCAACACCCCCTACTAAGCCCCACCTTCAACACTGGGGATTACGTTTCAACATGAAATTTGGTGGGGACAAACATCCGAGTGAAATCAAATAAGTTTTCCCATTTTCATGGCTTCTACCTTTGGGACTTGTCCCAGTCTGTGTCATGCAGTGTGGCTAAAACTTCAACAGAAAACCTTTAGTCATTTGGTCTGTTAATCAGAGAACTGCCAGAAAGTGAAAGAGAAGTTCTGAAGAGGAAAGAGTCAGAGAGTATGCCCCAAATTTTGTGCATACATAAACCCTGCTCAAATCTCTGGTTGATCCCTAAACCACGTGTTCACCAGGCAAAATGTAAGCAACCTACCTAAGGAGAAAATAATTGAATGGAAACTTAAGCCAATGATTAAAAAACATAATTTGTAGTTTGAGTCCAATCAGGTTAATTGTCTGTTACAACAAACTGACAAACAAAAAATTTGACAATCTTAGAAGTAATATATCCGAATTAAGAGTCTCTACAACACAGCATTCGCAATATCCAGAATATAATTCAAAATCAATCAAAATATGAAAAAAACAGAAAAATGTGATCCATTTTCAAGAGACAAGATTATCAACTGAGATCAACCCTGAGTAATCCAGATGTTGGAATTATCAAACAAGAAATTTAAAGCAGTTATTTTAACTATGCTATGACATAAAAGAAAATATGCTTATAATGAATGCACAGATGGAAATTTAAGTAGCAAAATAGAAACAAGAACAAAATAAAAATTCTAGAAATAAAATTATAACATCAAAAATAGAAATTAACTGCACAGGCTTATCAGCAGACAGGAGACAACAAAGTAAAAGTCAATGAACTTGAGGATGGATAAATGAGACTATCCACTTGGAACAAGAGAGAGAAAATAGATTAAAAAAAAAAAGAGAGAACAGAATCAAGGACCTGTGGGATAATATCAAAAGATCTAATGTATGTATGGTTAGAGACCCAGAAGAAAAAGTGAGAGAGAATGGGGCAGAAAACATATTTGAAGAAACAATGGCCCAAAACTTCCCATATTTTATGAAAGACATAAATTTACAGTTTCGAGGAAATCAGTGAAATCTCAAACAGGATAAATATAAGGAAAACCACATCAAACACATCATAGTAAAACTGCTAAAATTTAAACATCAAGAAAAAATTCTGAAAACAGGCAAGATGAAGACACATTACAAAGAGGAAAACAATTATTCAAATTGCAATAACTGCTTATTAAACACAATGGAGGCTAGAAGGTAGTGGAACATCTTCAAAGTGCTCAAAGATAAAATGGAATGCCAGAATTCTCTATCCACAAATTTTTTTTTTTCAAGGAAGAAGCAAAATAAGGACATTTCCAAATAAAAGAAAATCAAAAGTATTTGTTGTTAACAGATTTACACTAGAAAAAATGTTTAAGAAAATTCTTCAGGCTGAAGGAAAATGATACCAGTTGGAAACTCAGGTCTTTCAGGAATGAATGAAGAGCCCCAGAAATGATGAATGTCTGAATAAATATAAAAGACTCTTTTCCTCTAATTGAAAAGAACTACACACATATGAGTCTTTAAAGTAAAAATTGTAACATTGTCTTGGAAGGTTTATATGTAAAACAGGTGTCAAAGTGTAAAAATTGGGCATAAAAAGACCTGTATGATTACAAGTTTTTTGCATTTAACATGAAGTGGTGCCGGATGCGGTGGCTCATGCCTGTAATCCCAGCACTTTGGGAGGCTGAGGTGAGCGGATCACCTGAGGTCAGGAGTTCAAGACCAACCTGACCAACACGGAGAAACCCCTTCTCTACTAAAAATACAAAATTAGCTGGGTGTGGTGGCGCATGTCTGTAATCCCAGCTACTTGGGAGGCTGAGGCAGGAGAATCATTTGAACCCGGGAGGCAGAAGTTGTGGTGAGCTGAGATCACGCTATTGCACTCCAGCCTGGGCAACAAGAGTGAAATTCCATCTCAAAGAAAAAAACAAAAAACAAAACAAAAACAAAAAACATGAAGTGGTAATATTCCAAGTAGACTGTTTAAGAATATATATTAAATTTTCTAGATCAACCACTGAAAATAATGCAGAAAAGTATGACTAAAAATGCTATAGATAAATTAAAACAGAATTCTGAAATATATCCAACCAATCCACAAGAAGACAGAGAAGAAAGAACAGAGGAAACAAGTGGAGGGGATAAACAGAAAACAAATAATAAAATGGTAGCTTGAAATCCAACCCTATCAAGAATTACATTAAATATTAATGAATGAAATAATACAATTAAAAGACAGAGACTATCAGAATGGGCTTTTAAGAAGCCAAATCCCATTGTATGCTTTCTACAAGAAATGCAATTTAAAAATAAAGACATAGACAGATTGAAAGTAAATTGATGAAAAATATACATCTACCATGCAAGGAGAGTGGCCATATTAATATCAGATAATAAACTTCACAGCAAAGAATATTGTCAGAGATAAAGGGGGACAGTTCACAAAAGAGTTGGCTGGACCTGCTGCCTCAGGCCTGTAATTCCACCACTTTGGGAGGCAGAGGCAGATGGATCATTTGAATCCAGGAGTTTGAGATAAGCCTGGGAAACAAAGCAAGTCCCCATTTCTACAAAAAAAATTTAAAAATTAGCCAGGTATGGTGATGCATGTCTGCAATTCCAGCTATTCAGGAGGTTGAAGTGGGAGGATCACTTGAGCCCAGGAGGTCATGGCTGCAGTGAGCCATGAACATACCACTGCACTTTAGCCTGGGAGACAGAGCAAGACCCTGTCTCAATTTTTAAATAAAAATAAACATAAACATGATATAAAAATATCAATTTATCAGGAAGCCATTGCAATCATAATTGCAATTGTGCACATAATTGTGTATGTGCCTAAAAATAGAGCTTCAAAATATATAGGGCAAAAACTGACAGAATTAAAGGGAGTAACAGACATTCCATAATCATTACTACAGATTTTAACATCTCTTCTTAGCAAATGATAGAACAACTAGACAAAAGAACTAGAAAAGACACAGGTGAAATGAACAATACTATTAACCACATTGGCCTAAATTACTATTTATTGAACACTATTTCCTACATAATATACATTCTTTCAAGTGCACATAGCATGTTGACCAAAATAGACCATCTCAAGACCATAAAACAAATATGAAATCTATAAAAATACCAAATGTGGCTGGTCGCAGTGGCTCACATCTGTAATCCCAGCACTTTGGGAGGCCGAGATGGGTGGATCACCTGAGGTCAGGAGTTTGAGACCAACCTGGCCAACATGGTGAAACCTTGTCTGTACTAAAAATACAAAGAATTAGCTGGGCATGGTGGCGGGTGCCTGTAATCCCAGCTACTCTGGCGGCTGAGGCAGGAGAATCGCTTCAACCTGTGAGGTGGAGGTTGCAGTGAGCTGAGGTTGCAACATTGCCCTCCAGCCTGGGCAACAAGAGCAAAACTCCGTCTCAAAAAAAAACCTAAAATAAATAGAAAAATGCCAAATGTTTAGAAATTAAATACCATATTTTGAAATAATTCATGAGTCAATGAAGAAATGAAAAAAGAAACTAAAAAATGTTTGAACCAAATGATAATAAAAATACACATATCAAAATATCTGGGATGCTGCTAAATCTGCACTGAGAGGGAAATTCCTAGCTTTTAGTGCTTATATTAGAAAAGAATAAAGGTCTAAAATCAATATCCTACATTTCTACCTTAAGAAGCTAGAAAAACTACAATTAATCCAAAGTAAATAGAAAAAAAAACAACAACAAAAAACAAAAACATAAGAAGGAGAACAGGAATCAACAAAATAGAAAGACAGACAAATAATCGAGAAACACAGTAAGGCCAAAAGCTGGTTCTTTGAAATTGTGAGGAAAATCAGTAAACCCCTAGCTAGACAGATCAAGAAAAATAAAGAGGGATGGCTGGGCACGGTGGCTCACACCTGTAATCTCGGCACTTTGGGAGGCCATGGCGGGTGGATTACTTCAGGCCAAAAGTTCAAAACCAGCCTGGACAACATGGCGAAATCCTTTCTACTAAAACACAAAATTAGCTGGGCGTGGTGGCATGTGCCTGTAGTCCCAGCTACTTGGGAGGCTGAGGCAGGAGAATTGCTTGAATCCGAGAGGTGGAGGTGGCAGTGAGCTGAGATTGTGCCACTGCACTGCAGCCTGGGGGACAGAGTGAGACTCCATCTAAAAACAAAACAAAACAAAACCCAGAAAATACTTATTACCAATATCAAGAATGAGCAAATAGTTACCACTATAGAGCCTATAGACATTTAAAGGATAAAATGGGGCATATTTTAACGTTATTGTCAACAACTTAAATTAAATGGACAAATTCCTTGAAAAATACTAGCTACAAAACTGACACGACATGAAGCAAAAAATCTGAATTGCCATATATATATATATATATAAAAGAAATTAAATTAATAATTAAAAACTGTGGCTGGGTGCAGTGGTGCACACCTGTAAATCCCAGCACTTTGGGTGGCTGAGGCAGGAGGATCACTTGAGCACCTGAGCCCAGGAGTTTGAGACCAGCCTGGGCAATACAGCAAAACCCCGTCTTTACAAAAAATACAAAAAATTTGCCAGGCATGGTGGCACGTGCCTGGAGTCCGAGCTACTCGAGGGGTTGAGGTAGGAGGATTGCTTGAGCCTGGGAGGTGGAGGTTGCAGAGAGCTGAGATCACACCACTGCACTCCAGTTGCGTGACAGAGTGAGACCCATTCTCAAATAAAATAAAATAAAATAAAAATTAGAAACCTTTTAACCAAGAAAAGTCTTGGCCACAACATTTCACTAGTGAATTCTATCAAATGTTTAAGAAGTTATATTAATGATAGACACATTCTTTTAGAAAATAAAGGAGGGAGCACTGCCTAACTCATTCTGTAAAGCCAGCATATAACTCTAATGCCAAAACCTGAAGAAGATATTACCCTTCATAGGTGGGAATTGAACAATGAGAACACATGGACACAGGAAGGGGAACATCACACTCTGGGGACTGTTGTGGGGTGGGGGGAGGGGGGAGGGATAGCATTGGGAGATATACCTAATGCTAGATGACGAGTTGGTGGGTGCAGCGCAGCAGCATGGCACATGTATACATATGTAACTTACCTGCACATTGCGCACATGTACCATAAAACCTAAAGTATAATAATAATAATAATAATAATAAAAGAAAAAAAAAGAAAAAAAAAAAGATATTACCCTTCCCTTCAAAAAATGTAAATTGATAAACATAGATAATTAAAGAAATGCATTTGAATATCCTCATCTGTTTTAGTTGTGCAGATAGTTCTAGCAAATTTAACAAGTACATGTAGAGCATTTATTGATTCATTAGAATAGAGGAAGTAATAATTTTACAATTTATATTTTAGTTTCCACCAGGGAGAACTGGTATGGCCTTGAGGAAATTCACTCCAAAATGTGATGGAATTGGCCTCCTGTATCATCAGCAATTTCACAGTCACTCCAGGCATATCATTCAGTGGCTTGAAAACAGAAATAGACTACACACAGTTGTATATCTAGGAAGAAAAGTCATTCTGCTGAGGTTTATTTTGGAACACCTTGCTCATCAGAAAGCAAGCTGGATAGAGGGCATAAATGGCTGATGGGAGGAAATTGGAGCAGGAGGCTGCTTTGATCCTACTGCACAAGTCCCATGCAGTCACACAGGGCCCCATGCAGCTCACAGCTCTGCTACTAATGTTTGAGTTCACATATTTATAGAGCTCTCCACCCTTTGTCCGGCAGCAATAACAAATGACCCCCATGAATGGTGAAAAAAATATCCTGAGTACATACACTAAATTGAATTTTCCCGGTTATCATGTAAACTTTGATATGATTGAAAAGACTGAAAGCTGTTATATTAATATCAAAGTTAAATTCAAGACAAAAAGCATTAAAAGGGATGAAGGAAGTAATTTTTCTTGGCCAGGTGTGGTGGCCCACACGTATAATCCCAGCACTTTGGGAGGCCGAGGTGGGCAGATCACCTGAGGTCAGGAGTTCGAGACCAGCCTGGCCAACATGGTGAAACCCCATCTCTACTAAAAATACAAAAATTAGCCAGGCATGATGGTGCATGCCTGTAATCCCAGCTACTCTGGAGGCTGAGGCAAGAGAATTGCTTGAACCCAGGAGGCAGAGGTTGCAGTGAGCCGAGATCACACCATTGCACCCAGCCTGGGCGACAAGAGCAAAATTCCATCTCAAAAAAAAAAAAAAAAAAATACTAGGAGTTAAGTAAAGTCCATGTAAATTTTACTTGTATAAAACTTATATACAGAATTTTCTCTCTGTAGATT
Source organism: Pongo pygmaeus (assembly GCF_028885625.2). NCBI lineage: Eukaryota > Metazoa > Chordata > Mammalia > Primates > Hominidae > Pongo > Pongo pygmaeus. The sequence goes on from NC_072378.2 coordinate 18,094,725, forward strand.
ATGACACTTTCATTATGAAACTTGAGACTTCTGCTTAACCTCAAATTTTATTTGTATCTTCATCACTTTCTTCTTCTTTGTTCTCATCATTTCACAAAAATTGGGGTCACAGCAAGAGCTGATCACAGTTAAACTGCAAGGAGCTAGGAACTGTGGAAGGTAAATGGAATATTTGGTGAATCAATCTCTATCTCTCTTGAGAGAGAGTTCCGTATCCCATGTTTTGGAATTTGCAAAATTGAACTTCAATTAAATGCCACTAAAATTTACTTTTTGGCAGAAAAGTTTGCAGTTTATGTGATACATGCTCTGTTTTACAAAATTTGCATATGTGAAATGATTTTCAGGAATACGAATTTCATAGTGATGAGAGTCAACTCACTTCAAAAATGGTAACAGTTTTGTCTAATTGAAAGTAATTAAATGTCTGCATGCTTATCTGTATTTTCCAATTCCACAAAGAGCAGGTGTTACTTCTCTTCAGGGGGATAATTCAGGGGGAAAATTCCAAAGAAATGACTCCCAAGTCAAAGGCACATAAGAGAGAAAAATGGAAGAAAACTCTGGGGTTTCAGTGTTTGGAAAGAGTGTCCTCTTACAGGCTAGGCTTCTGCCATTTGGCACATGGCTTTTTTTTTTTTTTTTTTGAGACAGAGTCTCACTCTGTTGCCCAGGCTGGAGTACAGCGGTGCGATCTCAGCTCACTGCAACTTCTGTCTCCTAGGTTCAAGCGATTCTCCTGCCTCAGCCTCTGGAGTAGCTGGGATTACAGGTGTCTACCACCACACTCCTCTAATTTTTGTATTTTTAGTAGAGGCAAGGTTTCACCATGTTGGCCAGGTTGGTCTCAAACTCCTGAGCTCAAGCAATCTGCCTGCCTTGGCCTCCCAAAGTGCTGGGATTACAGGCATGAGCCTCTATGCCCGGTGGGCACATGGCTCTTAAAGTTCCTCCTCACCTTATGGGTTAAGCCCTACACAACACTCTGGCATCAGATCAGAGAGCTGCAGAGCACTGTGTGCCACACAGCCAAAGAATTGCATTCACAGATTTCTGAAAATAAGAACATTTCATTTAAAAAAACAAAAAACAAAAAAAACAAAGACATTTGGTTTAAGGGAAATAGCAGAACCTGACCCCCATCACAAAGTCTTCCCCTGAGACCCTTGCTCTTGTCATGTAAATAGGTATCTCTCCACAGTAGCTCTAAGTAGGGACCATTGTCTGGACCCTGTGACACTCAGATATTGACAGGATCCAGCCTACTTTATGAGCTGAAGTTCTGAAAAAAGAAGGATGTCAATATTTCTTCCCAAAGAACATTACCTAGGGATTGATACGAATGATAACTATAAATCCCGTGAAGGGATAGTTGGCATATTTGTTTATTCTCTAGAGCAGTACTACCGAACCCTGGCTGTAAAATAGATTTACTTGGGAGAGATTTTTAAAAATAGCTGCCCTCCTCCAACCTAAAGCACCAGGCATTGGTTGGGTAACCTTGGGCAAGTCACTCCATCCCTGTGGATCTCAGCTTCTTCTCCTGTAAAGTCAGCTTAATAAAACCTGCCCTGTCTACTTCAAGAAATGTGAGGATCAAATAAATTAACAGCTTTGTGAAACAATGTATGAGTACTACAAGAATGTTAATTATGTTTAAGTTCTTTAACCACACTCCTTGTAACCAAAGGCCTCTTTCTATAACAAGGACAGGGACTGCAGGAATACATTGATGGCCATGAATGAAGTTATCTGACCCCTGTAGGGACCGAGCCTTAGGATATTGGACTGATTAGGCCCTATTTATGCAATAAGTAAAAACTCTGGCCTCATGATTATGGTCTTATTGGTTAACTTGGAAATACTAGTGTTCTCTTGGGCCTGCATGCATACAAACCTGGATGCCATCTGGAAAAGAAACACTAAGATGTATATATGGAACCACAAAAGACTCAGAATAGCCAAAGGTACCCAGCCAAAAAGAACAAAACTGGAGGAATCACATTACCTGACTTCAATTTATACTACAGAGCTATAGTAACCAAAACAGCATGGTATTGGCATAAAAACAGATCCATAGACCAGTGGAACATAATAGAGAACCCAGAAATAAATACATACACCTACAGTGAACTCATTTCCAACAAAGGTTCCAAGAACATACATTGGGGAAAGAACAGTCTCTTCAATAAATGATGCCAGGAAAACTGGATATCCATATGCAGAAGAATGAAACTAGATCCCTATCTCTCACCATATAAAAAAATCAAATCAAAATGGATTAAAGACTTAAACCTAAGACTTCAAACTAGGAAGCTGCTATAAGAAAACATTGAGAAAACTCTCCAGGATGTTGGACTGGGCAAAGACTTCTTGAGTAATACCCCACAGGCACCAGCAACCAAAGCAAAAATGGACAAATGGGATCACATCAAGTTAGAAAGCTTTTGCCCAGCAAAGGAAACAATCAATGAAGTGAAGAGACAACCCACAGAATGAAAGAAAATATTTGCAAACTTCTCATCTGACAAAGGATTAACAACCAGAATATATAAGGAGCTCAAACAACTCCATAGGAAAAACAATCTAATAATCTGATCTAAAAATGGGCAAAAGATCTGAAAATGGGCAGAAGATCTGATTTCTCAAAAGAAGATACACAAATGGCAAACAGGTACATGAAAAAGTGCTCAATATCATTCATCATCAGAGAAATGCAAATCAAAACTACAATAAGAGATTATCTAGCCCCAGTTAAAATGGCTGGAGAGGATGTAGAGAAAAAGGAACCCTCATGCAGCGTTGGTAGGAAGGTAAATTAGTGCAACTGCTATGGAGAACAGTTTGGAGGTTCCTTAGAAAACTAAAAAAAGGTCCTGGGCACAGTGGCTCATGCCTATAATTCCAGCACTTTGGGAGGCTGAGGCAGGCAGATCATGAGGTCAGGAGTTTGAGACCAGCCTGACCAATACCAATATGGTGAAACCTCATCTCTACTAAAAATACAAAAATTAGCTAGGCATGGTGGTGCATGCCTGTAGTCCCAGATACTAGGGAAGCTGAGGTAGAAGAACTGCTTGAACCTGGGAGGCAGAGGTTGCAATAAGCTGAGATCGCACCACTGCATTCCAGCCTGGGCAACAGAGCGAGACTCCATCTCAAAAAATAATAATAAATGAGAAAACTAAAAATAGAGCTACCATACCATCCAGCAATCCCAGTCCTAGGTATATACACCCCCAAATGGAAATCAGTGTATCAAAGAGATATCTGCACTCTCATGTTTATTGCAGCACTATACATAATAGCTAAAATTTGTAAGGAACTTAAGTGTCTGTCTACAGATGAATGGATAAAGACAATGTGGTACATATTCACAATGGAGTACCATTCAGCCATAAAAAAGAACGAGATCCTGTCATTTGCAACAACACGGATGGAACTGGAGATCACTATGTTAACTGAAATAAGGTAGGCACAAAAGTCAAACATTGCATATTCTCACATACCTGTGGGAGCTAAAAACTTGAAAAATTGAACTCATGAAGATAGAGAATAGAAAGATGGTTATAAGAGGCTGGGAAGGGTAGTAAGGGTGACTAGTTGGGATGTGGGGGGCAAGTAAAATATCAAGCGCCAGCGTGTGTGTATGTGTATGTGTGTGTATGTTTGTGTGTGTGTGTGTATGTGTGTTTATTCCAAGCCTCTGGCTTTTAGATCTTTTCCCACTAGAGAAGTTAATGTGGAATATGGAAAGGTCCATTTTCTAGTCCTGGTTCTGCTCTTAACTACCTGTGTGACTTAGACTAGTCTTTTTACATATGTAGGCCTCAGTTGTCATTTGAGGGCATCATAATAAAAACACGTCTAAGTTTCTTTTCTGTCCTAAAACTCTACGGCTTGACACGCAATTTTATCTGATCATTTTATAAGAAATTTCAGATTTGCGGTGTAGGTTACTTTTATGACATTGTTAGTGAAGCCAGTGATTGATTTGACCAAAGTCCTTTGTCAGGAAATTAAGCTCCTATAAACAATATCATTATTTTTGCAGAAAAATATGAACTGCTTTTTAATTTCCATAATGGATATACTGTATATTATAATTTGCAGCCCATTAGTCAACAAATGTCTGTGGTTGGGCTGTCCATGCTGTATGGATGGCTCCTGGGAAAGGCAGAAGCTTCTTTATGCATCCATTATTGACCAGATTTAACCCAAAGATGAGTTTGACAACACTCCAAGCGCACCATCAGGTGAGTGATCCAGGAACACTTTTAGTTCATTCTCTTCCCTCCAGATGGAGTTGGCATCACTGATATCACCTGATATTGGAGAGCTTGCAGATCTGAGTTTTCTCCACTTTTCATCATTTGATAAAGGATGTGACTCATGAAGATCAGGCAACCTCAATACCGCAAAGTCCCGTGTACTTAGGTGAAAATGGAAAACGTGGTGGTTAAGAACATGAAGTTTTTCATGCAATTTCAACTCAGACTACCACAAAGTCACCATAATCCTTTGTAACTCTTTGAGTCACTCCACAAACCCACCACAAACCACTTTAATTCTAGACCAGCTTCTCCAAGCTACCCAGCTACCTATACCACTTCCCTTTTATCAATGAAAGAAATACATAGTCTAGAAAAATTCCTTGGGAAAAACATGTTAATTCAACAAATATTTTTGAACGCCTACAATGAGTCAAACACCGCTCTAGACACTAGGGATACACTTAGGAACAACACAAACGTCTTTCATGGAGTTTACATTCTAGATGGCTAGAAGCTGACAAAAACAAAACAAAACAAAACAAAAACAAACAAAAAAACGATGCTTTTGCTTTTGATTCTTCTTCATATCTTTTAAACATGCTCCAGGTTGTCATGATCTTTCTTAAAATGTCGCATCCCGAAATCGAGCAAAAACTCCATTCAACTATTCTAAAATGAAACCTGGCCTTCCAGATCATAATGAAAGTATATTTTTAGGGTGAGCATGGTGGCTTATTTTGGGAGGCCAAGGATGGAGGACGACTTGAGCCCAGGAGTTTGAGACCAGCCTGGGAAACATAGTGAGACTCTATAAAAAAAAAAAATTAAAAATTTACCCAGTGTGGTGGTATGTACTTATAGCCCTAGCTACTGGGAGGCTGAGGAGGGAGGATGGCTTTAGCCCAGGGGTCGAGGCTGCAGTGAGTTATGATCACACCATGCACTCCAGCCTGAGCGACAGAGTGAAACCTTGCCTCTTAAAAAATATCTATCTATATATAATCTTTTATAAATATTTAAATAGAGATGGGATTTCACCATGTCGCCCAGGCTGGTCTGGAACTCCTGAGCTCAAGCAATCCTCCTGCCTCGGCCTCCCAAAGTGCTGGGATTACAGGCGTGTGCCATCGATCTTGGCCAAAAAAAATGGTGTATTTTTAATATTTACATTTACCTTTGTCAAGGTAGGAGGATCAAATGTATTTTATTTAAGTTTGTTGGCTTGATTTATAAGTCTTAAATATTTAGACCTGTGGTATGTAAGCCCCTACTTGTTCTTTGGTCTCATACCCTACTGGTATTAGGGATTGATGAGTTAATGGGAGAGTGTTCCTCCCCACAGAATTAGTTTCCTACTCATGGCCTCAAAATCCGTACATTTAAGACCAATTTTCTCCAAATCAATCATCAAAATATTACAACTCTTGTTTTTTGAGATGGAGTCTCGCTGTGTCACCCAGGCTGGAGTGCAGTGGCGCCATCTTGGCTCACTGCAAACTTCACCTCCCAGGTTCAAGCGATTCTCCTGCCTCAGCCTCCGAGTAGCTGGGATTACAGGTGCCTGCTACCACGCTAATTTTTTTTATTTTTAGTAGAGACGGGGTTTCACCATGTAGGTCAGGCTGGTCTTGAACTCCTGACTTCAGGTGATCCACCCGCCTCAGCCTCCCAGAGGGCTGGGATTACAGGTGTGAGCCACCCTGCCTGGCCAAACTTTCTGTTGCAAAACAAGAACAAAAACAAAAACAAACAGAGATTTGTGCAGGTTAGCTGAAGCAGTGGAGCATTTAGTATAAAAATTCGCATGGGATAGGAGAGAGTTGTTAGGACTCCAAGAATAGAAACCATAGGCAGCTGGGCCTTGCAGAGAGGCAAAGTGGAGTCAGGGCAGCTCCAGGGATCTTGCAGTAGGGATCATCATGCTGGTGCCCTGGAGGTAACATGGCTCCAAGCCACTGCTTCTCTGGATGCATTTCTTCCTCGCATTCTTACCTGGATTCCTGTGAGTTTTGTGTTCCCTTTGCCTCATAGCTTCTTATTCGTGATGTGGCTTGCCCACAGGGACTCTCTGCAACCCTGTGACTGAGCATATTTCTGGCATTCCCCAGGCTGCCATCAGCTTAACATGCTCTGTATTTCTCAATTCAAAATATCAAGGATGGCCGGGCGCGGTGGCTCGTGGTTGTAATCCCAGCATTTGGGGGGCCGAGGCAGGCGGATCACCTGAGATCGGAGTTCAAGACCAGCCTGATCAACATGGAGAAAACTTGTCTCTACTAAAAACACAAAATTAGCCAGGCGTGGTGGTACATGCCCTGTAATCCCAGCTACTCAGAGGCTAAGGCAGGAGAATCACTTGAACCTGAGAGGCAGAGGTTGTGGTGAGCTGAGATCACACCATTGTATTCCAGCCTGGGCAACAAGAGCAAAACTCCATCTAAAAAAAAAAAAAAAATCAAGGACCAGAATGTAATTGGATCTCTGTGCTCCTTGTAAGGAAAATATGTTTATCCCAAGCCAATTCATAGCCAGTTTCCTGGTCTGATTAATACATCTGGTGGAGCATCATTGGTTGATTGACTGCCCTTCTGTTAGGTGTGCACCCCTATCTAAGTAGCTATGGTCTGAGGGGATCATGTAATAGAAAACCTGGCTGCTGATGGCTGGCTCATGATGGGGCAGTTTTTCTTAGAAGTGGCTGTGGGCACAAAAGACACCATGGTTATTCAGTACAGTAGTTGTGGTGAGTCTCTGGCCACCCTATCGTATTTGCTACACATTCTCCAAGAAAACAGTTCATCTCCTGACTAGCTATGATACACCACCGTAGCATATCTCTATAGTGGAACGCGAACACCAGTATATATTTCTTCTTAATATGGCAGGTGTAAGGATTATTAAATTTGCTACCATCAGTGGTTCTTCCTCATTTTTCTGAGGTGCACAGGTTAATGCTTCTTCCTCAGAAGGTACATAATTCACTTTAGATGGGGTCTGCACCCCACTTAGTCAGGGGCCAGGGAAGGTCTGCATAAAGCACTAGCAAAATGGTGATGGTTTGGTTCCTGGGGTCCAGAGCTAGATTTGCTAGAGGGGAGATTTATGAGTGTGAACCAAGTTCTTTACAAAATGCCAAGGAAAGAGATTGAGAAAGCCAAGTCCAGGCGGCAAGTCCAGAGGGCAGAACAAGGTCAAAAGCAGGAGACAGTCCAAGGATCGGGAATTGGGCAAAATTGGAACAGATGGAGGGTGACATGAGAACTGCTGACACAGGAGCCAAAGTGTCTGTGTTTGCTTTTACAGACTCACCAGGCAGGGCATGGGGGATATTCTGGAAGAGCCTATTTCCTTTTCCTTCTCCCTTTACTCCTGGGCAGGTTCTTTTGTTTCAACCTCTGAGAGTCATTCCAACCCTTCTTCATCACCTTGGAAGCTTTTACTTTCTGCTGGGGTTATTTTTTCCTGCCTGTCTCAGAATTCTCCAATTTCTTTAATAACCTGGAGTTCAGCATGACATATCTCAAGCCTTTTAACCAGCTTGCTTTAAAGAACACAGTCTGTCTGGGCGCAGGGGCTCATGCCTGTAATCCCAATACTTTGGGAGGCTAAGGCAGGTGGATCACTTGAGGTCAGGAGTTCAAGACCAGTCTGGCCAACATGGTGAAACTTCGTCTCTACTAAAAATACAAAAATTAGCTGGGCGTGGTGGCGGGTGCCTGTAATCCCAGCTACTGCGGAGGCTGAGGCAGGAGAATAGCTTGAACCCGGGAGGTGGAGGTTGCAGTAAGCTGAGATCACACCATTGTACTGCAACCTAAGCAACAGAGCCATACTCTGTCTGAAAAAAAAAAAAAAAAAAAAAAAGAGAACACAGTCCGGAAGGTGAATTTTGCATCTGCCTTATAGGTCGTTGAAACTATTCCCTCAGCGCGTGTGTGCTTGAGAATCAAGAACAGCAAGCTTCGTGTCTTCCTCAAGGAAACTCTGCTCCTGTCTTATGACATTCCTGGGAAGAGCTGCTTTATACAGTTCTTTTTATGTTGTGTATCCAGCCCCACCCCAGTCCCAAACCTGATAATCTACCAAGGAAAGATAGCAGTTACTAAGGTGGCTTGTTATCACAGGTCTGATACACTCCCACATCATCTCACAGATGCGCACCTGATTCTTGATGTTGGGTAATCCACACGATGACCAGCAATACTACCTTGCTCGCATACCTCCCTGTGTTGCATATTTCACACCTTTATCATGACTGCTGTCTGTAAAGGACACATGTCCAGCTTTAGAGTCAGGGATGATGCCATTAATAATTCCAAAGAGAAAAATCTTTTGAATTGGCTCTACTAATCCTAAAATCATTAAAATGTCATTGTTCCTAAGGAAAATGGTCTAAGATCTATCCTCAGTTGCTCTACTCACAAATGACCAAATAAGTCTGAATTCATATCTCCGCCTGGAACAACGTTTCTTGTTATGTATTCAGAATACCCGTGAAGTCACCAACCTAGGGGTGACTTTAAGGGTGGAGTGTGTACATGTGGGGAGAAGAGGTTTGTCCATAGAACTTCTTTTTAGAATGCATTTATAAATCATGGTCTAGGGTGCCCCAAATCTTACTATTAGTGCTATATGATGAGAGCATTGACAACAAAATGGGTTTTTGTGGACTGGCATGGGAGTTAGGCTCTCACTTTTACTTTATGTGGGCGAGGCACAGTGGCTTATACCTATAGTCCCAATGCTTTGGGAGGCCAAGGCAGGAGGTGCTCTTGAGCCCAGGAGCTTGAAACCAGTTTGGGCAACAAAAACAAGATCCCATCCCTACGAAAAATTTAAAAAATTAGCCAGGCAAGGTGACACACCTGTAGTCCCAGCTACTCAGGATGCTGAGGCAGGAGGATCGCTTGAGCCCAGGGAGTCAAGGCTGCAGTGAGCAGTGATCACTCCACTGCACTCCAGCCTGGGTAACAGCAAGACCATGTCTAAAAACAAACAAACAAATGAAAAAAACCCCCATAAACATGTAACATAAACATGTAACAGGAGCGTCATCTGACCCTCTGACACTAGTATGTAGTGTCTTCTGCAATAGTTTAGAACTTACACAAATATAGGCCTTTCTCAAACAACCAAGTGGTATTTTCTGAGTTTGTATAGTGGAGAAGATATAGCATTAAAAGACATGTTTACCTTTTTAATAAGCAGTTCAATTGTTTTTCTTATTCACGTAACTCAGGATCAACAGTAACTTCATCTAAAGTGCCATCAGAGCAGTTGAAAATTGAATGAAAGTGATGGCACCACAAAATCCTTTTTCTCCTGAACTCTCCATAAAGTCTCCTTTCTTTGCACATCTTTGTGCTAAAATAATTAGCTACTTGTAAAGACAGTACACATAGCAACACTATACATTCACATATTTTTCCCACATCTGTTATCTTATTTAAGCGCAACTTATTTGGAATCAGAATTGAATTCAAATTGGGACTATGGCAGTAAGTAACTATGACCTCGAGGAAGTCACTTAAGCTCTCTGGGTCTCAGTCTTCTCACTTGTACAATGAGATTAATAATAAAAATTATGGCTGGGCAAGGTGGCTATGCCTGTAATCCTAGTACTTTGGGAGGCTGAGGAAGGTGGATTGCTTGAGCTCAGGAGTTTGAGACCAGCCTGGGCAACATGGTGAAACCCCATCTCGGCCGAAATACAAAAATTAGCTGAGTGTGGTAATGCACGCTTGTGGTCCCAGCTACTTGGGAGGCTGAGGTGGAAGGATCACCTGACTGGGGGAAGTTGAAACTGTAGTGAGCCGTGATCATGCTTCTGCACTTCAGCCTGGGTGACAGAGCTTGACTCTATCTTGGGGGGAAAAAATTACCTCACTGGATAGTACGGATTAAATGAGCTAATATTTGCAAATTTCCTTGCACAAAGAGTATGCATTCAATAAATGGTAGATTAATCTCCAATAATTGTCCCAAGCTTTGTAAGTCTCCCAGGCAGTTTTAATTATCCCTGCCTGGATAGATGAGTTTAAGTGACTTATCCAGGGTTAAACAATTCATTAATGGCAGCGCTAGTACTTCTGATTCCAGGGACCCACCCCAGCCCATCACCCCCAGTCAACTTTATAGACTTTTATAGAATGAGATGCTGTGTCCAGCACAAGAAGAGAATTCTCCTTGGTGAAGGTAAGAGCTACAGGATGCAAAAGACCATGAGTGACCATGGGCTTCGGTACTGGAAACTCCTCAGGTTTTCCTAAGCAAAGGATAGCTGGACCAGATGTATCTGCAACAATCACATTTCCCTGGTGATCAAAGGTCACAGCGGAGGCAGTTATTTTGGAGGGAAAGTAGAGGCTCAGCCCAAAGGTATCCACCTGGCCGACAAGCTGCATACTTGAGCTAAACACTTTCACCCTGGTGCTGCAAACCCCAGTCCCCAGGGCCAGGGGGTGCTCCAGGACCGCAATGGCCCCGGTGAGCCAAGACACTGCCACCCCTCGGGGATTGCACAGATGAGCTTGCAACCTTTCAGTTCTCCGAAGGACCCCTTCCACGAAGTCGACGTCCAGGAGGTGCAGGGACCCTGCCTCCGCATCAGTTACCACAATCCCATTCTGAGGGGTGGTCTCCACACCCCAAGGTAAGGAGAATTGGCCTCCAATGACAAGCTTGATCTGGCCAAAAAAATCAAACACTTTGATGGAGCGATCGCCGGCGTCAGTGACAACCACATGGCAGTCGTTGGTGATGGTGACATCCACAGGGTACCTAATGTCTTGGGCAGCGTCCCCCTTCTCTCCAAACTGATGCGCGCATCCTCCCCCTGAGTCAAAAATCTTGACACGCCTCCTGCCGTCGTGCACCACCACGACACGCCCTGTCTTGGGACAAAGCGCCAGTCCGGTGGGGTTGACCAGGGTCCCCCAGCCGCCGAAGGTGTGGTGGCAGATGAGGGCTCCGGGGGCGCTGGGGGCGGCGCGGTGGGCGGCCGGGGACTGGCGAAGCGCTGAGCCCAGGAGCTCTATGAGGTGCAGCACCGGCAGGCAGTCGCTGGTGTCGCAGCCCCGGCAAGCTCGCCTGCAGAATGGGCACTCGAGGGCCAGAGTGCGCGGGTGCGCCAGGGCGGCCACGCAGGCCAGGCAGACCACGTGGCCGCAGGACAGGTTGCGCGGGCGCCGCTGCTGCCGGTGGCCAAACTTCTCAAAGCACACCTTGCACTCGAGCAGACTGATCTCCGCCTCGCGCATGAGCTCATGCAGCGCTGGCCCGCTCTCCGAGGCTTCGGCCGCCATGGCGGGTCCTGTGCACTCCCGCCGCGCCGCCCGGCCGTGCCCCAGCGACGCTCTCGGTCACGGTCACAGTCATGGTCACGGGGTGGGACGTGCGCCCTGACGTCGAGCGCCGCGGGCCTCTGCACTGCGATCTGCTGCCCCTTGGTGGGCACGCGCGGCACTGTTTCCTGAGGGGCCTGGTCGTGGACGTTTGCAAGACAAATCCACATGCGCGTTGTGTAGACCTGTAATCGTCACAGCAGTCATGGATGGATTGTGTACACTTTCAGATGAGGAAACACACCTATTGAGAACAACAGGATTGCTCCCTGTTACCCAGCCTGTAAGTGGCAACACAAGAACTAAAACCCAGTCTTCCGGCCCGGATGCCTAGCAATGTCTCCAATCCGCATCGCTGGGTGCCAGGGCTGTCCAGGCATAAAACATGGTCTCTTAGCTCATGATGCTTATGATCTGAACCGGAAAACACGAACACACGAGAGAAGATAAACTCCAAGGGAGGTGAGGCAGATGTGTATATTTCTTTTGTGTCTTCTATCACACTCGTAGTTAAGTCAATGTTAAATGAATACATACTTGTAAAATGAGTTTGTGCATGAATGAATGTTATAGAACAACAACAACAAAAAGATCAACTAGGTGAATGAGTGTCAGATGGGGGAACCATGCTGGAAGTGTCTTACAGAGTAATTAATATGAAATAAGAAAGCTGTTAGTTAATAATAATTACCATAGAACTTCATTTTTTTGTTTTTTAAGACAAAATCTCACTCTGTCACCCAGGCTGGAGTACAGGGGCACGATCACGGCTCACTGCAGCCTCCATCTATCTCCCAGGCTCAAGCAATCCTCCCAGTTCAGTAGCTGGGACTACAAGCATGCACCACCACACTAGGCTAATTTTTTTATTTTTTTGTAGAGAGGAGGTCTCACTATGTTGCCTAGGCTGGTCTTGAACTTGTGAAAATTGTTCACAATCCTCTCCACCCCTTGGCCTCCCAAAGTGCTGGTGTGAGCCACTGTGCCCGGCCTATTGAATTCATATATGCCTGCCCTGTTTTGTTAGGTTAGTGCAAAAGTAATCGCAGTGTTTGCCATCACTTTTAATGGCAAAAACCGTGATTACTTTTGCAGCAACCTAATAAATAGTTTACACAGATGATCTTGTTTAAATTTCATAGCAATCCTACAAGAATATGTTATTTTTATCATCTTTTTTTCTGATAGAGTTCATAGAAATCAAACATCTTGCCCAGGGTCACATGGCTGGGAAGTGGCTGGCCTGGAATTTGAAGCCAGGCAGTTTGACTTCAGAGTTACCTATTTTAGTCATTTTCAAACTTCTTTGCACATGGTAAACACCTGGGTCACACCCAAAAAGTTTAATTGGCCTGTGGTGTGGTCTGGACAGCTGAGATTTATAAAAGCTCCCCAGGTGATTATAATGTACAGCCAAGTTTGAGAACCGCTGCATTATAATAATTCCTTCAAATGGCACTAAGTTCAATTTTTCCAATCTCAGTTAAGACCAAAAGCAAAGAGAATTTGCCACATGTTGGAAAATCTTCAAACAAGGGATAGCATAATCTGTGTGAATAATCCATTGTGGTATTATAATCTCTTTTTCTTTTCTTTTCTTTTTTTTTTTTTTTTTTGAGATGGAGTCTTGCTCTGTCACCAGGCTGGAGTGCAGTGGCACAATCTCGGCTCGCTGCAACCTCCACCTCCTGGGTTCAGGCAATTCTCCCGCCTCAGCCTCCCAAGTAGCTGGGATTACAGGCACCTGCCACCATATCCGGCTAAGTTTTGTATTTTTAGTAGAGATGCGGTTTCACCATGTTGGCCAGGCTGGTCTTGAACTTCTGACCTTTTGCGTCAGCTTCCCAAAGTGCTAGGATTACAGGCATGAGCCACCACGCCCGGCCCTAATCTCTTATTTTTAAGGGGTTCTCCCTCAAATGTCGTGTGAACATTGTGCTTAACAAAACCTTGTATAGATAATTTCTTTTCCTTTAGAGATCATAATCATGATCGTTCACCTTCTGATTTGCTAGATTTCTGAGAAAACACAGTATTTTTCCCCTGTTGAGGCCCCTGGAAAGAGCTTTAATGTAAGACAAGAAAGAACATTTTCTAATCAAATATCATTTGACTCAAAGATTGCGTACTGGGACACAATAACCAACTTAATACTCTTAATTTCTGACTACATTTCCATCCCAAATAAACAACCAACTAAAATCACATTATTTGTGCAATCACACCATTGCATAATTGATGAATAACACAAATGTCTTGAATCTCACTCTGATATTTGGCATTTCCTATGACTGTCATTTCCTCCTCCACGGCTGGGCCTCCATGGATTTCCCCTGTGCTTCCCTCCGATATTCCTCCTATAGAGGGTCCTGGACTAGCATGCCCATCTTTTCCTGCTTCCATCTAGCACAAGCCCTGAGAGTTGTGAGGGCAAAGGGCTTGAAGAGCAGAACATCTAGTTTCCAAAGTGGTCAATGGCTGCCCCATGAAAAAGTACCATACTATGGTGGAAGGAGAGTGGGGACCCAGCTCAGGGTGGTTCCAGCAGAGAAGAGAGCACAGCGGGAGCATGAGTTAGGGGGAGTCAGTGCTCAGACAGGTGGGCTCCTGGTTGTGCAGGTGGGGCAAATGTTCCAGACACATGCAGTTTAGAAGGAATCCCAGAACAAGTTTAATGATCCAATTACAACTCAGACTACCTGACAATGATGTAAGGGAAAGGAAGATGAACAAGCCACATAGAATGGGCTTTGATTTCAGCCTTGCCCTCCTCCCAGGGGTATCTCTGACCACCACTCTAATTTTTAAGCTCCATGTTCTTGGCATCTCAGGGGTGAGGGATGTGGTGGCAAGAGGAAGAATGGCTGTTTTGAATTTTTTGAGTAAGTTCATACAAAAATGAGTGGAGATGTATGTTTGGAAATGAGGATCTAGAGATTTGAGTGCATCTCAAGTTCAATGCAATTGAGTGTTCCTCAGGGTGCCACCTTCGGTCTTTTTCTCTTAGCTTCCTACCTGTTTCCCTGAGCAACACCATCATGACTTCCTTGTGGTTTAAATGACCACTTATAAGCTGACAGCTCCCTGCCTGTACCCCTAAGACAGCCATACCATATAAAGTTCGATGTTCAGTCCCTACCCCTACAACCTGTGATGCCTGAGAACAGGACTATCTTCAATAATCAATAAACCTTTATCTGCTAGCACACCCAATAGTACTGAAATTGCTGAATGAATGCTGACTCTAATAGCAAGAGAAAGACTAAATAATAATTGTACTGCCACATTACAACATTACACAGCTATTTAAAAATCTTGCTTTTGAAAAATATTTAGTGACACTGTTACCAGCAGAAAGTCTTGACTACAAGTTGTCCAGGTTCTTGGCTTTTTGAACAAAGAATTGGACAAAATGCACAGCAAAGCAGAGAAAGAACGAAGCAACAAAAGCAGAGATTTATTGAAAATGAAAGTGCACTCCACAGGGTGGGACCTGGCTGAGTAGTGGCTCAAGGGCCCTGGTTACAGAATCTTCTGGGGTCCAAATACTGCCTAGAGGTTTCCCACTGGCCACTTGGTATTCATCCCATGCAAATAAAGTAGTGGCCCACAATCAGTCTGATTGGTTGCTTTTGCTTTCTGCAACCAATCAGAGGCCGAAGTGAAGTTACAAAAGTTACACTCCTATGCAAACGTTTGATTGGTTGCAGATGTTTCTGCCACGCAGAAAAGGCTGGGGGCAGTGGGGTGGTGGAGGTTACAAAGGGAGTAGCCTCTGGTCCTTTTGTTACTTAGGCATGGAAAGTTGAGGTTTTCCTTTCAATTTAGTTCTAGGAAGTCAGCATGAATCAGCCTTAGATTCCCTGCCTCCAGACCCTATTCTCCTGCCTCAACACCAGGAAGGGTGAATGAAATAGAAAGAAAGATAGTGGAGATACAATACTGTATCGTAATATGATCACAACCTTGTGAAAACATTCACATGTATGAGCAGACAAAAAAGATGAGAAGAAAATACATCACCATCATAGCAGTAATTATCTCCAGTGATAGGACTTGATTGCTTTTCTTTTTCTTTTTAGACTTACCAAATTTTCAATGCATAAAGGATTATTTGTCATATTTAAATATAAATGACTTAATATTTTATGGTATATTTCATTTCTAAATATCTGCCTTGATTATCCTCCTGTTGTTGAAAGTTAACACCAATAGTGAAATAAATTTCTATTAATACCCACTGTTCAGGAATCACAGATTTTCAGACATATTTTCAGCTCACAAATTACAGCTACACATAAGTAATAAATCTGGGACATGACTATTTTCTGCAAATCAGAATGACTATGCTTAAGGCACATAAATAGAATTCTATCCGATTCCCATTAACTCAGCCACTGGTGAATTTGTCATATAATGTTTTATAAGGCAAAAAGCACATCACGTAAGAAGTGATTGGAAAGTCAGAGCTGTAGGGATTAAATATAATTTTCATTTTATTTTTTTTTGAGACAGAGTTTTGCTCTTGTTGCCCAGGCTGGAGTGCAATGGCTTAATCTCGGCCCACCACAACCTCCACCTCCTGGGTTCAAGCAATTCTCCTGACTCAGCCTCCTGAGTAGCTGGGATTACACGCATGCGCCACCATGCCCGGCTAATTTTTTGTATTTTTAGTAAAGACGGGGTTTCACCATGTTGGCCAGGCTGGTCTCGAATGCCCGACCTCAGGTGATCTGCCTGCCTCGGCCTCCCAGAGTGCTGGGATTACAGGCATGAGCCACTGTGCCCGGCCGATAACTGATTTTTTAAAAGCACTCAGTAGAAATCTTTCTCTGAAACACCTTTCAGAAAGAGTAGGTGTAGGCTGAGCAGCACTTTGGGAGGCTGAGGTGGGAGGATCACTTGAGGCCAGGAGTTCGAGATCATGCTGGGCAACATAGTGAGACCTCGTCTCTACTAAAAATAAAAAAAAAAATTAGCTGGGTGTGGTGGCACACACCTGCAGTCCTGTCTACTCAGGAGGCTGAGGCAGAAGGATTGCTTAAGCCTAGGAAATTGAGGCCGCAGTGAGCTATAATCACACCACCGTACTCCAGCCTGGGCGACAGAGTGAGACCCTGTCTCAAAATAAAAAATAAAAATAAGGAGTAGGTGCGACATAAACATATACATGTATACACAAACACATATTGAAATTGCTCCCTTGTATTAAAATAAAACAATGACAGGCATGTACTACAGTTGTGACTTGGTAAATTGCTTGAACTAACATCTCCATGGCTTGGGTTTGTATTTGTCACTTCATTCTGCCAATGAATCCCGTCAGCTGGGAGCTCTCTCATAGGTACATCTTTTGGGCCACCTTCTGTGGTCCCTAAACCATTCTTCATGGAGCCGAATCTCTGACTTCCCAGTGATAGCTGTTTAAGCTTTGGTTGTATTTCTTTGTGTTTTTCTTTCCACATTTACCCAAATAGACTGATTATTACGTACCTTTCTTACTTTGTCCTGTCTGCTACTGATAACATTGTCTATACTGGAGCATTCATGCCTGCTTCATAGGCAGGGCAAGGCATTTATAAACCACTGTGCACAGGGCACAGAGGCTCAGATAATCTGTTATTTAAATAACAAAATGAAATAAGAAGCATTTTTGGAAAATCCTGAAAACAATTTAATTGCTCTAAAATAATTTACATGTGGTATATCTTCCATCTTGAGATTTTAGGAAGTCAGTATTCCCCAATGAAGACACATATTACATAAAAGATCAACTACCTAAGGATATCTCATTTGTATTATTTAAGATTCTTTGGGCACAAGTGCAAGAGGAAAGGACTGTATCCCACGGACACAGGGTTTTCTTCCCCACCCTGGGCAGCTGGGCTTCAGGGACCCAGAACACAGGTGGCCTCTCTTTGTTTCTCATCTCTTTCTGCAGATCAGCATTCTGTTTCTCAGATCCATGTGCTGGAACATGGCTGCCCCACAGCTCCCAGGCGTACACAGATTCCCCATTCAGCAGTCAACTTGCCTTGCCTTTCTTTTTCTTTTTCTTTTTCTTTCTTTTTTTTTTTTTTGAGACAGAGTCTTGCTGTGTTGCCCAGGCTGGAGTGCAGTGGCGTGATCTCGGCTCACTGCAACCTCCGCCTCCTAGGTTCAAGTGATTCTCCTGCCTCAGCCTCCCGAGTAGCTGGGACTACAGGTGTGTGCCACCACGCCTGGCTAATTTTTTGTATTTTTAGTAGAGACGGGGTCGCTTTTCTATTCCCAAGTCCGAAAGCCTATGAAGAGGGCCAGCGCAATGGCTCATACCTATAATCCTAGCACTTTGGGAGGCCGAGATAGGAGGACTGCTTGAGGTCTCACGTCAAGCTCGACATCAGCGTTGGCAACAAAGTGAGACTCTGTCTCTACACAAAAGTAAAATCAAAAGTCTCTGGAGAGAATTGTGTTGGTCCAGCTCGGGTTAGTTGTCCATTCAACTGGTGATACAGGCAGAGCTGGGGAGTCATCGCTTCTGAAGCCCACACTATAGACTGGGAGCAGGTCTCAGAGAAGCAAGAATCATTGTGAGCAAGGAGTTGCTTCAAATTAATAGCCTTACAAATCTATTAGAATACATCAATGGCAGAGAGCTTCTAGGGTAGAAGTTTGTACATGCAGGCCAAGGGGAACTAGAGAGGCTGACAAGACATATCTCTGGGGAGAGTACCATAGCTTTCACCAATGTTAAAGGGGACCCCAAACCTCCCATTAACAACCTTTAAGCCAGCACACGCGCATGTGTGCGCACACACACACACGTACCTCGTTTTTTATAATACACAACCATCCTATTAACATGAGTTAAACAATCTAAACCATTTAGTTGTTGGGTAGTACAGAGTTATAGAGGACTGCCTGATATAACAAAATGTGGTTAAAGAAAAACTGAGAAATCTAACCTTTCATAATAAACAGCCATGAATCCAGCTCTAAGTACATTACATTTTATAAGACCTGATGATTTAAACAGATTAAATTATAAAAAACAACAATTGCCAAACTCAGAGAAAACTTAAAGAAAAATTTATTCTTAGAATTTGGGAATGTTTGTTCCACATAGATTGTTTAATTAAAATTTATTTGTTTCTTGATTCTGTTACAGATTGTTTAATTAAAATTTGTTTCTTGATTCTGTTATATATATATGGAGAAACAGTGTGAAAAGGGATGCTAGGATCTGAGTAAAAGACAAGGGTTTATAGTAAAAACTGATCTTTTATATAACTTTTGGGACCACCTTGAACCCTACTGAAGTGTTATATTTCTTCAACAATTCTCAATTTCATAAAGAATGTCAGGCCAGGCGCAGTGGCTCACACCTGTAATCCCAGCACTTTGGGAGGCCGAGGTGGGTAGATCACCTGAGGTCAGGAGTTCGAGATCAGCCTGACCAACATGGTGAAACCCTGTCTCTACTAAAAATACAAAAAATTAGCTGGGTGTGGTGGTGCACACCTGTAATCCCAGCTACTCGGGAGGCTGAGGCAGGAGAATCACTTGAACCTGGGAGGCAGAGGTTGCAGTGAGCTGAGATTGCGCCATTGCACTCCAGGTTGGGCAACAAGAATGAAACTCCATCTCAAAAAAATAAAATAAAATAAATGCCAGTTTGTCTGTGTGTATTGCATTGCATTTTAAAATTTTTTTTAATTGTACAGGTAACACATGCTGATTGGTAAAATATCTTGCAATCTGCAAGACACACAGGCATAATCTTTCACATCATAATCTCCTCTCCAAAGGAGCTACTTTAAAAGTTTAGTTACATCTTTTTCTTCTAAAACTTTTTTAGAAAAAGTAAACGGCTTTACTAAAAAGCCATTTTTAGTAAAGATCTATCATATGATTTATAAACAATTTAAAAAATTCACCCATTATATTTTCAGGCTTTAGCATAATTTTCAATTCCTCAAAAACATGTCAATGTGATTTTATCTGTCTCATTTACTTTTCTGTAAGTAGATATAACTTTTCAAAAAGATAGTCAATTCCCCAACTTTTATGTCGTTCTTCAAAAGCATCAACCTTCTCAAGACAATGTATATTGCATATTTTACCTGAAACAAGAAAGAGTAACATGTTAAAATACTATGAAGAATGACATCAGGGATTCTTTTAAAAATACTCAAAATTGGCTGGGTGCAGCGGCTCACACCTGTAATCCCAACACTTTGGGAGGCTGAGGCAGGTGGATCACTTGAGGTCAGGAGTTCATGACCAGCCTGGCCAAGATGGTAAAACTCTGTCTCTACTAAAAATACAAAATGAGCCGGGTATGGTGGCACATGCCTGTAATCCCAGCTACTTGGGAGGCTGAGGCAGGAGAATCACTTGTACCCGGGAGATGGAGGTTGCAGTGAGCTGAGATTGCACTATTGCACTCTAGCCTAGGCAACAAGAGCGAAACTCCATCTCAAAAGAAACAAACAAAACCTTGAAATTATTTTAAAAACAGTACACACGAAACATTTTTCTCTTCTTTTTAATCAAAACAAAGGAATGCTAAGGGCAAATTTCCTGAACTCTGAATTGTTATTATCACTTTTAACTCCCAAGAGTAAAAATAAATACACCACTGGGCATGGCGGCTCATGCCTCTAATCCCAGTACTTTAGGAGGCCAAGACAAGAGGATCACTTGAGCCCAGGAGTTCGAGACCAGCCTGGGCAACGTGGTTAAACCTTATCTCTACAAAAAAATACAAAAATTAGCTAAGCATTGTGATGCATTCCTCTGGTTCCAGAAACGTGGGAGGCTGAGGTGGGAGGACCACTTGTGCCCAGGGAGGTCGAGGCTGCAGTGAGCTTTGACTGCACTTCTGTACTCCAGCCTGGGTGACAGAGCAAGATCCTATCTCAAAAATAAATAAATAAATAAATAAAAATACACCATCTCTCTAGAAAAGTTCAAATACCTTTAACATAGAGCATATAGCATATATACAGAGCATATTTACAGAGATTAGTTCCTTTTCTAAGATAAAACAACTTTCAATAAAATGGTCTTTATCTTTTAAATTTTATAGACATACTCTAGATACTAATATACTAATAGTTCACAATAGGTTTTTTTTTTTTTTAGATGGAGTCTCACTCTGTTACCCAGGCTGGAGTGCAGTGGCACAATCTTGGCTCACTACAATCTCTGCCTCCCAGGTTCAAGCAATTCTCATGCCTCAGCCTCTCAAATAGTTGGGACTACAGGCACACGCCACCACACTGGACTAATTTTTGTATTTTTGTAGAGACGGGGTTTCGCCACGTTGGCCAGGCTGGTCTCGAACTCCTGGCCGCAGGCGATCTGCCCACCTTGGCCTCCTAAAGTGCTGGAAATACAGGCATAAGCCAGCACGCCCGGCCCAAAAGAGTTAACTTGACTTTATTTAAAAAGTTACAGCATAAGTCCACAAACTTACCAAACAACCTTTCAATTTCAGCATGTGGAACATAAAATGGTGGACCTAGGTAAAAGACAAATAAATTCTCAGTTTATTTCCAATGACCTAGGTGTACTTGTTCTATACACAACTTCATTATCCAAATAGGTGATGATGTGGCATGTTCTTCTCATTCTTCTTTTGCAAATCTCATACTAAAGAAATAAATTGGCTTACTGAGAGGATGCCAATGTTACATCCCCATCATATCCATCTTTAGCTTAGATGAGACAGCTAAGCCAGTCAAGGGACTTAGTCTCATTGAAATCAGAGTGGATTCCATCAGCAGATTCCTTTGGGGTTTCAACCACCTTCTAGCATATTGATTTTCTACCAACTCCTGCACTCACCCACATTTTATACACCCCTCCCGCTCTGCTACAGGATATAGATTATAAGGAAGCTGAGCTTCCGCCCCCTTCTAAGAGCAGTATCCTCAGACTCCACCTCCAGACAGGGCCTGCTGTATTTTCTTCCCAAAGGTTCTTTGTTAGGGCTTCTATTCATTAATGGAATTTAAATCAGATTAGCAGAGCTAACTTCTGCCTCTATTAATTTCTATTTCCATTTGATTGTCTCTGATTTAATTAGGGACACTAGGTCTCATCTTTTAATGAGTTTTTAAGACCCCAATTTATTCAAGCAGAAACAAAATACTAGCTGGGCACGGTGGCTCACGCCCGTAATCCCAGCACTTGGGGAGGCCGAGGAGGGCGGATCACCTGAGGTCAGGAGTTCCAGACCAGCTTGGCCAACATGGTGAAATCCTGTCTCTACTAAAAATACAAAAATTAGCTGGGCGTGATGGCACACACTGTAATCCCAGCTACTTGGGAGGCTGAGGCAGGAGAATCGCTTGAACCCGGAAGGCAGACGTTGCAGTGAGCCGAGATCAAACCACTGCACTGCAGCCTGGGCCACAGAGTGAGGCTGTGTCTCAAAAACAAAACAAAACAAAAAAACCAAAATACTAACATATGTAAATATTTACAAAACAAGCATGTAAAAAAGCTCAGTTGAAAATCAAAAAGGTGATTCTTACAAATTAAAAGTCTATGTATTTCTCCAGCCATGACAAAGGTTAAGTTTCAATGTTTGAATGCATTAAAATGAGTCCAGGAGAAAACATACCCCCAACAGATTCAAAACAAATAAAAGAATGCAATAGATAGATTATAAAACTTCAGAAATTACAAAAGGACAATAATTTAGAGTTTTTCCTGCACAACTTCTGCATCCCCATTTTCACTTCTCACCCCGTGCTTGTGTATGTGAAGGCATCTGTCCAACACATCACTACTACTTGGGTGATATGGATATGCAATATCCAACCACATTCCTCCTTCCTCCCAACAGAGCTCATGAGATTTCTCTTCTATATCAGGATCATCCATTTCCCCCCTCTTCTCCAGTCGGAGTTGTGAATGGTAAACAAAATGGGAAAGGAATACAAGAAAATCATGTACAATATAGGAAGAGAAAAAAAATGCTTATAGTTCCCATTAGTCAAAACTTGAATTATCTCCATGTATATATGCAGTATGCTTCCTATGAGATAAATTAGGAGAAAATATTTCTTATCCATGTCATAGAATTTATATCAAGAAACTAGGCAACTGGTAAAAGAAAAAAAAAACCCAACAACTTTACCTGGATGTTTAGTTGGATCATAAGAAAGAACACACAGGAGATATTGAAACTTCTTTCCAAGGAGGGATAACATTGTATCTGCATAGCTACAAAGAACACAAGAAGGTATTTGTTACATTTCTCTACACAGGCAAAGGCTGGAGGGACAAAAGGCAGGGAAGGAAGCCAGAAGTTACTTTTGCTGATATTACTGAGTTTAAATTCTCATAATCACAAGAGGTTGATTCTCATTTTAAAAGTGAGAAATGAGTTTAGCAAATTATGGCCCCTGCCTAAGCTGGGAATTGGTCCAGATGCGAATCAAATCGAGGCCTGCTTCCAGAGCTGATCAGAGCAGAAGACATTACATAACGATGGGTAGAGACTCCTGGCCTGATGAGGTACTCGAGGGCCTGCTGACCTTGGATGCCTGTGTGCTTGAAGGCAGTGGTTTCTAGACCAGGCTGGGTGTCAAAATCACCAGGGTGCTTGTTGAAAGAAAAGATGCCTGAGCTCCATCCCTACAGACCGATGCAGTCAGTTTGCCATGGGGCCTGGGATGCTGCAATTTAACAAATATCCTGGGTGACTGGGACCCCTCCAGGGGCCTTACATAAGAGAAAACACAATTCTTTTCCTCTATTTAGTTAGAGAGAAATGAGAGTAACAAGCAGGCCAAAAAAAAAAGGTGGCATGAAATTAAAGCTCTGCAAGTGTGGCATAAACCATGAGTGCAATGGAACTGTCCTTTGAGTAGGTGCTTCAGGGAGCCAGGTCTGATTGGCTCAGAGTGGGAAGCTGATGCTAATGGGACCCATCAATAGACTGAGCAGAAGCCAGGGCTGGACCAGGTACAGACGATGAGTTGACCAATCAGATGACTGACTTGGAAACTGAATTAAGAGACCAAAGAGGAATTGCTAATCAGCTGTGGTCCTACTGAAAGTTGGAGCTTTTGTGTTGTATGGTGGTTGGAGCAAGGAGGCTGAGGGTTGGCAAGTCAGCTAAGTGGGAATAAAAATGGAGGGAGCTGAGGGATAAGGAGAGGACAGGAGATGCATGCAGGGTAGTAGAGAGGCCATGAGACACAGGACAAAGATGGACACTCTTCCCCACACTGAGGAAGGAGCCCGGGCTCTTGGCACTCCAGTTTCTACGGAGCCTGGTTAGACTGTGATCTACGTCCAGAGGTCTGCTAGAAGTTGGGGAGGCAAGTGCAGACTCTGTGAGATGCCCAAGCTCAAACCCCAGTTCCTCTACTGACTGGCTATGTAAGCTTGACAAATTCTTCACCTTTCTGTGCCTCAGTTTCCTCACCTGTAACATGAGGATAAGACTAATAACCATCTCACAAACTGTGAGAATCCAACAGTGGATCACTCTTTCTTGTAGGTGAAAGAACCAGATCAAAGCAAACTTTTGAACAGAAACTGTTACTTTCTGATTCTTGTTTTTCAGAAGAAACTTGATGTCCCCATGAAGGTGATGTCAGACTGGTTTGGGAGAGTTTCCTAGGATGGAAAGACTTCATTCCTCTTAGAATGTGAACTTTTTCTCTCTCAACCAGTCTCAAAAAATCCAGAAAAATGAGGTCTGCCCTACTGGTTTACATTAGGCATGAACTTGAGAGTCACAGCAGAAAATACATCAGTACTTGACAATGTACCATCTAAGGAGAAGACACCCAGTCCTAACAAGAGCACCAATATAATGTGCTAACATGGTAAGTACTGAGTACCAGCATGCAGATAAAGAACTGAGATACTAAGTACCAGCACATATATAAAATACTAAGATAAGGCCAGGCACGGTGACTTACATCTGTAATCCCAGCACTTTGGGAGGCCGAGGTGGGCGGATCACCTGAGGTTGGGAGTTCGAGACCAGCCTGACCAACATGGAGAAACCCCGTCTCTACTAAAAATACAAAATTAGCTGGGTGTGATGGTGCATGCCTGTAATCCCAGCTACTCGGGAGGCTGAGGCAGGAGAATCACTTGAACCCAGAAGGCGGGGGTTGCAGTGAGCCGAGATCACGCCATTGCACTCCAGCCTGGGCAACAAGAGTGGAACTCTGTCTCAAAAAAAAAAAAAAAAAACCTAAGATACTACCAGTACATAGTAAAGTAATATTGCCCTTGCTCAGAGTGCAGTTCACTTCTTCCATTCATTTATTTAAACAACATTTATTAAGCTCTTACTAGGTGCTAAATATATATTATATCAGACACTGGGGAAATAACTGACCGCAGGTGATCTGCTCACCTCAGCCTCCCAAAGTGCTGGGTCCGCTCTTGGTCCACACTTGGTGACTTTCAGTTTGTTTCCCACTGCTTGGTGGATTTTACCATGCCAACCAGAGCCTGTAGAAGGACTAACCTCTAAGGAATGGATGAACATCTTTAGGGAGTGGGAAACACCTACAAATTTAGACATTAGCAGATGGGGTTTCATATACAAATGTGTCTCATGGAGACAGAGGTCTCAGTGATATTTTGAGTTGTTAAAGGACACTGATGTCACATGGGAAGTGCAAAGCAGACATTGGACATGTGATGTGGATGTTTGGGAGAAAGAACAGAGCTGGAAATGTAAAGATTGTCAGAGCAAATACCATGTATAATTTGTTCAGTTATTTGCCCCGCCTCTGGCATAGTATATATTTAGAGCATCACAGGAACTTAGTAAATATTTGTTGAATAGCTGAATGAAAGTAACAGAATTGATCTTTAAAGATTTGATTTTTCAGCCACGCATGGTGGCTCACGCCTGTAATCCCAGCACCGGGTGGCTGAGGCGGGTGGATCAGCTGGGGTCAGGAGTTCGAGACCAGCCTGACCAACATGGAGAAACCCCGTCTCTACTAAAAATACAAAAAAATTAGCCAGGTGTGGTGGAGCATGCCTATAATCCCAGCTACTTGGGAGGCTGAGGCAGGAGATTCGCTTGAACCCGGCAGGCAGAGGTTGCGGTGAGCCGAGATAGTGCTATTGCACTCCAGCCTGGGCAACAAGAGCGAAACTCCATCTCGAAAAAAAAAGATTTGATTTTTCTCTCATAAAATGTTTTTTTTCTTTCTGGTAGGACAAATATTGGCAATTTTTGGGTGAGAGCATAAGGCTGAGGATGGTGGTCCCTTGGGGAATCACGACTTTTAGGCATGCAAGGAGGATGGGAGTTCTGGAAAAGAGATAAAGGAGGAGCAGTGACAAAAAGAGGGAAACAGGAGCATGAAAATTAAGATGTGGCATGGTCTAATTTAAAAAGATTAGGTTTGGCAGTAAGCCTTACTGATGAAACAATTTTTAAAAATAAAAATCTTATTTCACTGATGTGGAGCCTAACCTGTTTTTTTTGTTTTTTTTTTTGAGATGAAGTCTTGCTCCGTTGCCCAGGCTGGAGTGCAGTGGCACAATCTCAGCTCACTGCAACCTCCACCTCCCGAGTTCAAGCAATTCTCCTGCCTCAGCCTCCCAAGTAGCTGGGGCTACAGGTGTGTGCCACCAAGCCCAGCTAATTTTTGTATTTTTATAGAGATCGGGTTTCACTGTGTTGGCCAGGCTGGTCTCAAACTCCTGACCTCATGATCCGCCCACTTTAGCCTCCCAAAGTGCTGGGATTACAGGCGTGAGCCACTGCACCTAGCCTCCTTTCTAGCCAAGGGATGAGTCTGCTCCATACAACTAAGTAATTCAATATTTACATGCTATATCCAAGTAAGTACATAAATGACATTATTTGAATTGAAAGAGTATACAGATGTGGTCACATTTTACTCAGTATGCTTTCTCACTCATATTTTAAATTTTCTAACAAGACTGCGTATAATAAGAATGGTTACCAAAGACATCAATAACAAATGCTTCAATAATAACAGCACTTATTTATACAGTTCTTTAGAGATGACAAGGTATTTCCCACATATTTCATTTCTTTCAATTCCCACAAAAACCCTTTGAGGTAGTCTAACAAAGGGATCATGGGTGTGGACTTTATTTTATTTCATTTTTTTGAGATGGAGGGTCACTCTTGTCGTCCAGGCTGGAGTGCAATGGCGCGATCTTGGCTCACTGGAACCTCTGCCTCCTGCATTCAAGTGATTCTCCTGCCTCAGCCTCCTGAGTAGCTGGGATTACAGGCCACCACATTGGTCTAATTTTTGTATTTTTAGTAGAGATGGGGTTTCACCATGTTGGCCAGGCTGGTCTCGAACTCCTGACCTCAGGTGATCCGCCCACCTTGGCCTCCCAAAGTGCTAGGATTACAGGCGTGAGCCACCGCGCCCGGCCACGAGTATGGACTTTAAAGCCAAACACTCTGGTTTTGAATCTCAACTCTGTCACATACCAGCTGCTTAACTTTGGACAAGTAACTTCATCTCTTTGACCTCAGTTTCCTCATGTGTATAATGGAATAGTAGCTTACACCTCACAGAATTAAATGTTAAACCACATGAAATATTTTGATTTTTTTTTTTTTTATATTTTAGAGACAAGGTCTTGCTCTGTCATTCAGGTTGGAGCGCAGTGGTACGATCATAGCTCACCGCAGCTTTGAACTTCTGGGCTCACCCTCCTGCCTCAGCCTCCCAAGTAGCTGGGACTACAAGCACATACCACCACGATCGGATAATTTTAAAAATATTTTGTAGAGGTGGTGTCTTGCTTTGTTGCCCAGACTGGTCTCAAACTCCTGGGCTCAAGTAATCCTCCTGCTTTGGCCTCCCACAGTGCTGGGATTACATGTATGATCCACCATACCCAGCCCACATAAAGTATTTTGAACAATACCTGGCATAGGCAAGTGACCAGTAAGTATTACCTGGTAATATTAGTGAAGGTGGTGATGATTGTGTTAGTATTACAGAAATATTCCCATTTTGCAGGAGTAAACCAAAGCTTAGAGAAGTTGAATACTTGGACCAAGGCCACACAGCTTGAAAGTGATTGAGCCACAAGCCTTATAGCCTTATACCCAGGTCTCTATAGTCAAATCCTATACTTTTTAGACAAAGCTAGTATTAGATTTAGGTTTTTATAAATTCCAAACATAATAACCTATTTCAAACTCATAAAAGTCTAGCTGATTTTCTAGAACCCAGAAAAAGTATAGTATACTAAAAAATTAAGAAGGCTAAACAAAAAAAGAAAAATTACTTACCATTTGCGATCACCTGGATTAATGGCAACTAATGCTCCTCTATCCCAAATCATGTCAAATTTGCCAATATTTGTCCTACCAGAAAGAGAAAAAACATTTTATGGGAGAAAAATCAAATCTTTAAGAAGATGAGCAGCATCCCCCATGGTGCCTGCTGGTACTTCAACAATTGTCAAGGTATTAGGATCTCACATCTGCGTTTCCTCCTAGAGTCCATAAGGATGTGTGGACCTGGGTGTGGAGAGCTGTCCATCCCCTCATGGTTTTAGGAGCCTGTGGCAGCATCCTCCCCACTCTGTTATGATATGGGGGCATGAAGAAGGAACAAAGGACAGTGTGCAACAACTCTGCTCCCAGCCTCTGGCTCAGGTATCAGGGACTTTCAGGAGATGAGCTCTTATCTCCCTCGGCCACTTGAAATTCATTTCTATTACAGGCCCAGGTGCAAGGTAGAAGACACTGTCTTACTCACCTTTCTTTTTCCCTAGCTGCCTCAGTTTCCCAGAGTTTGGGAGCTAACCAAAGACAAAACACATTAAAGTGTGCAGACAAGTGTATAATAAAAATATCTGCAGAACAGACGTTCAAAAAAATGCTTTGTGGATGTTACACAAGTGGAGGAGAGTGGGGAAGATACCTCCATTCCCATGCCTGCACTGTCTGGCAAGCATTCAAATTTTTTGAACTGCAGACGTAGTATTCAACCTACCTAGGAAGATAAAAAATACTGCAACAGTACAATGAAATGTTCCCCGAAGAACTCTGTAATGAAATAATGAAAAAAAAAAATTTTTTTTTTTTTTTACTTAGTACGTACTTGAATAGTCAAGGAAAGAGGGCCAAGCAAAGCAAAAATTCTAGGGAAAGAATGTGTTAATTAAACATAATTAAAGTAAATAATTTTACTGCACTTTATTGGCACCTTATTTTTTTCTTTTAAAACCTGTGTGAGGTTCTTTTGGGCCAACTCAGAGGAATATCATAGAGGACAACCTTGAAGATCAGTTGGCTGTTATTCACTTCAGAGCTTGCTATAAAATTCTAACAGTGTTTCCTCGAGCAGAGTGATATTTTTACTCTGCTAAAGATAAATCTGCAGGTCAACCAATTATCAGGCAGGGTGGTACTGAAAAGTCAGGTATTTTAAGTTATTCCAGAAATGTGCAATTGTGCCGATTCTTCCATTTTCGCTTATTCATTCAGCCAATGAGCATTTATTTGCTGAGTACCTAGTAGACAAGACATCTATCCTGGGTTCTTGACAGTAGATTTGAATTCGACACAGTCTCTGACCACAGTGAGGACAGACTAGAGCAGAGAAGCATGGGCACAGAGAACATTACAATCCAGAATGGCCTGCTCTGTTGTGGTTTTGTGCCTGCGAACTACGTGAACATAGGAGGCAGAGCAGGGGCCTGCCTGGGAGCATCAGGGAGACCAAACAAAAGGTGACTTTTGGCCAGGTGTGGCAGCTTACACCTGTAATTTCAGCACTTTGGGAGGCTGAAGCAGGCAGATTGCTTGAGCCCAGGAGTATGAGACCAGCCTGGGCAACATGGCAAAACTCCAACTCTACAGAAAAAATAATTAGATGGGTGTGGTGGCACACACCTGTAGTTCCAGCTACCTGGGAGGCTGACATGGGAGGGTCACTTGAGCCTGGGAGGTCAAGGCTGCAGTGAGCTGTGATTGTGCCACTCTGCCCTCCAGCCTGTGTGACAGAGTTAAGATCCTGTCCCAAAAACAAACACTTGGAGCAAAATAATCCTAAAAAATAAACAACAACAACAAAAATCAAGAGAATAAAACAAAAAAAGAGCTGACTTTTGAAAGGGTGACATTCTAGGGTGTGGAGTGGGGGTACACTCCAAGAAGGGGCAATATAACATAGACTTTAGGATCCTGAGAGCTGGGGTGAAAGGCAGTGTAGGAAAGGTGTGTCAGCGCACAAGACTGCTAGTTTTATTCTGAAATGAGGTCCCCACACAGGTTTACAAGTAGAGGAGGAAGGGTCTTTGACAACCAGCCTGGGATCACTGGGTCAGCCCAGAGACAGGTGGGCCTGGAGGCAGGCGAACAGCTGGATCTCAACTTTGCCTGCAGACTGGAATCAAGGAGAGCTTTAAACAGTACTGATGCCAGGGCCCTACCCCTAGAGATTCTGATATAATTGGCCTGGGGTAAGACCTTTGGATTGGGAATTTTTATAAGATCCAGAGATGATTTCAAATGTGCAGCGTGGGCAGGGAACTGCTGCTCCAAGAGGGGCCTGGAAGCAGGACTAGCCCTCTTTGGACTGAGTAAACTCCTTGGATTCTTTAATGCTTTGAGAATGGGGTGGGAGGAAGATGTGAAATAAACAATACCATCAAGCTTCCTACTGATCTGAGCAACAATTTTTTTTTTTTTTTTTTTTTTTTTGAGACAGAGTCTTACTCTTCTGCCCAGGCTGGAGTGCAGTGGTGCGATCTCGGCTCGCTGCAACTTCCACCTCCCAGGTTCAAGCGATTCTCCTGCCTCAGCCTCCTGAGTAGCTGGGATTATAGGCATGTACCACCACAGCCAGCTAATTTTTGTATTTTTAGTAGAGATGGGGTTTTGCCATGTTGGCCATGCTGGTCTTGAACTCCTGACCTCAAGTGATCCACCCACCTTGGCCACCCAAAGTGCTGGGAGTACAGGCATGAGCCACCATGCCCAGCTGAGCAGTTAATTTCAATATTTAGAAAAGAGTACTTTGTGAGACACTGAATATACAGATGGACGATAGATCCTATATGACAATACAACTCTGATCCCACAACTGATTCAGGAGTTAAGAAGAAATTACTAAGGCAGATAGTGAGGGTACAGAAGGTTTTCCTCTTAATGAAAAGCAGCCTCGAATCATTTTTCCTTTCTAACAAAGAGCAGCCTATAAAATCGAGCAGCAGTTTGTGCCAATCATGTTCAAAATGGTGGCTCTATCTTCCCTTCTCTGCCAGCCACCTGTACGGTAAGAAGCAGACAACATGGTGCCAGCCAAGGGAAGAGTTCATTTGCATAATAAGATTAGGGTGGGGCGACCAGCCTTCCCAGCACCTTATGTAAACATCACACTTGATCGAACCAATCTGTGAGCCCTATGTAA
Organism: Pongo pygmaeus; assembly: GCF_028885625.2. Lineage (NCBI taxonomy): Eukaryota > Metazoa > Chordata > Mammalia > Primates > Hominidae > Pongo > Pongo pygmaeus. The sequence continues at coordinate 18,125,745 of NC_072378.2, forward strand.
ATCAGACACTGACCCCTCAGGCTGCACTATAAAATCCGGGCGCTTCCATACCTGGCAGGTTTTTTCCTCTCTCTCACTAGAGAGAGAGCTGTTTTCTTTTCTCTCTTTTTTTTTTTTGCCTATTAAACCTCCACTCCTTAACTCCTCATGTGTGTCTGTGTCCTAAATTTTCCTGGCACAAGACGACAAACCTGGGGAATTTACCCCAGACAAGGTAGCCGCTTCACAACCTCTGCAGTGACTTGGTCAATGACTGCCAGCTTCCCTAATTTTTACTACCACACTTCTTCCAATTTAGGACCAGCCAGAGAAAGGCAAACATGCTCCCCAAACCAATCACATAGGATGCCCCGTTCCTAGTTGCCCACCTCCAGCTTCCCTGTGCCAACAGCCTCCCATCAGCACATGCTGGGAGCTTTTACTTTTGTCCACTCTAAAGCTTCCCCACTCCTCTGCCTGCCTTTGAGTCTCTGCCAAACAGATTCCCTCTGCTTGTTCCCACTTGGGTAGTGTTTGTTTATTTACACTGGCTCATTCTGCTCACAGCATAAAGACCACTCCCAAACCTATCATTTTGAGCCCAAACTTCACTCCATGCTTCAGACATAAAACCTTCGCCACTCCACAGGTCCCTTAAACTCATCATCTCTAGAAAAAGATTCATTCTTTCTGTGCTTCTCATTTATTCTTGACCATCCAGCCAGTCATCTGAGCCAGAAATGTGAACTCATCACTCCTTTGGTCCTCATTCGGTCACAGAATCCTGTGGGTCTATCGTAAATGTTGCTTTAATCCATCCTATCCACTCTCTATGCCCCATCACTCTCCTCGCTCAGGGATTCATGATGTCTTTCCTGGACCACTGCCATAGCCTCCTGTCTGGTCTCTCTGCCAGGAGGCTACTTCCCTTCAAATCACTTCCTATGAGGCCTCATGGGTGATTTAAGTAGTATCTTCCCCAGGTGTCCAAGACCATGGACCCAGGCCCTGCCTGATTCCAGCTCTATCTGTCACCATGCTTCAGGAAGCACTGCCAGGCTGGGCAGGTAACTCCCATCTCTTCCCTTAATACCCTGTGTCTTTACACTTAGCTCCATGCATTACAAATAGCTTTGTCCCTGTTTCTCTTCTCTCCTAAATTAAGAGATTCTTTGGGGGTGGGAGCAGGGGGGTGTACTGTATTATCTTTATCTCTTCAATGTCTTAGGCAGGGTCTGGCAAATGATGGGTCTCAGAAAATGCGTGTTAATAAAAATAAAACAAGCCTAAAAACTTGAGTACAGAGAGGCTCTGACCTCAGCTTTTACATACATATGTCTGTATCTGTTTAGGTAGCTATCATCTATATTTTTAAGCCCTTGCTTCTTATACTATATAATGTCTAGGGTGAATCTGTGTGCTAAATCAGACACATGTATGGTATCCTCATAATACTCATGCTGAGAAAAACTTTTGTAGGGATATGGATACAATTATTTACCCAAATCAAAACAAACCTTAAATATTTTGGTTCCAGGAATTTCGGTGATTGGTTCTTCTGAGTAAGAAAGATTCTGCTCTGTAAAAAATTCTCGTATCCCAAGTTCACTGATTTCCACACCAACTACACTGTGTCCCCGGTCTGCAAACCTGCATAAAATCATACATTTACACTTAAATTATGTTTTCAAATGACTAAATAGAGGATTATATTAGAGTAAGCATATATTTTCTTTAATTTAAAGGAATTTATATGAATTCAGGTTTATAGGGTTTCAAAGAACATGCAGGAAAGCAGATGTATATTATTTTCAAACCTTATAAAAATTCTGAAAAACTGACATATGAATTCAGGAAACAATAAAAATTTGGAAAATTATATATATCTTATTTTTTCATGTATGGAACAGTTGGAATGTAATTATAGATATATAACAAAATACTGATTTAATACAAATTGATTTGACTAGAGGAAATGCTTTTCAATTTCTCTAAATCAGCACTGTCCATTAAAATTTTCTGCATTGATGAAAATGTCTGTATCTGTGCTGTCCAATAAAATAGGCATTAACCACACTGGTTCCTCGTGATTGAGGAACTGAATTTTAAAATTTATTTAGTTTACATTTAAATAGCCACATGTGGCTAGTAGCTACTGTACTAAAGTGAACAGGTCTAGAACATTAGCACTCATTTGTATACTAATCTTGTAGTTTCCATTTGCTTAAAATAAACACTGTCCAAAAATTTGTATATTTTATCATATACAAATAGCATTTTCCTGGTAATTTTATTTATTTATTTATTTATTTATTTATTTATTTTTGAGACGGAGTCTCACTCTGTCGCCCAGGCTGGATGGAGTGCAATGGTGCAATCTCGGCTCACTGCAACCTCCACCTCCCGGGTTCAAGCGATTCTCCTGTCTCAGCTTCCTGAGTAGCTGGGATTACAGGTGCCTGCCACCATGCCTGGCTAATTTTTGTATTTTTAGTAGATGGGGTTTCACCATGTTGGCCAGGCTGGTCTCAAGCTCCCGACCTCAGGTGATCCACCTGCCTCAGCCTCCCAAAATGCTGGGATTACAGGTGTGAGCCACCACACCCGGGCTTTTCCTGGTAATTTTGAGGAAAAGAGGAAAATTTTTTCCTCAAAAAAAATTTTTTTTTTTGAGACAGAATCTCACACTGTCAGCCAGGCTGGAGTACAGTGGCACAATCTCAGCTCACTGCAACCTCCACCTCCTGAGTTCAACCAATTCTCCCACCTCAGCCTCCAGAGTAGCTGGGATTACAGGTGTGCCCCACCATACCCGGCTAATTTTTGTATTTTTAGTAGAGACGGGGTTTCACCGTGTTGGCCAGGCTGGTCTCGAACTCCTGACCTCAAATGATTTGCCTGCCTCAGCCTCCCAAAGTGCTGGGATTACAGTCCTGGTAAGTTTTATAATGAACAGAATTCAGTCTCAGGATCTTGGACTCAAGAGAAAACAGTACCAGTGGTACAAATATCTAGGCACAGTTATGATTTTATGTCAAGTGAAATAAAAACATAGTTCTGCTATAATGTAACATGTGCCTTCCTAAAATCACTGCACTATGCTAAATCACGCAATAAAAATCACCAGGCTGGTGGGGAAAGTGAGGGCACAGCATTTAAAAACTTAGTCAGTGCCACATTAGAAAACAAGAACAGGAACCTAATAATAATAGTTTTATACATGTTAAATGGTTGAGAAATAGATAAATACTACAATATGGCACTTTACGGTGAAAAAGACCTAATGCTCACTGAGGTAGCTGGGGGATGTTGGTGCATTCCATCTATTCATACCTGGCTTAGTTCAACTGGGTGCAGTTTTCTGCTTTTACCTAAGGCTTCTTATAGAGGAAATCACACACAAGCAAATGTGAAATTTATTTCATGCTCAAATTGTTCCCTAATATATCGATTGAGTTAGAATTCAGTTTTGAAACAAGTATAGCAGGACTGACTGTACCTTTTATCTACAAGAGTACGTACTTTCAATGTGGGCAGAGCATGAACTGTTTAGTTGTAAAATGAAACATATTAATAACTTGTCTTTCATCTTTCATATTTCTTAGGATATTTGTAAACATACAGGGAGTTTTAAAATTCTCCATACATTTTTAAAGTTATAAAACGTAAACAAAAACGTTATTCAAATTGGCTGTATGTGTTTTTATTTCCCATTCAACAGATGGAAAAATGAAGCATAGCCTACTACAACCTGTAATAAAAACAAAATAAGACCAAGCGCGGTGGCTTATGCCTGTTATTCCAGCATGTTGGGAGGGAGGATCTCTTGAGCCCAGGAGTTCAAGGTTGCCATGAGCTATGATCATGCCACTGCACTCCACCCTGGGTGACAGAGTGGGACTGTCTCAAAAAACCAAAAACCTAAACCTAAATATCTTAAACATTTTGTTTTAATGCTTTTTGGCCTTAGCTCATGGTCAGTTTTTCTATTCACATCTGATGTCTGTATAGACCTCAATACATAGATCAGTTACATAAATGAAAAATCATCTACTACCATAACTTCTTACATGTAATTACAGTAGCTCAGTTCATATATATATATATATATAACTGTATTTATGTATATATACATATATATATATTTTTGGAGACAGAGTCTCACTCTGTCACCTAGGCTGGAGTGCATGGGCTCATTGCAACCTCTGCCTCCTGGATTCAAGCAATTCTCCTGCTTCAGCTTCTCAGGTAGTTGGGATTACAAGCGTACGGTGCCATGCCTGGCTAATTTTTGTATTTTTAGTAGAGACAGGTTTTCACCATGTTGGCCAGGCTGGTCTCGAACTCCTGACCTTAAGTGATCCACTCACCTAATTAAAGGTGTGAGCCACCGCACCCGGCCAGTTCTGATATTTTTTTGTAATGTCTTTATTACAAATGGCTTTAGACCCCAAATATTCAACAATCACATTTAACTGGCTATTTCATACCATTTTCCTAATGTTGCCTCAGGACCTGTTTGTACTACACTGTTACTATTTATGATGACATCGCATGACAATCTGTTTATAGAGTTAATATTTTTTTGAGATTAGTTTTGAAAGTAACTATCTCTTCTGGTTCAATGAATTGGTTAAAATATAGGTGTAATAATATAGTTTAAATATTCTCAATTTCATGACCACACTTGAATCTTAAAGTCATAGCAGCCCTCTAACAAAGGCTCTCAGCTACAGTTGAGTGTGTGCTGGCTGCAAAAATTCTATCATCTTTACTTGAAAATCAACTCCCAAAAAATGCATGCATACTCTGCGTTAATCACTGATATTTATATTCAGAATAAACCATTTTTATGTTATTATATTTTACATTTATTAATCTTTTATTTTAAATTTATTTTTTGAGGCAGGGTCTCACTATGTTGCCCAGACTGGTCTCAAATTCCTGGGCTCAAGAGATCCTTCTGCCTTGGCCTCCCAAAGTGCTGGGATTACAGGCGGAAGCCACCACACCTGGTGCATTTACTAACCTTTTCATACATTCTTTTTTCTTTCCTGCTCAGTGATCAAAGTTCTCAACATTCAAGCTTATAAATAAATGCATATCTTGGCAGGTATGATTGTATCTGTATATTATCATTACAACAAAGTTCAGTATAGAGAATGATGTCGAGGTGACTTTAGGGTAACTCATAGTAAAAGTGGCTTGTTAAAGTGAATTCTCTTTGTAGAGAATTACTCACAAGAAATACTTGCTTAATCACTGGTTTTATAACAATGATTCACGATAACAGAAACTTCTGTGTTCCCTGGTAGGAGGGGAAGGTTGAGCTGAACTGTGGACTATGAACATGTCCTGCCAAAAAGCTGTAATTCATTTTGAATTTCTCTGTCCACCACCATTTCAAATATCTAAAAATTAACTCTAAATTCCTAAACCACCTACAAAAACTGAACCACATACAAGGATCCAGGAAATGTAAAAGGGAAGGCTGTTTTTTCTCCCCTCATTGGCTCCAAACTGATTTTTTAATTTCAAAACTCAATCCAGAAAGACTTCATACCTGTTTCTGTTGTTTCTTACTGTTTGAGAATATTATTTCCAATTATATACCCATCGCTAATAGAAAAATAAGGAATTCCTGTGTATTTCCTGAAAATGGAGTTTTAAAACTCACATCCTGTTAAATCACCCAAAGAATTCATCATTAAGACAAGATAATTCTGTTAATGTTTATCTGCTCGTACCATTTCATCTCAACCGCTTTTCCGCAAAGAGGAAAAAATACCCTTAGTCCACTCTCGCCTTTAAGAAAAGTATCTAAATGCTTCTTTAATAGCCTGAGGAGGAAAAAAAAAAAGGTTTTAGGACAATTGTATGGTAGGTGAATACTTTTCATTCATTATCTCACTTAATATTCCCAACAACCTTAATAAGCAGATACTATTAATTATTATAATCTCCAGCTTACATATGAAGAAACAGGTAACTTGCTCAGACACACACCCAGTCAGTAGTAAATCTGACTTACACCCAGGGCTTTCCTGATTAGTAATTAAAAATAATTTTTTTTTCTTGGGGATGTTTTGAAAATTCTTTATTAATTCTCTAAATATATACTATTTTGGGGGTGATGGAGCCTCTGGAGCCATGAATTTTTCAACATTAATTTCATGGTACGTTCTCTAAACGTGTACTCAAGCCTCAGAAGTAAACCTGAGAAGTGGAACTCTTGTAGTTTCTTGTAATTCCCTCTGTGGAGATGTGGCTCTTCTAAGGCCATCCACATGACAGAAATAACCCAGTGTTTCTGGGATGATGATTATGATGATGATGATGTCATCTCCTGGGGAGATGGGTGTGGCTGCCCAGAACAAGGAATGTCTATAACAACCACTTTACTCAGCACTGGTCCCATGATTTATTGCTGCTATGAAGACTACTACTACATTGCACAACATCCTAGCTCACTTTATAATTTCTCGCAACTTCTCTTCTCCCACCATAGAGGTAATTCTTTAGCATCTGAACACATCCTATTGGAAAGCAAAGTCAGACACCACTGGTTTTCAGTATAAAGAACTGTAAGCATAAACATTGCTTGAGCACCTGTTGTAGGTATAAATATTCATGGACAATACATAGGTGCTGCAGGGATCAAAGAACATATTTTATAAATCTAAGATGTCATCATTTGTAAGCCACATCATTATTTGCACACTGTGGGAAGAAAAGACTCTGCCAATTAAACTACATCATGCCACAGATGCACTGGGACTCGGGAGACACAAAAATGTGAAGAATTAAATGTGCATCCTAAAAGTTAGTCCAATAATGTGTACTTTTATTATTTCTATCTCAAAGTTTCTGATAGAACATTTCTCTATTATATACCAAATATTTCTTACCGATGTCCTTGTTCCTGATGAAAAGCAGTGTTGCCGTTCACCCACTTGTCTTGCCATTCTTCCAGAGTTAGTACTTGGTTTTTCTGTACCTCAGTATCGGAGTACTCTTCAACGTCAAGCGAAGTTCTTATACCATCCATAGTTTCAGAGACACCTTTGTCTCACAAGCATATGCCTTCTGTGCCTATGTGGAAAATATCTGCGATGTTGTCATTTAAGGTCACTGGAATTCCATTGATGAGCGAAATGAAAACCTATTATTCTTAGCAGTATGACTTTTAAAAATATATTTTTTATTTTTGTTTTTTTTTTTTGAGATGGAGTCTCGCTCTGTCTCCCAGCCTGGGGTACAGTAGTGTGATCTTGGCTCACTGCAACCTCTGCCTCCCAGGTTCAAGCAATTCTGCCGCCTCAGCCTCCCAAGTAGCTGGGACTGCAGGTGTGCACCATCATGCCCAGCTAATCTTTCTTTCCTTTTTTTTTTTTTAGAGACAGGGTCTTGCTCTGTCACCCAGGCTGGAGACCTTGGCTCACTGCAAGCCTCAACCTCCTGGGCTCAAGCGATCCTCCAACTTCAGCCTCCCAAGTAGCTGGGACTTCAGGTACACACCACCACACCTGGTTAATTTTTTTTTTTTTTTCTTTTATAGAGATGGTTCTCATTTTGTTGTCCAGACAACAAAGAACTCCTGGGCTCAAAGGATCCTTCTGTCTTGGCCTCGCAAAGCGCTGGGATTACAAGTGTGAGTCACTGCACCTAGCCATTTCAACATCCAATAAAAAGTGATACAAAAAATTACTTTCAGTGCGTCTGGTGGTAGAGTAATACCCCTTAATACACATTACAAGAGATCATTAAATAAACTGAATTCTATCTTAATATTAGTGTTTCCTCTGCTCTCACACCCCAATCATCAACACAAAAGATTTCTGCGACCAAATGTGGGGGTTCTTCCCCCAGCACACCAAATATTGGACACCAGTTGAGTATCTTCTGATTTAATTCTGACATTACCTACCTGGAGATAGTGTCAGATTCTATATGTTGGGGGCTCAGTCCCTAAGACTTCCCTCCTCACTTAGACACCAGTTGCAAGTCCAGGCCTCCACTGGCTTCAAGTTGGGGTTCCCACACCCTCCACTTTGGGTTTGCTTAATTTGCTAGAGTAACTCACAAAACTCAGAGAAATACTTTAGTTATCTTTGTACGTTTATTATAAAGGATACTGCGAAGAATATACTTGAAGAGATGTGTTAGCTACAGGACCTTCACCTGTTGAGCTATTAGAAGGCTCTCCAAATCCCATCCTCTTGGGTTTTTATGTAGGCTTCATCACATAGGCATGATTGTACTACTCCTAATTCAACTCTAAATTCTGCCAATTCCCAATTTCCTATCAATACACTCTCAATCTCTCCAGTCATCAGCTATACTATCAATATCATCTTGGAGAATTCTCTCCTGGAATCTGCCCTGACTATTCTCTATTCCTGGTAGACAGCTAGCTTTCTGGGATCTCTCTTCATCATCATTCTGGAGATTTCCTTCTTGTCTGAATCTCCAGCTTTATTTCACGTCTTCCTCTTTTTTTTGTTGTTATTTTTTAGTGACCACCTTTATATTGGTGAAGCCTAACCTCCAGAGCTTCCTGAAAGAGCACAAGGAAGAAAAATATTGTTTTTCCATTTTGCATGTATAAAACATGGTTAGACTATTCCTCATCCTTGATGCATAGCTCTGCTGGGTATCAAATTCTTGGTTAGAAGTGTGGGGGCCATAGTGGGCTGGCACCCTAAAGGTGTAGTGAAAAATCATGCCCACCTTAGCCTGCTGAGTAGCTGGGATTACAGGCGTGCACTACCAGGTCCAGCTAATTTTTGTGTCTTTAATAGAGATGAGATTTGACCATGTTGGCCAGGCTGGTCTTGAACTCGTGGCCTCATGTGATTCACCAGCCTCGGCTTCCCAAAGTGCTGGGATTCCAGGCATGGGCCACTAAGCCTGGCCATCCCTCTGCTTTTTTAATTTCTCCTTCTGGGACCCCTATTATTTGTCTCTAGAATCTTCTGACCTGGTATGGTAAATTACTCATTTTTTTCTGTTTTTCTATATCTTCATGTTTTTGTACTATTTTCTGAAAGATTTACCTTCTCATTTTTTTAACTTCTTCTTCTTTTTTTTTTTTTTGCTATCAATCACCCAGTGCTTTGGGCAACCAAGGTGGGAGGATGGCTTGAGGCCTGGAGTTTGAGACTAGCTTGGGCAACTTAGTGAGACTCCATCTCTACAAAAACAGTTTTAAAATTGGCCAGGCGTGGTGGTGCATGCCTGTAATCTTAGCTACTCAGGAAGCTGAGGCAGGAGGATGGCTTGAGCCTAGGAGTTCGAGGCTGCAGTGAGCTATGATGGTGCCACAGCACTCCAGCCTGGGCTACAGATCAAGACCTTGTCTTAACAAAAAAAAAAAAAAAAAAAAGAGTAGGTACTAAAATGAATGAAGGGAAAGAATGTGGGTGGGGCTTATAATTTAGGATGATGTGAGTGGATTTCATCTGGAAACCTAGATGTATGTATGTATGTATGTATGTATGTATGTATGTATTTATTTATTTATTAGAGGGAGGGTCTCGCTCTGTCACCCAGGCTGTAGTGCAGTGGCACAATACAGCCTCAAACTTTAGGGATCAAGTGATCCTCCCACCTCAGCCTTCAAAGTAGCTGGGACTGCAGGTGCACACCCTCATGCCTGGCTAATGTCTTTAATTTCCTTGTGCTAGTCAGACTTTCCATAGATGGATCTCCCAATTCCTGTCTTAAGGATTCTGTCGTTGGAGCCACTGTCATATACTCATATAAGAAAAGAAGAGAAGTGGACGAGGGTCCCAGCATCCAGTTTGCTGTATTCAATTAATCCTCACGTTTTCTGTATACTCCCATGCTCAACTGTGTATCATATCTTCTCAGTCTAGACAGATACTCTTTGTTTTACCCTTTCCAGAGAATAAATCCCCAAAGCCTGCTGGTGTGGTGAGATGTACACACACTTGGTTGCAAGAAGTTGAGAAAAGGATCTGGGGATTTGGCCGGTTCTGAACCAGCATTTCAAGCAATCCTCCTTGTTTCAACCATACTCTCACACTTTATGGAGTTACCTGGTGCTGCTAATCCTGAGCATTTGGGGATTCTGTAATGCAAACTGGGCTGCTCAATGGCTTTCCCCATTGCTGGTTTAGAATTCAGCTTCCTTGAAGTTGCAAAATCTTTTCCCACTTGTCCATTTGCCTTTCCAAAATTTTACTAATTTTGTCTCTCCTGTCCTGGCTATCCTAGTACTTTATGCCTTAAAAAAAAGTCCTGTTATTTTCAGGAGGGAGGAAAAACAGATTAAAGTAGATACTGAACCATAGTTCAATATCCTATCTCTACTCCACACATTTGTATTTTCAAATAATTTTCTACAGCTTCTTTTTTTGCATGGGAAATGCACACTAAGGAAACTGAAAAAAGACATGTACAATGTAAACTAACAATAAAATTCAAAGCCTCTCAACTGACTGAAGGCATACTTTCTTTCCTTTTCTTTCTTTTTTTTTTTTTTTTTGAGATGGAGTTTCGCTCTTGTTGCCCAGGCTGGAGTGCAGTGGTGAGATCTTGGCTCACTACACACTTTCTTGGCCAACAGGACCCCAGAGTAACCTTGAAAACTGAGTTCTGGGCCAAGAGTAGATAGAGCGTCAGATACAACTCTATACCTCCTCTCTTGCTAACCACAATTAGGCTTTCTTCTCTAAGGGCTTAAGGGAAACTAGCCCTTTCAGAAGATTCTACCACTGATATCAACCAACCCCCTGATGCTGCCCCTCCTTTTGTGCCTGATAAGAGATCACAGACCACAGAATGGTTCTGGCCAGTCTACTGAGAATGCACAGTAAGGGTTTTTCTGTCCTCTGCTTCACCTTTTGATGTAAGAGGGCCAAAAACTCCATCCTGTGATTGTGGTAACACTGCCATTTTTTGTGCATGGTACCCATGAAGCTCAATTACTCATGGGTACCTTTCCTCCTTTCATAAATATTCATGAGTCATCCTACAGCTTACTGAATATGTATATTTGACCACCTTCCTCAGCATAAATTCCTGTTCCCTTTGCCCCTCCCTGGAAGTGTCAGTTTCTGGCTTCTGGCCTGCGGCTACACTTCTCAGCCAGTCAGAATGGCTGCTCTACAGTCTGAAACCATTCATGAGAAAGAGTTCTCCTTTCTAAATTATGAACTTCTCATTCTTCAGCCGACAGACCATAACTGCAGATCCATCTGAATGTATGAGGAAAATGCCTTTCCTTTCAATGTCAACTTTGCAATATTAAGGACAATATAACACCATTATGCTAACATTCCCTTTAAATCATTAGTGAAACTAGTTTGGATTATACTAGCATGCTATTATTGGTGGGTCTAATTTAATGATTAATCTGTGAAATAGCAAACATTGCATAAAAGCATATATTTCAGGAAAATTTCCCCTTTTGTTGCCAAATTTGGCCTCAGTATGCTTAGGATATAGGGAGGAGGCATTTCTCTCATTACTTGGGAACATGAATTCACTTCTTAGCAAATATTTGTTGACAAATGGCTTCTGCAAGACCCTGATGGTATCAGGAGGTGACTGAGTTTTCTGAGAAGTCAGTAGAAAGTATCTGATTTATATTGGGTACAGAAAAGCAAAAGAATGTTGCAGTTTTCTCATTTTCATTCAGAAACTCTGGTACCTAAATTCAAGGCTTCATAAAGCAGTTCTCTACTTAAAAGAGAAGCATAATCTTTATCAGAGTGCCACAGCAGCCTGGAGTAGCACAACTCTATTCCTTTCACACAAACTTGAACTGTCTAACAAAATCATGCACATAACTTAATCACGTCTTAGTTGGTTGTTTTTGAGACAGGATCTCCGTCTATCCCCCAGGCTGGAGTGCAGTGGTGCAATGACACTTCCATCTCCAACACTGGGGCTCAAGCGATCCTCCCACTTCAACCTCCTGAGTACCTGGGACTACAAGGGTGCACCACCATGCCCGGCTAATTTTTAAATATTTTGTAGAGACAGGGTCTTGCTGTGTTACCCAGGCTGGTCTCAAACTCCTGGGCTCAACATCTTAGCTGTTCTAACAGTTTCTCAGCATGGACTCCACTTGTACACATCATTTCTAGAGAAATAAAGTTTATTTCTATAATACAAAAAAAGTGCACATTACAAGAATTAAGGAAGGGAAATTTCACAATAATTCCTGCCCACAAACAAAAGTGTAGATGTGCTCCTTTGGTCATACAAGTCCTCAAATTGTTCTAGTCTCCATTCTCACCTTTTCAAAAGCTTCTGCTATAGTTTTGTCTTTAAATTTCATAAAATTGAAGAGAAACTTTCCTAAGGTGCACAAATCTTAAAAGAGTATGACTCGGTGAATTTTTTACATATACATACACCTGTGTAACCACCGCAGAGCAAGACAGAATATTTACAGCACCCCAGTTTCCCATATCACCAGGGATCACTCACTATTTGGTAGTACTCATTTTTTCCTAAAAATCATTAATACACCAGGCCGGGGAAAAAACGGAGAGTCCGTTTCTATAAAAAATTTTTTGAAAAATTAGCCAAGCGTGGTGCAGCGAGCCTGTAGTCCTAGTTACTGAGGAGGCTGGGGCGGGAAGATCACTTGAGCCCAGGAGTTCCAGGTTACAGTGAGCTATGATTGTGCCACTTGGACACTAGCATGGGCGACAGACGGAGACCCTGTCTCTAAAAGAAAAAAGAAAAAAAAATAATTAAAACACACCAGTGCTTTGGACGCACTTTAAATCTTGGACATTGGATTCAGGTCATTTACTGTCCGACCTCGTTATTCCCAGTTTCCGCTTCTGCCCTGAACCCCACTTCACAGGGCTGATTGCTAGGCTGTCTACGCTTGTTAAGAATTCCTAGGAGCCCTAGCACAGGCGCATACACTCCTAGCAAGTCGTTCCGTTTCTCACCCGCACCCTCCGCGCCCGAGTGAGCATACCTCGCTTACAGCTGGTTGCCGGCCATTGCTTCCACCACCAATGACGTCCCCAGGGGCGGGTACGCCTCCGCTTCCACCTCCGCCACATCTCCGCGCCCCGCCTCCGCCCGCGCCCCGCCTCCGCCCGCGCCCCGCCTCCGCCCGCGCCCCGCCTCCGCCCGCGCCCCGCCTGCTTCCCGCGCCCTGCCTCTTTCCTGCGCCCCGCCTCAGTTCCCGCCCCCTCTCCCGGTGCCCAGTCTCCACTCCCGCCCCATATCTCGTTGCACAGACTCCACCCCCTTCCCCAAGCGCCGGGGTTTGCGCAGCGGCGGAAATGGGCAAGGCGGAGCGAGCGCTGCGGCTAAAGCGAAGGCGGGGACCCTACCCATCCTTAGTCCTGTCGGCTCCTCCCACCCCGGGTCACGCCGTGACAGGGGCGGAAGCGGCGGCGGCGGCGGCCGAGAGGAGGCTGGGGCTCGCGGCGCGGCTCCAGCCGTCCTGTGCGCGCGGCGCGCGGCTCCGGAGAGGCGCCCGCAGTCCAGGGCGGCGCGCACCGCCTCGCTGGCGCTCAGAGGTGGGAGGCTCCCCACTCCGGGGGCGTGCGTGGGGGCCGTGGCGGATTTCGGGTGACAGCGTTGCACAAAGCAGCTTGGTTGGGGTGCAAGCTCTCCCTTTTCCCCTGTGCAGCGCCCCTCGCCGTGGTGGGAGGTGGGCGGGTGCCCCAGGGTTGGATACCTCCTGCCCCGGATTAAAAGAGGGTGCGGGGTGGGTATCTGTCTGAAAAAGGGGGAATTCCCGGGCTAGGGTGTTGGGGCAGTGGGGTCGCCGGATTCGTCGCGATGTTGCCGGTCTCCTAACCCCCCTACAATGTTTCCTTTCTGTACAGCGGTGCCTTTTCCCCGAGACTCCCGGCACCTCTTCAGCGCAAAGGTGAGCCCCGGGGCAGTTGCTTCTCCGACTTCGAAAAGCTTCCGAAAGCTTCTCGGAAAGCGAGGCGGCTGCAGCTGGCACCGGGAGTTTGGGGCTCCCTCCTGGGGACTGTCAGAGCCGCGGGAGAACCCCACGGTCCTGGAGTAGGAACTCCCTCGCTTGTTCTTCCCGGCCGATAGGGTGCGGCCTGGAGCCCGCACAGCCTTGCAGGTGTTGTAGTAATCCTCTGGCACAGCCACCACGCGTTGAGACTTGATGAGCATTGCCGGGTTGCTGGGGTAACTCCTCTGGGATTGGAGACCTGGAGGAGGGGTGGCCCGATTAGGGTAGCTGTTAGTCAACGGCCGGGCAGCTGACAGGTGAAAGAGGAAGGAAGAGGCCGGCCCAGCTGTAGAAAGTTGGGGTTCAGTGATGTGGAAACCAGCCACATAGAAGTCCAGTCTTCCCTTGGGTAAGCCTGCAGGACTCCCCAGTCCACTCCGGTTGGGGAATCCCCCACACCACGTATACACACGTAACTCAAGGCTTTGACCAGTTTTGTGTTTTTTTTTTAAATCTATTTTAGTGGCCGAAAGGCGAGTGGGAGGGAAGGCTTCTTCAGGAGGTACGTGAGAAAATTACCATCAATAATTAATTGCCTTGCTGGGAGAATCAACAAAAGATATCTAGGCAATTGGGGATTTAATACTGAATCATTGAACTGCATGTTGAATATTGAATAATTCAATATTGAACTATTGTACTGGATCCCTATTTCTGAAGATTTGATTAGTGTGGGAGTAATAAGGCGCTAGTCCCGCTTATTTTAAGTGTCCCAAGGGGAAATTACTGTTTCTGTTGTCTCTGAAGAAGTTTCTAGTAGTTTGTCCTATTTTTAGAAGTTGTACTGACTCCACTATAAATTTTTATTTTAGACTGGTCCTTTTGATTCATATTTGTATGAATTCTGTGTGTTTCTTAAACATCTTTTTGAGGCCGGGCGCGGTGGCTCACGCCTGTAATCCCAGCACTTTGGGAGGCCGAGGTGGGCTATCACTTGAGGTCAGGAGTACTTCAAGACCAGCCTGGCCAAGGTGGTGAAACCTGGTCTCTACTAAAAATACAAAAATTAGCCGGACGTGGTGGCACACACCTGTAATCCCAGCTACTCGGGAGGCTGAGGCAGAAGAATCGTTTGAACCCAGGAGGTGGAGGTTGTAGTGAGCCAAGATCGCGCCACTGCACTCCAGCCTGAGCCACGGAGGAAGACTCCGTCTCAAAAAAAAAAAAAAAACTTTTTGAATAAGCTGCTTCAGAAAAAACTAGGAATTATTATAATGAAATCTACATATTGATATATCCACTTATATATTTGCCAAAAAATCCCACTTTTTTATCACATTAAAAGAAAACCAAAGCCAAATTTTAAATGCTTGAATTAAAAATTAGAAATAGATGTATAATGTTGAGCATGAAACCAGTTGATTATATTTAGGTGTGTTTATTAATTTGAAAAATCAAGAAGGAAAACATTTTAGTATACTAAAAATTTTTTTCTTCATTTTAAGACCTAAGGACCCAGCAAGTGGAAATAAATAAATTATATCAAGTGCCAAAAGTTCTTAGAATGGATTCATATAACCCTCAGTTGTATAAAGTTGAAAATATGCTACCATAAAAACCTTCAATCAGATTTAATAATGGCTTTTATAGCTCATGTTTTCATTTCCTTGTTAACCATTTCTTGACTTCTTTGTTGCATTAAGTACATATTTTCTAGTATTCAGTTAGATTAAAATGTTTGATGAAATTTCAGGAAGCTATACTTTCTTTGGAGAATGCATACCTTCCCAGGTGACAGGGTCAAATGTTGCATGAACCTAGGCTGATTCATTTATGTTCCTAAACCACACATTTGACTTCAGATATTTTTGCTATAATATGTACATATACCATACATTTACAAATACTATATATTTACATATACTATATTTGTGGTTCATGTTATGAATAATGTCAGCTATATTTTATATATAAATGAAGAGATTTGTATATTTACATGTATAATAATTCATATTTATATGTGTCTATGAAGAGATTTGTTAGAGTGGACAGCCTTTTAAAAATAGAGTCCAAAAAGCCTTCTTTGGGTATAACAATTATAGGTAGATAGTACTTTTTTTTTTTTTTTTTTTTTTGAGATGGAGTCTCACTCTGTCGCCCAGGCTGGAGTGCAGTGGTGTGATCTTGGCTCACTGCAAGCTCCGCCTGCGGGGTTCATGCCATTCTCCTGCCTCAGCCTCCCGAGTAGCTGGGACTACAGGCGCCCGCCACCACGCCCGGCTAATTTTTTTGTATTTTTAGTAGAGACGGGGTTTCACCGTGTTAGCCAGGATGGTCTCGATCTCCTGACGTCGTGATCCGCCCGCCTCGGCCTCCCAAAGTGCTGGGATTACAGGCGTGAGCCACTGCGCCGGCCGGCAGATAGTACTTTTAACATCATTAGCATTTTCTCCAACAGTATGATAGATGCTGTAGAACTAAATGGCAGTTTATTTAATGCTTAAAGAACTATAGTGCATTTCAGAATATGTAGGGATTATGTGTTCACAGCTAACATAATATTTATTGTTTCTGAGAAAGTGAAGATTAAGTGAAAGGAGGCTGGGTGACAGAGTGAGACTCCTTCACAAAAAAAAAAAAAGTCAAAGGAAAATCATCCGTAACATTGATGTCAGGACGTCTCAAAGTCAATGTAGATGGCAAAATGAGTTTTTCCATAGGATGTTAATAATCCATGAAAAGTACTCTTATGAATGTTAATACAGCTCACAAATATGAAACAATAGGATTACAAGCTCCTTAAAGCTTTTCTCCAAGACTAAGATTATATATCTGGAATTTGTATTTTGTGGTTCCACTTTTCCACTTTCAAATTCTTTATCCATAGGTATGTCCTATTTATTTTTCATTTATCATTTTGTGTGTGTATGTGTAGTTAAATCCAATGGATCAAGGAAGGAGATGAATGATAATTATAGATTCTGTATATTACTGAGTACTTATGCTAAGCATTTTTCATTCCTTATCTAATTGAAAAAAATTCTATTAGCTCTTAATCTTTCATAGCTGCTACACATTATTTCTCTTGTAGACTTTGGTTCTTAATATTTGTTTAACCATGCTGTTATTGGACTAGTTTGGGAAATTTTTTCCAGTAGAAGATACCAGTGCTTCTATCTAATTTAGATCTGTATATTCAGTAGTGACTAGATGGTTTTCTTGATATTTATTTGTTGAGTTGTACTGAAAAGGAATGAATGAGTTTTCTTTTATTTTTTTTGAGAGGGAGTCTTGCTCTATCGCCCAGGCTGGAGTGCAGTAGCACAATCTCGGCTCACTGCAACCTCCGCCTCCCTGGTTCAGGCGATTCTCCTGTCCCAGCCTCCTGAGTAGCTGGAATTACAGGCACGCACCTCCATGCCTGGCTAATTTTTGTATTTTTAGTACAGACGGGGTTTCACAATGTTGGTCAGACTGGTCTCGAACTCCTGACCTCATGGTCCGCCCACCTGGGCCTCCCAAAGTGCTGGGATTACAAGCATGAACCACTGTGCCCAGCCATGAGTTTTCTTTTTAAAGTATAATAAGAGATCAAAGTGCAGGAACTGCTGAGAAGACACAGTAAAATGGAGAGGAACATAGGCAAAACTAGGTGGTTTTCCTCATTGAATTTTGTAAACATAGTGTGGTTTGTTTATTGGTCATTCATGTGGCATGTTTCTCATTTTATATCTTTTAATGTGCATAACTACTAATAGGTAATATTTATTGAGTACTTATGATATGCCAGTTTTGGTGCTTTGAATAGGTTATCTTGTTTAAACTTCATGCCAGTGCTATAGTAAATGCTTATGGTGCCCATTTTATGTATGACAACGCTGAGGCTTAGAGAGGTTAAGAACTTGAAAATGGTGGCTTGAGCCAGGTGGTGAGGTGACGTGCACCTGTATTCCCAACTGCTTGGAGCTGAGGTGGGAGAATCGCTTGAGCCCAGGAGTTCCAGGCTAGCCTGGGCAACATGGCGAGGATGTCCCAAAAGAAAAGAAAGAAAATTGTAGCTTTGTATTTAGGCAACCTGACACACATTCTTACCTACTAAAGTGTATAATAACTTGCTCCAGACTGTTAAAAATATTTGCGATGCTAATATTTAATGATCTGATTTTTCTTTTGCAGATTACTTAATGTTATGGCAACCCCACGGGGGAGGACAAAGAAAAAAGCATCTTTTGATCATTCTCCGGATAGCCTTCCTTTGAGGAGCTCCGGTAGGCAGGTAGTGTTCATTTATTCATTCAACAAGCCTTTTTTGAGCGTGCAGAATTACTGATTGGGACTGGAGAATTAGAGTTGAAAAGATTACTCCAGCCCTCAAGTTGCTTGTATTCTAGGGGAGAAATTCTCAGTATGGTCATAACACAGTGTGATAACATGATAGAATATAGAAAATAGAAGCATTATCTGGCAGAGGGAACTGTAAGTATAAAGGCGTAGAGTGTGAATCAGCATAGGATGTTCAGAGAATCACGGCTGTGTGGTTGCTTCCAGAGTGTGAGGCTGGGGCCAGATCATGCCTGGCTTGGATGTCATTCATAGGAATTTGGACTTCAGCTTGTAATTGGTTGAGTGCTATTGGAGGGTTATGTATAGGGCTTTTTGGGTAGGGCTTTTATTCTTTTAAAAGAAAAAATTGAACAATGTAATTCTTTCTCTATAATTTTTCTAGCTTTTTATTTAAAATACTGAGAGGGGGCCGGGCACGGTGGCTCACACCTGTAATCCCAGCACTTTGGGAGTCCGAGGCCGGTGGATCATGAGGTCAGGAGATTGAGACCATTCTGGCTAACACGGTGAAACCCCGTCTCTACTAAATATGCAAAAAATTAGCCGGGTGTGGTGGCAGGCACCTGTAGTCTCAGCTACTTGGGAGGCTGAGGCAGGAGAATGGTGTGAACCTGGGAGGTGGAGCTTGCAGTGAGCAGAGATGGCGCCACTGCACTCCAGCCTGGGCGACAGAGTGAGACTCCGTCTCAAAAAAAAAAAAAATACCGAGAGGGTATAACTGCTCTAAGTAAAGAAAGGAAAAAAAAATCTCAATTTGGGGAATGACTTGTTTTTTTTTTTTTTTTTTTTTTTTTTGACTCATGTCACTTTTTTTTTTTCTCCCCCAGACAATCTCCACTGTCCCCCAGGCTGGAGTACAGTGACACAATCGTGTGTGCCACAATGCCTAGTTGATTTTTTTTTATTTTTAGTAGAGACAAGGTCTCGGTATGTTTCCCAGGCTGGTCTTGGACTCCTGAGCTTAAGTGATCCTTCCACCTCAGCCACCCAAAGTGCTGGGGATTACAGGCATGAGCCACCACACCCAGCTGATGTCACTTTTTTCTAAGAAAGACTCATATGAATTTAGTTCTTTGCTTAGACATCTGTTGTTAAAATGCTATTTCTATATCCCTAGCAAGTTAGTAAATTACTTGCATAGTGCAGTCACCAGGAAATTGCTGTATTGTCATCCCTAACCTACTGCCACGATGTTTTTGACCTTCATGTTTAGAACTCAGATGTGATTTCAGTAGTGAACCTTCATCCTTAGTCATTTTGCCATCATCAATGAAATTTTAACATCAGCTGTGACTCCCTTAGGCGAAGAAGAAAGCAACAGAGACAACAGATGAGGATGAAGATGGTGGGTCAGAGAAGAAGTACAGGAAATGTGAAAAGGCAGGCTGTACGGCAACATGTCCTGTGTGCTTTGCGAGTGCTTCTGAAAGGTCTGTTTAGATGTGTGTCTTGGCCTCCCATTTCTGCATGTGAGAAGTTCTTTGTGGAAACATCATCCTTGAAGATAGTTTTCCTAAAGATAGATACAGATACTATAAGTCATCTAATCTAATACTAGAGACATTGCCCAGACATTCTGTACACACCACACCCTCCTCAAGGCCCTCCCTACTTATCCCTAGCCTACTGGGAGAGGCCACACCCATGTCAACTTTGCAACACAGTGTCCTCAAATCCAACCAATCATATCTACCTCTCCAAGAGTTGAGGGTGGGATGGTGTATGTCGTGGTGAGACAGAGAGAACTCATGAGCTCTCCGTAGACACCAGCATTTGTTTACTTTTCGTTGTGTTTTTCTCTCTCATATAACATGCTGCCTCTTCCCATACGCACATACAGGTCTCATAGAAACTACAGCTAACTGCAGCCTTGCCGTTTTTATTGTGGGGTGACACAAGTATGACCTTATTTTTTTTCTTTTTTACTTCCAGCGGAAAATATTCAATTAAGGGTTAAGGTTCAATAAAATCGAGAAAACAAATCCTATTTGTTTTTAAACACAAAGAGGGCCAGGCACAGTGGCACACGCCTGTAATCCCAGCACTTTGGGAGACCGAGATGGGCGCATCACTTGAGGTCAGGAGTTCCAGACCAGCCTGGCCAACATGGTGAAACCCTGTCTCTACTAAAAATACACAGATCAGCTGGGCGCGGTGGCAGAAGCCTGTAATCCCAGCCACTCAGGAGGCTGAGGCATGAGAATCGCTTGAACCCAAGAGGAAGAGGTTACAATGAGCCCAAGATCGTGCCACTGTACTCCAGCCTGAGTGACAGAGCGAGACTCCATCTCAAATAAATAAAATAAAAATAAACACAAAGACATGGTGGTGATTGTGTTCATAGTGGCATGATTTTTCATTCTCTTGCTATATTATCAACTGTTTGACAAGTTATCTTTGCCAAATTGCCTGCTTGATGTTCAGATCTCAGCTGACCAGATTCCCTCGCTGTTCAGTACTGGGCCCCATGTTATTCTCTCATGTCCACATATGCAGCGTGCAGCAAGCACAGTGGCATCTGTCCTTTTGTGTCATAAAACCCTATCATTGCCCCAAGGAGTCTTCTTAAGACTGCTAAGCCCCAGGCAGCCAGCTTGGTTAGGTCCCATGGTCTAAGTCCCTGAATCCTTCCTGTATGTTATTATCTACTAGTAATCCATTCCTGTTTCCCCTGTCATTAGGGGGCTAAGTGGAGATAACGCAAAATGGGTTCATAGATGGTGCTTGCAAGATGTTTTTTAAAAAATGGGAGGAGAAATGTTTATTCATTACCAAAGCTATATGTTTTTCACTATTTTCAGATGTGCCAAAAATGGCTACACCTCCCGATGGTATCATCTCTCCTGTGGGGAACATTTCTGTAATGAATGCTTTGACCATTACTACAGAAGGTACGTTCACTAATTGTGTGAGGTTTCCCTGGAGAAGGGGACCGTGGCAGGGGCAGTGCGTGTGGTCAGCTGATTAAAGCTTAGTCCCGAGGCTGACTGCATTATTCAGCTCTTTCAGCCATGCCTGTGATGACTGTAACTTGGACAAGAACTTTGATGTTGTAGTTTGTGTGTGTGCATGTTTGTGTGTGTGCACACTCAGCGATCAAAAAATATCTGCCATGAAACAGTTTTCTTTTTCTTTTTCTTTTTCTTTTTTTTTTTTTTTTGAGGCAAGAGTCTTGCCTAGGCTGGAGTGTAGAGTCATAATTTCAGCTCACTGCAACCTCTAACTCCTGGGTTCTTTAGTAGAGATGGGGTCTCACCATGTTGTCCAGGCTGGTCTCAAACTCCTGGGCTCAAACGATCCACCTGCCTTGGCCTCCCAAAGTGCTGGGATTACAGGCGTGAGCCACTGCACCCGGCGAAACAGTTATTTCTTGAGTCTGAAAGTTCTGGAACATCTAGGAGATGTTGATTCTATTTTATTGTTTTCAATTTCATTCATTTGTGCTCTAATTTTTATTATTTACTTGTGTTTGCTTTAGGTTTAATTTTTTCTTATTTCTCTAGTTTCATAAATTAGTAGCTTCAATTACTTATTTTTAGATCTTTCTTCTTTTCCAATAAATGCGTTTTTAAATGCTATAAATTTCCACCCAAGTGGGTTGTGATATTTCACAAATTTTGACAACTTTTATTTTAATTTAGTTCAAAATATTTTTAAATTTCCATTGAGTTTTCCTTTTTGATCTGTAGGTTATTTAGAAGTAAATTGTTTAATTTCCAAATATTTGGGACACCTCCAGCAATTTTTCTGTTACTGATTTCTAGTTTAGTTCAGTAATGGTCTGAGAATATTACTTTGTATGATTTCTGCGTTTTAAATTTGTCAAAGTTTGCTTTATGGCCCATAATGCAGTGTATCTTGGTAAATGTCCTGCATGCAGTGGAGAAAAATGTGTATTTTGCTATTGTCAGGTGGGTCTATCAGTGTCAACTAGACCAAGTTGATTGATAGTGCGGTTCAGGTCATATATATATCGATATATATATATGATATATCTATATATGATATATCTATATATCATATATCGATATATATATGATATATCGATATATGATATATCTATATATCATATATCGATATATATATATATCGATATATGATATATCTATATATCATATATCGATATATATCATATATATATTGATATATATATACACGCACACACACATACATACATCTTTCTGATTTACTCCTACCTGATCTTTCAATTACTAAGAAAAGTGTCTTAAAGTCTGCAATTATAATTGTCTCCTAACATTTCCAACTATAATGCAGGTATGTCTATTTTTCCTTTCAGTTCTATACATTTTTACCTCATGTATTTTTTTTCTTGAGATGGAGTCTCGCTCTGTTGCCCAGGCTGAAGTGCAGTGGTGCGATCTCGACTCACTGTAACTTCCACCTCCTGAGTTCAAGCCATTCTTCTGCCTTAGCCTTCCAAGTAGCTGGGATTACAGGCGTGTGCCACCGCACCTGGCTAATTTTTGTATTGTTAATACAGACGGGATTTCATCATGTTGGCATGGCTGGCCTTGAATTCCTGACCTTGGGTGATCTGCCTGCCTCAGCCTCCCAAAGTGCTGGGATTATAGCACTTTGGTGGTGGCTCAAGCCACCACGCCTGGCCGTCATGTATTTTTAAACTCTGTTGTTAACATTGTACATCTAACATTGTTGTGGATTCTCTCAAAATTGACCCCTTTATGTAATATCCCTTGTCTTCTTATCCCTGATAATATTCATTATTCACATAAATGTGGCTGCCTCCGCTTTTTTAATGTTAGCATGATACAGCTTTGTTTCTTTACTTTTTACCTTTCTGAGTCTTTGTATTTAGAGTAGGTTTCTTTTCTTTTGAGACAGGGTCTCGCTCTGGAGTACAGTGGCGTGATCTTGGCTCACTGCAACTTCTGCCTCCTGGGTTCAAGTGATTCTTGTGCCTCAGCCTCCCGAGTGGCTGGGATTACAGGTGTGCGCCACCATGCCCAGCTAATTTTTGTGTTTTTAGTAGAGGCTGGGTTTCCCCATGTTGGCCAGGCTGGTCTCAAACTCCTGGCCTCACGTGATCCTCCCACCTAGTCCTCCCAAAGTGCTGGGATTACAGGTGTGAGCCTCCATGCCCCGCCTAGAGGAGATTTCTCGTTTACACATATAGTTTTTTTGTAATCCCACTGACAATCTGTCTTTTAATCTGTATGTTTGTGCTATTCATGTTTTAAGTGATTGTTGGTATAACTGGATTAAAATATCTTGCTAGCTGTTTTCCATATGGTGCATTTTATTCTTTTTCCCCTTCCTCTGCCTTCTCTGATTTTTTTTTTTTTTTTTTTGAGACAGAATCTTACTCTGTCCCCCAGGCTGGAGTGCAGTGGCGTAATCTCGGCTCACTGCAAGCTCTGCCTCCTGAGTTCACGCCATTCTGCCTCAGCCTCCCAAGTAGCTGGGACTACAGGTGCCCGCTACCACACCTGGCTAATTTTTTGTATTTTTAGTAGAGACGGGGTTTCACTGTGTTAGCCAGGATGGTCTCGATCTCCTGACCTCGTGATCTGCCCGCCTTGGCCTCCCAAAGTGCTGGGATTACAGGCATGAGCCACCGCACCCCGCCAACTTCTCTGATTTTAATTGAGCATTTTTATGATTGTATTGTATTTCATCTACTGATATAATTTTTAATGGCTGCCCTAGGATTTACTACATACATTAAAAAATATTCTAGGCCAGGCGCAGTGGCTCACGCCTATAATTCCAGCACTTTGGAAGGTTGAGGTGGGCAGATCTCTTGAGGTTAGGAGTTCGGGACCAGCCTAGCCAACATGACAAAACCCCGTCTCTACTGAAAATACAAAAGTTAGCCAGGCATGGTGGCGGGTGCCTTTAATCCTAGCTATTTGGGAGGTTGAGGCATAAGAATCCCTTGAACCCAGGAGGAGGAGGTTGCAGTGAGCCAAGATTGCGCCATTGCACTGCAGCCTGGGTGACAGAGCGAGACTCCATCTCAAAAGAAAATTTAAAAAAATAATAAATAAAAATATTCTGAACCGGTTCCAGCTACTTGGGAGCCTGAGGCAGAAGGATCGCTTGAGCTTAGGAGTTCGAGGTTGCAGCACACCATGATTCATGATTGCAGCTGTGAACAGTCACTGTACTCCAGCCTGAGCAACATAGCAACACCCTGTATCAAGGGGAAAAAAAAGAAAAAAATTTAATTTCTCTTTCAAATAACACTATGCCTTTCTTAGTTTTAGATACTAAAACTGACAAGAATATACCCCTTCTGACAGCCTGTTTTATGGGTGCCATAATAACTTTCTCTACTTTTATAACAAGGCTAGTTAAGTTTGTTACATAAGATTTACTAACCTGCCTCCTGTTTTGAAAAACCTGATTGCTTATAGCAATCGATATATTAATTGATATATTAATTTTTCTTGTTTTTCAGCCATAAGGATGGATATGACAAGTATACTACATGGAAAAAAATATGGACTAGCAATGGCAAAACTGAACCTAGTCCCAAAGCTTTCATGGCAGACCAGCAACTCCCCTACTGGGTAAGGAGAATGATGCTCTCCGTCTGTGAAGTATTTGTGGAGCCAAATGCAAGAGGAATGGATGAAAATGCTATGTTTAGAAAATCTCTTATTACATTTATTGTTCTTTCTATGACTATTAAAGCAAATATTTTTTATTTTTATAGAAAGCTGAGATATTTCAACATAGTATAAAAGAGGAAACTAGGCTGGGTGTGGTGGCTCATACTTGTAATCCTAGCCCTTTGGTAGGCTGAGGTGGGAAGACTGCTTTGCGCCCAGCCTGGGCAAAGTGAGACCCTATGTCATAGTAAGACCCCATCTTTACAAAAAAAAATTTTTTTTCAAGTAGCCAGGAGTGGTGGCAGGTGTCTGTAGACCCATCTACTCATGAGGTTGAGGTGGCGGAATTGCTTGAGCTCAGGAGTTCAAGGCTGTGACGAGCTATGATTACACCACTACACTCCAGCCTGGGTGACAGAGTGAGAGGCTGTCTCAAAAAAAAAAAAAATTGTTTTAAAAAAGAAAAAACTAAAGGCTCACCACCAGCTGGTGATAGTCATTGCTGAGCTTGGTACATAGCTTTTTGATCCTTTTTTTCTTTTCATATTTTTGTCTGTTTAAACACAATTTCATGCTTTATATACATGTACTGATTAGGTTTAAAATCAGGCTTCAGATACGATTTTTGTAATGTTTAGCTTTTTAAAAATTAATTTGGGCCAGGGCTGTGGCTCACACCTGTAATCCCAGCACTTTGGGAGGCTGAGGTGGGCAGATCACAAGGTCAAGAGATCAAGACCATCCTGGCCAACATGGGGAAACCCCGTCTCTACTAAAAAAATACAAAAATTAGCCAGGTGTGGTGGCGCAACGCCTGTTGTCCCAGCTACTCGGGAGGCTGAGGCAGGAGAATCGCTTGAATCCAGGAGGTGGAGGTTGCAGTGAGCCGAGATTGCGCCACTGCACTCCAGCCTGGTGACAGAGTGGGACTCTGTCTCAAAAACAGAAAAAAAAACTGACCTCATATTCTTTTTTCATTTAGTCATTCTTTGAAAATATATTTTCATTATTGCATATATTGTTGAAATATACCACCATTTAATAAATGATTTGCTATTTTTTTTTCTGAGACAGGGTCTCCCTCTGTTGCCCAGGCTGGAGTGCAGTGTTACAATCTTAGCTCACTACAACCTCCACCTCCCGGGCTCAAGTGATTCTCCCGCCTCAGCCTCCCTAGTAGCTGGGACTCTCCGCACACGCTACCATGCCCAGCTGACTTTTGTATTTTTTGTAGAGATGGGGTTTCACCATGTTGCCCAGGCTGGTCTTGAATTCCTAGGCTCAAGTGATCCACCTGCCTCAGCCTCCCACAGTGCTGGGATTACAGGCGTGAGCCACCACGCCCAATTTTTTTTAAAGATGGGATTTTGCTCTGTTGCTCAGGCTAGAGTGCAGTTGTGGGATTATGACTCATTGCAGCCTCAGTCTCCCAGGCTCAAGTGATCCTCCCACCTCAGCCTCCAGAGCAGCTGGGACTACAGAGTGCACCACCATGCCCAGCTAATTTGTTAATTCTTTATAGAGACAGGGCTCTATGTCTTGCCCAGGCTGGTCTCAAATACTGGACTGAAGCAATCCTCCCACTTCAGCCTCTCAAAGTGTTAGGATTACAGGCGTGAGCCACTGTACCCGGCCAATTTGCTAATTTAAAAAATATTATAAGTAATGCTGAGCTTTGTGCACGCTTAAAAGATTTTTTCATTGAAGTAAAATTCGTATAACATAAAACTAACCATTTTAAATTGTGCAGTTCAGTGGCACTTAGTATATTCACAATGTTATGCAATTAACACCCCTATCTAATTCCAAAGTATTTTCATACCCACAAGGGAAGCCCTAATTCTTGCTACCCCCGGTTCCTGGTAACCACTGATCTGCTTTCTGTGTTTATGGATTTGTCTGTTTTGGATGTTTCATATGAATGGAATCATGCAACATGTGACCTTTTGTATCTGACCTTTTTCACCTGACGTAATGTTTTTGAGCTTCATATCCATTGTAGGATGTGTCAGTACTTCATTCTTTTTTATGGGTGAATAATATTCCATTGAATGGATATGCCACAGTTTTTTTAAGCATTCGTCTATTGATGGACATCTAGATCATTTCAAGCGTTTAGCAATTGTGAATAGTGCTGCAGTGAACATTCTTGTAGAAGTATTTGTTTGAATACCTGCTTGCAATTCTTGGGTATGTACCTAGAAATATAATTGATAGATCATATTTGGTAATTATATGTTTAACTTCTTGAGGGACCTCAAACTCTTTTCCATAGTTGCTGTACCATTTTTCATTCCTGTCTGTAGTGTATGAGGGTTCTGATTTTTCCACGGGTTTGAAGTGGTATCTCATGGTGGTTTAATTTGCATTTCCCTAATGACTAATGCAACCTTTCGTATGCTTGTTGTCCATTTGTGTATCTTTGGAGAAATATCTGTTAACATCCTTTGCCCATTTTTGTTTTGTTTTGTTGTCTTTGAGATGGAGTCCTGCTCTGTCGCCCAGGCTGGAGTGCAGTGGTGTGATCTTGGCTCACTGCAACCTCTGCCTTCTGGGTTCAAGCCATTCTCCTGCCTCTGCCACCTGAGTAGCTGGGATTATAGGTGCGTGCCACCACCCTGGGCTAATTTTTGTATTTTTAGTAGAGACAGAGTTTCATCATGTTGGCCAGGCTGGTCTTGAACTCCTGACGTCAGGTGATCTGTCCGCCTCAGCCTCCCAAAGTGCTGGGATTTCAGATGTGAGCCACCTTGCCCAGTCTTCCTTTGCCTTTTTTTTGTTTGTCTTTTTGTAGTTGAGTTGTAAGAATTATATATATAAAAAAAAATTTGTTTTTTTTTTTTTTGAGACAGAGTTTCGCTGTTCTCACCCAGGCTGCAGTGCAATGGTGCCATCTCTGGCTCACTGCAACCTTTGCCTTCCGGGTTCAGGTGATTCTTCTGCCTCAGCCTCCCAAGTAGCTGGGATTACAGGCACCAGCCACCACGCCTGGCTAATTTTAGTAGAGTTGGGGTTTCACCATGTTGGCCAGGCAGGTCTCAAATTCCTGACCTCAGGTGATCTGCCTGCCTCAGCTTCCCAAAGTTCTGGGATTATAGGCGTGAGCCACCGTGCCTGGCCTTTTTATATGTTTTGGATACTAAACCCTTATTAGATCTATGATTTGCAAGTATTTTTTCCTATAAGTTGTTGTCTTCCTTTGGTAGAGCCCATTGATGCCCAAAGGTTTTTAATTTTGAGGAAGTTCAGTTTATCTGTTTTTTTTCTTTTGTTGCTGTTGGTGTTATCGCTTATAATTCGTTGCCAAATTCGAGGTCATAAAGGTTTACTTTGTTTTCTAAGAGTTCTGTTGTTTGAGTGCTTACGTTTAGGTATTATTTTATCTATTTTGAATTAATATTTGTATATGGGTAAAGTAGGGTGTCTAACTTCATTCTTTTGCATGTGGATATCTGCATGCTTTTAAAAAATAAACTTTATTTTGGAATCATCTTTTTAAAATTATTTGTTTATTTATTTTTTTGAGATGGAGTCTTGCTCTGTTGCCCAGGCTGGGGTGCATTGGTACGATCTCGGCTCACTGCAACCTCCACCTCCCAGGTTCAAACGATGCTCCTGCCTCAGCCTCCTGAGTAGCTGGGATTACAGGCATGCACCCCCAAGCCCAGCTAATTTTTTTTATATTTTTAGTAGAGATGGGGTTTCACCATGTTGGCCAGGCTGGTCTTGAGCTCCTGACCTCAGGTGATTCACCCACCTCAGCCTCCCAAAGTGCAGGCGTGAGACACTGCACCAAGCCTGGAATCATTTTAAATTTACAGAGTTGCTAAGATAGTACAGAGAGTTTCCGTATATTCTTCATGCAGCTTCCCTTAATGTTGTCATCTTACATACCATGATTATTTGTCAAAGTAAGAAATTAACTCTGGCATAGTACTAATAACTGTAGACTTTATTTGAATTTCATCAGTTTCTTCACTAATGTTCTTTTACTGTTCTAGGATCCAACGCAGCATGCCACATTGCATTTAGTATGCATGCTTTTTGACTAACTGAAAGTAGATTTCAGTTTATTTTATGCTGATTTTTTTCTTTTAGACAGTGTCTCGGTCTGTTGCCTGGGCTGGAGTGCAGTGGTGTAATCTCAGCTCACTGCAGCCTTGACCTCCCCAGGCTGAAGCTATCCTCTCACCTCAGCCTCCTGAATAGCTGGGACTACAGGCATGCACCACCGCACCTGTCTGCTTTTGTATTTTTTGTAGAGACGGGGTGTCACTATGTTGCCCAGGCTAGTCTGGAACTCCTGGGCTCAAGCAGTCTGCCTGCCTCAGCCTCCTAAAGTGCTGAGATTACAGGTGTGAGCCACCATGCCTGGCCCTGATTGTTTCTTTAGGTTAGAGCTGGAAAACCTTTCTCTTTTTTTTTTTTTTTTGAGACGGAGTCTGGCTCTGTCTCCCAGGCTGGAGTGTAGTGGTGCAATCTCGGCTCACTGCAAGCTTCGCCTCCCGGGTTCACGCCATTCTCCCGCCTGAGCCTCCTGAGTAGCTGGGACTACAGGCGCTCGCCACCACACCTGTCTAACTTTTTGTATTTTTAGTAGAGACAGGGTTTCACCGTGTTAGCCAGGATGGTCTGGATTTCCTGACCTCGTGATCCGCCCGCCTCGGCCTCCCAAAGTGCTGGGATTACAGGCGTGAGCCGCTGCGCCTGGCCTAGAAAACCTTTCTGACAACAAGACTCAGATCCCCTTGGTACTTTCCTCACCCTGAGGAAGTATTAAATCAGAAGTTATCCTAATGGGGTGAAAGTGAATTATATGGATGATGGTGATGCAAGGAGGAGAAAAAATACTTAGGATTGCTAACAAGTTGGAGAAGATGACCAAGTGGTGGAGGATGGAAATGGTAGCTGAAGATTAGCTCACTTGTTCATCTTGACTTGATACTTCCCATCTAGGTTCAGTGTACAAAACCTGAGTGTAGAAAATGGAGGCAGCTTACCAAGGAAATCCAGCTTACTCCACAGATAGCCAAGACTTATCGATGTGGTATGAAACCAAATACTGCTATTAAGGTATGTTCTATTTTTGCTTTCGAGTTAATTGATATATTAATGTAGTCAGTAAATAGTAATGGTGCATGTTTTTCATGTACTGTGTTGATCATTCTGTCAAGGGTGTATTTGCGTGCATGTAATAGAACCCCAACTATAATGGCTTAACCAATTCAGGATTTTACTTTTCTGTCATTATAAGCAGTTAAGAAATAGGCTGTCCAGGGTTGGTTTTGTTGCCCAAGGAAATCTCTTTGTAGTTTCCACTCCAGCCACCTCTAGTCTAACTTCCATCCTCAAGGCCACAAGGTAGTTGCTACACCACCAGTCATGTGTCCAAATCCTAAGCAGAAAAGGGGGAAAGGTCAAAGGGTAAGAGGGGAGTATCAGCTGAGCCTGTCCCTCTTTTCCTGGGGGAATCAGGAGCTCTCCTGGAAGTTCCATCAGTAGATTTCTATTTATATCTCATTGGCCAGAACAGGATCATGCAGCTACTCTGGTTTTAATTTTTTTACTAGTTTTGGTTTGTTTTGTTTTTATATAATGATATTGATACCATAAATGCAGCTTCCCTAACTACAGTGAGGACAGAGGACGAAAATATTTTACAACTGAGGATGTTGCAACACTAAACAAAACCAGATCCTATTAGTGAGGAAGAAAAGATTAATTGATATGCTTGGCAATTAGGAATCAGCCATCGTTGTTATAATGTTCCTTTTTTGAAATTTGGCAATTACTTACTGTTCAAAAACCTATTATTATTGCTTTAGTGCGTTAAGGGTGTTAGTCTACACAAATGCCACTGGTACCTGCAGTACATTAAAGAATATTAGGAATCCTTTTAATCTCAGAAGTAAAATACTTTGTTTCTAGAAATTGAGATAAAATTCACATATTATAAAATTCACCCTTTTGAAGCATACAATTGAGTGGCTGTGGTGCAGGTTGAGCACCCTAGTCTGAAAATCTGAAATGTTCCAAAATCTGAAACTTTTTGAGCTCTGAGATGATGCTCAGAGGTTCTGCTGAAAGGAAATGTTCATTGGAGCATTTCAGATTTTCAGATTAGGGATGCCCAACCGGTAAGTATGTTGCAAACATTCCAAAATCCAAAATCCAAAATCCAAAACACTTCTGGTCCCAAGCATTTCAAATAAGAGAAATTCAACCTGGGATTCAAAATATAAACGTCATATTTTTATAATGCCTGGGATTCAGTAAAAGCCTGGGATTCAAAATATAAACATAATATTCTATTTCATTATAATAAACTATATAGTTTATTTTCTGTGCCTGGCCTGTTCGTTTCTTATGAATAAAAATATATTAGGAGTGGCTGGGTGCGGTGGCTCACACCTGTAATCCCAGCACTTTGGGAGGCCAAGGCGGGCGGATCACAAGGTCAGGAGTCCGAGACCGGCCTGGCCAACATGTTGAAACCCTGTCTCTAGTAAAAATACAAAAATTAGCCGGGTGTGGTGGCACGCGCCTGTAATCTCAGCTACTCGGGAGGCTAAGGTAGGAGAATCACTTGAACCTGGGAGGCGGAGGTTGCAGTGAGCTGAGATCATGCCATTGCACTCCAGTCTGGGCAACAAGAGTGAAACTCCATCTCAAAAAAAAAAAAAATGGGAGTGTAATCAGTGAGTTATATCATAAATTTATGTTTAATGTTTGCAAAACTACCAAATGTCTTTCCATGGTTGTGCCATACTACAACATTTTGTAGTGTTACTCATTTTTAGAAAATTTAATTATAGCCGTTCTAATGGGTATGTACTAGTATCATTGTAGTGTTAGTTTGCATTTCCCTAATAACTGGTGATCTTGAGTATATTTTCATATGCTTATTGGCCATGCATTCCTCTTTGGAAAATGTCTGATCAAGTTTTTTTTAAATTGGGTTTTATTGATTTGTAGTTCTTTATGTAATCTGGATATAACTGGGTATTTTGAATCTTTTTTTCCCCGTTTGTGTTAAGCCTTTTCATTTTCTGAATAGGTCTTTTATGAGGAGTTTTCCATTTTGAAGTGTAGTTTATTCACTTTTTCACTTATGCTTAGAACTTTTTGTGTCTTTTCTGAGAAATCATTGGTTACCTTTCACCTTGTAAACATACTCTGTGGTTTCTTCGAGGTGCCTTATAGTTTTCATCTTTACTTTTAGATCACTAGCTCAAGTTTATTTTTGTTTTTGATGTGAGAGGTAGGCCAACATTCAATTTTTTTCCATACAGATATTTAGTTGTTCATTACTATTTGCTAAAAAGACTGTATTTTTCACTTTGTATTATCTTAGCACCATTATTTTATTTTATTTTATTTTAGACGGAGTCTTGCCCTGTTGCCCAGGCTGGAGTGCAGTGGCTCGATCTCAGCTCACTGCAACCTCTGCCTCCCAGGTTCAAGCGATTCTCCTGCCTCAGCCTCCCAAGTAGCTGGTACTACAGGCACACACCACCATGCCTGGCTAATTTTTGTATTATTAGTAGAGACAGGGTTTCACCATGTTGGCCAGGCTGGTCTCGGACTCCTGACCTCTTGATCCGCCCGCCTTGGCCTCCCAAAGTGCTGGGATTACAGGCATGAGCCACTGCGCCTGGCCCTATCTTAGCACCGTTATAAAAAAATCAATTGGCTGTATGTGTGTAGGTCTGTTTCTGGACCCTGTTGCATTAATCTGTTTTTTACCCAATGTTCTGCTGTCATGATTATTGTATCTTTATAGTAAGTCTTAAAATCAGGTGGTATACATTCTTCCAACTTTTTTTTCGTTTTCAAAATTGTTTTGGCTATTCTAGGACCCTTATATTTCCATGTAAATCTTATTATCAACTTCTTAGTATCCAATAAAAAGCCTCTGGGTTTTTTATTGGAATGCATTGAATCTATGGTTCATTTGGAGGAGAAGTGACATCTTTACATTTTTCAGTCTTCTAAGGGGTTGGCAAATGATGGCTTATGGGCCAAATCTGGCTGATAACTATTTATTTTTATTTTTCTATAGGTTATTGGGGTACAGGTGGTGTTTGGTTGTGTAAGTTCTTTAGTGGTGATTTGTGAAATTTGGTGCACCCATCACCCGAGCAGTATACACTGCATGCTGTTTGTAGCCTTTTATCTCTTGCCCCGCTTCTACTCTTCTCCCCAAGTCCCCAGAGTTCATTGTGTCATTTGTATGCCTTTGTGTCCTCATAGCTTAGCTTCCACGTATCAGTGAGAACATATGGTGTTTGGTTTTCCATTCCTGAGTTACTTCACTTAGAATAATAGTCTCTGATCTCATCCAGGTTGCTGCAAATGCCGTTAATTCATTCCTTTTCATGGATGAGTAGTATTCCATCATATATACATATGTATGTTTGTATGTACACATACATACGCACACACCACAGTTTCTTTATTCACTTGTTGATTGATGGGCATTTGGGTGGATTCCACAATTTTGCAATTGTGAACTGTGCTGCTATAAATATGCATGCGGAAGTATGTTTTTTGTATAATGACTTGTTTTCCTCTGGATAGATACCCAGTATTGGGATTGCTGGATCAAACGGTAGTTCTACATTTAGTTCTTTAAGGAATCTCCACACTGTTTTCCATAGTGGTTGTACTAGTTTACATTCCCACCAGCAGTATAGAAGTGTTCCCTGTTCACTGCATCCACACCAACATCTACTGTGGTTTGATATTTTGATTATGACCATTCTTGCAGGATTAAGGTGGTATCACATTGTGGTTTTGATTTGCATTTCCCCAATCATTGGTGATGTTGAGCATTTTTTCGTATGTTTGTTGGCCATTTGTATATCTTCTCTGAGGATTGTCTATTCATGTCCTTAGCCCACTTTTGATGGGGTTGTTTTTTTCTTAATGATTTGTTTGAGTTCGTTGTAGATTCTGGATAGTAGTCCTTTGTCAGATGTATAGGTTGTGAAGAAATGCTCCCACTCTCTGGGTTGTCTGTTTACTCTGCTGACTGTTCCTATTGCCCTGCAAAAGCTCTTTAAAGTCCCAGTTATTTATCTTTGTTTTTATTGTATTTGGATTTGGGTTCTTGGTCATGAAATCCTTGCCTAAGCAAGTGTCTAGAAAGGTTTTTCTAGTATTTCTTCTAGAATTTTTGTAGTTTCAGGTCCTAGATTTAAGTCCTTAATCCATCTTGAGTTGATTTTTGTGTGAGATATGAGGATCCAGTTTTCTTCCCCTAAATGTGGCTAGCCAATTATCCCAGCACCATTTGTTGAAAAGAGTGTCCTTTCCCACTTTATGTTTTTGTTTGCTTTGTTGAAGATCGATTGGCTCTAAGTATTTGGGTTTATTTCTGGGTTTTCTGTTCTGTTTCATTGGTCTATGTGTCTATTTTTATACCAGTACCATGCTGTTTTGGTGACTATGGCCTTATAGTATAGTTTGAAATCAGGTAGTGTGATGCCTCCGGATTTGTTCTTTTGCTTTGTCTTGCTTTGGCTACTCGGGCTCTTTTTTGGTTCCATATGAGTTTTAGAATTTTTTCTAGTTCTGTGATGAATGATAGTAGTATTTTGATGGGGATTGCTTTTAAGATTGCTTTTGGCAATATGGTCATTTTCACAACATTGATTCTACTCATCCATGAGCATGGGATGTGTTTCCATTTGTTTGTGTCGTCCGTGATTTCTTCCAGCAGTGTTTTGTAGTTTTCCTTGTAGAGGTCTTTAGACTCCTTGGTTAGGTTTATTCCTAAGTATTTTATTTTATTTTATTTTATTTTGCAACTATTGGTAAAGGGGTTGAATTCTGATTTGACTCTCTGCTTGGTCGCTGTTGGTATAAAGAAGAGCTACTGATTTGTGTACATTAATCTTGTATCTGGAAACTTTGCTGACTTCTTTCATCAGTTCTAGGAGCCTTCTGGAAGTCCTTAGGGTTTTTGGGGTAAATGATCATATCATCAGCAAATAGTGACAGTTTGACTTCCTCTTTACCATTTGGATGCCCTTTATCTCTTTCTCTTGTCTGATTGCTCTGGCTAGGACTTCTAATACTATGTTGAAGAGGAGTGGTGAGAGTGGGCATCCTTGTTTCGTTCCAGGTCTCAGAGGGAATGCTTTCAACTCTTCCGCATTCAGTATTATGTTGGCTGTGGGTTTGTCTTGGATGGCTTTTATTATATTGAGGTATGTCCCTTGTATGCCGATTTTGCTGAGAGTTTTAGTCATAAAGGGATGCTGGATTTTGTCCAGTGCTTTTTCTGCATCTATTGAGATGATCATGTGATTTTTGTTTTTAATTCTGTTTATGTGGTATATCACATTTATTGACTTGCATATGTTAAACCATCCCTGCATCCCTGGTATGAAACCCACTTGATCATGGGGGATTATCTTTTTGATATGTTGTTGGATCCGATTAGCTAGTATTTTGTTAAGCATCTACATTAGCTAGTATTTTGTTAGTGTCTATGTTCATCAGGAATATTGGTCTGTAGTTTTCGTTTTTGGTTGTGTCCTTTCCTGGTTTTGGTATTAGAGTGATGC
Source organism: Pongo pygmaeus (assembly GCF_028885625.2). NCBI lineage: Eukaryota > Metazoa > Chordata > Mammalia > Primates > Hominidae > Pongo > Pongo pygmaeus. Next base: position 18,161,156 of record NC_072378.2, read on the forward strand.
TGGCTTCATAAAATGAATTAGGAAGGGTTCCCTCTTTATCTTGTGGAATAGTGTCAAAAGGATTGGTACCAGTTCTTCTTCGAATGTCTGGTAGAATTCTGCTGTGAATCTGTCTGGTCCTGGACTTTTTTTGTTGTTGTTAATCTTTTAATTACCATTTCAATCTCGCTGCTTGTTATTGGTCTGTTCAGGGTATCTAATTCTTCCTGATTTAAGCTAGGAGGGTTGTATTTTTCCATGTCTTCTAGGTTTTCTAGATTATGTGCGTAAAGGTGTTCATAGTAGCCTTGAATGATCTTTTGTATTTCAGTGATGTCAGTTGTAATATATCTTTTTTTTCTTAATGAAGTTATTAGGATTTTCTCTCTTCTTGGTTAATCTTGCTAATTTTCTATCAACTTTATTTATCTTTTCAAAGAACCAGCTTTTTGTTTCATTTATCTTTTGTATATTTTTTTTGTTTCAATTTCATTTAGTTCTTCTCTGATCTCGGTTATTTCCTTTCTTCTGCTGGGCTTGGGTTTGGTTTGTTCCTGTTTCTGTAGTTCCTTGAGGCCACACCTATTTATTTATTTATTTATTTATTTTATTTTTAATTTTTAAAATTTTCTGTAGTGACAGGGTCTTGCTATATTGCCCAGGCTGGTCTTGAACTCTTGGCCTCAAGTGATCCTCCCTTCCCAGCCTCCCAAAGTGCTGGGATTACAGACGTTAGCCACCGCACCTGGTACCACACCTGTTTTGTAAATACGGTTTTAATTGGGACATAGCCATGCTCATTCTTGCTCCTGGTACCACACCTGTTTTGTAAATAAAGTTTTAATTGGGACATAGCCATGCTCATTGTTATGTATTGGCTGCTTTCATGCTACAATGACAGTATTTGTGACAGAGCCCAGAATATTTACTCTGTGGTTCCTCACAGAAAATGTTTCCTGACCCCTTTTCTGACCCATGGGCATGGTATCTTTCTCCATCTTTTTAAGTTTAATGTCTCCCAACAGTGTTTTCTAATATTCACTGAGGATATCTTTTGTGCCTTTGTTCAGTTTATTTCTAGATACTTAATTTTTTTTTCCTGTAATTGTAGATAAAATTGATTGATTGAATGATTTTTTTGTTTTGGACGGAGTCTTACTCTGTCATCCAGGCTGGAGTGCAGTGGCACCATATTGGCTCACTGCAACCACCATCTCCTGGGTTCAAGCAATTCTCCTGCTTCAGCCTCCCGAGTAGCTGGGATTACAGGCACCCACCACCAGGCCCAGCTAATTTTTTTACATTTTTAGTAGAGACGGGGGTTTCACCATGTTGGCCAGGCTGGTCTCGAACTCCTGAACTCAGGTGATCTGCCTGCCGTGGCCTTCCAAAGTGCTGGGATTTCAGGCACGAGCCACCGCGCACGGCCTATTTTTTATTACTTATTTATTTTTTGAAACGGAGTCTCGCTTTGTCACCAGGCTGGAGTGCAATGGCACGATCTCGGCTCACTGCAGCCTCTGCCTCCCAGGTTCAAGCAATTCTCCTGCCTCAGCCTCCTGAGTAGCAGGGACTACAGGCACACATCACCATGCCTGGCTAATTTTTTGTATTTTAGTAGAGACAGGGCTTCCCCATGTTGGCCAGGCTGGTCTGAAACTCCTGACCTCGTGATCTACCTGCCTTGGCCTCCCAAAGTGCTGGGATTATAGGCGTGAGCCACTGCACCCGGCCGATAAAATTTATTTTTAACTCCATTTTCAAGTTGTACACTGTTGCAACTATATAGAAATAAAATTGACTTTTGTATATTGGCCTCATACCCAGAGACTTTGTTAACTTCACTTACTAAGTTTCATAGATCTTTTCATAGATTCCTTTGGGTTGTCTGCAAATCAGTCATACAAACAATGATGATTGTCTACAAACCTCTTCTCAGTCTTTTTGCCCTTTTTCTTGCCTTACTACATTGGTCAGGACCACCAGTGATAGTGTTCTATAGAAGTGATGAGAGCAGACAACCTTGCCTTGTTCCTGACTTCAGGAGGAATGTGTTCAGTATCATATACAGTGTTGGCTATAGCTCTTAGTAGACATTCTTTATGAGATGGAGCAGTCTCCTTTTCTTTTCGCAGCAGTCTCCTTTTCTTTTCCTAATTTGCTGATAACTTTTTATGATGAATAGATGTTGGCTAATAGTTTTCCTGCGTCTTTTATGATGACCATTGCATTTTCTTCTTTAAGCAGCAAATGTAATGAATTATACCAATTTGGGAATGTTGAATCAATGTTGCGTTCCTGGGGAAAAAAATCCACTTGTTTTTAATATGTTGTTCTTTTTATGTATTCCCAGATTTGATTAAATTTTGTTAAAGATTTTTGCATCTTTGTTTGTCTTGGATACTTTATTACTTTCCTTTCTTGTAATAACCTTGTCAGGTTCTGCTTTCAGAGTTATGCTAGCTCTGTGAATCGAGCAGTATATCCTCTTTTCTATTTTGTTTGTCGTATAAGTTTGATATTACTTCCTTTTTTGTATTTGGTTGTCTCCCAAGCCAGAATACAGTGGCATAATCCTGGTTCACTGCAGCCTTGACTTCCTGGGCTCAGGTGATTCTGCCACAGTAGTCTCCCGAGTAGCTGGGACTACAGGTGTGTGCCACCGTGCTTCACTAATTTTTGTATATATATATATATTTTTAATAGAGACGGAGTTTTGCTGTCTTGCCCAGGGTGAGGCCCTTGATAGATTCTGGAACTCAACTTTAAGAGTTGAAGGCCTCTCTGAGAAGAGGAAGAGGAAAAAAAAATGGGAGGGAGCTTACATGAGGGCGTGAGCAGTTCATTTCCAGGCTGCCTGGCTGCACTGATGGGAGCTGGGAACTGAGCAATGAAAATAGCATGAACATGTGAGGCAGACGGGAGCGTGTCCAGCTTGCAGGAACAATGTCTTGGTTGCACTAAACTTAATTAACTACCTGTGTCCCAGATTACTTGACAATGAAAAGTTGACTCAGTGGCATTTCATTATAATATTTAAAGGCAAGTTCAGCCAAGCAACAATAAAAAATAGCAGACTATTTTAATAGATTGTATTTTTTGAGCCATTTTCACTCAGCCTGGGTATGCGATGATTCTGAAAGTTGTTTCAGACAATTTTTTAAGATTTTGGATGATTTGTGTAATATTATAGTAATCAATACTAGCTGTGATTTTGTTGTTGTGGTTTTGTTTTGTTTGAGAAGGAGTCTCGTTCTGTTGCCCAGGCTGGAGTGCAGTGACGCCATCTAGGCCTACTCCAACCTCCGCCTCCCAGGTTCAAGCGATTCTCCCACGTCAGCCTCCCGAGTAGCTGGGACTGCAGGTGCTCACCACCACGCCCAGCTAATTTGTGTATTTTTAGTAGAGACGGGGTTTCACCATGTTGGCCAGGCTGGTCTCGAACTCCTGATCTCAGGTGATCCACCTGCCTTGGCCTCTGAAAGTGCTGGGATTACAGGCGTGAGCCACTGCTCCCGGCCACTCTAGCTGTGATTTTTACATTTTGTTTTGTGCTTTGACTAAACTGTAATTGGAGTGATCCATAATCTCACCTCTCTTTTACTTGCCGACAATTGAATGGACAACTTTGACTTTACTAATTGTTCAAATTATGCCTTGCTTTTTGTTTTTTAAATTTTTTCTTGGGTGGTGGTTGTCACTTTCAATTTGTCTAAGTACTTTTTGAAAACATGAAGGTTTTCTGTAGAACACTTTTAGACGAATGATATATGTTCATTATTGAAAAATTCCAGCAATATAGAAAAGAACAAAGATAGCAGAAAAAAAATCATGCAGTCATCATTGTGAAATAACCATCGCTGAGTGAGATTCATTCAAGAGTATCTATATAGTGTACCTCCGTGTGTATACAGGGAGAAGGCCTGATCGACAGATAGCTTCCTGTTAAGGAATAGTACTATACACGCTTTTTTTTCTAAGTTGGTTGTGTTTAATGTAACATCAATTTAAAATAAGAAAAGGAAGCCAAAATGAAATAAGAAATTGTTGAACATAAAATATTTCTTTATCCCAAGAAATAAGTTTCTAAAAACTCTCTAAAAAGTTAAGAAAATATGAGAATAAGAAGTGGGAATCAGTTGGGCGCAGTGGCTCATGCCTGTAATTTCAGCCCTTTGGGAGGCTGAGGCAGGAGTTTGAGACCAGCCTGGGCAACATGATGAGACCCTGTCTCTACAAAGAATACAAAAATTACCTGGGCCTGGTGACGTGCTCCTGTAGTCCCGGCTACTTGGGAGACTGAAGTGGGAGGATCCCTTGAGCCCATGAGGTCAAGGCTTCAGTGAGCCAAGATCGCACCACTGCACTCCAGCCTAAGTGACACAGTGAGACCCTGTTTCAAGAAGAAAGTAAAAAAGTTGAAATCACTCTAACTTGAAAAAAAAAAGAACAAACTTCATGTTTCAATTTTAGATGATATTGGTCAACACCCTGCTATGAAATCAGAAAAAATAAATTATATAACACTTCCTTTTCTTCTCTCCCAATTTTTGTTATGGTTTTGTTTTTTGTTTAGTTTTCTTGGCGATTTTGTTAATTATTTTCTATAACTGTATTCCCTCCATTGTTTACTCTCACTTATATGTTTATGTAGATTTACTGCTCTCTGTAATTTCTTTTACCATAGTTCCCTGTATTTTTTTGTTTTGATTTGAAACCTGGTTGGCTGTATTTTAACATCAAGCATTTTTTTCCAGGAGGGCCTCAGAGGTGTCAGATTCCTTACATTTTTGAAAACTTAATTACTTTTCTTCTCACCTCACCTTAGTTAAAGCCTTTATAGTCTTTTTAAATTCCAACTTCTATGGATAATATCAAATATCTTCCCCCAACCCCAGTCGCCCTCCTTTGAGATCCCTTCATCTTATTGTTCCAGTATGAATCGATTACTCTCCATAACCTGAACTTTTGAAATATTAATTTAAATTATATTTATTGACCCTGAGTAATTTTGGTTTTCAGCGTGGTGTGCTGTTAAGAAGAAAGTCAGTGAAGGTTTATTTGTAGAATAACATGAAAAAGAACAATTGACAACTTTGTACACTGTTTTTGATTTTGCGCTTTCTCATTTAATATGTCTTAAAAGATGTGTCCATATAAGTATATAAAGATCTCTTCTTTTCTTTATTTTTATTTCATTCTTTTTTTTTTTTTTTTTTTTTGAGATGGAGCCTTGCTCTGTCACCCAGGCTGGAGTACAGTGGCATCCTTTTAGCCCAGTGCAGCCTCAAACTCCTGAGTTCAAGTGATTCTCATCCAACTCAACCTCTCACCATAGGCACACGACCATGCACAGCTAATTTTTTTTAATTTTTAATTTCTTTGTAGTGACAGGGTCTTGCTATGTTGTCCAGGCTGGTCTCAAACTCCTGGCCTCAAGTGATCCTCCCACCTTGGTCTCCCAAAGTGCTGGGATCACAGGTGTGAGCCACTGTGCTCAGCCCTTCTTTCTCTTCAATGGCTGTCTAATAAGTAGTCCAGTGAACAGTCGTCCTGTGTTTAATTTAGTGCTATTGAAGGGCATTTAGGTTACTTTTAAACGTTTACTGTTCCTGACTATGCTTTAGTGAAAAGCTTTCTATCTGTGCTATTTTTGAGTATATTTGTAAGATCAGTTCCTACAAATGAAATTTCTGTATCAAAGGGTAGATGCTGTTGTTTTAATATGAAATATGTTATAGACACAAAGAATTATAATTTGTTTGTAAAGAGGAAAGAATGAAAGCAAACACTGGTGTACCTCCCTACTACTCAGTTGAAGAAACAGCACTCCCAGTGGCTTTGTCCCTCCATCCAGTGTGCTTCTCAGTAGTAGTTATGCTTCCTCTCCTTCCCTTTCAGGGGTAAACAATGTCCTGAATTTTGTGGGTTTTTTTTTTTTTTTTTTGAGACAGAGTTTCAGTCTTGTTACCCAGGCTGGAGTGCAATGGCGCAGTCTCGGCTCATTGCAACTCCACCTCCCAGGTTCAAACGATTCTCCTGCCTCAGCCTCCTGAGTAGCTGGTGCCTGCCGCCACACCTGACTAATTTTTTGTATTTTTAGTAGAGACGGGGTTTCATCACATTGGCCAGCTTGTCTCGAACTCCTGACCTCAGGTGATCCACCCACCTCGGCCTCCCAAAGTGCAGGGATTACAGATGTGAGCCACCGCGCCCGGCCCTGAATTTTGTCTTTCTTACTCCTTTGCTTTTTGTTACGGAGTTAATATATATTTCTGAAACCCTAAGTAACATAAGTTTTGCATATTTTTATACTGGTTACAAATTATATCACAATTGTTTATATTCCTCTTTAACTTGCTCTTTTCACTCAACATTAAGGTTTTGGAGATGCATCCACGTTGATGCATCTAAAACTTTGATGTGTTAATACCAAAGAGTAGTATTACATTGTGTGAACCTACCTTGGTGTATCTATTCTTGTGTTCATGAATACAAGGGCTGTTTCTAGTTTTTGGCTGTTACATACAAATGCTACTGTGAGCATTCTTGCCTGGCACAAGGACAAGAATGTCTGAAATACAGTCCAAGGACTAGAACTGCTAGGCCATATGGTATAACAATCTTGTTTATTTAGGCAACTTTTCTTAGTGAAATATACAAACAGAAAATGCACAAATCAAAATGCATAGCTCAATGAATTTTCACCAAGTACTCATTTAGCTGGCTCCCAGGAAAGAAACTGAACACACACCCGCCCCTTAGAAGCCCCGTGTCACTTTTAATCAGTCTTTAACCCTTGCTCCCCTAGAGTAACTACCTACTTTTCTGACTTACAATCATGCAGTTTTGTTTTGTTTTGTTTTTTTGCTTGCTTTTAAGTTTTACATGAATGGTATCCTACACTATGATTGTTCTAGCTTTTTTTTTTTTTTTTTTTTTTTTTTCTGGAGACGGAGTCTCGCTCTGTCGCCCAGGCTGGAGTACAGTGTTGCGATCTTGGCTCACCGCAACTTCCGCCTTCCAGGTTCAAGCGATTCTCCTGCCTCAGCCTCCCAAGTAGCTGGGATTACAGGTGTGCACCACCACGCCTGGCTAATTTTTGTATTTTTAGTAGAGACGAGGTTTCACCATGTTGGCCAGGCTGGTCTCAAACTCCTGACCTTAGGTGATCCACCCACCTCAGCCTCCCAAAGTGCTGGGATTACAGGCATGAGCCACTGCACGTGGCCTGTTTTAGCTTCTTTTGCCCAACATTGTTTGTGAGATGTGTCCATGTTGTATTGTGTGGTCGTAGTTTGTTTTCATTGCTGTGCAGCATGCCATTGTTTGACTTTAATACAATTTGAGTGTCCATTGTACTGTTGATGACCTTTGGGTTGTTTCTAGCTTTTTTCCTTTTTTTTTTTTTTTTTTTTAGACAAGGTCTCTGTTGCCCAGGTGGAGTGCAGTGGTGCTAACACAGCTCACTGCAGCCTCAACCTTCTGGGCTCAATCAGTCCTCCCACTTCAGCCTCCCGAGTAGTTGGAAGTACAGGTGTGCACCACCAAGCCTGGCTGATTTTTGCAATTTTTGTAGAGATGGTGGGGGAGGTCTCTCTGTGTTACCCTGGTTGGTGTTGAAACCCTAGGCTCAAGCGATCCACCTGCTTTGACCTCCCAAAATACTGGGATTACAGGCATGAGTCGCTGAGCCTGGCCAGTTTCTAGCTTTTTTTGAATACAAATAATGCTCCTTTGAACATTTTGTAATACTTTTGTTGGTGCAGATATACAAGAGTCTCTCTATGGAAAATATAACCCAGTTAGAATTGCTGGATGTGTCATATGTATTTTCAGTTATAAAAGATGATGTCAAATGATTGTGCATTTTAAATGTCGTATTTTGTCACCACCCTTCGTGGTTGTTATCTGCCTTTATTTTCCACCAGGAACATCCTTATGAGAGTGCCTGTCTCCTCACACCCTCACTTTTTTTGTTGCTTTGTTTTGTTTTGTTTTTTCGATGGAGTCTCGCTCTGTTACCCAGGCTGGAGTGCAGTAGCGCAGTCTTGGCTCACTGCAACCTCCACTTCCCGGCTCCTAGTGATTCTCCTGCCTCAGCCTCTCCAGTAGCTGAGATTACAGGCACCCGCCAGCATGCCTGGCTAATTTTTATATTTTTAGTAGAGACCGTTTTTCACTGTTTTGGCCAGGCTGGTCTCAAACTCCTGACCTTAAGTGATCCGCCCACCTTGACCTCCCAAACTGCTGCTCGACCTCCCAAAGTGCTGGGGTTATAGGCATGAGCCACAGAGCCAGGCCTCCAGACACTCTCATTTATACATTGTTTCATCAAAATGTTTTTGTTTGCCAGACTGATAGGTGAAAAGAGATATCTTATTAAAGATAAATGGATACCTGAGACTATATTTTATAAGCAACCCTAATTTAACACTTGGTTTTCTTTTGTAGCCTGAGACCTCAGATCATTGTTCCCTTCCAGAGGATCTAGTGAGTATTTCCGGATGGTGTGGATTGGGGTTAATTGTGCCTTTGATGATAAGTGTTATAAGGAAATGATAGTAACAGCTTCATGAATTTCTTTCTCTTTGGTTGCTGATCAGTGACTTTTTAATCTAACATGATAACTATATTATGAAAATGTTAGCAATAGTGATATTATGGGTAGTCCTGTCCCCAACTTAAAAAATAAAAATAAAGTTATATTGCTTTTCATTAAAAGGAAATGAAGAGAAAGACACAGCTCTCCTGCCTTGCTCTAGGGCTCAGGCTTGCTGTACTTGTTTTTCAAGGATGACTTTGTGACCTTTTCTCCACTTGAGTCCTCCTAAGAAAAGCACAAGAGGGCCACAATTTGATTGTCTTGGCCTGGATTCAGCTGCAGGAGTGTTCTTATGCATTCTGACCTCAGCATGTTGGCTTTGTCCTGTCCTCGCGCAGATATGGAAGGAGGAGCAGTACTTCCAGCTGGCAAAGCTGGTCACGTTTCCTCTGTCTTCATAAGACTCTGCTACCTGAGTTGACAAACTTCAGTGTACCATATAAGCAGATTCGGTGACTATTTCAGAAAAGAGGTTTTTAAATTTTGGGTTTCTTGAGTTTCTAGAATCCTGAGTCTTTCTGATTTTCAGTGATTCAGGATTGGATTGTTTTAGATGTCTGAAACTCAGGAACTAGGATAGCTTTTCAGGCAAAGACAGCATTGTCTTTTAGCAAATCTACTTTAAATCCATTCTGTTATATAAAAGGGTGTGTGTATGTGTATTAGTCCATTCTCATGCTGCTATAAAGAACTGCCTGAGACTAGGTAATTTATGAAGGAAAGAGGGTTAATTGACTCACAGTTCTGCATGGCCGGGGAGGCCTCAGGAAACTTACAATCATGGCAGAAGAGGAAGCAAATGTGTCCTTCATGATGGCAAAAGGGGAAAAGCCCCTTGTAAAACCATCAGATCTCGTGAGAACTCAGTATCAAAAGAACAACATGAGGGTAACCGCCCCCCATGGTTTAATTATCTCCTACCAGCTCCCTGCCATGACACATAGGGATTATGGGAACTACAATTCAAGATGAGATTTGAGTGGGGACCCAGCCAAACCATATCAGTATGTATATATGTGTGTGTGTACACACACGCACACTTTTTTTTTCTAGGCTCCAGAATAGACATTTTTTTTTTTCCGGAATTCCTGGAGCATAAGTGTCAGATTGCATTTAGAAAAGCCTGTCTGCCATGGATTGTGGCAGTGTTGCTTTAGAAGCCACATAGGCTTTCTTTTTATTTCAGTAGTCATCATGAGAAGGCTCTGATTTGATGACTCCATGTTAAGTCAACTCTGGAACAGTATCACATATTTGAAGACTGAAAATAACTGCTTTTGTTCAGTTCTACATTTGGCATCTTGTCTTGATGGTTGCAGTGTACTTTTCCCTCTGAAAGTTTTTTAGTAGCCTTTGGCAAAAAGCAGTCATACTTACTACTTGGGAGCATTATTTTTTATGCCCAGTTTCCCAGTTTTAACTATCTTGAGGTCCTAAGTTAAAGGCGGGGGGCTTGAATGATAGATGATTACTGAGCAGAGATACATTTTTCACATCAGACTTAAACGTAGGCTTGCGATCTAGTAAATGGGCACAGCTTTCAGACTCACCTGGCATTAGGGAGCTTATTTTGGGAGAGGGATAAGGGAGGCTGTTGCCATATGTCAGAAACAATTCTGTCTGGGAGACATTCTCGCCAGGTGTTATCAGCCCATTTTTGTTTCTACATCTGTGTGTGTAGAGCTCTGGAATAGAATTGTTAAGTCTGAGTGAGAAAAAGCATAGTGGGTTAAGGACAAGTGAAACGAAGAGAACCGTCTGTCCTTGGCAGAATCTGCATGTACATTTCTTGTCTGTCCTTGTCTCTCTTCTTCTTGTCTGGCCCACTGCAGAGAGTATTGGAAGTTTCCAACCATTGGTGGTACTCTATGCTCATCCTACCTCCTTTGCTGAAAGACAGCGTGGCAGCGCCCCTGCTGTCTGCCTACTACCCCGACTGTGTTGGCATGAGCCCCTCCTGCACCAGCACAAACCGTGCCGCTGCCATTGGCGATGCCAGCCCTGGGAAGCTGGAGCACTCCAAGGCTGCCCTCTCCGTGCACGGTGAGAGCCATTCCTGGGACTCCCTGCTTTCCATTCCCTGCTCTCCTCCCTGGGGAATGTATGAGTGAGCAAAATGCAAAGGATTTTTTTTAAATGTGCAGGCTGGGCACAGTGACTCATGCCTGTAATCCCAGTACTTTGGGTGGCCGAGGCAGGAGGATCCCTTGAGGCCAGGAGTTTGAGACCGGTTTGGGCAACACAGTGAGATCTCGTCTCTAAAAATAAATAAATAGATAAAAATTATTTTTAAAAATGTATGCGACCTATGATATAAAGCCCCTCATTATTTCATGGAAATGGTTGTACTGTGGATCAGTCGTATCATTTGTGTGTAGTGTGTGGTTAATTTTTCCTCAGTAATTTGGAAAACCTGCAACACTCATGAATTACCTACGGGACTTAATGAGTATTTATTTGGAAGTTGGATTGCTGTCTCGTTTAATGATAACATGAACTCTGACTTACTGGGAAAAAGTTTTCAACTTTATGAGCAGTCCTTTTTCTTCTGAGTCTTTCTGCCTCTAATTATTGCCACTGGTGATCCCAGCAAAATTACCTACTCTCAAAAAAACTGCAGAGCAGGCGTGCTTTTGATTATTTACTTTATTTTTTATTTTATTTTTTTGAGACAGAGTCTCGCTCTGTCACCCAGGCTGTAGTGCAATGGCACTATCTCAGCTCACTGCAACCTCCAGCTCCTGGGTTCAAGTGATTCTCCTGCCTCAGTCTCCTGAGTAGCTGGGACTCCAAGCACGTGCCACTACACCTGGCTAATTTTTTTTTTTTTCTTTTTGAGACAGAGTCTCACTCTGTCACCCAGGCTAGAGTGCAGTGGCGTGATCTTGGCTCCCTGCAACCTCCTCCTCCCAGGTTCAAGCGATTCTCCTGCCTCAGTCTCCCAAGTAGCTGGGATTACAAGCGCACACCACCACGCCTGGCTAATTTTTATATTTTTAGTAGAGACGGGGTTTCATCATGTTGGCCAGGCTGGTATCGAACTCCTGACCTCAAGTGATCCGCCCCCTTCGGCCTCCCAAAGTGCTGGGATTACAGACATGAGCCAGTGTACCCGGCCTGGTTATTTACTTTAAAGGCATCTTTAAAATTCTACATTAGAATTCTTGTTGTAAGAAACAAGAATTCTGGATTTCCTACGCCTGGACAGGAACAAATGGCATTTTTGATTACGCAAATAGATTTTTGCACTGTGGTCCTATCTTAAGGTTTTGTTGTTGTTGTTTACCAATAGCACTGAAATATAGATGTGGTGGAAATCAAAGCTAAAGTGGTAATTCCCAGGGTTAATGAAGATGTGATGAAGAGGCATTTGACTACTGTTAGGGAGAGTGTATGTTTACGAAGGAAGATTTGGCAGTGTGCATCAAAAACTTTTAAACAGAGACTCTTTGACCCAGCAGTGCTATTTCTAGGAATTTATCTTAAACAGCTAATCAAACGTAAATCCAAAGATAGGTACAAAGAAATTTCTTTTCACATTGCTTGTAATAGTGAAGTAATTGGATGAAATGTAATGCCTAGCAATAGGGAAATGGTTAAATAATAAGAAAATATTATGCAGCCATTGAATATGTATTTAGTGACACAGGAAAGTATTCATGATATTGTACACATTAAAAAGCAGGTTAGAAAAGGGCACTTTCATAACATTTTTTTCCAGTTTCATGAAGGCAAATATCTATTACATGAATATTCTGTTAATAGACACAGAAATAAGGATAAAGTGTACCCCTAAATGTAACTCCACTACTGACATAATCAGGGGTTAGCGATTGTTATTTACTTCTATGAACCTATTCATTTTATAGTCAGAAAAAATGCCATAGAGTTATTTTAGGCTGGGCACAGTGGCTCACGCCTGTAATCCCAGCACTTTGGGAGGCCGAGGCAGGCAGATCATGAGGTCAAGAGTTTGAGATCAGCCTGGCCAAAATGGTGAAAACCCGTCTCTACTAAAAAAAAATATATACAAAAAATTAGCCAGGTGTGGTGGTGTGTACTTGTAATCCCAGCTACTGGGGAGGGTGAGGAAGGAGAATCGCTTGAATCTGGGAGGCGGAGGTTGCAGTGAGCTGAGATTGTGCTATTACACTCCAGCCTGGATGACAGAGCAAGACTCTGTCTCGAGAAAAAAGAAAAAAAGTTATTTTAAAAACGTATCTCCATGAGGAGTGGGCATTCATTGGATACAGAATTTGTCTTACAAGATGAGAAAGTTCTAGAGATCTGTGCACAGCAGCATGAATGTACTTAACACTACTGAATTGTACACTTAAAAACAGATAAAAAGGCCGGGCGCCTGTAATCCTGGCACTTTGGGAGGCTGAGGCAGATGGATCATGAGGTCAGGAGATCGAGACCATCCTGGCTAACACAGGAAAACCCCATCTCTACTAAAAATACAAAAAAAAAAAAAAAAAAAAATTAGCTGGGCATGGTGGTGGACACCTGCAGTCCCAGCTACTCGGGAGGCTGAGGCAGGAGAATGATGTGAACCCGGGAGGCGGAGCTTGCAGCGAGCCGAGATCGCGCCACTGAACTCCAGCCAGGGCGACAGAGTGAGACTCCATCTCAAAAAAAAAAAAAAAAAAAAAGAAGATAGCTGGGCATGGTAGCTCATGCCTGTAATCCCAGCACTTTGGGAGGCTGAGGTAGGTAGATCACTTGAGGCCAGTACCTTGAAACCAGCTTGGCCAACATAGTGAAACCCATAGCTACTAAAAATAGAAAAATTAGCCGGATGTGGTGGCGAGCACCTGTAATCCCAGCTACTCAAGAAGCTGAGGCATGAGAATCGCTTGGACCCAGGAGATGAAGGTTGCAGTGAGCTGAGATCGGACCGCTGCACTCCAGCCTGGGCAACAGAGCAAGACACTATCTCAAAAAAAAAAAAAAAAAAATTAAGATGATAAATTTTATAGTATGCATTTTTTTTTACCACAATTAAAAATAAAATAATTTTTCCATGCTATGGAAATTAAAGTTGAGAATAGCGTGAAGAAAGAATGAGAAAGATACTTAATTTATGTATGTTTTGTCTAACTGGGTGGAGGAAGCAAAGGTATTTATGTAGGGTAGACAGTGGAGCTTGTCTAGGCTTACTTTTTGGTTTGCTTTTGCCCTTTAATTCTTCTGGATTTGGAAGTTACAGCTTGTAGGAGTTGCCCATTTGTGTTACCTATCAGTTCCAGGCATGAACCGATACTTCCAGCCTTTCTACCAGCCCAATGAGTGTGGCAAAGCCCTCTGTGTGAGGCCGGATGTGATGGAACTGGATGAGCTCTATGAGTTTCCAGAGTATTCCCGAGACCCCACCATGTACCTGGCTTTGAGAAACCTCATCCTCGCACTGTGGTATACTAACTGCAAAGTAAGTAAGGGCATGTTAGCCAATAGCACTGGACAGAGGTGGACCATATTGAAAAGGAGGGGATACTTTATCTGGGGATGGAAACTTTTACGCCAGGGTTTCTCAGCCTTGCCTCTGTTGACAATTTGGGCAGATAATTCTTTGTGGTGGGGACTGTCTTTGCACTGTAGGATATTTAGCAAGATCCCTGGCTTCTACCCACTAGATTCCAGTAATGCTTCCCACCTGTGAAAACCAAATATGTCTGTAGACATTTCCAAATGGGGACAGAATCACCCGTTGCTGAAAACCACCACTTTAGACCACACATAGTCAGAATGCTGACTCTCCAGTGATGAGTATAAGGTGCAAGGTTTGGTCCAAAGAGTTCCGGTGGCAATGGCAGGAGGGAAAAACATCAAAGATTGAATTACAAATCCTTGAGGACAGGAATTTTTATTCACCTCGGTGCCCTAAATCAACCAAGACCAGTACATTTCTTCTGTTGGGTCTAAATACATGTTAGGGCTGTCACACTGTACCCACCTTGAAAAAGGTGAAAATAAATTATGGGGCAGAATGGGAATACTAGCTAAAAAACAAAAAACAAAGGGGCTGGGTGAAGTGGCTCATGTCTGTAATTCCAGCACTTTGGGAGGCTGAGGCAGGAGGATCGCTTGAGCCTGGGAGTTCAAGACCAGCCTGGGCAACATAATGAGACCCCCATCTCTACAAAAAATTAAAAAATTAGCCGTGCATGGTAGCACATGCCTGTAGTCCTAGCTACTTAGGAGGCTGAGGAGGTCAAGGCTGCAGTAAGCCGTGATTGTGCCGCTGCACTCTAGCTTGGGTGACAGAATGAGACCCTGTTTCCAAAAAAAACCACAGAGATTCTCTTGACCCTAGCATTTTTCTGGTTTATTAATTTAATCATCAGTTTGCATCATTGCTGAATTCAGAACATTGTGCAAGACTGCCAAAGTGATCTTGACTAAAGAAAGATATGCCAGTTGCACCTTGGCATTTCACTGGATTAGAATCCAGAATGAAATGACATAACCTGATTAAGTTATGGCTGTTAATGCAACTAAATGAATTATAGCCAGGTGAGTAGGCTGTGCAACTTATTTTCCGACCAGTAGCCTTGAGATAGGTGCTCAGTAAACCAAACTCAACAAAATTGTGGTCAGAATTTCCTATAAGTAAATTATAAAGAGTGGTGGTGTGGCCCTGTAGTCCCAGCTACTTGGGTCACTGAGGCAGGAGGATCGCTTGTGCCTAGGAGTTAAAGACCAGCCTGGGCAAAATAGTGAGATCCCATCTCCAAAAAAAAAAAAAAAAAAAAAAAAAGCAAAAAAAAAAACCAAAGAAAAAACACAACAAAGAAACACCTTGGATTCATTTTTTTTTTTTTTTTTGGTCACATTTCTTTTTGTTTGACTTTGAAATTTGACTTATACAGGGGAAGAATCTTATAGAAGTCCTAAACTTATCCGGATCTATTTTAGTTTTTCATAAGATACAATTTATTGTGTATACCAGCCAGGTGCGGTGGCTCACGCCTGTAATCCCAGCACTTTGGGAGGCCGAGTTGGGTGGATTACGTGAGGTCAGGAGTTCGAGACCAGCCTGGCCAACATGGTGAAACCCTGTCTCTACTAAAAATACAAATAATTAGCTGGAGGTGGTGCCGGGTGGCCTTTAATCCCAGCTACTTGGGAGGCTGAGGCAGGAGAATCGCTTGAACCCAGGAGGCGGAGGCTGCAGTGAGCTGAGATCACACCATTGCACTCCAGCCAGGGCAACAAGAACGAAACTCCATCTAAAAAAAAAAAAAATTTATATACTTAATATAGTGGGAAAACATAAATATATTGGCTTTAAAAGAATCAAAGACTTTGAAATGTGTGCTTTCTTTTTTTTTTTGAGACACAGACTTGTTCTGTTGCCCAGGCTGGAGTGCAGTGGCACCATCACAGCTCACTACAGCAGCCTCGCCTTCCCAGTCTCAGGTGATTCTCCCATCTTAGTCTTCTGACTAGTTGGGACCACAGGCACATGCCACCATGCCTAGCTAATTTTGTTTTAGAGATGGAGTCTTGCTATGTTGCCCAGGCTGTTCTCAAACTTCTGGGCCTAAACAGTCCTCCTGGCTTGGCCTCCCAAAGTGCTGGCGTTACAGGCATGAGCCACCACACCTGGCCTTGAAATGATTTTTTTTAAACTTCATGAATACAAACAAATGTCTTATCTTCTGCAGCAATCCCAGCCAGTGTTGTATGTGTTATTTCTTGAATATTCGGTTCTGGTGGAGCTGGGGGTTGGTGACAAGGAGCAGAGGAGAGGCCTGGGGTGGTGCCTGTTTTTGTTACCTGATGCTGGGCAGAGGTGATGGCATCATTATCAAGGCCATGCCAAGGCTGGGTGAGCAGAGAAAGACAGTGTCTTTTTTTTTTTTTTTTAGACAGAGTTTCGCTCTTGTTGCCCAGGCTGGAGTGCAATGGTGTGATCTCAGCTCACTGCAACCTCCGCCTCCTGGGTTCAAGCGATTCTCCTGCCTCAGCCTCCTGAGTAGCTGGGATTACAGGTGTGCACCACCGCACCCAGCTAATTTTTTTGTCTTTTTAGTAGAGACAGGGTTTCACCATGTTGGCCAGGCTGGTCTCTAACTCCTGACAGCAAGTGATCCACCTGCCTCAGCCTCCCAAAGTGCTGGGATTACAGGCGTGCGCTACCACGCCTGGCTAAAATTTTTGTGTTTTTAGTAGAGATGGGGTTTCACCATGTTGGCCAGGCTGGTCTCGAACTCCTGACCTCAGGTGATCCACCTGCCTTGGCCTACCAAAGTGCTGGGATTACATGCTGTAAAGGTGCGAGCCACTGTGCCTGTCCTCCCTACCCCCCACCCATCTTATGAGTCATAAGAATCCAGCTTTTTCTGTGGTCAGTAGGATCAGCAGCCTGGATTTCGGTAGTGGCCTTTGTTGAGTCAGGAGTGTGATGTGCTCTGCCGCCATGCACCTGCTGCAGTCGTTCTTGCTCAGGGAAAACCGACATGATAAAGTGTAAATCGCTATGTCTTCCTGTTGTCTCCTTCTTTTTCCCCACTGGGCAAACTTCCCTTTGTTCTTACTGTCTTAGTGATAAGTGATGGATTTGAATAACCTGGAGAATTTTTTTTTTTAATTATTGTGGTTAAATACACATAACATAAAATTTACCATATTTTTTTCCTTCTTATTTTTTTTTAAATGGAGACAAGGTCTTGCTATGTTGCACAGGCTGGTCTCCAAGTTTTGGGCTCAAGTGATTGCTCCTCTTGCCTCAGCCTCCCAAAGTGGTGGGATTACAGGCATGAGCCACTGTGCCCAGCCCCATTCTATCTTAACCATTGTAAAATTTACAGCTCAGTGGCATTAAATACATATATAATGTATAACCATCACCACTATCTAGTTCCAGAACTTTTTCATTATCCCAAGAGGGAACCCTATACCAAATAAACAGTCTTTTCTCATTTTCTCCTGCTCTCAGCCCCTGGCAACCACGAATCTATTCTCTATCTGTATAGATTTGCCTGTAGTAAATATTTCCAGTAAATGGAAGCATATGTGTGGCCTTTTATGATTGGCTTCTTTCACTTGGCATAATGTTTTCAAGGTTTATCCATATTGTAGCACATGTCAGAACTTCACTCACTTTTATAGCTGAATAATATTTCATTGTACATATCACATTTTGTTTCTCCATTCATTCATTGATGGGCTTTGAATTGTTTCCACCTTTTCCCTATTTGAATACTGCTGCTGTGAACATTTTGTTTGAACACCTGTTTTCAGTTCTTTTTGGTGTATACTAACGATTGGAATTACTGGATCGTATGGTATTTTAGGTTTAACCTTTTGAGGAACCAAAAAAAGTTTTAAACATTAATTGGTTTGCCTTTTAAATTGAGAAATTTAAACATTGTATATATTTATCGTGTACAATCTGATGTTTTGAATACATATATATATGTTGTGGCCAGGCACAGTGGCTCATGCCTGTAATTGCAGCACTTTGGGAGGCCGAGGTGGGTGGATTACCTGAGGTCAGAAGTTTGAGACCAGCCTGGCCAACATAGTGAAACCCTGTCTCTACTAAAAATACAAAAAACTAGCTGGGCTTGGTGGCAGGCGCCTGTAGTCCCAGTTACTTGGGAGGCTGAGGCAGGAAAATCATTTGAACCTGGGAGGCAGAGGTTGCAGTGAGCTGAGATTGCGCCACTGCACTCCAGCCTGGTGACAGAGTGAAACTCCATCTCAAAAAAAAAAAAGAAAAGAAAAGAAAAAGAAAATATATATACATTGTGGAATAGCTAAATTGACCTAATTAACATATGCCTTACATCACATAGTTACCTTTTTTTGTCTCTGATAAAACTCTCTCCATGATATTCAAGTATATAATACATTGTTATTAACTATGTATTGTAGTTACCATGTTGTAAAATGGATCTCCTGAAATTATTCCTCTTGTCTAAACTGAAATTTTGTGTCCTTTGACCAACATCTCCCCGCTATTCCCCCTCCCCTCAGCCCCTGGTAATGCTCATTCTACTTTCTGCTTCTGTGAGTTGGGTGTTTTTAGATTCCACATGTGTACGTGAGATCATGCGGTATTTGTCTGTGTCTGGTTTATTTCACTTAACATAATGTCCTTCTGGTTCAACTATGTTGTCACAAATGACAGGATTTCCTTTTTTTCTTTTAAGGCTGAATAGTATTCCATTGTGTGGATATAGCACATTTTCTTTATTCATCCATCAATGGACTCCAGGTTGATTACATATCATGGCAGTTGTGATAATGCTGCAATGAACATGGGAGTGCACATCTCTCTTTGACGTGCTGATTCATTTTATTTGACTACCCCACAGTGGGGGTTGCTGGATCATATGGTAGTTTTATTTTTTAGTTTTTTGAGACACCTCCATACTGTCTTCCATAATGACTGTACTAATGTACGTTCCACCAACAGTGAATAAGGGTTCTTTTTTCTCTTCATCATTTGTTTCCTTTTGTCTTCTTTGATAATAGCCATTTTAACAGGTGTGAAGTAATTTTCATTGTGGCTTTAATTTGCGTTTCCTTGATGATGAGTGATGGTGAGCAGTTTTTCATATATACTTGGCCTTTTGTACCTTTGGGTTCCACATCTTGAAAATATTTGGGAAAAAAAATGGATGGTGGCATCTCTACTAAACACTATACAGACTTTCCTTGTCATTATTTTCTACACAATATTATGTAACAACTATTTACATAGCATTTACGTTGTATTCGGTATTATAAGTAATCTAGAGGTAGCGTAAAGCATGCTGGAGTCTGTGGGTAGATTATATGTAAATATTATGTCATTTTACATAAGGGACTTGAGAATCTGTGGATTTTGGTCTTCTCAGGAGGATTCTAGAACCAATCTCCTCCTGGAAACCAGGGAGGACTGTACCTGTTGGCCATTTGAGCATCTGCTTTTGAGAAATGTTGATTCAGATCTTTTACTTGTCTTTTATTTATTTATTTATTTATTTTTTTTTTTTTTTTTTTTTTTTTTTTTTTTTTTTACTTTTTTTTTTTTTTTAAATTTATGAAGTATTTATTGATCATTCTTGGGTGTTTCTCGGAGAGGGGGATATGGGAGGGTCATAGGATAATAGTGGAGAGAAGGTCAGGAGATAAACACATGAATAAAGGTCTCTGGTTTTCCTAGGCAGAGGACCCTGCGGCCTTCTGCAGTGTTTCTGCCCCTGGGTACTTGAGATTAGGGAGTGGTGATGACTCTTAAAGAGCATGCTGCCTTCAAGCATCTGTTTAACAAAGCACATCTTGCACCGCCCTTAATCCATTTAACCCTGAGTTGACACAGCATATGTTTCAGAGAGCATGGGGCTGGGGGAAAGGCCATAGATCAACAGCATCCCAAGGCAGAAGAATTTCTCCTAGTCAGAACAAAATGGAGTCTCCTATGCCCACCTCTTTCTACACAGACACAGCAACAATCTGATCTCTCCTTCCTTTCCCCACACTTCCCCCCCTTCTCTTCAACAAAACCGCCATCGTCCTCATGGCCCGCTCCCGATGGTCGCTGTCTCTTCGGAGCTGTTGGGTACACCTCCCAGACAGGGCAGCCGGGCAGAGGCGCTCCTCACCTCCCAGACAGGGCGGCCGGGCAGAGGCGCCCCTCGCTTCCCAGACGGGGCCGCCCGGGCAGAGGCGCTCCTCACTTCCCAGACGGGGCCGCCCAGGCAGAGGCGCTCCTCACTTCCTCCCATACCGGGTGGCAGCCGGGCAGAGGCGCTCCTCACCTCCCAGACGGGGCGGCCGGGCAGAGGCGCTCCTCACTTCCCAGACCGGGCGGCCGAGCAGAGGCGCTCCTCACTTCCCAGAGGGGGCGGCCGGGCAGAGGCGCTCCTCACTTCCCAGACCGGGCTGCCGGGCAGAGGCGCTCCTCACTTCCCAGACGGGGTGGCCGGGCAGAGACGCTCCTCACTTCCTCCCAGACGGGGTGGCGGCCAGGCAGAGGCGCTCCTCACCTCCCAGACAGGGCGGCCGGGCAGAGGCGCTCCTCACCTCCCAGACTGGGCGGCCGGGCAGAGGCGCTCCTCACTTCCCAGACTGGGCGGCCGGGCAGAGGCGCTCCTCACCTCCTAGACGGGGTGGCCAGGCAGAGGCGCTCCTCACTTCCCAGACGGTGTGGCGGCTGGGCAGAGGCGCTCCTCCCTTCCCAGATGGGGCAGCCAGGCAGAGGCGCTCCTCACTTCCTCCCAGACGGGGTGGCGGCCAGGCAGAGGCGCTCCTCACTTCCCAGAGGGGGCGGCCGGGCAGGGGTGCTCCTCACTTCCTCCCAGATGGGGTGGCGGCCGGGCAGAGGCACTCCTCACCTCCCAGACGGGGCGGCCGGGCAGAGGTGCTCCTCATCTCCCAGACGGGGCAGCCGGGCAGAGGTGCTCCTCACTTCCTCTCAGACAGGGTGACGGCCGGGCAGAGGCACTCCTCACCTCCCAGACGGGGCGGCCGGGCAGAGGCGCTCCTCACCTCCCAGACGGAGTGGCCAGGCAGAGGCGCTCCTCACTTCCCATATGGGGTGGTGGCCGGGCAGAGGCGCTCCTCACTTCCCAGATGGGGCAGCCGGGCAGAGGCGCTCCTCACTTCCTCCCAGACGGGGTGGCGGCCAGGCAGAGGCGCTCCTCACCTCCCAGACGGGGCGGCCGGGCAGAGGTGCTCCTCATCTCCCAGACGGGGCGGCCGGGCAGAGGTGCTCCTCATCTCCCAGACTGGGCAGCCGGGCAGAGGTGCTCCTCACTTCCTCCCAGACGGGGTGACGGCCGGGCAGAGGCGCTCCTCACCTCCCAGACGGAGTGGTCAGGCAGAGGCGCTCCTCACTTCCCATATGGGGTGGCGGCCGGGCAGAGGCGCTCCTCACTTCCCAGATGGGGCAGCCGGGCAGAGGCGCTCCTCACTTCCTCCCAGACGGGGTGGCGGCCAGGCAGAGGCACTCCTCACCTCCCAGACGGGGCGGCCGGGCAGAGGTGCTCCTCATCTCCCAGATGGGGCAGCCGGGCATAGGTGCTCCTCACTTCCTCCCAGACGGGGTGGCAGCCGGGCAGAGGCGCTCCTCACTTCCCAGAGGGGGCGGCCGGGCAGAGGCGCTCCTCACTTCCCATACGGGGTGGCGGCCGGGCAGAGGCGCTCCTCACTTCCTCCCAGACGGGGTGGTGGCCAGGCAGAGGCGCTCCTCACTTCCCAGATGGGGTGGCCGGGCAGAGGCACTCCTCACCTCCCAGACGGGGCGGCCGGGCAGAGGCGCTCCTCACTTCCCATACGGGGTGGCAGCCAGGCAGAGGCGCTCCTCACTTCCCAGATGGGGTGGCAGCCGGGCAGAGGCGCTCCTCATTTCCCAGACGGGGCGGCCGGGCAGAGGTGCTCCTCACTTCCTCCCAGACGGGGTGGCGGCCGGGCAGAGGCGCTCCTCACCTCCCAGACGGGGTGGCCGGGCAGAGGCGCTCCTCCCTTCCCAGCCGGAGTGGCCAGGCAGAGGCGCTCCTCACCTCCCAGAGTGGGCGGCCAGGCAGAGGCGCTCCTCACTTTCCAGAGTGGGCGGCCTGGCAGAGGCGCTCCTCACTTCCCATACGGGGTGGCAGCCAGGTAGAGGCGCTCCTCACTTCCCAGATGGGGCAGCTGGGCAGAGGTGCTCCTCACTTCCTCCCAGACGGGATGGCGGCCAGGCAGAGGCGCTCCTCACCTCCCAGACGGGGCGGCGGCCAGGCAGAGGCGCTCCTCACCTCCCAGACGGGGCGGCCGGGCAGAGGCACTCCTCACCTCCCAGACGGGGCGGCTGGGCAGAGGCGCTCCTCACCTCCCAGAAGGGGCGGCTGGGCAGAGGCGCTCCTCACTTCCCATATGGGGTGGCAGCCGGGCAGAGGCGCTCCTCACTTCCCAGACGGGGTGGCGGCCAGGCAGAGGCGCTCCTCACTTCCCAGATGGGGCAACCGGGCAGAGGCGCTCCTCACTTCCTCCCAGACGGGGTGGTGGCCAGGCAGAGGCGCTCCTCACCTCCCAGACGGGGCGGCCGGGCAGAGGTGCTCCTCCTCTCCCAGACGGGGCAGCCGGGCAGAGGCGCTCCTCACTTCCTCCCAGACGGGGTGGCAGCCGGGCAGAGGCGCTCCTCACATCCCAGACGATGGGCGGCCGGGCAGAGGCGCTCCTCACTTCCCAGATAGGGCGGCCGGGCAGAGGGGCTCCTCACATCCCAGACGATGGGCGGCCAGGCAGAGATGCTCCTCACTTCCTAGACGGGGTGGCGGCGGGGCAGAGGCTGTAATCTTAGCACTTTAAGAGGCCAAGGCAGGAGGCTGGTAGGTGGAGGTTGCAGCGAGCCGAGATCACACCACTGCACTCCAGCCTGAGCACCATTGAGCATTGAGTTAGCGAGACTCCGTCTGCAATCCCAGCACCTCGGGAGGCCGAGGCAGGCAGATCACTCGAGGCCAGGAGCTGGAGACCAGCCCGGTCAACACGGTGAAACCCCGTCTCCACCAAAAATACAAAAACCATTCAGGCGTGGCGGCGCGCGCCTGCAATCCCAGGCACTCGGCAGGCCGAGGCAGGAGAGTCACAGGAGCCCGAGGCAGGGAGGTTGCAGCGAGCCGAGATCATGGCAGTACAGTCCAGCTTCGATAACAGCGGGAGACCGAAAAAAGAAGGAGAGGGAGACCGAAGAAAGGGGACGGAGAGGGAGAGGGGGAGGGGGAGGGGGAGGGGGAGGGGGAGGGGGAGGGGGGGGGAGGGGGAGGGGGAGGGGGAGGGGGAGGGGGAGAGGGAGAGCTTTACTTGTCTTTTAAATGGATTGTTTTCCTGCTATTGTTTGAACTTCTTGGGACTTTTTTAAAAAAGCAGTTTGGTTTTATTTCCAAACACAGGAAGCTCTTACTCCTCAGAAATGTATTCCTCACATCATCGTCCGGGGTCTCGTGCGTATTCGATGCGTTCAGGAAGTGGAGAGAATACTGTATTTTATGACCAGAAAAGGTCTCATCAACACTGGAGTTCTCAGCGTGGGAGCCGACCAGTATCTTCTCCCTAAGGACTACCACAATGTAGGTGATTGTAGCTTTAGCGATAGCCTTGCCATTGATCAGGACAAACGCTAGTCTGTTGCTGTTAATAAATATAGTAAAAGCCACATTATCACCATAAAACTTACAGAAGCAAGGCTTTTGCAGAATGTGTTTCTCCTGAAAGGAGAATATCAAGCACTCTTTCCCTAGATTGTAGGGAAAAAGGGAAGGGAGTAATAAGACAAGTGCCACCACATTCTTTAGGAAAATAACTTTCTAAGGACATCAAAGAAATGTAAATGAACGAATTTGCTCTGCAGCTCCAGAACAACTAAAACAGGACATTGTTATCATCTGCTCTAATTGGAGTTTTGTTTCTTTTCTTTTTAAGAAATCAGTCATCATTATCGGGGCTGGTCCCGCAGGATTAGCAGCTGCTAAGCAACTGCATAACTTTGGAATTAAGGTAGGATTTTGGGGACATAGAGTTAGAACAGATGGTTGGCTGCTCCTTTTGGTCCAAATTTCTAAGATTTAGAAACCAGTTCCTATTTTTAGTGAAGAGTACTAAATACATTATATGTTTATATTAGGTCCTAGAAAAGTTATAAAACTTGAAATTGGTTTCATAAGAAAAAGGTAAATAGAAATTCTCACAGCTTTGGAGATAATTTTAGACTCTAATGAGCAAGTCAGGAGAAATTCTAACTTGGCATTAAAGTAGACATTCTTTTTTTTTTTTTTTTTTGAGACAGAGTCTTGCTCTGTCGCCCAGGCTAGAGTGCAGCAGTGCGATCTCAGCTCACTGCGACCTCTGCCTCCTGGGTTCAAGCTGGGATTACAGGTGTGTGCCATCACGCCCAGCGAATTTTTGTATTTTTAGTAGAATGGGTTTCACCATGTTGACCAGGCTGGTCTTGAACTCCTGACCTCAAGTGATCTGCCTGCCTTGGCCTCCCAAAGTGCTGGGATTACAGACGTGAGCCACTGCACCTGGCCAAAGTAGATATTCTTGACAGATTATTATTTGCACAATAGACATGATGAGAAAAAGCCCGTTTCTGCAGTAGTTTGAGACAGCAAGTAGTAGCATGGATATTCACTATTCCTTGTGTAAAAGTTTCTGAAATACTCAGCTCTAAGTTTTTTTTTTTTAAATCTATTTATTTATTTTGAGACAGTGTTATGAGACTGGCGAATTTTTGTATTTTTGGTAGAGATGGGATTTCACCATGTTGGCAAGGCTGGTCTCAAACTCCTTAGTTAAAGCGATCTGCCTGCCTTGGCCTCCCAAAGTGCTGGGATTACAGGCGTGAGCCACTGTGCCCGGCCTCCAGTTAAATTTTTTTATGCCTGTCAAAAACGCCCTTTGCAGAGCTTGCAGTGAGCCGAGATTGCGCCACTGCACTCTAGTCTGGGCGACAGAGCGGAGACTCCATCTCAAAAAAAAAAAAAAAAAAAAAAAAAAACACCCTTTGAATCTCATTTCAGACATGACCCACTGCTCCAGGCCTAGCACATGTTTCAGTTGATTGTTTATTTCAGTGTTAGATATTTGGGCCAAGGTTATTTGAGTTTTACTTGGGAAACCTACAGATTATATTACAAGGAAGGATATTAAAATCCAAAATCTAGGCAGGCTGGTTTTTAATGTTCAGCCTTCCTCTTATACTAAGAAGAAACTAGAAATGGGCTGGGCACAGTGGCTCAGTGCCTCTAATCCCAGCACTTTGGGAGGCCGAGGTGAGCAGATCGTTTGAGCTCAGGAGTCTGAGATCAGCCTGGGCAACATGGCAAAACCCTGTCTCTACTAAAAAAAAAAAAAAAAAAATAGAAAATTAGCCGGGCATGGTGGTATGCACCTGTGGCCCCAGGTACTCAAGAGGCTGCGGTGGGAGGATCTCTTGAGTGAAGGAGGTAGAAGTTGCAGTGAGCCGAGATCTAGCCACTGCACTCCAGTCTGGGTGACAGAGTGAGACCCCAACTCAAAAAAAACGAAAACTAGAAATGGATGGTTCTGTGTAAAATGGAAGTCAGAGAAAGAGGGTAGAACTACAAGGTGCAGCCTTCCTAGTTAGAGAAAGTGAAGAATGTAAGTTTGAGAAAGCAGTTTGGAGAATCAATATTACTTTCCACCCCATCCCCAAGTGATGGGGGAGATACCCAGGAGACCCTCCATTCCCCCCATAGGAGGGAAATAGATTCCTCTGAGTAGCCTGAAAGATGGTTAAGTTGGGGAACCTCTCCTTGAGAATTTCAAGTAGTTTCTAGGGTTCCAGAAGTGAAAGACTGGCCCTGCGATGAATAGGACTTGCATTTTCAGGTAGTGCAGCTCCGGGAATGTGGCACTTGGAATCCAGGGCTGCAGGTGACGTGCTGCCTGTGCACCCAAGAGCAGCTTCTCATGCCACTAGCATTAGAAATTTGGGGGCAATAAAATAGCCTGAGTATGAGACAAACCTCATTAGGCCAAGCCCATGAAGTAATATTTATATGGAGTGGCATACTTATTTATTTATTTTTTTAAATAATATATCTTAGGGAAGTTAAGGCTTATTCGCAGTGCTAAAGGAATTTTGCTACGTAGATATTTCTTAGGAAAAATCACCTAAAGAAGTTTTTAACTGCTTCTTATGGAATACTATTTTATAAAAAGCTTTCAAAGTACATTTCATGTACTAGTTCATTAAATCTTTTTATTTTTTGAGACAAGGTCTCACTCTGTTGCCCAGGCTGGAGTGCAGTGGCGCAATCTCTGCTCCCTGCAGCCTCCACCTCCTGGGTTCAAGCGATTCTCGTGCCTCAGCCACCTGAAGAGCTGTGATTACAGGTGTGTGCCACCACGCCCGACTAATTTATGTATTTCTGGTAGAGGCAGGGTTTCACCATGTTGGCCAAACTGGTCACGAACTCTTGGCCTCATGTGATCCTCCTGCCTTGGCCTCCCAAACTGCTGATATTACAGGCATGAGCCATCGCGTCTGGCCTAGTTCATCAAATCTTATTATCTGGTTTGAGTGATTCTTTCAACAGACCACTCAGTTTTTCCTTGCTAGAGTCTAGATGGATTGTTTTGAACATCTATTTTGGCTTCTGTTCCCACTGCCTGCTTTTTAAAGTTGTTTTTGTAGAAATATTTGGAATTAACCAAATATAGAGGCTATTTAACAGTGTCCTTCTACATTTTTATAATACTGTGTCTGATATAACTCTTGTGTCCTATTTAGCTTCCCTGACTGTCTGTCTTTTTAGGTGACTGTCCTGGAAGCCAAAGACAGAATTGGAGGCCGAGTCTGGGATGATAAATCTTTTAAAGGCGTCACAGTGGGAAGAGGAGCTCAGATTGTCAATGGGTGTATTAACAACCCAGTAGCATTAATGTGTGAGCAAGTGAGTTTCTTTTAGCTTTGCGTTGTAGATAAAGGAAAGAAAAACAGTTTCAATTTGCTTGTGTGCAGTATTAACATGCTTCTAAAGTAAATTACATATAACAGCCCCCTCATCTCCTCTGCAAAGTAGTAAGAATTACACTTCTGCCTTCCTGAGAAGGTAGAACTAGAGGATGTAAAAGACTTTTTTTCCTTTTTCTAAGCTATTTAATTTTATTTGCTTGTTATTTGCAGGCCACTTGGTTAGCTCATAATTTTAGAGTTGCCAGATTTAGCATATAAAAATCCAGAATTCTCAAATAAATTTCACTTTCAGATAAACAAGTAATTTTTTACCCAAGTATTTGCCAGTATTACATGGGATATTTTACATGCAATATTTGGGACATACTTATACTTAAAAAAATTATCTATTACTAATCTGAACATCATATTTAATGAGGCAGCCTGTCTTTAATCTGGCAGTCTTACAGAGTTTATTTGAAGAGTTGGTGGGCCCAAGGCTTCTTCTGAAATGTTTATTGATGGTCAATTCAATTTCAACTTCTACTGTGAGTGTTTGTGTGTTTGTGTGTTCATTTACATGAGGGTCCACAGAGGAGATACAATGTTCGAGCAAGGACAGGCAGTGTCTAGCATCCGAAACATTAGCCAAAAAGTTACAGCGGGCATGGCATAGGAGCTGTTGCTGCCCCTCTCACATTCTCATCAAATAAAATCTTGTAGATTTCATGCTGTTTTTTTTCACTGCCTGACTTTGCTGCCATTCCCCGTGAAGCATATTTAGCTTTATTTTTGAGAGATATGAGACCATTTTCTCCATGAGAGCTCTGTCTGATTTTCAGCTTAGAACCTGTAAATATTTTTTTCCAGGGAAAATTTTCACCTTCTTATTCTTATTATTTTGAAGCTTGGCATCAGCATGCATAAATTTGGAGAAAGATGTGACTTAATTCAGGAAGGTGGAAGAATAACTGACCCCACTATTGACAAGCGCATGGATTTTCATTTTAATGCTCTCTTGGATGTTGTCTCTGAGTGGAGAAAGGATAAGACTCAGCTCCAAGATGTCCCTTTAGGAGGTATGGGGAGAACGGTGTTCTGATTGTTCCATCTCAGTTTTGTTGTTACCTAAGCTTCATCAGCAGTGGCATCGTTCATTTGCGAGGTCGGATGTCGGCAACAGGGTAGCCCTCCTGAGCATTTCTTTTGGACTGATGGATCCTCCAAGTTCTCAGGGGAGGAGAACTTTTTTTAGGGAGCCTTAGATGCTTGCGTTGTGTACACACACACACACAGACCTTACTTTACACAATAGCTGGTGTTTTACAAAATTACCTACATGTTTAATTTTAAATTTCCCAGAGTAGCTTACTTTTATGGAAACGTGGTAAGCCCTGTGTGATAAATCATCACCCTGTAATGTCTTTTCTAGATAAGGGTTTCTGTGTGCCAGGTTTTCTTTTTGTCGAGCAGTGAGTTAAGGTTTTTTCCAGTATATTTTAAGAACGCAAGAGTATTACAGTTTAAGAATTTTAATCCTTAGGCACAGTGGCTCACACCTGTAATCCGAGCATTCGGGAGGCCAAATGGGGAAGGTCACTTGAGCCCAGGAGTTCAAGACCAGCCTGGGCAACATAATGAGCCTTGTGTCTACAAAAAAAAAAAAAAAAAAGCAAGCGTGGTGTGTGTCTGTAGTCCCAGTTACTCAGGAGGCTGAGGTGGAAGGATAGCTTTGAGCTGAGGAAGTTGAGGTTCCAGTGAGCTATGATCCCACCACTGCACTCCAGCCTGGGCAACAAAGTAAGACCCTATTTCAAAAAAAAAAAAAAAAAAAAAGAATTTTAATTCAAAATCTTTTGGCTTTTGTACTTAAGTGGGCAATATTAGCCACAACTATTTAGAAAACTTGACCACCCACAGTGGCTCATTTTCACGAGGGTGCCAGCTGAAATGTTACTGTATCGCTTCTTAAATTGATATTTATTTGGCCTATAATTTTGTGACCTGAATGTATTCACTTGTAATTCTTGGAGGCATGTTGGAGTTTCTTGTAGTGTGAACATTGGAACTCAGTTTGCAAGGTGTTAATTTGCTTCAACTGTATGTTTCTTTGCAAGACCTCTCAATTCTTCGGGCTGATGTACAGTTCATCTCTGTTTGGGGTAAACTTCTTAGTAGCAGGGACTATGTATCTCTTCTTTTTCTCTTTTCCCTCCCCGTCTACTGTGGCAACCCACCACCTCTAAGAGACCTACGCTGTAATCGTCCTTAGTAAGTTTTGACTGATACACTATAAGAGAACATTTTCAGAAATATACTCCCATCAACAGGGATCATTTAATCAAATGTTGTAGTGTCCAGACTAATTCGTAGGTTGTTAAATTTTCTGGAGTTGAGAACAGTTATTAGGCTGACGTGCAGGATATTCTCAGGACTTGGTTAGTGTTTTGTACCTGTGTTGCAGTCACTGGCTGGAGTTTTCATTACATTTCTTTCAGAGTCACCAGATAAAAATGTTTAATGATAATGTTTTGCCTTACCCTTACCTAGAACAAGCTGTAGGCCAGGCATGATGGTGCGCGCCTGTAGTCCCGGCTACTCAGGAGGTGAGAGGATCGCTTGAGTCCAGGAGTTAGAGACTGCGGCGAGCTATGATCTCGCCACTGCACCTCAGCTTGGGTGACAGAGTGAGACACTGTCTCACAAACAAAACAAATAAAAAACCCAAGTTGTTAAGGTAGGCTCAGCAATTCTTACTGTGTAAGTGGGTATTTCATCTTATCAACAGCTTGTTTAAAAGCTTTGATAATAGTGCACACATGTCTGTGTAAGGCTATAGTTATATCCTGCCTGTTGGTATCTTAGCTGTCTGAGATCTCATCTTACCAGCACAAAACTGGGGAAACTCAAATCTAAATACTAAGGGACTAGATTTCATTTCAGAAAGCACGTGCACTAAAGCTATTTTAAATATTATTTACATAAAAACCACACTGTGCTGGGCGCGGTGGCTCATGCCTGTAATCTCAGCACTTTGGGAGGCCAAGGCGGGTGGATCACCTGAGTTCAGGAGTTCGAGACCAGCCTGGCTAACATGGTGAAACCCCGTCTCTACTAATAATACAAAAATTAGTCGGGCATGGTGGCTCATGCCTGTAATCCCAGGTACTTGGGAGGCTGAGGCAGGAGAATCACTTGAACCTGAGAGGCAGAGGTTGCAGTGAGACAAGATCGGGCCATTGCACTTCAGTCTCGATGATGAGCGAAACTGTCTCCAAAAAAAAAAAAAAATTACATTGAGGCCTCTCTCAGTCTGTTTATATTTAATTTTATATACTATCTTAGCAATCTTGGTCCCCCCCCCATCACAAAACCAACAGGAATGTAGAAACTGCACAACAGGAAGTGGGGATGGGACTTCTACAAAAGTCACAGAAGGTGGCACAAAGCCCAGGGTTCTAGGAGCAACAAAGCCAGGCACAAATCTGGAGGCCTCTTGGGCATCCGCATGTTACAATCTAGTGCAAGAACTGAACATTTTGATGAAAGCCTTGAGCTGTTCTAAAAAAAAAAAAAATTTGAAGTAACTGTTACTCAGTTCTGCTTCTAGTCAGAGAAGTGTGTGACACTCTATAAACTTGGGGACCGGGCGTAGTGGCTCACACCTGTAATCCCAGCACTTTGGGAGGCTGAGGTGGGTAGATTTCTTGAGCTCAGGAGTTTGAGACCAGCCTGGGCAACATGGTGAAACCCGTCTCTACTAAAAATTCAAAAATTAGCTGGGCATAGTGGCGGGCGCCTGTAGTCCCAGCTACTTGGGAGGCCGATTGCTGGAGCCCAGGAAGTTGTGAGAGTCGGAATGGCACCACAGCACTCCAGCCTGGGTGACACAGTGAGACCCTATCTCAGGAAAAAAAAAGAAAAAGAAAAAGAAAACACCACCAGAAAAAGAAACTTGGAGTCTGTGGTACATGTTTTGGATGGTTGTCGTCACTGGAACAGTTGTAAAGAAGTAACCTGTACTGAGATGCTTAGAATTAGTCAGACAAGAAGCCAGAACCCTCTTCCAGCCCTGCTACAAAGGAAGGAAGACAATAATGATATCACAGGGCTGTGTCCATATAGTTACAAGGTCCGGTTGAGTGGGACAGATAAGTAGGGGCTGGAGTTGATGACAGGGAGAAATTCTGGAGGCTTGCTACGGCCCAGTGATGCCCGACCATAAAGAATGGGTGGGATTGGGTGGGAGAAGGCATTCCTGTGAGGGAGAGTGGGAGGTCGCAGACCCTGTGGGGTAGGAATTTACCAGGAAAAAGGTTCAAACAGTACAGCAGAGCCTGCGACTGGGCAGATCGTAGCTGCTGCCTTTGGAGAGGTTAAAATGTGCTAGCTTTGCCTGGCTGTGGTTGGGGGATTTATTACATAGGCAACCAGTAATTGTAGATATGGAGGCACAGTGCTGACAGGATACGAGCCCATAATGGAATATTCTTGTTTGGGACAGACTGTAACCAATAGGTTACAGGTCTCTTAGTTGAGGTGAGATGTTGTAAGCATTGAATTTAAGGTGATGGCAGCAGGACCATAAAGAGAATGGTAACTTCTGTGTGTGTGCATGTACATCTATGTGTGGGGACAGTTTTTCTGTATCTTGAGCAAAAGAGGAAACCGCTTCTCAACGAAGCAAAATTGAGACGTTTCTGAAGATATAGAACTTACTTAGCTTTGTTTCCGGTTGTGCACATGTACCCTAAAACTTAAAGTATAATAATAATAAAATTTAAAAAAGATAAACTTTCTCTTCCTGAGAGAAATGGACCTTATCAAGAGATTTTTCCCCTCTGACTTTACTTGGGAAAAAACTTTGGAAGTTTTGGGTGTTGCTGGGTGACAGAGGTTGAAAGCAAAGGAGAAAGAATTGGAGAATCTTGTTAAAGCTATTTTTTTTCTGCTTTGATCCATTCCCATTACAGAAAAGATAGAAGAGATCTACAAGGCATTTATTAAGGAATCTGGTATCCAATTCAGTGAGCTGGAGGGACAGGTGCTTCAGTTCCATCTCAGTAACCTGGAGTACGCCTGTGGCAGCAACCTTCACCAGGTGCGCTTGGGTTTTGTGAAAGGTGTGCTTTGAAAATACTTGGTTTAGGCCGGGTGCAGTGGCTCATGCCTGTAATCCCAGCACTTTGGGAGGCTGAGGTGGGCAGATCATGAGGTCAGGAGATCGAGACCATCCTGGCCAACATGGTGAAACCCCGTCTCTACTAAAATACAAAAAATTAGCTGGGCGTGGTGGCGCATACCTGTAGTCCCAGCTACTCGGGAGGCTGAGGCAGGGGAATCGCTTGAACCCGGGAGGCGGAGGTCGTAGTGAGCTGGGATTGCGCCACTGCACTCCAGCCTGGAGTCTCAAAAAAAAAAAAAAAGAAAAGAAAAAGAGAAAATACTTCTGTTTGTGTGTATGTGTGTGTGTTTTGTGTGTCTAAATATTGAATTTGAGCTGGTTTGGATAAACAGGAAAGAATGATTCTGCTTAAAAGTTTGCAGACCATGACTTCTGAGCATATTAACCCCAAAGTGGTTTTGGTTGTTTTTTAAACTTTTTTTTTTTTTGAAGCAAGAGAAACTCTTCTTCAGATAATGCTTGTGAAAGAAGCTCAATACGTAAAAACAAAGGAAGAGGCTGGGTGCAGTGGCTCCCCTCTGTAATCCCAGCACTTTGAGAGGCCAAGACAGGCAGATTGTTTGAGCCCAGGAGTTCAAGACCATCCTGGGCAACATGGCAAAACCCTGTCTCTACAAAACATACAAAAAATTAGCTGGGCTTAGTGGCATGTGCCTGTAGTCCCGGCTGTGTGGGAGGCTGAGGTGGGAGGATTGCTTGATCCCGGGAGGTCAAAGCTGCAGTTAGCTGTGATGGTGCTACCACACTGCTGCCTGGGCGATAGAGTGAGACCCTGTCTAGGGGAAAAAAAAGAAATCAATCACTCCAAAGGAAGGAGGGCTATTGGGCTGAATCAGAGCAGGGTCTCTTATATGTTTCTTATTTTTTGTAGAGATGGGGTCTTGCCATGTTGCCTAGTCTGGTCTTGAACTCCTGGCCTCACGTGATCCTCCTGCCTCGGCCTCCCAAAATGCTGGGATTACAGGCATGAGCCACTGCACCAGGACTTGTCTCTTTACCCTCCTTGGGGCCTTGGGTCATTTCAGTGGAACCACGGAGTCTAAAACACTGCTCTCAAGAAGCCAAAATAGAGTATCCTTGCAAGTCTGGTCTGTTTACCTTGTTAAAGTAAATTTAAGCTTCCCTAACTCATTTAACCAACTGTGAACTTAATACTCCAGTATTCTGTATTTTGAATAGAACTCCATGGTGATTTCAGAGGCCCCTTTGGAACCTCTCCATTTCCACTTGGTTCTGCATTGTGATTGGAATCATGCTGTTTTCCAAAATCGTGCAGGGTTTCTATTCTGTAGAGCTTCCATGTTGAGGACAGATAGCACATTTATATATGTTGATCAAATATAGTTTTACCCTCATGGAATTCTACTTTGCCAGAGTTGTCAATATAGAAAATCAGCTTCTATTTTTATCAAGGAGTGGTACCCATGCCCAAGTCATATAGACCTTTTGTTCTCAAATAAACTTTCCTCAAATAAAATTATCGAGATTTCCTCCCCCAACGGTGGTCTCTACCTGGGCTGGTCTGCCTGTCCCCTGCCCTCCTGCCTTGGTGGCTCTTCCCACCTGGAGCTCCTCGTATTGGCTCTTGGGCACAGGTGCAAGGATTTACACTGTTGTGTCCCCAACCTCTGTTGTTTCCCAGGTATCTGCTCGCTCCTGGGACCACAATGAATTCTTTGCCCAGTTTGCTGGTGACCACACTCTGCTAACTCCCGGGTACTCAGTGATAATTGAAAAACTGGCAGAAGGGCTCGACATTCGACTCAAATCTCCAGTGAGTATCAACTGCTGGGAGACTCTGGCTCGCCTTGTTTGGGGAGGATGTGAAGTTCTGGGCATGCGGCTCACGCAGGAGAATGGGGCTGGCTTTGGTGTTTAGCCAGGGTCTAGAAGTACTTTTGTGGCTCATTCGTAGCCTGTGTAGCATTATCCATGTCAGTGAGGCAGCTGCTGCTGCTTGGAAACCGTAGTGGCCCCAGTGCATTTCTATTAAGAAGAAGGTATTCGAATTGCTTCACAACCTTCCTAACCCAGTGCAGTTATTTTCACTTTAAAATTTTCCCTTCAAATCTTTGTCTCAGTGCATTTGTATTGTGTGTTATTGTAATCATGGGGGTGATTACTTAACTGTATTTCCCTTCACACCATATAATAACTATTCTCTATATTCCGACACAGTGTTTATTTTGTATATTCTGACACAGTATAAATTCTAACCCCCTGAGTTCAGCTATAACAATTGTTTAGATCTCTGAATGCCAGGAAAAGATTCCCCTTAGCCTTGGAGATGTAAATTCATGTAATATGAGAATCGGAAAGGATCCTGGATCACGTGGTTCCATCCCTCACTTTTTTTCATAATTGCTTTTTGAGCAGGTGCAGTGTATTGATTATTCTGGAGGTGAAGTGCAGGTTACCACTACAGATGGCACAGGGTATTCTGCACAAAAGGTAAGAGCTAGGGCAGTACAAGGGTGGGTAGAAACCTTTGCTGCCAGGGGGTGGAGGGAAGAAGAAATCTTTCCTATCAAGGAGTTTGCCTTTGGGAATCTGCCTGGACCCTTGTTGGATTTCTGGTAAGTTATGTATCTCCACTTAATTGTATGTAGATATGCAAAGCTGATTTCATTGCTCTAACACTGTATAGACTCATGGCAGATGGAATTCTGAATTGTGTTCCTTGAGGTGAGTTCTAGGGCACATTAGTCCTGAGAGTTGAACAAGAAAAAAAATTCCTTGGCCAAATAAGTTAGGCGAGACCAAGTAAGTTTGGGAAGTATTGTATACGATACTCTACTTTTAGGATTAAATAGGAGTTGTATTGGATTAAATAGAAGTATGTGTATATATACTTGCTCTGTCGCCCAGGCTGGAGTGTAGTGGCGCAAACTCGGCTCACTGCAAGCTCTGCCTCCCGGGTTCATGCCATTCTCCTGCCTCAGCCTCCCGAGTAGCTGGGACTACAGGCACCTGCCATCACGCCCGGCTCATTTTTTTTTTTTTTTGTATTTTTTAGTAGAGATGGGGTTTCACCGTGTTAGCCAGGATGGTCTCGATCTCCTGACCTCACGATCCGCCCGCCTCGGCCCCCCAAAGTGCTGGGGTTACAGGCGTGAGCCACTGCGCCCAGCCCAAATAGAAGTATATTAAAGGCTCTGAGAAGTCCTGCATTAAAGAAATCTATTTTACTTTTATTCTGTGCTCCCCACATTTTTTTTTAACCACGGAATCCTTTTTCAGGTCAAGAAAGTTCTGTTTTCATCTTGAAATCTTGAAACTATCAGAAGTACTTTCATATGGCTTAAATTTTTTTGTAAACAGCTTTAGTAGGTGAACAGTACAAGGTACTGCTGAATCGAATACCTGAAATCACACTGAGATTTATAGTATTGGAGAATAAAGGTGCCTCCTTGGGGTAGAGGGGATTTAGTAAACCTTGAAAATTTAAGTTTAGTTGTATCTTAAGTGACTATGAAAAAATATAATTGATGAACTATCACTAGTTCCTAGACTAGCTATGCTTCCTACACTTCAGGTATCTAAAACTTATTTCATAGTCCTTGATTTGCATACAGAAATAAAGGACTGCATGTCACATGGGAAAGACAGGTCTAGGGAATGAGTTAGTCGGGGTAGGCGGTCCTAACATTATTCCTGCCATTAACCAACCAGGAGATTTTGGGCAGCAATCCCTGGGCTGCATGTCGGAATCACCTGGAAGGTGCTTACAAAGAAAGGATGCAAAGCCCCACCCTGATACATTCTTATTGAATTGCCCTCGCTTTTTTGTTTGTTTTTTTCAGAGACAGGGTCTCAGTCTGTCGCCCAGGCTGGAGTGCAGTGGCACAGTGATAGCTCACCGTAGCCTCGAGCACCTGGGTTCAAGGGATCCTCTCACCTGAGCCTCCCTTGAGTAGCTGGGACTACAGGCATGCACCACCATGCCCAGCTAGTCATGTTTTTAAAGCTTCTCAAGTGATTCCAGTGTGCAGCCGTGGTTGAGAACCTTGTCTGCAGTGACCTTTTCTGTAAGCTCTTAATAGGTTCTGCCTGGTGGTAAACAGTGTTTAAAAATACTGCCTTTTAAAATTGCAAGTCACCCAACAGTTCAGCCTCTGCTGTTCTGTGGCTCCACTTCTTGGTGTCCAGGACAGCAAGCTGGTTATAACTCCCCTGCTTTGTTACTCTCTGCCTGACCCTGGCCAGTACTTTTGCGTTTCTGCGTTTGTATTCCAGCCTTCTGGAGAAATTAGGGCACAGCTTCAGGCTGCACTTTGAAATGTTTAAAACAAATATTTTTATTGTAGCTAGCAGGCATCACAGTTTGCATTGGAAGTTTCCCCAGACTTGCAAGAGAAAAATTTTCAACCCAACGTGATAGACCAATGAACCTCTGGCAGACTAACTCGGTCTAGACTGCTTCCATTGATATCTCGCTTTCGTTCCTTACTAGGATGTGTTTATATCATTTGCCTATTTGTTTACCCAAGGTTTTTCTTTCTTTTTTTTTTTTTTTACAGGGTCTTATTCTGTTGCCCAAGCTGGAGTGCAGAGGTGCAGCTTGTAGCTCACAGCAGCCTCGAACTCCTGGGCTTGAGCAGTGCTCCCACCTCAGCGTCCGGTGTAACTGGGACCACAGGCACATGCCACCACACTCAGCTAATTAAAAAATTTTTTTTGTAGAGACAGTGTTTCCCTATGTTGTCCAGGCTGGTCTTGAACTCATGGTCTTAAGCAATCCTCTCACCTCGGCCTCCCAAAGTGCTGGGATTATAGGTGTGAGCCACTGCACCTGGGCTACTCAAGTTCTTATGCTTTTCAGTGCTATTTTGTAATTAAGAAAACATCTAGATTTGTGGGCATGGGTGGCTCACGCCTGTAATCACAGCACTTTGGGAGGCTGAGGTGAGAAGATGGCTTGAGGCCAGGAGTTTGAGACCAGCCTGGGCAACATGGTGAGACCCTGTCTCTACCAAACATAAAAAATTAGCTGGGCATGGTGCTACACACCCATGGTCCCAGCTACTCCAAGAAGCTGAGGCAAGAGGATCACTTGAGCCCGGGAGTTTGAGGCTGCTGTGAGCTGTGATCATGCCACTGCACTCCAGCCAGGCAACAGAGCAAGACCCTGTCTCTTTAAAACAAAAACAAAAAAAAAAAAAAAAAGGGAAAAAGAATCTAGATTTTATTTATTTTCTTGCAGTTCTTATATATAATTTAATTGGACAGTAATTGGTTTTTTGTTGTGGTTTGCCTCATTTTTTTTGGTTGCATGGTAATTATCTATAAATAGATTATAAACTTCTTGATGATAGAGAACATATTTTATACTTTATAAAATTTTCATGTGGCAGAAAATAGTGACAAAATCACAGAACTCTGAGCTTCCTGTGATCCTAGAATTGAGAGTTAAGCCAAATATACAAAATGTTTGAAGCCTCAGGTAGATTGGGTGCTTGGTCTTCAACTCCATTCCACTCTGATCCTAGGGTGTCATCCTGTACTGCAGATATTAGAAAGTAAATACACACACTCTTCCCCAACTCCCTACAGCAGGTTTCTAAACATCCATCCAGTCCAGCCAGTCTGATGCACTTGCATGAGATTTAGAAGGTGTAGGTTGACTTTTGCTTCCCTTCTGCTGCCTCTGTTGAGAGCACACAATGGTGGAGGTGCTTGGTTCTTCTGCAGCAGAGTTCGTGAAAGTTGCAGGGTTTAGTCAGTAACCACAAGTCAAGAAGGAGGCCTTAAGGCATGCATGTTGCTGGTGAACGTGGTTCTGTATGTGGCATGATTCTGGAGCTGGCAGTAGCAGTAATGGCGTCCTGATTGTAGCAACGATAATGGGATCTGGAGCCAGAAATGTCCAATTCCTAATGTTTGTGATGTGCTTCACCACTTATGAAGCATATTGATGTATCTTGTAAATTTTAGTTTTAAAGCGTCACCCTAATTCTCAGAGGTTAGTGGGGCAGATACTACCTTCATTTTATAGATGCATGGCAGAGATGAGTGGCAGGCTTGGCCATGCAGTAGAATGTATCAGGAATGATGCACAAAGTTCTCCTGACTCCATAGTTAGGGCTGTTTCCTCCTCAAGTACTGCTTTTCAGGGTTTCTTTGTTGTTGTTGAGACAGTCTCGCTCTGTCGCCCAGGCTGGAGTGTAGTGGCATGATCTCGGCTCACTGCAACCTCCGCCTCCCAGGTTCAAGAGATTGTCCTGCCTCAGCTTCCCAAGTATCTGGCACTACAGGCACCCACAACCACGCCTGGCTAATTTTTGTATTTTTATAGAGACGGGGTTTCACCATGTTGGCCAGGCTGGTCTTGAACTCCTGACCTCAGGTGATCTGCCCGCCTCGGCCTCTCAAAGTGCTGGGATTACAGGCATGAGCCACCGCACCTGGCCTCTGCTGACTCTTCTTAGCTAAGATTATTATTAGCCATCAGGACCTTTTTTGCCAATTCTTCCCTGTGGTTGCCACTTCTGCTTAGCTAGGCATTGGCACCCTTGTGCAGTGAACAACCTGCACAGTTGCACATGGCAGCCCTTGTTCTTGCCAGTATAACAGCATGGGTTGTTGATACCAGTGTAGTTGTAGTGTGAGGTTCTGTTGCTGTTTGTGTGTTAACTGTTAATTATTTTCCACAGGTATTAGTCACTGTACCACTGGCTTTACTACAGAAAGGTGCCATTCAGTTTAATCCACCATTATCAGAGAAGAAGATGAAGGCTATCAACAGCTTAGGCGCAGGCATCATTGAAAAGGTGACTTAAATGACTTCATCCTCAGAAAGAAAGAGATTAATGTCAGATGATAGATGTTAACTTCTGATACGGAGAAGTAGTGGGTACTATCTGAATACAAATAAAACTCAAAGATTTCCTTTTCATTTGAGTAATTGTTCATGAAGAACACAAAAGAATATTATCAAAACGAAAGGGGGAGAGCTGGCTGAGTTCTGTGAGTTTTGACTTTAGGAGAAAGAATCTTGTTATTCAGAATTTGAATTTGGTATAAGCAATTATTTTATCCCTTTTTTTCCCCCTTCTGCTTTCTTTCTTGTCTGCTTTCCACTCATTGGCCCCAGTGAGGACAGTGGTTTATTTCTCCTGTCTTTAATATCTCCTGTAGCAGAATGGGCCAGTGCTGCAGCAGATTCTGACAGACCTATGAGTAGTGAGAGTAACTTAGGGACATACGCCCAGGAGTGAGTCTTAGGAATGCTGGTCATCTTCAGACTAGCTTGTAGGTTGCCAGTGGGTTCCATTATCCATGGGAATGGAACTGAGTGGCATCAAAAGCAAGGAGCTGGGCTGGGCAAAGTGGCTCATGCCTGTAATCCCAGCACTTTGGGAGGCTGAGGAGGACGGATCACCTGAGGTCAGGAGTTCGAGACCAGCCTGACCAACATGGTGAAACCTCATCTCTACTAAAAATACAAAATTCGCTGGGTATGATGGTGTGCACCTGTAATCCCAGCTACTTGGGATGCTGAGGCAGGAGAATCACTTGAAACCGCAAAGTGGAGGCTGCAGTGAGCCAAGATCGCTCCATTGCACTCCCAGCTGGGCAACGAGTGAAACTCCGTCTCAAAAAAAAACCCCAAAAAACACAAAACAAAACAAAA
The DNA here is from genome assembly GCF_028885625.2 of Pongo pygmaeus. Taxonomy (NCBI): domain Eukaryota; kingdom Metazoa; phylum Chordata; class Mammalia; order Primates; family Hominidae; genus Pongo; species Pongo pygmaeus. The sequence continues at coordinate 18,200,958 of NC_072378.2, forward strand.
AACAACCAAGGAGTTCACAAGGGAAAAAAGGAGGTGAGGAGAATGGAAAGAGCGGTATTTGGGGTTGTTCTTTCGGGCAGTGTATTTGTTTTAGAGTAGAGCTGCAGGTTGCTGCTTAGAGATTGCCTGTGGTTTTGTGACGACAAGCACCTAACCATCTTGCTTCTGCTCACTTTGCAGATTGCCTTGCAATTTCCATATAGATTTTGGGACAGTAAAGTTCAAGGGGCTGACTTTTTTGGTCACGTTCCTCCCAGTGCCAGCAAGCGAGGGCTTTTTGCCGTGTTCTATGATATGGATCCCCAGGTAAAATCATTCGTGAACTGTGGTTTGAATTTCTGTCTTAAAGTTTAGAATTTGATGTGATAATTACTCACCTATCAGGCTCAGGAACTAACCAGCATCGTGGAGACCCTGGGTCTATGTTTATATTCTGGGAGGACACTTGGACTGGATATTTTCCTATAGGAAAGGAGCCCCAGTATTTGCCATGTCTTCTTGAAGTCCTCATGTTGCTCCCTGGGACATGAATTGGATGCTTGTGGAAACTGTCATTTCAGGCTGTAGGGGAATTCCTCTTAGGTGAAGTTGGAGACATCAGTCAATGAGTGGTGCTTGAAACTTCCTCTGTGAGGGTCCTCTAGGGAGCTGGGAAGGGGTGTATGATTGGTGAGGGAGGGTGTGAGTGTCAGCAGATGTGAGAGCTGAGGGAAGGAAGGAGAGAGGAGAATGGCATACCCAGAGCTGGACGGTGGTGGTCACCTTCCCTGCCGTCATGTTACTGCCACACGAAAGAATTACAGCTGTTTCTGACTTTCAGTTTCAAGAAACTTTGTCTTAAAAGGTTTCACATAGGAGCCGAGGGCGGATTTTCTTTACCATTTGAGGGTTGGTTTTTTTTTCCATTGTTTTATCTGCAGATTTTCCTTCTCCAGCTCTTTCTACTTCTTCCGAAGCAAGCTTTAATTAGTGAACAGCCAAGGGAACCCTAAAGTTGCTATTTACATTTCTTAGTGTTTTTCTTTTCCAGCAGGAAGCAATAGAGTGGATGGATGAATAATGAGTGTTTGCGAGGAAAATGGACTGGCGAGTGACGTGAGGATAAGGGACAGCCAGAAATAGTGAAATTTAACTTGTGAGAGCGAGGCTCTTGGCCGGGTACAGTGGCTGACGCCTGTAATCCCAGCACTTCGGGAGGCCGAGGTGGGCGGATCACCTGAGGTCAGGAGTTTGAGACCAGCCTGGCCAACATGGTGAAACCCTGTGTCTACTAAAAATACAAAAGTTAGCCAGGCATGGTGGCAGACGCCTGTAATCCCAGCTACTCTGGAGGCTGAGGCGGGAGAATCACTTGAACCTGGGAGGCAGAGGTTGCAGTGAGCCAAGATTGCGCCATTGCATTCCAGCCTGGGTGACAGAACAAAACTCTGTCTCATCTTAAAAAAAAGAAAAAAAAAAAAAAAAAGAGTGAGGCCCTTATCTGTGGGAGCTGAGCACTCAGAGACCTCCTGCTTTTCCCTTTCATGTCTCCAGAAGAAGCACAGCGTGCTGATGTCTGTGATTGCCGGGGAGGCTGTCGCGTCTGTGAGGACCCTGGAAGACAAACAGGTGCTGCAGCAGTGCATGGTCACGCTCCGGGAGCTGTTCAAGGAGCAGGTGAGAGAGAGGAAGCCCTCCTTGAAAGGGGCAAGCCGTGCTTGCTATCCAGAGCAGGTGTGAAGCCCAAGCAGCCAGCGTCATGAGAATCACGGGAAGGAAGGCAGGGGCCACAGTCTTCTTTCTTTCAGAGTCCCACTGCCCACCTCAGCACTGAGATTAGTCTGTGAGGGCTGTCATCACAGAGTACAGCAGACTGGCTGCCTTAGACAACAGAAACTTATTCCTCACAGTTCTGGAGGCTGGAAGCCTGAGATCGAGGTGTTGGCGGGGTTGGTTTCTCCTGGGTCCTCTCTGTTTGGCTGGTAGATGCCTTCTTCTCCCTGTGTCCTCACATGGGCTTCCCTCTGTGTGTGTCTGTGTCCTCATCTCCTCTTCTTATGAGAACACAAATCAGATTAGATTAAGGCTCACCCCGGCGACCTCACTTTAAAATAATTACCCGTTGGAGACTGTGTCACGAAATACAGTCACATTCTGAGGCACTGAGCGTTAGGGTGTCCACATAGGAATTTGAGGGGGACACGGTTCTGCCCATAACAGTGCCCTGTACCTTTTTTTACACAATTGTCTTCCTTCCTTTTTTTCTTCTCACATCATACACACTTCCTTTTTTTTTTTTTTGTATTGTAAGGATATAGAAGGCTTAGTATTTTCTATGTGGATTCTATATTTACTGAAGCCCTAGAAGCTTTGACTACAGCTTTCCTTTTAAGAGGAGCCTTGTCCAGCTTTTTTTAATATCCCACACATGCAGACAGTCTCTTTTCTCCAAGGAGCTCAGGATACTTTGCTTGCCAGTGTACTAAATCTCACCATCTCTGGAGATTTGTAAATGGCCATGGCTTATATCTTTTTGAAATAAAGGAGCAGAAATAGAAGTGAAATGACTCAAAAGTTACATAAAATTAAAGAGAAAGGGGCATTCAGATATGTTGCTTATTTTATTTCATTTTAACTTATTTATTTTTGAGACGGAGTCTCACTCTTTCGCCCAGGCTGGAGTGTAGTGGCGCAATCTTGGCTCACTGCAACCTCCGCCTCCCGGGTTCAAGCGATTCTCCTGCCTCAGCCTCCCGAGTGTGCTGGGATTATGGGTGTGCTCCACCACACCTAGCTAATTTTTGTGTTTTTAGTAGAGACAGGGTTTCACCATGTTTGCCGGGCTGGTCTCGAACTCCTGACCTCAAGTGGTCCGCCTACCTCGGCCTCCCAAAGTGCTGGGATTACAGGTGTGAGCCACTGTGCGGCCAGCCTTGTTGCTAATTTTATATGAGAGGATCTATCTAGTGAATGCAATCCCTTGCTTGGGGTTTTTGTTCAGAAGTTTGTTTTTTACATTAGTTGTTTGGAACTTAGCATACCGTTTCTGTAGAAATATTGTTCATGGTGATGCTTGTTGGAGGCCAGCTGACAAATTACAGTCATTCTCTCTTACTCGAGGCTTTGCTTTCATGGTTTCAGTTACTGTGGTCAACCAAGGTCTGAAAATATTTGATGGAAAATTCCAGAAATAGATTCATAAGTTTTCAGTCATGCACTGTTCTGAAGAGCGTGTCCAGTACCTCCACACTGTAGACATTGCCTGCCCATTAGTCACTCAGGAGTCATCTCTGTTATCAGAGCCATGTTCACATACCTGTTATTTCAGTATAGCATTATAATTGTTCTATTTTATTATTATTGTCATTAATCTCTGTACCTAATGTATAAATGAAACTTTATCATAGGTATGAATAGGAAAAAACATAGTGTGTATAGTATTGGTCCTATCTGTGGTTTCAGGCATCCGCTGCGGGTCATGGAACATATTCCTGGCAGAGAAGAGGGGACTGCTATATTTTAAATTGAGTGAATGTGAAACATAACCTTGTATCACTGTTTTGTGGAGAACCTTGTTGAGAGTTCCAACCTGTGATCGATCCTGAGACTCCACCCTTCCCTTTTCTTCTTGGGCCAGAGATTCCTTTCTGCTGCCACACGATGGAAAAGGGAAGGCCCGAACTCTTAGCCATGAGTGATAGCCCCCAGTAGAGGGAGAGTGTGTCCCAGGCAGAAGGAGGAGGTATAGAAGTGAGGGAATTGTGTGTGGATGGGGCAGGAGAGAGAAGATAAGACACAGATACCAGCTTGGGTAGATTTAAAGGCAGCAGGAGGAACATCTTGAGAACTACTGTTACAGAATGATACAGGAATGGACTCAGGTCCTAAACGGGGGGCAAAATATATGAGTTGGGTTGTACCATGTCTATGTCCCTTCTTTTTTTTTTTTGTTTTTTGAGACGGAGTCTGGCTCTGTTGCCCAGGCTTGAGTGCAGTGGCGCGATCTCGGCTCACTGCAAGCTCCGCCTCCCGGGTTCACGCCATTCTCCTGACTCAGCCTCCCGAGTAGCTGGGACTACAGGCGCCCGCCATCATGCCTGGCTAATTTTTCTATTTTTAGTAGAGATGGGGTTTCACCATGTTAGCCAGGATGGTCTCGATCTCCTGACCTTGTGATCCGCCCGCCTTAGCCTCCCAAAATGCTGGGATTACAGGCGTGAGCCACCGCGCCCGGCCGTCTACATCCCTTCTTGATCCTACTTCGTAATTCCTTTCTATTGGACATAGGAGGTCCCAGATCCCACAAAGTATTTTGTCACTCGGTGGAGCACAGACCCATGGATCCAGATGGCATACAGTTTTGTGAAGACAGGTGGAAGTGGGGAGGCCTATGATATCATTGCTGAAGACATTCAAGGAACCGTCTTTTTCGCTGGTGAGGTATGGATCTTGATTCCAAACCCAGTTATTTGTATTTTGATTTCTTTCTTTCATCTAAAATGATATCTGCCCATAGTTTAAAAACCAATTCAAATCCTGTCGAAAGTCTTATGACCACAGACAGCAGAAGCCTTCTCACCGTCCTCTTCTTGCTCCCAGAGGCAGCCGTTTTTAACCTTCCAACTATTCCTTCTGGACTTCACTTCATATTTTAAAAGTGTTTATATTACCATCTCTCTTCCTTTTTTGTTTTTTTGAGACAGGGTCTCACTCTGTGGCCCAGACTGGAGTGCAGTGGTGCAATCCTAGCTCACTGCAGCCTCAAACTCCCAGGCTCAGGTGACCCTCCCACCTCAGCTTCCCAAGTAGCTGGGACTGCAGGCATGTGCCACCAAGCCTGGCTAATTTTTTTTTTTTTATTTTTTGTAGAGATGGGGTCCACGGTGTTGCCCAGGCTGGCCTCAAACCCGTGGCCTTAAGCAGTCTTCCCACCTCAGCCTCCCAGAGTGTTAGGATTACAGGTGTGAGCCACCATGCCCGGCCTATGATGTCATCTTCTGATTTAACATTAGACAGACATTATTGACTGCCTCCCTATTGGGTTAAAGACTTAGCCAGTTTAGTCTCTGCACCATTTGCTCAACATGGTTATTTCACACTTTTAATTAAATTGGTATCGGTATTTACATGGCTGTGTAAATGTTGTTTACTGCTGAGCCAAGAAGGTGTCCACTGATACCTTCTTACACAGTTTTCTCTTTTCTTGGCAGTTATAATAGCTCCTTTGGTCATTAGCTTAATTCCTTTGGTACCTCTCCCCGTGTCTCCCATACCCTGCGTTTGTCTGTCATTTACAGTTGACACTGTCTGAGCTGGCCTGCTAGCTCCAGTCCTTGAAATGTCCCCTTCCTAAGTCCTCTTCCCTTTGCTCTGGTCCACACTGGTTGACCTCTGAGATTACTGCAGAGTGTCCTCCTGGGTCTCTATTTAATTTCAATTTTATTTTATTTTATTATTTTATTTTAAATTTTATTTATTTTTTTTGAGATGGAGTCTCAATCTGTCGCCCAGGCTGGAGTGCAGTGGCACAATCTCGGCTCACTGCAAGCTCCGCCTCCCGGGTTCACGCCATTCTCCTGCCTCAGCCTCCTGAATAGCTGGGACTACAGGCGCCCGCCACCACGCCCAGCTAATTTTTTGTATTTTTAGTAGAGACGGGGTTTCACCGTGTTCGCCAGGATGGTCTTGAGATCTCCTGACCTCGTGATCCACCTGCCTCAGCCTCCCAAAGTGCTGGGATTACAAGGCGTGAGCCACTGTGCCTGGCCTGGGTCTCTCTTTTTAAAAATCACTCTCCAGCATTGGGCCTTTATTTCCAAGATCCCTCTTTCTTGATTTACTTCTGTTGAAAAATGTTTTGCTATTCTGATTTCTGATCCTTTTACTTCATTTTCTTATCTGTTCAAATAAAGATGAGTTTTTTCTCTTTCTTTCTAGAGATTCTGTTCCATATCTTGGAACTTTTGAATTGACCATCTGATTTTTCCTCTTTATTATTATTCATCTCTTATGCTACTTTTGGGGGAGATTTTAAAATCGTCCAACTCTCTAATTGACTTTTAAAATTTTGGCTTTTACTCTATGAGCACTTTCTTGTTTGCAGAATGTTCCTTTTTGGTAGCATCCTCTTGTTATAACTTGTTTCTAAGGTTTTAAAGCTTTGGATGTTTTTGCTTTTCTGTTCCCTCCCTCCCTGGTTTCCTCAGTCTCAGAGTTCCTATTTTGTGTGCTGCAGTCTTTGCCTGCTACGTGTCCAAATCCCCTATCCATCACTGTCGACTTAGATTCAAGCAAGGCATTTTATTTAAAAAGCTTTGTGAGAGCTCCAGCAAGCTTATCAACCAGTGGCCGGATTCCCAAACATCACTATCTGGGAAGAGTTAGTTTCCTGTGTGGTGGAAGTTCAGCCCCTGGCATTGTGGGCACTGGAAGCTTCATTGTTAGTTATGAAGGCTTCATTTCACTTCATCCCCATTTTATTTGGTGCTTCGCCCTGATCTCTAAGTCACATCTCTGAGGAGTTGCAGCCGGCCAAGTGGGGAATCTGGTGAGGGATTTATTAATAATTGTACTTTATAGTCTTTAAGCCAATCCTGTTTTCACCCCTTGAAAACCAGTTAGCTCTGCCTCCATGGTTCCTCATACTTCCAATGGCTGAGATTTTCTAAGGATTCTTTGGGATGAATTGGTTTGCTTTTTGTTAAAACCCCTGCCCCCAACCCCAAACTTAAAATGAATTGTTACCAGTGTTTCACCTGTGTTCCTACTTCGTTTAATATGGTTTAGAAGTACATGTCTCATTGTTTCATCTAAAATATAGTTAACGTTTTTGTTTACAAAATAATAACATTGGCTGGGTGCGATGGCTCACACCTGTAATCCCTGCACATTGGGAGGCTGAGACAGGTGGATCACCTGAGGCCAGGAGTTTGAGACCAGCCTGGCCAACATGGTGAAACCCCGTCACTACTAAAAATACAAAAATCAGCTGGGCGTGGTGGTGGGCGCCTGTAGTCCCAGCTACTCAGGAGGCTGAGGTAGAATCGCTTGAACCTGGGAGGCGGAGGTTGCAGTGAGCCAAGATCACACCACTGTACTCCAGCCTGGGAGACAGAGTGAGACTCTTTTTCAAAACAAAACAAAAGAATGACATCTAAAAACCAGATGACTTTGATTACTCCTTGGCCTATGAAGACCTTACTCTGTAAGGGGATAAAGGCTGCATGCCAGACAACAAATGTCAGCAGCTTCTGAGAGACGGCTGTTTCAGGCTCCTGTGCCTTAGGGTCATGAACATGGCTTAGATGGCTTCTTGCTTTCCTTTGCTGCTTTGATGCAATTATTACCTCATCTTTTTTTTTTTTTTTTTTTTTTTTGAGATGGAGTCTCGCTGTGTCACACAGGCTGGAGTGCAGTGGTGGGATCTTGACTCACTGCAACCTCCGCCACCTGGGTTCAAGCAATTCTGCCTCAGCTGGCGTGTGCCAACTGTGCCCGGCTAATTTTTTATTTTTATTTTTAGTAGAGATGGGGTTTCATCGTTTGTCAGGCTGATCTCGAACTCCTGACCTCAGGTGATCCGCCTGCCTCCCAAAGTGTTGGGATTACATGCGTGAGCCACTGCGCCTTCTTCTAAAAATCTATTTCTGAGGCTTCCTTCCCTCACTGCCACTTTCTCCCCCGACTAGTCACTATATTCCTGCTGATGTGATCACTCCCCCATTCATTGAAGCCTTTGGCCCCTGGATGTTTTCCCTTTTACCCAGGCATCAGTTTAGGTGACTACACTTCACTTCACCTCTCCATTTCTTATCCTCCATTTTCTGTGGTCTGTTCAGCTCCTCTTCAGCTACCCCTTTCCACAGCCACATCTCAGACCTTGTCATAATTACTTAATCACTAATTCAGGCCTCCTCCTATCCTGTCCTCCCCTATCCTCCTGGTTTGCTTATTCTGTTCCCACCACAGCCATTCCTTGAGTGAGGTTCTCCTATTATTGAGTCGTTTTACTTCCTCCCAATCCAACAGCCCTCACTCACATTTTGTCTTTTTCTTATTTGAACTTACGGTCCCTGGTATATCCTTTGAGTAACTTAACTCTCTACCTATTTTTTTACCCATCTAGCAAAACTCCATCTGTGGCTTGGCTGAACTGCCATTCATCTTTTGTACTTGTTTCGCCTGTGATTGTACCAGCTACATTACTTGTCTGATGTAATGAAAAATGACTGTCTTAATTGTTCTGAACTCTAGTACCTGCCACATATACTTAATATTTTAAAGAGTGCTGCATAGTACTTCAAGATTGCATAACAATGAGTGAATCTGACAATGCATGGCCAGATAACCAGAAAAGTTCCAGTGTTAGGATGAGTGAGTGTGAATATGAGCGCGTAGCAGTGGCACAGATCTTTATGTTAGACCAGATAAAGTCTAACCTTGTTTTTACCTTTTGGTATCAACTCAGTTCTTTATGCATGATCTCAAATTATGTAATTGTTTTACAGGCAACAAACAGGCATTTCCCACAAACTGTTACAGGGGCATATTTGAGTGGCGTTCGAGAAGCAAGCAAGATTGCAGCATTTTAAGAATTCGGTGGACCCAGCTTTCTTCTGTACCCCAGATGGGAAAATTTGAATCACATGTTAAACCTCAGTTTTATAAGAGGGGGAAAAAACCCTCTCTACATAGCAAAACTGAAATGTTTCTAAGGCGATATGATAATGTAAACCTATTTCATCACTCTGAAAGCACTGACCTCAAAAATCCTTATAAGCACTTAGATTTAATTGCATTTTCCATAGGTTCAACTACTGCTGAAAGTCTAGATTTCAGAATAAAGCAGAATATAAGTTTCAGTTGAGGCCATGGATTTGATTGTTCCATGGTTGGAAGTTCCCTTTAGATTTCACATTTTATATGGCTGATCAATTTTCATACATTGAGAAACCAAGTCAATCAAGCAGGAATCATTTAAAAACCAGATAAAGCCATGTTTTTCTTCTGTGACAATTTATCAATATCTTTACCAATGAGCCTTAATTTTTATATAGGTCCAATATTGAGCTTTTACTTAAAATTTAGATAGAACTTTTTTTTGGATACAGCACAAACTCCAGTTGACAGTAAAATGAAGCTTCTAGGTATTTTGTATTGTACGTATTTCCTCCCATTGGGTGTTCAAAAAAAATGTAAATTCAAGTATCTTTCGTGATAAAATGTTTTAGATTTGTGCACCCATTGGCAAAACAGGAGTTTCCAGATAGGTGTTGCATAATTGAGAATGCAGCACAGATAGTGTGGGCTTCACACTGTACACACAGAATGTAGCTTTTTCTTAAAGCCAAATTTGGGTGATAGGACACTTTAAATATCCTTAATTTTGGCAACCACTAGCAAAAAAAAACTTGTCAGAATAATTTAATCAAAGCCCCTCTCCGTTTCTTTTATTTAAAAGAACTGATTCAATTGTTAGGAATATTTTTGCAGACTTTTCTTTACAGTATTCCATAGGCAGGTCCACTGGAAAACTGCAGAAAAATGTGAGCTCTCCTGGTAAATAGTACACATTTTATAAGCTATATTTTAAAGGCCTAAGAACATGGCAAGTATTTACTTTTATCTTTTTAAAAAAACGCTCATGACAGCAAACAGTTTAATAATATCTCATTCTAAAATAAACACTGGTTTCAGGGTCTTCAGGATGCCTATTTTGCCAAGAAACTTCAGTATACAGGTTAGAAATATGCTTGTTTTTGAACAATATTGGTTTGCTTTAAAAAAGGGACTAAATATGACTTTAAAGAGACTTCAAAATATTGAGTATTTTAAAAATTTAAAAGTAGGTCAGTTTATAACGAGTAAATACCTAACACAAAGAATGTGCAGTGAACCTCAGGCATTTAAGACATCTCCCCACTGCCCGCCCCCCAATCAAAGTGTGGTCCCAAAACAAGCCAACAGCTGTATATCTCAAAGTTAACCCAAGACAACTCTGGTATTTAGGTTATTATTTGTTGAGACTCATTGGTACTGACTGGCAAGTATTCTGCTTTAAAGTATCATGTATTAAAATGTTTAGACAGCATGTGTTTTAAAGTGATAAATGCAAAATGTTAAGTTTGAAATGGTTAACAGTAAATTATTATGTTAGTTTCCGGGCACTTGAACTGTGCTACAAGTAGAGGAAAACCTAAAGTATGGTAAATGTGTGTTTTAAACTTCCTATCAATCAAGTGACATACTTCATTTGATTTTTTGTTTAAGAAGCCATGGTACTTTTTTCTTTAGTTACTTTGGATATGTTTTTTCAATGCCATCTGAAGATTTTGTAATTGAGTAGCAGTAAATATACAAATTTACAGTGTTTTAACTGCAGTTCATGAATAGCTGGTTGTGTAAAACTACTAATAAAAAACTAGACTTTCAAATGTATTCTGTACTGTAGTGGTGATACATCCATTTAATAAGTGTGCGTACTCATCAAGAACTTTCATACAGAACAACTCCATTTCCTCACTTCCAAATACTCTATGCATCACTACTTATCTTCTTTATAGTAAATGGTCATAAAATTAACCTTAATTATTCATAGTTTTGTGAAGTCACTCCAAGAAAATGGTCCATTACCACAAAAGAGTGTTCCAAATTGTATAGGTTATAGGGCTGAATCAATTTAAAAATCCCTTTTCAGAATTATTCACCATAGGGAAGGAAATGCTATACACCTATAAGATATCAAATGCAAGAGACTTAAAACACCAGTGATTTAGATTTATTTTTATTGACAAGGTTTATAAGAACAAATATTTAAAATCGAAGGCCAATTATTAGGTCTCATTTAGTTGCTTATTTTTTTCACTTGTATTTACCTTTCCCTAGTGTCTGAGTAACTATCAAGAAACAAATCAAACCTGTGAAAATACCTGTTAACATTCAACATATATTTTTATATATTTCTGTTCTATGATGCAAAGATATTTTTCAACACTTAATTGGTACATCAAATGTATCATTCTGTCATAAACAGCATGTTTTAAAATTCAGATTTAATAAACTGATTTAGGACAGTAAATTTGAAAGACAAAATTAGTCTCATTCAGGAGTGGTCCATTATGTTGATCATGTAGAATCAACACTGATTAACCAAACTCTAAAAGCCAAGAGCCCCAACTCCAGAGGAACATTAAATTTCTTTAATGTAAAAGTATATTATTTTTGAGACACACTTTGTCAGAGATATCCACGATTGCCTGCACATTATATTCTGGCATTATAATCTGGTACTTTAGTCATAATCATGAAGGTGGCTAGGTTTCCAGTAAATATCAGCATTTTATATGGGCAAAAGCAGTTAATAAAAATCAGTTCATTTACTGTAAGCCAAATGTGCTTGTACTTAATCCCACCCTTTCCCAAAGTTTTTGAAGCTTTGATAGGTTGATTTTTGGTCTGTCCTTAATATAAAACGTACCTACAGACACTTTTACAGAGTTAATACTAAAATTACAAATTGATGACACTTTCGAGGCAAAGCAGGATAACTGTTCCTTCAGTGTTCCCATCACTGAATTGACTTTCACTGCTCCATCATACTGTCTGGCTGAACACTGACATTCCATAATCTACAACTATAAAGATACCTACCTATGTGAGTTTAAAAAGTGATCTGCACAAAAGAAATAAAAAAACTTTATATACAACCAATTGTTTTTTAAAAATACAAAAATAACATCTGTCACTTTTGTCATGCTGACAATTTGACATATATACACATGCAGGAGAAAAGTTCCAATTCAGTCATCTGGACAACTGTAGCTTGTATATTTTTAATATGATGGACACACTGCCACTGAATTTTGACACTAACAGAGATGTGTATTCAAAATATTTCATATACTAAATACTGCAATCTCTGTGTGTATAAATCCCGGTCATAATAGTTTTTGTTCTACTTGATTAAAAGTATGCCTTAAGCAAGCTAATATTAAGTGCACTAAAAACCACAACAGCTCAAGAATCTATGACCTTATATAAAGAAATCCAAAATGTACAAAATACAACTATAAAAGCAAGGAACAATTAATGCCATGCAAGATTTTAAACTAAAAATGGCATAGAAATGCAATTTAAAACAGCAAACTCAAATTCACATAACAAGATAAAAAGGTCAGCAGTAAGTTCTACTAACGTTGCTTAACAAGGATTTAGAAAAGGAAATACATTCTCTTTGCTGGTATAATGGTATAAATCAGATCTTCAAATCTATGGGAACGAGTCATCTTCTCTGTCCTCTATCTCAAGAAATTAGCTGTGATGAAAGAGAAACATTATTTTGCCATAAATCATAAACCTTTATCCCATTTTTTCCACATCTATTTTACTATTTTGTCCTTCAAAAATCAGTTGAGATCAATACAGAATTATAGCTACCTGCTGATCTTCCCCTCACCTTTGCCTGGTAGACAGGAACTTCCTCAAGTATTTGTGAGAGCAACTTTGAGATGCCCAGCTACCCAGGTACACCATGAGGCCACATCATAATCTGAGTTCAGGTCTTATCACTAACTGTTCAAACTTTAATTTTAAGCTTTAAAGTGGGAATGAGAAGAAATATATTTCTCTATTATGAAGAAATGTGAGGATCAAATGTGATATTTAGTGACATGAATATTTTGAAAAATATGGAGTATTTTATGTAATTACTTGTCTTATAAAGTCAAACTTGAAAGACTGAAACATTTACCTCTTTTACAGTTGTTTTTATGAAATCTTTTCTTTCAGTTAAATCATAAGTAGGATAATTTTCATAGACCTATGTATAGCGAAAAGGAAAAATAATATTAAAAGCAGATTTTAAAATCCAGTAATATTGTCTTTGAATAAAAGCAGGAAATCTGCTACATGCAAATAGCCACAACCATCCCAACAGTACTCTGGTTCACCCATGTGGAATTCTATTCCAAATGAGTATTTTAATAATATCGTATATGATGTGGAAAACTAGCATGCAAACATTCTCAGTGTTTTCAGGCTGAGAGTTTGGAATGAATTAACAATAAACAAGCCAGATGTGATGGCTCACGCCTGTAATTCCAACACTCTGGGAAACCTAGGTGGGAAGATCACTTGAGCCCAGGAATTCAAAACCAGCCTCAGGCAACCTGGCGAGACCTTGTGTCTACAAAAAAATTCATGTATGCCTGTAGTCCCAGCTACTGAGGAGGCTGAGGCAGGAGGATGGCTTGACCCAGGAGGTTGAGGTTGCAGTGAGCTGTTGGTGGCACTGCATTCCAGCCTGGACCACAGAGTGTGGGGAAAAGAAAGAGAGATCAGATTGTTACTGTGTCTGTGTAGAAAGAAGTAGACATAGGAGACTCCATTTTGTTCTGTACTAAGAAAAATTCTTCTGCCTTGAGATGCTGTTAATCTATAACCTTAACCCCAACCCCGTGCTCTCTGAAACATGTGCTGTGTCAACTCAGGGTTAAATGGATTAAGGGCTGTGCAAGATGTGCTTTGTTAAACAGATGCTTGAAAGCAGCATGCTCCTTAAGAGTCATCACCACTCCCTAATCTCAAGTACCCAGGGACACAAACACTGCGGAAGGCCTCAGGGACCTCTGCCTAGGAAAGCCAGGTATTGTCCAAGGTTTCTCCCCATGTGATAGTCTGAAATATGGCCTCGTGGGAAGAGAAAGACCTGACTGTCCCCCAGCCCGACACTCGTAAAGGGTCTGTGCTGAGGAGGATTAGTATAAGAGGAAGGAATGCCTCTTTGCAGTTGAGACAAGAGGAAGGCATCTGTCTCCTGCCCGTCCCTGGGCAATGGAATGTCTCCGTACCCGACTGTATGTTCCATCCATCTACTGAGATAGGGGAAAACCGCCTTACGGCTTGAGGTGGAACATGCAGGCAGCAATACTGCCCTGTAAGGCATTGAGATGTTTATGTGTATGCGTATCTAAAGCATAGCACTTAATTCTTTACCTTGTCTATGATGCAGAGAACTTTGTTCACCTGTTTATCTGCGGACCTTCTCTCCACTATTATCCTATGACCCTGCCACATCCCCCTCTCCGAGAAAACACCCAAGAATGATCAATAAATACTAAGGGAACTCAGAAGCCGGCGGGATCCTCCATATGCTGAACACTGGTCCCCTGGGTCCCCTTATTTCTTTCTCTATACTTTGTCTCTGTGTCTTTTTCTTTTCCAAGTCTCTCGTTCCACCTAACGAGAAACACCCATAGGTGTGGAGGGGCAACCCACCCCTTCAACAGAGCAAGACCCTGTCTCAAAAACAAAAAACCCTAACAAACATGGGTAAAGAAAACATCTAGATAGATCTTAGATAACAGAACTAAGTTCTTTACGTTGGCAAATCATCTGCCAAGTGTCTTCTAGAGAAAGCTTCTTTCTTCTCCAACCCTTGTTATTATCCAGCACCCTACCTACGATTCCACAACCTGAAACGCAATGAACTGCTTCCTCTACTCCACTGCTCAGTCCCTCCCTAAAGTTAAATCCTAAGACCCAGGTGGTCTCAAGAGTCCTCTACTCCTAAAATTTGACTAAATTTCTCCCTTTTGTCAATTTTCTCAGTCCTGTTATACCTGCTGCTTGACTCAGGTCCTGACTCTATAAAGCTCATGGTCTGTAAGCACCCTGCAGGCTTTACTTCCATTGTATAGTTCAGGGTCAGCAACTTTTTCTGTAAAGGGCTAGATGGTACAAATAGTTTCAACTTTGCCAGTCAGTTTCTACTCAACTATGCGTTGTAGTGGCAATGCTGCCATAGACAATAGTTAAATGAATAGATGTGGCTGTATTACAAGAAAATTTTGCTTACAAAACCAGGTGACAAAGATAGAATGGATTTGGCCCACAGGCTGTAGTATGCCAACCCTCTAAAATATGGTCGATCATTTAAATTACTCTCTTTGCCACGGGAGGTTCCAAGATGGCCGAATAGGAACGGCTCCAGTCTACAGCTCCCACTGTGGGCGACGCAGAAAGACGGGTGAGTTCTGCATTTCCAACTGAGATACCGGGTTCATCTCACTGGGGCTTGTTGGACAGTGGGTACAGGACAGTGGGTGCAGCCAACCGAGTGTGAGCTGAAGCAGGGCAAGGCATCACCCCACCCAGGAAGCGAAAGGGGTCAGGGAATTCCCTTTCCTAGCCAAAGGAAGCTGTAACAGACAGCACCTGGAAAATTGGGCCACTCCCACCCTAATACTGCACTTTTCCAATGGTCTTACCAAACGGCACACCAGGAGATGATATCCCGTGCCTGGCTGGGACAGTCCCACACCCACGGGGCCTCGCTCATTGCTAGCACAGCAGTCTAACATTGAACTGCAAGGTGGCAGTGAGGCTGGGGAAGGGGCGCCCACCATTGCTGAGGCTTGAGTAGTAAACAAAGCAGCTGGGAAGCTCGAACTGGGTGGAGCCCACCACAGCTCAAGGAGGCCCGCCTGCCTCTGTAGACTCCACCTCTGACAGACTGCCTCAAGTGAGTCCCTGTCCCCTGAGTAGCCTAACTGGGAGACACCTCCCAGTAGGGGCCGACTGACACTTCACACGGCCGGGTGCCACTCTGAGACGAAGCTTCCAGAGGAAGGATCAGGCAGCAACATTTGCTGTTCTGCAGTATTTGCTGTTCTGCAGCCTCCGCTGGTGATACCCAGGCAAGCAGGGTCTGGAGTGGACCTCCAGCAAACTCCAAACAGACCTGCAGCTGAGGGTAATGACTGTTAGAAGGAAAACTAACAAACAGAAAGGACATCCACACCAAAAACCCATCTGTACATCACCATCATCAAAGACCAAAGGTAGATAAAACCACAAAGATGGGAAGAAACCAGAGCAGAAAAGCTGAAAATTCTAAAAATCAGAGCGTCTCTTCTCCTCCAAAGGAACACGGCTCCTCGCCAGCAACGGAACAAAGCTGGACGGAGAATGACTTTGATGAGTTGAGAGAAGGCTTCAGACGATCAGACTTCTCCGAGCTAAAGGAGGATGTTCGAACCCATCACAAAGAAGCTAAAAACCTTGAAAAAAGATGAGACGAATGGCTAACTAGAATAACCAGTGTAGAGAAGTCCTTAAATGACCTGATGGAGCTGAAAACCACGGCACGAGAACTACGTGACGCACGCACAAGCTTCAGTAGCCGATTCGATCAACTGGAAGAAAGGGTATCAGTGATTGAAGATCAAATGAATGAAAGGAAGCAAGAAGAGAAGTTTGGAGAAAAAAGAGTAAAAAGAAACGAACAGAGCCTCCAAGAAATATGGGACTATGTGAAAAGACCAAATCTACATCTGATTGATGTACCTGAAAGTGACGGGGAGAATGGAACCAAGTTGGAAAACACTCTTCAGGATATTATCTAGGAGAACTTCCCCAATCCAGCAAGGCAGGCCAACATTCATCAGAGAACGCCACAAAAATACTCCTCGAGAAGAGCAACTCCAAGACACATAATTGCCAGATTCGCCAAAGTTGAAATGAAGGAAAAAATGTTAAGGGCAGCCAGAGACAAAGGTCGGGTTACCCACAAAGGGAAGCCCATCAGACTAACAGCGGATCTCTTGGCAGAAACTCTACAAGCCAGAAGAGAGTGAGGGCCAATATTCAACATTCTTAAAGAAAATAATTTTCAACCCAGAATTTCATATCCAGCTAAACTAAGCTTCATAAGTGGAGGAGAAATAAAATCCTTTACAGACAAGCAAATGCTGAGACATTTTGTCACCACCAGGCCTGCCCTAAAAGAGCTCCTGAAGGAAGCACTAAACATGGAAAGGAACAACTGGTACCAGCCACTGCAAAAACATGCCAAATTGTAAAGACCATCAATGCTAGGAAGAAACTGCATCAACTAACGAGCAAAATAACCAGCTAACATCATAATGACAGGATCAAATTCACATATAACAATATTAACCTTAAATAAAAATGGGCTAAATGCTCCAATTAAAAGACACAGAGGGCAAATTGGATAAAGAGTCAAGACCCATCAGTGTGCTGTATTCAGGAGACCCATCTCACGTGCAGAGACACACATAGGCTCAAAATAAAGAGAAGGAGGAAGATCTAACAAGCAAATGGAAAACAAAAAAAAAGCAGGGGTTGCAATCCTAGTCTCTGATAAAACAGACTTTAAACCAACAAAGATCAAGAGAGACAAAGAAGGCGATTACATAATGGTAAAGGGATCAATTCAACAAGAAGAGCTAACTATCCTAAATATATATGCACCCAATACAGGAGCACCCAGTTTCATAAAGCAAGTCCTTAGAGATCTACAAAGAGACTTAGACTCCCACACAATAATAATGGGAGACTTTAACACCCCACTGTCAACATTAGACAGATCAACAAGACAGAAAGTTAACAAGGATATCCGGGAACTGAACTCAGCTCTGCACCAAGCAGACCTAATAGACATCTACAGAACTCTCCACCCCAAATCAACAGAATATACATTCTTCTCAGCACCACATAGCACTTATTCCAAAATTGACCACATAGTTGGAAGTAAAGCACTCCTCAGCAAATGTAAAATAATAGAAATTATAACAAACTCTCTCTCAGACCAATCAAACTAGAACTCAGGATTAAGAAACTCACTAAAAACCGCTCAACTACATGGAAACTGAACAACCTGCTCCTGAATTGACTACTGGGTACATAACAAAATGAAGGCAGAAATAAAGATGTTCTTTGAAACCAATGAGAACAAAGACACAACATACCACAATCTCTGGGACACATTTAAAGCAGTGTGTAAAGGGAAATTTATAGCACTAAATGCCCACAAGAGAAAGCAGGATAGATCTAAAATTGACACCCTAACATCACAATTAAAAGAACTGGAGAAGCAAGAGCAAACACATTCAAAAGCTAGCAGAAGGCAAGAAATAACTAAGATCAGAGCAGAACTGAAGGAGATAGAGACACAAAAAACCCTTCAAAAAATCAATGAATCCAGGAGCTGGTTTTTTGAAAAGATAAACAAAATTGATAGACTGCTAGCAAGACTAATAGAGAAGAAAAAAGAGAAGAATCAAATAGATGCAATAAAAAATGATAAAGGGGATATCTCCACCGATCCCACAGAAATACAAACTACCATCAGAGAATACTACAAACATCTCTACGCAAACAAACTAGAAAATCTAGATGAAATAGATAAATTCCTGGACATATACACCCTCCCCAGACTAAACCAGGAAGAAGTTGAATCCCTGATTAGACAAATAACAGGTTCTGAAACTGAGGCAATAATTAACAGCCTACCAACCAAAAAAAGTTCAGGACCAGACGGATTCACAGCTGAATTCTACCAGAGGTACAAGGAGGAGCTGGTACCATTCCTTCTAAAACTATTCCAATCAATAGAAAAAGAGGGAATCCTCCCTAACTCATTTTATGAGGCCACCATCATCCCGATACCAAAGCCTGGCAGAGACACAACAAAAAGAGACTTTTAGACCAATATCCCTGATGAATATCGACGCAAAAATCCTCAATACAATACTGGCAAACCGAATCCAGCAGCACACCAAAAAGCTTATCCACCATGATCAAGTGGACTTCATCCCTGGGATGCAAGGCTGGTTCAACACACGCAAATCAACAAATGTAATCCATCATATAAACAGAACCAAAGATAAAAACCACATGATTATCTCAATAGATGCACAAAAGGCCTTCAACAAAATTCAACAGCCCTTCGTGCTAAAAACTCTCAATAAATTAGGTAGTGATGCAACGTATCTGAAAATAATAAGAGCTATTTATGACAAACCCACAGCCAATATCATATTGAATGGGCAAAAAATGGAATCACTCCCTTTGAAAACTGGCACAAGACAGGGATGCCCTCTCTCACCACACCTATTCAACACAGTGCTGGAAGTTCTGGCCAGGGCAGTCAGGCATGAGGAAGAAAATAAAGGGTATTCAATTAGGAAAAGAGGAAGTCAAATTGTCCCTGTTTGCAGATAACATGATTGTACATTTAGAAAACCCCATCGTCTCAGCCCAAAATCTCCTTCAGCTGATAAGCAACTTCAGCAAAGTCTCAGGATACAAAATCAATGTGCAAAAATCACAAGCATTCTTATACACCAATAACAGACAAACAGCCAAATCATGAGTGAACTCCCATTCACAATTGCTTCAAAGAGAAAAAAATACCTAGGAATCCAACTTACAAGGGATGTGAAGGACCTCTTCAAGGGGAACTACAAGCCACTGCTCAACAAAATCAAAGAGGACACAAATGGAAGAACATTCCATGCTCATGGATAGGAAGAATCAATATCTTGAAAATGGCCATAGATAATTTATAGATTCAATGCCATCCCCATCAAACTACCAATGACTTTCTTCATAGAATTGGAAAAAACTACTTTAAAGTTCATATGGAATCAAAAAAGAGCCTGCATTGCCAAGACAATCCTAAGCAAAAAGAACAAACCTGGATGCATCACACTACCTGACTTCAAACTACACTATAAGGCTACAGTAACCAAAACAGCATGGTATTGGTACCAAAACAGAGATATAGACCAATGGAACAGAACAGATCCCTCGGAAGTAATACCACACATCTTCAACCATATGATCTTTGACAAACCTGACAAAAACAAGCAATGGGAAAGGATTCCCTATTTAATAGATGGTGCTGGGAAAACTGGCTAGCCATATGTAGAAAGCTGAAACTGGATCCCCCTTCCTTACACCTTATACAAAAATTAATTCAAGATGGATTAAAGACTTAAATGTTAGACCTAAAACCATAAAAACCCTAGAAGAAAACCTAGGCAATACCATTCAGGACATAGGCATGGGCAAGGACTTCATGTCTAAAACACCAAAAGCAATGGCAACAAAAGCCAAAATTGACAAATAGGATCTAATTAAACTAAAGAGCTTCTGCACAGCAAAAGAAACTACCATCAGAGTGAACAGGCAACCTACAGAATGGGAGAAAATTTTTGCAATCTACTCATCTGACAAAGGGCTAATACTCAGAATCTACAAAGAACTTAAATTTACAAGAAAAAAATCAAACAACCCCATCAAAAAGTGGGCAAAGGATATGAACAGACACTTCTCAAAAGAAGACATTTATGCAGCCAAAAGACACATGAAAAAATGCTCATCATCACTGGCCATCAGAGAAATGCAAATCAAAACCACAATGAGATACCATCTCACACCAGTTAGAATGGCAATCATTAAAAAGTCAGGAAACAACAGGTGCTGGAGAGAATGTGGAGAAATAGGAACGCTTTTACACTGCTGGTGGGACTGTGAACTAGTTCAACCATTGTGGAAGACAGTGTGGCGATTCCTCAAGGATCTAGAACTGGAAATACCATTTGACCCAGCCATCCCATTACTGGGTATATACCCAAAGGATTATAAATCATGCTACTATAAAGACACATGCACATGTATGTTTATTGCGGCACTATTCACAATAGCAAAGACTTGGAACCAACCCAAATGTCCAACAATGATAGACTGGATTAAGAAAATGTGGCACATATATACCATGGAATACTATGCAGCCATAAAAAAGGATGAGTTCATGTCCTTTGTAGGGACATGAAGCTGGAAACCATCATTCTCAGCAAACTATCGCAAAGATAGAAAACCAAACACTGCATGTTCTCACTCATAGGTGGGAATTGAACGACGAGAACGCTTGGACACAGGAAGGGGAACGTCACACACTGGGGCCTGTTGTGGGGTGGCGGGGGAAGGGGTAGGGATAGCATTAGGAGATATACCTAATGTAAATGACCAGTTAATGGGTGCAGCACACCAACATGGCACATGGATACATATGTAACCTGCACATTGTGCACATGTATCCTAGAACTTAAAAGTATTTAAAAAAAAAAAATTGTTTGCCCCTTGTTCTTTCCCTGCAAAACCCCAATCCCAAATTGGTCTAACTACTCATTTTTCTATGGTTAAGCCCAGACTACAGATTGCTGTAGGAAAGTAGCTTTGAAGAGACTGGTCTCATTTTCAGTTCACGGCATTCATCTCCAAAGGCTCCTCCCCCTGAAGCTCCCAGTCAGGGTCTCCTTTCATTTCCACCAATGGCAGTTTCATCTCCTTATTCAAGTGTCTCACACTGCTACTGTCAGCCAAAAAGCCATTATTATGAATTCCTTCAATTTTCTGACAGCTCTTTCCCCTCCAGTTGTATCTGGATTCATCAATGGTTCTTAATTTTCTTTGCCTCCACAGGACCACCCTTAACCTCTCCTGTAACCTCTCCTTTCCCACCAAATTGCTTTCTCCCCTCCACCCTACTACCCATTAAAAATACTTTCTCACCTACCCCCATTTACCTACTATTTTCCTTCCAAAGACAGCTGCTTGAAAGAGAAGCTACTTTGTTCATTTTCCTCACTATTCATTAATAACTCTTGCTTTTACCACCCTATGTCATCATCTCCTAATTGCAGACTCCAAAAAAGGTTAGGTCCTTCTCACCTGACCTCTCCATGTTATTAATCCCTTTAAAAAAATTACATGAAGGTATTCACAAAAATCCTTCTAATGGACAGAACTAATTTTCTTTGACTTCCTCTCCACTCCACACTGTCATTTTAATGATGATATAACTGGGTGTCCTGCCTCTCTCATCTCATCCTTTGCTATTCCATTGTTCTTAATGTTTCTAGGATAACTTTTAAAAATATGATTGTGTTATGCCCCTGCCAAATCGCAATAATCTACACAGCCTCTGAATTCCTCATTTATTTCAGGAAGAAACTCAAACTCTAACATGGCATATTTAAGATCTGCAAAACTCTTTTAATATTTTCTCCTAACTTCTGTGAGGACTTCTTTCCAATCCTAGTCTTGAGACATGTTGAACTAATACTATTCCTTGCAATTATCACTTTGGTTAATGTGTTATTGTTCCTCAACTGTATGGAATGGGTGATGCTCCACTAGGAAATTCAGTTAAGAGCTCTTCCGAGATGCTTTTCCAGATTTCCCCAGCCTCAAGTAGGGTGCTTGTTCTGTGGTGCTGTAGTACCTTCCGTATTCTCCTAACACAGCCC
Source organism: Pongo pygmaeus (assembly GCF_028885625.2). Classification (NCBI taxonomy): domain Eukaryota; kingdom Metazoa; phylum Chordata; class Mammalia; order Primates; family Hominidae; genus Pongo; species Pongo pygmaeus. The sequence continues at coordinate 18,223,052 of NC_072378.2, forward strand.
TCGCTTACAATGTTTTAAACTAAAATACTTATCTCTTTCTATCCCACTAGACTGTAAAGCTCCTCTTGAAAGCTAAGTAATGGCTTCTCTGGTTCCATCTGTAACATTAAAAAAAATTTTTTTTGGTAGAGGGGATCTCACTATGCTGCCCAGGTTGGTCTTGAACTCCTGGCCTCAAGCAGTCCTCCTGCCTCGGCCTATCAAAGTGCTGGGATTACAGGTGTGAGCCACCACATCTAGCTTCTACCTGTGACATTTAACCCAGTGCCTGAAATGTAGTAGAGAATCAATGAATGGTGAATGAATAAACAAAATAATAATCAATGTCCTTTAAAAAAGCATAGCCTATTTCACTTTTGGTACATTCCAAATTGTAATTTTATTGTACCACAATAGACAAGTTTCTAAAATTTCCATAGAATCTCTATGGAATCATATTCAAGACTAGGCCACTTTATTTCCTGAGAAGTATTAGAAATATTAGAAAAACATTACAGAAGTCTGAGTTAAGAACCTAATCATTTATCATTTATCACACTAACAAGAGAATAAGGCGGTTCATGAGATTCTGCTTCTTTAAACTAACATAAACTAAGGATGCATCAACAGAAACAACCTGCAGATCAGAAAAAGAAAGTTTCCTATGTGGTTTGGAATGTATCACTTTAACTTTATTCACTCTAACTTTATTCTTCTAATGTTATTTATAAAATAACTCCATTAGGACAGAGACTTTGACTATTTTATTTAAAGTGGTATTCCAGCACCTGTAAGGAGATCTGGCATATAGTAGTTCAATAAATCTTTCTTCAATAAGTGAATGCACATAAGTATTTAGCTTCAAATTATAAGTGAAAGAATTTTTCTAGCAAAAGCAAAATAATCTAAACATTTGTCTAATTACCTTCTTGCAAATCTGTTTCATTGTGACTTCTTCCAAGTTAGCACTGGCCAGTAATTTCTTTATTGTTTCCTTTAACTCTTCATCTGTAGGGGGTTTCTTCAACTTTTTAATTAAAGGTTCATCATCTGAACTATCCTCAGACTCACTTTCTAAAAGTAATATAATAATAATAATTTTTCTTACACAGTAAATTAACATTTAACAAAGGCTGAGATGAATTTTAAAAAGCTTTCAACAGATTCTCAAAGGGGTACTGGATCAAAAAAATTATAAATCACTACTCTACAGGTTACCTATAAAACATGCATACAAATTTTATGTCAATTTGAAAAATCAAAAACTATAAAAAACTGGTATACAGGTTGGGCATCCCTAATCCAAAAATCCAAAACCTGAAATGTTCCAAAATCCAGCTTTTCAGAGCACCAACATGACACCACCAGGAGGTAATTCCATACCCGACCTCATGTGATGAGTCGCAGTCAAAACTTGGTTTCAGGCCAAGGGCAGTGGTCCAAGCCTGTAAACCCAGTGCTCTGGGGGGCCAAGGTAGGAGACTCGCTTGAGTCCAGCAGTTCAAGGCTACAGTGAGCTGTAATGGCACCACTGCAATAAATAATTTATTTAGTTAAAATATTAAACTACCTTCAGGCTATGTAAGATGAATATGAAACATGAATGAATTTCATGTTTAGACTGGGTCCCATCCCTAAGATATCTCTCTCTGTCTCTCTCTCTCTCTATATATATATTGCAAAATCTGAATCACTTCCTGTCCCAAGCATTTCAGATAAGGGATATTCAACCTGTATTACTTCTCCCCGCAATGTTTTCTGCAGTTTACCTGTTTCCCCCACACATTTAAATACTATGTACAACATATTAATATACATGCTATATCTTTAAAGTTGCTGATTAATGTTATTTCTAACATACCTTTTTTGGAACTGTTTTGATTCTTCTTGGTGGTGCTGCTATCTGCTTTCTTAACATTGGCACTTTTCACAGATTTTTTACTTTTAGCAGTAGCTTTCTGTTTAGGTTTTTCTCTTTTGGCTGTCTTTTTTGGTGGCTGTTACAAAAGAAAGCAAAAGTACACATATTGATGAGATTCAATGCTATCCTATCCCATCCCTCTACTTCCCCTATCCCCTTAATAATATTAGAGAAAATTAATATATTTGGTATCACCAATTAAAAATTCTTTTTGGGAGATGACTAATATACAACAATTTTATCCCAACACAAGTCTAAGAATGACAAATCACAATCACACACACAAAAGACTTGCCCATATTTATTCAACACTATGGATAAACTATATATGCATTACTCTACTTAATCTTGGTGGGGAACCCCTAAATATAGATATTGTCTTCTCTTATTTATGTTCCCTCTCTCTCAACTGGAATCTTTTTTTTTTTTTTTTTTTTTTTTGAGACAGAGTCTTGCTCCTTCACCCTGGCTCGAGTGCAGTGGCACGATCTTGGTTCAGTGCAACCTCTGCCCTCCCAGGTTCAAGCGAATTCTCCTGTCTCTGTCTCCCTAGTAGCTGGGATTACAGGTGCTCGCCACCACACACGGCTAATTTTTGTATTTTTAGTAGAGATGAGGTTTCGCCATGTTGGCCAGGCTGGTCTTGAACTCCTGACCTCAGATGATCCGCCTGCCTTGGCCTCCCAAAGTGCTGGGATTACAGGCATGAGCCACCATACCTGGCCTAGAACCCTGTGTTCACTGATGTTTCCCTAACTCCTAAAATAGTCTCTGGTATACAGTAGTTGCTCAATAAATACGACTATATGAGGAAACTAAGGCTCAGTGTGGTTACCTTGTCCACAGTCACATTAATAAACAGGCAAGATTCAAATACAGATGTGACTCCAGAACTTGTGTTCTTAAACACTAACCCATAGGTGATTAGACACAAACAAAATACATAAATATGGATAGATTAAAATGACAGGCCAGGCGTGGTGGCTCATGCCTGTAACCCCAGCACTTTGGGAGGTCAAGGCGGGCAGATCATGAGATCAAGAGATTGGGACCATCCTGGCCAACATGGTGAAACCCTGTCTCTACTAAAAATACAAAAATTAGCTGGGTGTGGTGGTGGGCACCTGTAGTCTCAGCTACTCAGGAGGCTGAGGCAAGAGAATTTCTTGAACCCTAGAGACGGAGGTTGCAGTGAATGGAGATCGCGACACTGCACTCCAGGAGAGAGACTGTTTCAAAAAAAAAAAAAAAAAAAAGACAAAATCAGAGTTCACACTTCGTCTCGTGGAGCCTGTGAAATTAGAAAGCACTAATTCTTAGTTTAATTAATATTCCCAAAGGAAAAGCATCCTATTAAACACTCCAAGACAGTTTAAATTCTCCCATTTACACACCAAAACTACTGCAATTACTTGAAAGAATGTTTCTCCAAATGTTTAACACTCTTGATTCCTGAGTGTTATCCTAAAGCAACCTGTTTTTGTTTTTTTTGAGATGGAGTCGCACTCTTGCTGCCCAGGCGGGAGTGCAATGGCGCGATCTCGGCTCACCGCAACCTCTGCCTCCCAGGTTCAAGTGATTCTCCTGCCTCAGCCTCTTGAGTAGCTGGGATTACAGGCATGAGCCACCACACCCGGCTACTTTTGTATTTTTAGTAGAGACGGGGTTTCTCCATGTTGGCCAGGCTGGTCAGGAACTCCCGACCTCAGGTGATCCACTCACTTTGGTCTCTCAAAGTGCTGGGATTACAGCCATGAGCCACTGTGCCCGACCAAGTCAACCTGTTTTTAAAGACATGAGCACTGTGTTGAACCTATCCTTTAGATTAAAGTATACAGATGAACCTGTTCCAAAGGTGGCCTTCAAGCTATTCATTGGATTTTAGTGTCTTTTTTTTTTTTTTTAAAAAAAAGAGATGATCTCGCTATGTTACCCATGCTAGACTCAAACAATCCTCCCACCTCAGGCTCCTGAGTAGTTGGGACTACAGGCACACACCACCTCACCTGGCTGGATTTTAGTGTTTGTCTTTCTTTTTGCTAATATACCATCGCTGTACCTATTTATACAAGCCTATCATCACCCTGCACTATCTCAATAATATACCACTGGCTGGGAAGCATGTAGTTTAACTGCTACTAAAAAATACATTTTTAAGGTGTCAAGGGGCTGACATGCTTCTAAAAGTAAGTACATGAATTTCCCATGGACTTTTGCGATTTACAGGCCATTTTAACTTACTTCCTAATTCTAAGAGATGTTCTAGATGGTGTGGGGCTATGGGACAAGTATCAATGATTTGTTATTTTTTATGATGTACTTAAACTAAGTTTTAAGGTTCATTAAGTGTCCATCCAGTTCATGTGAACTATATATTAGGCTCTGAAAGGGAATCCTAAAAATTCTTAAGTTCTTTAGCACACTTAATACACAGAATAAAATAATCATGATTATATATCATTTTTTAGTTAAAGGGTAATAAAATCTGGACTTGTAGGTACAAGAAACTAAGTTATTACTGAAAGGGTTGAAGGTTGAGCAAAAGAAGCAACAATATTATCAATAATTACTCAATCTCCATTCAAATTAGAAAATCAGAATTAGATAATTAAAATACTTCCAAAGCCTTTTAAGGCCTGCCATTAAAATTTTAGATGTGATACACAACATGGCATCATTTTAAAACCTGCAAATTGTTGAGTAGTGACAGTTTGTCAAAGCATAAACATTTACAATAATAAATAACAAGCCATCTCCATAAAATTTTACTTCTGTATAACAAAACCACATCTTTCTACATTTCATATCTGCTGTAAAGGATAATAGTTCAAAGAGTACAGGCTCTAGCGTCAAGCTGCCTGGTTTCAAATTCCAGCCCCAGTACATCTCTGGGCCCTTGTCTCATTTACAAAACAAAAGAAACAGTAGTTCCTATGGTTTTATGGGGAGTAGATACATTAACAGATGAAAGTATTTTTGGTAGTACCTGGCAAATAGTAAACACTAAATATTAACTATTATTACGGAGTGCTTCCTTTTGCAGAACGAGAAATTCTTTCATTATGCACATATAATTTCCTCCAATAACTTAAACTTTCTAAGTGTATTCAAAAAGCAGGGTGCAGTGGCTCAATCCTGTAATCCCAACACTTTAGGAGGCTGAGATGGGAGGATCACTTGAGGCCAGAGGTTCGAGACCAGCCTGGGCAAAATCAGAAGACTCTATCTCTAAAAAACTAATTTTCTTTTTTTTAAAAGCAGGGCAGATATACAGACTGGAAATTAAAAACACAGTGAGACAAACTCAATAACAACTGTATTAACTAGCCATGATATATCACACTTACTTCACTACATTATGGTAGATATGACATGGCCCACAAACATCTACAGTAATACGTCATGTCATTTATACAGAATTTCATTTATCTTTAGCAACCAGCTGTAAATTCTTGTGTGATAAAGTTAAGGTAGGAATTTGGTACAGTCTCTTTTTTAGATTAATGCTGAGTTAAGAAATCATGAAAGCTGAACAGTAAAACTACTAATGAATTTGTATCTTGTGCTTTAGTCCTGCAGGTTTTCATCACTTTGGCTGCCCTGAAGGTTATTAGGTATAGGAGGAATAGGTCTTTGGAAAATGGGGGCATCTCAAAGGACATACCTTGGTATTAGGACACAATGGACAATTTTTGGCTGTCAAGGTAAATATGGGTAACCAGAATTTGGAGGTAACAGAAAAAAACACAGGGAGAGCTGACAAGGCAAGTTAAACCATGTCCACTTTAATTTTAGAAGAACTTTCAAATCTTCATTACTTTCATTCCTCCCCTGTACTTAGGAAAATCCCACTCATGATTCTAAACCTAGCTTAGCAATTACCTCCTCTAAATCTTTCACAAATACCATCAATTTGATTAATCCATACTCTCAAAGTACTTGGCCTGCAATTCATTATCCCTACTTTATGGAAGGTATTGTGAAGCTGTAAGAACAAGGGTGTTACAGCCAAACTTCCTGATTCCTGAGCACCTGCATATATTTTTGAAGCTCCAGAGCTGACTCATCTAGCTATACCACATAAAATGAAAAGCACATTTACGGACTAGATTTGTCACCAAGACTTTTCTTTAAAGTGCCAGATAGTAAATATTTTCAGCTTTCCCGGCTACATATAATCTTTGTTGCATATTCTTCATTTTTTTAAACAATCATTTAAAAATGGAAAAACCATTCTGAGCTTGAGGGCTGTATAAAAACAGGCCGTAGGCTGGACTTGGCATACAGGCTACACTGCCTGCTGATTCCTAGATTATGAATTATTGGAGCTATATACAGTAAAGACAGGAACCAGATAAAACAATCAACAGGACAATCCTCCAATTATCAAGTTTTTAATAGCTTTTAGTTTTAAGTTCTGATAAGCACAAGTGGATTTATACTCATTAACTTTCTTAAAGCTATTGCTTAAAATCAAATTTTGATCTAAATCAGGAATTCTAGAGAGAACTCTGAAGACAGAAGTACATAAACAAGCTTTAGAAAGAATACGAAGCCATGCACGGTGGCTCAATCCTGTAATCCCAGCACTTTGGAAGGCCAAGGTGGGTAGATCACTTGAGGCCAGGAGTTCGAGACCAGCCTGGCAACATCGTGAAACCCCGTCTCTACAAAAAATTAGTCAGGTGTGGTGGCACGCACCTGTGGACTCAGCTACTAGGGTGGCTGTGCCACGAGAACTGCTGAACCTGGGAGGTAGAGGTGGCAGTGAGTATCGATCGTGCCACTGTACTCCAGCCTGGGCAACAAAGCAAGACTGTCTCAAAAAAGAAGAAAGAATAATACGGCAGTCTCCCTTTATCTATGGTTTCTCTTTCTGCACATGGTTTCAACTACCTGTTGTCAACCATAGTCTGAAAATATTAAATGGAAAATTCCAGAAATAAACAACTCATAAATTTAAAATTGCATGCTGTTCTGAGTAGCGTGATGAAATCTCATGTCATCCTGCTCACGCCTGCCCGGGATGTGAATCATCTCTTTGTCCAGCATATCCACACTGTAGATGCTCCCAGCACCTTGGCCCATTAGTCACTAGCAGCCATCTTGGTTATCCTATCAACTGTTGCAGTATCATTGTGCTTGTGCCCAAGTACCCTTATGTGACTTAATAATGGCCCCAAAGCCCAGTAGTAGTAATGCTGGCAATTCAAACATGCCAAAGAGAAGCCATAAAGTGGGTTCTTTTAAGTGAAAGCTCTTTACTTAAGGAAAGAAAAAAATCGTATGTTGAGGTTGCTAAGATCTATAGTAAGAACAAATCTTCTATATGTGAAATTGTGAAGGGAAAAGACCTTTGTGCTGGCTCTGCTGTCAAACCTCAAACTGCGAAAGTTATAGCCACAGTGCAGGATAAGTGCTTAGTTATGATGAAAAAGGCATAATTTCAGGGTGGGAAACATGAACAGAAACATGTCCCAAATGACAGCAATCGGGCTTGGCATGATCTGCAGTTTCAGGCATACACTGGGGGTCTGGAAACGTACTCCTTTCAGGTAAGAGGTGACTACCATAAAGAGAAAGCACTGAAAAAGGTTCTTTATATATTTATTATATCCTCAAATACAAAAATGAGGATATATACCTCACCTCTCATGGAGTCAAGACTAAATGAGATCCAAGATGTGAAAGCACATAGCATATACGCTTTGAATAGTTTCTTCCTTGTAGGTGCTAATAAATGCTTACGGAATGAGTGGTACTTCCTGGAAGACCAGAGGACGTGTCTCAGTTCTTTTTTTCTCCCACTTAGTAAAATGCTCAGGTATAGAATAAGACAATCATTTTGAATCAGTGAGAATAATGAATCTACCACCAAACACATTAGTCACACAACAATGCCCAGCTTCATGGGGTCTCTATAGTATGGGTTCAACCTACATTACTTTAGTTTCATCTCTCATTGCTCTACTTCTGGGCACACAACTCTAACCACAAGTTAGTCAAAGGCACCTTGCCTTCCCTGCTCCTTATCTGTGTTCACACGTACAACTTTCCTCTCCATTCCCAAGGTCAACTTGAATTGGCAGTACTTCCACTTCTACCCAAAGCCTTTCCTCAAGAGGCATGAAGATTTTCCTTCTTTAGAAATCCTATAATGCTAAGTATCAAATGGCATTTGCTTGGAAAATATCTTCTGTAACCCTAACAGCACTTAGCATACTCCCAATTCAGACTTGAGCAATCAAAAAGTGGTTATCTCAGAAATCAAAAGCCAGTGGGCAACAGAGCAAGAACCTGTCTCTACAAAAAATTTAAAAATTGCTAGCCACCTGGTGGCAGGATCACTTAAGCCCTGGAGTTCAAGGCTGCAGTGAGCCATGATCTCACCACTGTACTCCAGCCTGGGCAACAGAGTAAGACGTACAACTCTGTCTCAAAAATAAGTAATGTACTGACCCCCATTTTAAGTCTCTTTCAAAATATCTTGAAAACTTTAGTGATTATAATAAAAAACATCATATGGCATTATGAGGAAATAATGTTGAAAATACTCACAATGGTTAACATCTTGTTATTTAACCTAACTGGAGACAAGACTGAGTCTTTCAACAAAATGGAGGGAAAATTAGGTAAGTTTTTTTTTAAAGAAAAAGCTGATTTCCAAATTGTCATGAGATTTAAAGATTCGAGTTTTGCTACTTCTCTATATGCTGAGTGGTTCAATCAGGACCCTCAACTATTTCTGATGTTCGAAAGGGGAACAAATAAAAATGAACAGCTGCCATTAATTTCACATAGTACAATGTACTATAACCTAAATGTTTAAAGGATCAGTAATACAGAAGTTTCAAAAACGTGAAGGGGATTCTCCCTGTCTCTGATAACCATGAAGGTACAGAATCAGAGGAATGACATAAGCACTTTTTGAAGGAAGGCAAAAAAAACTCTTGGGAAAGCAAGGCTTACCTATGATTTATAGGCAGCAGGGCTCTTGAAGGAGGGTCTCCAAAAAAGACGCCTGTCACAGAGCCAGAATTCTGTCCTCACAGCAGAAAGGTTGTACTGGGTGAACAGATGAACAAAATAAAAATTAGCTTAAAATACACTATTCTTTCAACAACTTGGCTGAGAAAACTCAGAATGCCAAGAGGAAAGAATGTGCAAGTCTAGTTATATTTCACAGAAGATTATGAAAGCAAGTTTAAATGGGTTTTAGTATGGTGATTATTCAATTCTGCCTTCCAACAAAAGGTTTAAATGGTTTATACAGATTTTGCAATTCCTCTGATCAACGTGTGAGAGGAAGAGATACTTTAGTTTTCTAAAACACAATGTGAAAGGACTAACAAAACTTTCACATTCACCTTACCACTACCAGATAATCCCTTGAATGGTCCAAATAGATAGTTTACCAAAAATTATAATGGAGTTTCTCTGACTTGGCAAACGTTGTAGGATGGCTCACTGAACAACCCACTTTTGATTTGCCTTCCTCTTATAAAGGTAGGAAAGCTGACACCTAGATCTCAGAGCTTCTCTTGCAGTTAGGTGGGCAGACGACAAAGTGCTGGCTGATGCCATGTATATGGAGATCTCTGGTAAAAGGCATCTGGGAAAAAAGCCAAAACATCACTAGAAGAAAACATTTTGCTCTTCCTTATCTGGAACATGAATACAATGTCTAAAGGTAAAACAACCACCTTGTGATCATGAAGTTAATTGCCATATACTAAAGATGAGAGATCAGGAAAGGATGGTACCCACAGCCTCAATTCCTTTCTTGAACTGCTGTACTGGCCCTAGAACTCCCTGTCTGTAGGCTTCTTGTCATGAAAGAAAAACAAACTCCTGTTTCGAACATTATTAGTAAGGCTGAGAATTATTTCAGCAGAAAACATTCCTGATAACATATGGCAACATTCAGATAAATTCTAAATACTCATAAAGTAAAACTCCACAGTTTGTTTCATACTTTCAAGACACGTATGAGCTATAAAAATTGAAGAAAGAGGTATTAGGATAAGATGAAAAATAAAATATGCTTTTAAAGGGTCTAAAAGACTGTTAGAATTGTTTTCTCCAATAGGTACTATTTCCCCCTTTTTTCTGTACTCTGCAGTAATTTCTCTATGCCTCAAGGTTAACACCTGTGAATAGCATGACCAAATGTGGTTTATGACCAAATGTGGTTTAACCTTAACGGCTCACTGATACAGTTTGGCTCTGCGTCCCCACCCAAATCTCACCTTGAATTGTAATAATCCCCACGTCGTGGGAGGGACCCAGTGGCAGGTAACTGAATCATGGGGGTGGGTTTTTCTCATGATAGTGAAAAACTCTCACCGGCCCTGATGGTTTTATAAAAGGGAGTTGCCCTATACATACCCTCTTGCTTGCTGCCGCTTAAGATGTGTCTCTGCTCCTCATTCGCCTTCCACCATGATTGTGAGGCCGCCCCAGCCATGTGGAGCTGAGTCAACTAAACTCCTTTATAAATTACTCAGTCTTGGGTATGTCTTTATTAACAGCGTGAGAAAGGACTAATACACTCATTTTAGCAATCCTGCCCTGAAGAAGCTAACCCAACATAGGAACCAGCTGATTTTCATAATCAGTTTAGAGAAAATAACCTGTTTATTTTCCTATTCTCTCATCAAAAGAAAAAAAAATCATCCACCACTTCCTTCCCAATTGCTCTCCTTTTACTGTCCTAAAAAGCCAATGTCCAAGAGACAAGCTAATAAGGAAATTCAAAATGGCTCTTTTATAAAGGAATTTCTTTCTGAACTTACTCTCACAAAGAATACTCTTTTATTTAATTACAAGGAAAAGAATTGCAAAACTATTGTGACTCACTCACTGCATATCATAAAAGCAGAGGTAGAGGTACAGGTACAGAAAACCTCAAACAAGTGCTTTAGCAATTATCAGCTAATATGCTAAATCTGACTTTTTTTTAAAAAATTACTTTTGTAAAACTGTCATTTCAATTAACTATATAGATTTCAGTGATTTCATCTTAACACTGAATTTACTTATAAACACCCTAGTCTTCTACACATCTAAAGTTAAATATGAAACTAGGAGGAAAATAAATACAATTTAACCTCACATAATTAATTAGCCAAAGGACTATAAACTTACTCTGCTCGCATAAGATTTCTTGCTTCAACAATGAATAGAGTATATTTGACTACACAGTTCAAAATCCTCATTTTACAGAGGAAACTGAAAAAAGTAAAATCAATCTACCCAAATTCAGTTATTTACTCCAAGAAAAACAGAACAAGAAGCTGATCTTAATGAATAAGAGTCTTTTATTTATCAAAGAAAAATCTGTGTCAGAAAATAAACAGAATATCAACTCACTAATTTCCTATCACAAAGAAATCTACAGGCAATCCAAAACTTTCGTGACTAACTTGCAACTTTTCTTTATGGCTTCTTAGAAAAGAGGTCCTTTCACAGTAATGACCAAAAATAGCTCCATTTGTGAAGTTCCTAACATGGCTGCCATTTAGAACTGAGTCTTCATAAAATGGAATAAGGAAAAACAAAGTTGCCACAGATACACTGTTCCTCTTGCCAGAACTTACCTTTCAAAGGCCTTTCACAGAAACTGAATCAGCAATAAAAAGTTGAAGACAGTGCTAAATTTAAAGCAACAATGCTTGTTGGAGACACATTTGCCAGGAAAAAAAAAGGGGGGGGAACAATTTCTCAGTCCAAATTGTATTTTACATTTTATAAAATCTGTCAAGTACTAGCAAAGGTAGGAAAAAATCCCTCTAATAAAATATGATATAGCTTTTATATTGTGTGATTTCATATACCTAATGTTTGTAAAAGCATTTTTACATTTTCTTCTCCCATGGATTTTCATAAACTGACCTGGGTTTCTAGTCACAGACCCTAGATTAGGGCACTACAGAAGGTAAAGGTTTGATTTATAGTGAGATGGTTCCACTTGTGATTATTATCCTGGAACCAATATGGGTACAAATCAGATATCATCTGCATACACCAAGTTCAACTACCTCTACAGAACTATGGGACAACAATTTAGAAAGCAAATTTTAAAAATGAGTATAAAATGCTCTTTTTTTTTGAGACGGAGTTTCGCCCTTGTTGCCGAGGCTGGAGTACAATGGTGCGATCTCAGCTCACTGCAACCTCTGCCTCCCGGGTTCAAGCAATTCTCCTGCCTCAGCCTTCCCGAGTAGCTGGGATTATCGGCATGCACCACCACACCCAGCTAATTCTGTATTTTTAGTAGAGACGGGGTTTCTCCATGTTGGTCAGGCTGGTCTCGAACTCCCGACCTCAGGTGATCCGCCCGCCTCGGCCTCCCAAAGTGCTGGGATTACAGGCATGGGCCACCACGCCCGGCCTGCCCTCACTTTTTAACCTGCACCTAGTAATGACAAGAAGATTCAATTTAGAAGTTTTACTTGTCATAAAACATCATTTTAATTCTAATAATAATAGCAACTAATACTTACATACTATATGCACCAGGCACCGATCTAAGTATTTTAAATAAAATCCTTTAATATGACCCTATGAGGCTAATACTATTATCACTCCCCATTTTACAGATGGGAAACTGAGGTATAGTTTAAATAACTTGCTTATACTAATACAGTAATATCCAATATAGAGGTCAGATTTGAACTCAGTTTCCAGAGCCCATGCTAACGTCTCTATGAAAAAATTAGACATTTATATTCTATGACAACGTTTCATGCTTTAACTCTGCCCATAAAGAGAGTTTAGGAAACTGAATGGCACATAGTAGACACCAAATATTTCCTGAATGAAGATACTATTAGTTTAAAAATTTCCACTGTTACATATATACATGTAAACAAACATGTTTTCCTCCCGGATATCCAATCCATAAAGACCTTAATGCTCAGATTACTTATTTTCCTTCGTGCCAAATATATATTAAGATATTTATGAAGCACCTGCTGGATTCGTAACTCTCTTTCTTAAATGATGAAGCATTTCATACTTAGCTTTATAGAAGTCTTTATAAAATTTGACGTTAAAACAAGCATGAATTGTAAATAACTCAAGACAAACATACATACTAAACACACACACATATCATATAATACCAGAGTTCACTATATCTTTATTTCTTCTAATTCAGTGGAGACGATTCCCTCCTTGTCTCGCCCCAGGGACATTTGACAATGTCTGAAGAACATTTTTGGTTGTCACAAGGGGGGCTTGGGAGTATCACCTACAACTAAGAATCACCTGGTCCAAAATGTCAAGTTGACATTATTCAAGTCCCTAAATAAGGTAAGGTTGATTACCCAATCTATAGAGCAAGTTCTGACCTTTGAAGGAAAACATCAAAGTTAAAATACAGTCTACCAAAACATCATTAACAATAATAGAAACCCATCTCTTGTACCCACTCTCCATGATCTACCTGACTGAAGAGGCTAACCCTCTTATTTAATTGCTTCAGCAGTTCTCTTCTTCATGAAGTTTCACTTTGGAAACTAAGCAGTCTCAACTTTTACAAATACTCCCAAATAAAAGAAAATGACAGGTAATACAAAACCCATCCACTCATTATATAAACTTCAAATGCTGTTTATTCTCACTACACAGTCCCCTAAAGGTTGAGGGGGGGAAAAAAAGGGCCTTGAGCCCCTTGCTTTTTCCGTAAAATAAAATGATTCAAGTCAATTATAAAGTATCAATATATTATGAAAAAAATCCTCAAAGAATCTGCTCCTATGTGGTCCTATTCAGGATATGCACCACTTCTGCTTCCCTTCCCATTTATCTACTCGGTCTTCAACGTCCAGCTCAAGGCCCACTTCAAATCCAGTCCACACCAACCTCACTCTTTTCTGACTCATACTCTGACATGGTAATGAAACTAAAAGTTCTTTAAGGAAAAGAAATGGGTTCATACTTAATTATTTCTGCATCTTCAGAATTAAAAACAACCAATAAGGAAGTGTTTTCTGGCTGTACTTTATAGCAGAAATATTTAACTCTCCCCATGGAATGAAATGATTTAAAAATATAGTAAAATATTTTACCTCCTCTTCACTTTCTTTATCTTCATCATCTGAAGACTCTTCCTTGTTTTTCTTTTCATCTTCATCACTACTAGATTCATCTGACAGAATTTCAGGACATTTGGTTCGCTTAGCCTTCCTTGCCATTGCAGAACTGTTCCGTTCCTTTTTACTGCCTTTGCTAGAAGTTTTTTTAGATTTCGGCAATGGCTGCATAAAAATTTATAAAGATAACACCAATGAGGTATAATATTTCGATCAATTCTCTTCTTGATGACTTATCAACTCAATTTCTTATTCCTCTCTCAAGAAATTGTATTTACAAGCCCAGCAGCTTTACAGAGAATAATCTTTAACCGTGTCAGGTTAACCTAAAACTGTGTTACTAATAACATTTGTGTTCTAAACACCTAGTAAGACCCTTCTCAATTGTTGAGAAATATGTATTCTAGGTTCTGACACGGGACTAGAAGCTCAAGACACATTATGTTAAGCTCCAACGGCTGTTAATACTTTGTCATGATAATATTTTAAGTTAGATTTGTAATTTATTTCATCCCTACAAGCATTAAAACTGTCACTACCATCCCAGCACTTTGGGAGGCCGAGGCGGGCGGATCACGAGGTCAGGAGATTGAGACCATCCTGGCAAACACGGTGAAACCCCGTCTCTACTAAAAATACAAAAAATTAGCTGGGTGTGGTGGCGGGCGCCTGTAGTCCCAGCTACTCGGGAGGCTGCGGCAGGAGAATGGCGTGAATCCGGGAGGCAGAGCTTGCAGTGAGCCGAGATCACGCCACTGCAGTCCAGCCTGGGCAACAGTGTGAGACTCCGTCTCAAAAAAAACAACAACAACAAAAAAAACCAACAAAAAACTGTCACTGCCAAAGAAGCTCCTTGCTTTAGAAGGCCCAACACTCCAATCAAAGGAGTGGGAGAAAAACATTTTTTTTTTTTTTTTTTGAGACAGAGTCTCATTCTGTTGTGCAGTAGCTGGGATTACAAGTGTGCACCATCACGCCCAGCTAATTTTTGTATTTCTAGCAGAGACAGTGTTTCACCATGTTGGCCAGGCTGGTCTCAAACTCCTGACCTCAAGTGATCCACCCACCCTGGCCTCCCAAAGTGCTGGGATACAGGTGTGAAACACCACACCTAGCCCATAAAAAAAAATGTATAACTTTATTACCAATTATACATCCTGAATTTATGAATGAACTATACAGTTTATATTCATTACTTCTGGCCTCTACTTTCAACAATGTCAGGATCATATTCTCACTGATGCCTGTAAGTATACAATAAATGATGAGTATGTTAATTATGAAACTAAGAATATGTTGCTATTATTCTGATAATCAATTAAACCATGTATATTGAAAGCAGAGATCACCTGACGAAAATGAGTTGATTATATTAAACAACAAATTTAATTTTTAAGTGCTTTCTCAAGGAAGTTTTGCTAAATTCTAAAACTGAAAACCATAAAATTACCTAACATCAAGAATGTTAAAATGCGCATTACAGAATTAATATTTATTTCTGGGATTGAGCAACTTTTATATTCTTTTATTTCTAGCTTTGTTACTTTATTTTCTGCAATAAGCAGAAACATTAAGGTAAAATCCCATAATATAACCTTAAGGTATCCAATTGTGTAAATGTTTGTGATAACTTTAGGCAGTATTTTTCATTCAGAGAGTAGAATGACAGGTCCTTTACCTCCCAGGAACCTCCAGTCTAGGGGTCATTGTCACCTACACAAAAATTAAGAAAAAGTGGCTGCTTTGTATAATATGGTACTCTCGAGCTCTCTGCAAAGAAACCACAGAATAACCTCTAGATTGCTCCAACAACATACCCTTCTAAAGGCGCACTAGGAAACAGCCAAATTAGGTCATTCCAGGAACTTGAAGTTGGTGGATTGAAGACATTTCTCAGAGAAGATTCTCTATAAGAAATCGTGAATGCATACACATAACCTTGCTATGTGAGATACTACCATTAACAACTATTATCAGAACCTTAATCCATGTGGATAAATTCTTTGACAGCACTGTTTGGAGAAAAGGTAACTCTCACTGTCCAAGCTCTTACTACTTGTTACATGATCTCCAGGTCTCAAATGCATTAGAAAAACATAATATCCCTCACAATCTCAGCTCAGAAACCAGACACAGGTAACAAGGATGTAATCTGTATATCGAATTATTAGTATGAGGACTGAAACAGG
This sequence comes from Pongo pygmaeus, assembly GCF_028885625.2. NCBI lineage: Eukaryota > Metazoa > Chordata > Mammalia > Primates > Hominidae > Pongo > Pongo pygmaeus. Next base: position 18,239,239 of record NC_072378.2, read on the forward strand.
TTCTGGATAAATCTATCCAGGAAAGTGAAAAGATGTTAAGTTATTCAAGCAGCCAATAAAAAAAAAATGCAATTCCCAAAAGTAAACGAGGAGTTTTAAAACCAAAATCCAAAAAGTAGTAATATACAAATGCCTTAGAGTTTTCCTATACTGACTCTAAAAATAGTTAAATCTATTAATCAAAATCCAGTGTCAATAGCATTATCTCTTTTTGGAAACAAAATCTGATTAACAAAATAAGGTAAAGTACAATAGAAGGATAGGAAAGCAATCAATGATTAATGTTGTATTCACTTAACAATTGAAAAATTGTTAAAGAGGAGAAAAAGGAAACTGCTGGTAGCATAGTAAATAGCTCTAGGACAGACATGGTGGCTCATGCCTGTAATCCCAACACTTTGGGAGGCCAAGATAAGAAGATCACTTGAGCTCAGGAGTTTGTGACCATCTTGGACAATATAGTGAGCCCTTGTCTCTAAGAAAATGTAAAATTTAGCCACACATGGTGGCATACACCTAATAGTCCCAGTTACTTGGGTGGCTGAGGTGAGAGGATCACCTGAGCCCAGGAGGTCAACGCTGCATTGAGCCATGATCGTACCACAACACTCCAGTCTAGGCAACAGAGTAAAACACTGTCTCCAAAAAAATAGAAAAGAAAATAGCCTGAGCTCGATACTATCAAATTAAGGAGTAATCATCACAGAATCACATACAAAAAACTGACATAAGAGTTAGATTCTATATGACAAGAAAAAACAGATTCTCACAGTGTGGTTCAAGGACTTTGGGGTTTCCTGAGACCTTTTTCGGAGTCTCCGAGGTAGAAACTATTTTCATAATAATAGCAACACTATTTATCTGCTCTTTTCACTGTGTTGACATTTGTACTAATTGCAAAAGCAAAGGAAAGCAAAGGTGGGTAAAACTGATGGCACCTTAGTACTAATCAAGGAAGCAACATATATTAGTCATTGTATTCCTCACAACCACACACGAGCAGAAACAAAAAAGGCAAATGGTTTCACTTAATAACGTCCTTGATAAAGCAATACATACTGTTAACTCTGAAGTACATGTCTTTCTAGTATCTGTGACAAAATGGAAGATATACATAAATATGGCTACAACTGAAGTTCAATGGTTTTCTGAAGGAAGAGCATTTGTGTATCTGAGTTGTGAGCTAAACACGCTCCAAGCTCCTTTTTCATAGAACACCACATTTTTTTTTTTTTTTGAGACAGTCTCGCTCTGTCGCCCAGGCTGTAGTGCAGCAGCACGATCTCGGCTTACTGCAAGCTTCACCTCCCAGAGAACACCACTTTTTAAAAGAACAAATATGGCTAACTCAGACTTAGGTATCTGATATCGAGATGTTCTCAAAAATGAACAAGGTGAGCTTGTCACTTCAAGGAAAACTGAGAGCATTTATCGCCAATGATAAATGTTATGATTTCAAGTGGAAATTAGAATTCTGGAAAATTCACATCTACTACTGTGAACTTGATAGTTTTCCAAGGCCTAAGTAATTTTTCTGATGAGATGGTGTTTATATCAATGAGCATGATTTAATGACTATTCAATAGAACATCAACATTTGGAACACATAATTCAGGGAACCAATATTTACAAACGGTAAATGTATGTTACAAAACTATACATACAAGACCCAAGTTAATTAACCTGGTTTCAGACCTACATTAAACATTACAACTAATCTTTAGGAAACTACAACTTATGTAGAGTTTTGGTATTGTACGGTATCAAAAAGAGAATATACACAATTATCTAAAAAGACTTTAAAAATATTCTTTTTATGTAAGGCTCAGTTTTCTTTATATACTTATTGAGACAGGATCTCATTCTGTCACCCAGGATGGAATGCAGTAGCATGAATATAGCTCACTGCCGCACTGACCTCCTGAGTTCAGGCTTCCACCTCAGCCTCCCAAGTGGCTGGGATTACAGGAGTGTGCCTCAGCGCCTGGCTAATTTCTTCTTGAGACAGCCTCACTCTGTCACCCAGGCTGGTCTTCAACTCCTGAGCTCAAGTGATCCACCTGCCTTGGCCTCCCAAAGGGTATGGATTACAGGCATAAGCTACTGCATCAGGCCCTTCATAAATTTTAAACAAAACAATACATTGCAAAAGACTGAATGTGGCCAGGCGCAGTAGCTCATGCCTGTAATCCCAGCACTCTGAGAGGCCGAGGCGGGCAGATCACCTGAGGTCAGGAGTTCGAGACCAGCCTGGCCAACATGGGAAAACCCTATCTCTATTAAAAATACAAAAATTAGCCAGGTATGGTGCCACACGCCGATAATCCCAGCTACTGCAGAGACTGAGGCAGAAGAATCGCTTGAACCTGGGAGACAGTGGTTGCAGTGAGCAGAGATTGTGCCACTGCACTCTAGCCTGGGCAACAGAGTGAGAATCTGTCTCAAAACAACAGTAACAACAACAACAACACAAAAAGACTGAATGCAGAAGCAAATGGTAATCAAGCTGTTTTCTCTTAAGCCAGACATTAAACAGATGTACAAAAACATAAAATGCAACTCTTTTAATTCTTTTGAAAAGTTATTTTTCATAGAAAATATTATTTTTAACATTTTAAAATAAAAATTTTTCAGTTCTAATGTCAAATACAGTGAAGATCAAAATAACTCATATTAAAAAAAGCTCTTGGGGTCCTCACTAATTTTTTAAGAGGGCAACAGTATCCTGAAACCAATAAATTGGAAAACCACTGAGAAAAAGATAAATGTAAAAATATCTGTCATAACAACCTAGTAAAAATTGCTTCTGAGTAAATAGTGATCACCTTGCCTCACACTAAATCCTTAAAAAATACAAGTATAGCTATAGTAAAAGTTAGAAAATAAGAAGTATTTTGTCTTTAAATAAGCCAATTTAAAACACCAAAAATCATCATACCCCTTGCGTTTGTAGTTGTATAACAAAAGTTTACACCTTAAGTGCTGTTTTTCTGTCCTCGTGCAGCTAAGGGTAGTAAGGACCAAGGGCAGACCAAAACAAAGTCCCAGAGCTATTTTCGGGTTTTGATTAATGCCATCTCCCATCACAGATGGCATTCCCCTGAACTCCTAGGCCTGCTAGATCTCTCACACTTCCTTTCCTGTCAAGATGGGGAAGAATATAAAAACATTTGCTGACAGACCTAAATCACACTAAAAATGCAAGGTCATGTAACACTTCAACAGACATTTTAAGTCACCTATGTCATTTGTTACCATTAAATAATTAGGGCAAACCTACTAGCTTTTAGGAAGAGTGAGAAAACTATAAGGCCATTTTACTTCCCTGTCTGGCTCCTGGGCTCTGCTGCGGATTCTGGAAACCTAATATAGGAAACTTGCAAGAGTTAGCTTTTAAATGTCACTTTTTAATAATTTATTCCAGGATCTAGGAAAACATCCAGTTCTAATATACCCCCTATTTTGTCTTCACTTGATTACACGTTGCACTCCTTCCCTCCAGCCTTGCACCTCATCCTCAGCCCAACCTCTTCCTATTCTTCCAGTGTCTTCTAGATACCTAACCCTGACTACTAGTACTTTCTGTCCCTTCTGACATTAATTCACTATTCTTAACCTTATATCCCTTGTATCTGATTTTCTGAAGCAACATATCCCTATGGCATCTATATTATTTCTATCAGGAAATTATTGCAGATACGTCAACAGAAGGTATATTCTTTGAATGTAGATATGAATGAATACTGACAGCCATGCTGTTATTAATCAACTTTCGTTTCATATAAAGGTTATGAATAACTGATTTCTTATGAAAAAAATAAAAATTGATCCTCACTTTGCCAGAAGGCTTTGGATGCATTAAGAAATTCAAGATCCTCTTCACTAGTTCACTATTTACACCTGATCTCTCCAAATCAAGAACCTCACAGATGCTCTTTAACATGGCATTTCTAAATCTGAAACAGAAAATGGAAGAAACCAAGGTGTTAATATAGGCAAGCTTACAAATGTTCTCCACAATATAAAGGGAAAGCCGACCAAATTGGCTCAGTTACATACATTTAAAAAAGTGGCCAATGCTTCTATGAATCTTTTTTTTTTTTTTGAGACAGTTTCACTCTTGTTGCCCAGGCTAGAGTGCAATGGCCCAATCTTGGCTCACCACAACCTCCGCCTCCCAGGTTCAAGCAATTCTCCTGCCTCAGCCTCCCAAGTAGCTGGGATTACAGGCAGGCGCCACCACAGCCGGCTAATTTTGTATCTTTAGTGGAGATGGGGTTTCTCCATGTTGGTCAGGCTGGTCTCGAACTCCCGACCTCAGGTGATACGCCTGCCTCAGCCTCCCAAAGTGCTGGGATTACAGGTGTGAGCCACTGTGCCTGGCCCGAATGTGATTTAACATTAAAAAATAAACTGAAAGCATATTAATCAAAATACAGTATTTATAAAAATAACTTACTTTTTCAACATTTCTTCCTTCTTTTTATATTGGACACTTCCTTTTTCAAACGGAAAGCCACTGAACTGACCCACATTCTTCTTTAATGAGGACACCTGAAAATGTTCCTTATTATTAATGCTATTTATTACCCAGTAATGTACACAAGAATAAATTCAAAGCCAATTCAAAGCCAACATCTTTATTTTCATACCTGTCTGTAAGTTACAATACTGGCTGAACAGTCAACCAATTCAATATGGGTTCAATATTCAACATTTCTTATTCAAAACTGAAAAATGTATTTGTCATTAACATATTAACATTATAAAAATCCTACAAACTTAAGTTTCTGAAAAAAAAATTTGAAAAAATTTTCACTGGGGAATTTTTACCACAATCAAAAGTTATCTGACAGTACCAGGGGATGTGGAAAGTTACTACTTAAAAATATATCCTTTTCATAAGTAATAAAGTTACTAGTAACTCTTCTTTTCCAAATCAAGGACTTTATTCTTTCAAAGCAAAGAATAGCGAGTACCACAAAAAGTTAATACCGTTCACTAGTTATGGGACTTGTGTAAATTAAATTGGTTTAAGGATTAAATGAGATTAACAGACTCACTGAAAATAAATTATGTCATGCGTCAGACATTCTATTCTACCTCATTCTAACACCCAACTTTACTTTGCCCACGTACAACCTAAAGCAGTTCCATCAATTACATAATATACTAAGTTATATGTACAGCATAATAACAATCCTTTAGCAAAAAACTATCATCCAATTTATCAGGTATTTGCTAAAAATGAGATACAATTATACCAAATCACTTATTCTGAATGTTGAGAAAATCCAAAAACATGAATTTCTTTCTATACATTTAAAGGTCACTAAAACCATCACAATTTGGATTTCATAATTTGAAATTTCAGTTTTGAATAAAAACTACTACAGGAGAAAGAGCCCTAGAGCTGGGCATACTGGCTCACACCTGTAATCCCAACACTTTGGGAGGCCAAGGTGGGAGGACTGCTTGAGCTCAGGAGTTCAAGACCAGCCTGGGCAACATGGCAAAACTCTGCCTCTACAAAAAGTAAAACAATTAGCCAGACACGGTATGGTGGCATGCACCTGTGGTCCCAGCTACTTGGGAGGCTTAAGTGGGAGGAACACTTGAGCCCAGGAGGTTGAGGCTGCAGTGAGCCATGTATTGCACACTGCACTCCAGCCTGGGTGACAAAGTGAGACCATGTCTTAAAAAAAAAAAAAAAAAAAAAGAAGAAGACGACAGAGCCCTGGATATTATAATCCAATTGCTAATATCCAGCTGTTTCCTGTGATAAATCATTTAATAAGTATATACCTCAGTCTGCTCAGTCATAAAGTGTGGAAACTGAACTAGTGGATCACTAACATTTACAGAAATTGATTCCATTGTGAAGTAATATACAAGTAGGTTTAAAGTGTAAAAACATCTTACAGTGCCTGGCCTGTTGTAAAGCAGTTTGTGTAGATTTCTAAGTTCATCGGTTTTCTTCTTACTTAGAAAAAAATGTATCCTCTCAATTTCACAAAGTTTCTGCCCCTTTCCTAGGAAAAAAAAAAAAAAATCACAATTAAATACCCATGGCTTACTAATACATTTACAAAGTTAACTTAATGGGAATTATTTTCACAGCATAATTTACATGTAATTCTGCTCTTACAGAGCAAATTAAATAAAATTATACCGAAAGTATAAAACACTACCTTGCTGATACTAAACTACAAACCATTGTTTTCACAAATTTAGGCACTTTCACCACAAAATGAAAGCAAGCTAGAATAAACTTACCTTGTGCAATTGTAAATGGCTCTCTCTGTAAGGAAGAGACTTGCATTGTCAACCTCTCTACTTTTTTCTTTTCCCTCTTGCCTTCCACGATGAGACTCTTTTCTAGAAATTAATTTAGTATTTCTTAATTAACAAAAAGCTTAAACATTGTATTAACTTTATTAGATAAACATGTAGAACAAAGTCCCCAAAACCTAATACTTTATTCTTCTTCTGAGCATGGTTTTGGAAAGCAAATGACATAAAAGATGAAAACACTTGATTAGTTAATAGAGCACCATGAACATTTTTTCAGAGTAACATTTTACTCACCTGGCACTCACAGGGACTCAGTTAAAAAAAAAAAAAAATTAGAAAGCAAACTAATTTTTATCCAACTAAAATTACTGCCATTACAGTCCAGTCACTTCGTTTGTGAAAAAAATCTAGCTCTGTTTAATCTTTGGACATCATTCTATTTAATAACTGAGATTCAGTTTGCTGTACTTCAGGAATAATCAAATTTAGACTGGGAGATTAAGAACTTCAAAAGATATAGAGAGAACAATAATAATTTAGTAAACTGACAAAAGAGACACAAATAAAAGACTTCCAGGCAGAACAGCCTGAAGTACCTGGGTAAGATAAAACTCTCCAAGTTTACAATTAATGCAATCAACTGACAGAGCATTACTTTGTAGTTTACGAATAACATTCATAATGATGACCATAAATCGCTCTGAAAAAAGTTAAATTGTAGTCACAAAAATCTATAGAGAGGTGCAGTGGCTCACAGCAATAATGCTGACACTTTGGGAAGCCAAGGCAGGAGGATCGCTTGAGCCCACGAGTTTGAGACCAGCCTAGGCAACATATTGAGACCCTATCTCCATTTAAAAAAAAAAAAAAAAAAAAGACCAGGCATGGTGGTTCACGCCTGTAATCCCAGCACTTTGGGAGGCTGAGGTGGGTGGATCACGAGGTCAGGAGATCAAGACCATCCTGGCTAACTCAGTCAGGAGATCGAGACCATCCTGGCTAACTCGGTCAGGAGATCAAGACCATCCTGGCTAACGTGGTAAAACCCCATCTCTACTAAAAAATACAAAAAATTAGCCGGGCATGGTATCAGGCGCCTGTAGTCCCAGCTACTCGGGAGGCTGAGGCGGAAGAAAGGTGTGAACCCAGGAGGTGGAGCTTGCAGTGAGCCGAGATCGCGCCACTGCACTTCAGCCTGGGCGACAGAGCAAGACTCCGTCTCAAAAAAAAAAAAAATCTAGAAAACAGGTAGCATATACTTCAAAATTCAAAACATTAAGCTCCATTTATCTAAAATAAAATCATTTTTGAATGAAATAAAGTCAGATAAAAGAATACTATATATTGTTTGAGGTTCTGCCATTTATTTAATGCCTGTGTTGTGCAGCTGCACTCAATACTAAGGGGATAAATGGATGATAAAGACTGCGTATCTTTTGAAAAAGATGCTACTAAAGAAATGAGACATAAATATACGCCAACATAAAAGATAATAAAACATCTTAAGAAAGATATAATACAAATAAATTGCTGTGCACTGAGGAGGAACTGATTATTTTGGGACTAGAGAAAAAGGAACAAAGCACGTGTGCTGGCTTTTAAAGACAGCTTAGATGTGTAAGGATTTGCACAGAAAGAATACTTCAAGAAAAAGGGCTATCAACAGGTATATTCTGGCCATGTTGTACAGAATGAAGACCAATCACACTAAAAGAACCCCTACTATCACTCAACTTCATCAAGTTAGTGATTTAAACCATTTGCTTGTCTCTGATTACCAACTACAAGCTAATAACTTCCCAGTCAATCTCCAAGCCACAACTTTCATCTGAGATTCATATTAACTAATATTGTCTCAGGATCTGTGAGGGATTGATTCCAGGATGCCCCTCAGATGCCAAAATCCATGGATGCTCAAGTCCCTTATTTTTTTAAAAAATGGTGTAGTATTTACATATAATCTATGACCATCTTCCCATATACTTTATATCATCTGTAGATTACTCATAATGACTAATACTACTTAACTGATATGTAAATAGTTGTTATACTGCATTGTTTAGGAATAATAAAAAAATCTGTACATGTTCAGTACAGATGCAACCATCCATTTTTACCAATTTGTGGTTGATTGAATCCACAGATGAGGAACCCACAGATATGGAGAGCCAACAGCATATGCCTGTCTGTCATCTGGACAGCTCCAATTCATGTCCTACAGGCACCTAAACTCAAAATATTCAAAGGAAAAATCATAATCATCTCCAAACTTGCTCACTTTGTGAATTTTTTTCAAAAAACATTAATACCATCCACCCACCTGCCAAAGACAGAAACCTAAGAGTCATCTTTTACTAGTCATTTCTCTCACTTCCCTTTTCCCCAAAACCACTGCCAATTTTGGCTAATCTGACCCCTTTTTTAGGACAGACTTCAGAGGATATATGAGAAAGCCTGGGTGCCCGGGCAGAAGCCTGCTGCAGGGGTGGAACTCTCACAGAAAACTGCTACTCAGTGCCAGGCGTGGTGGTTCATTCCTGTAATCCAGGCCCTTTGGGAGGCAGAGACGGGCAGGTCACTTGAGCTAAGGAGTCTGAGACCAGCCTGGGCAACATGGTAAAACCTTGCCTCTACAAAAAATACAGAAAGTACCCGGGCATGGTGACGCATGCCTGTGGTTCCTGAGGTGAGAGGATTGCTTGAGCCTGGGAGGCAGAGTTTGCAGTGAGCTGAAATCATGTCACTGCACTCCAGCCTGGGTGAAAAGTAAGACCTTGGCTCCAAAAAAAAAAAAAAAAAAAAAAAACCCAAAAAATAAGAAAATCTCTACTAGGGCAGTGTGGAGGGGAAATGGGGGGTGGGCCCCTAGATTCACCACCAAGGCTCTATTGGCTAGTGGAGCTGTGGGAAGGGGGCTGCCACCTCCAAACTCCGGAATGGTAGAGCCACAAACAGCTTGCATCCTGAGCTGCCCAAAGCCTTGGGACCCCTCACCCCTTGCACCAGCGTGCCCTGGATGCCGGACATGGAGTAAAAGGAGATAATTTTGGAGCTTTAAGATTTAAAGACTGCCCTGCTAGGATTCCGACTTGCAGGCCGGGCGCGGTGGCTTAAGTCTGTAATCCTAAAACTTTGGGAGGCTGAGGTGCACAGATCACCTGAGGTCGGGAGTTTGAGACCAGCCTGACCAACATGGAGAAACCCTGTCTCTATTAAAAATACAAAATCAGCCAGCTGTGGTGGCACATGCCTGTAATCCCAGCTACTCGAGAGGCTGAGGCAGTAGAATCCCTTGAACCTGGGAGGCAGAGGTTGCGGTTAGCCGAGATCAGGCCATTGCACTCCAGCCTGGGCAACGAGAGCTAAACTCCGTTTCAAGAAACAAACAAACAAATAAACACAGAAAACCAAAAACCAAACCAGACTGTGTGGGGCCTATTGCACCTTTCTTTTGGCCTTTCTCCCTTTTGGAATGGGAATTTTACCCAATGTCTGTACCATCGTTGTATCTTGGGAGTAAATAACTTGTTTTTGATCTCACAGGCTCATAGGTGGAAGAAACTCACCCTCAGATGAAACTTTGGACTTACAAACTTGGGACTTTTGTGTTAATGCTGAAACAAGAGCGGACTTTGGGGGACTACTGCGAAGGCACAACTGAATCTTGAAATGTGAGAAACACATGAGAGTTGGGGGACCAGGGGTGCAATGATATGCTTTGGATGTTTGCCCCCTCCAAATTTCATGTTGAAAAGTGATTTGCAATGTTGGAGGTGAGGCCTGGTAAGGTGATTAAATCATGGGGGCAGATCCCTCATGAATGGCTTAGCATGGTAATCCTTGGTGGTGAGTGAGTTCTCTCAAGATTTGCTTGTTTAAAAGAGCGTGGCACCTCTTTCTACCACTTGCTCCCACTCCCAAATCAAATGCCTGCTCCCCCTTTGTCTTCTGCCATGATTGGAAGTTTCCTGAGGCCTTCACCAGAAGCAAATGCTGGCGTCATGCTTCTTGTACTGTCTGCAGAACCACGAACCAATTAAACGTATTCTCTTTATAAATTACCCTGCCTCAAGTATTTCTTTATAGCAACGCAAAAAAAAAAAAAAAAAAAAAAAAAAGCCTAATACAGAAAGTATTTCACTATCTGGCTTCCATGATGCCTCAATTCTAAAGTTAAATATTCAGGGTTAAGTAGAATAAAAACTTTCACAATTCTGCTTGTCCCACAAACACCTCAAATTAGTAAAAAGAATAATAAATCAGAGCTACAATAAAACTATTAGGGGATAAACTTTCTACAACATCACGTTTTAAAAAATAATTTGTCTAGAACAAAACATGGGATTCTTTCAACTACCAACTGTTCCCCATGCATTATTGTGTTGGCCACTTACAGTATATTTACATGACTTCTCTAATTTTTTCCTGACATGAAGAAAATTCACCATTTCTTTGGCATCTCAACCCTGCCCCCACCAGAAGACTAAAATACAAACAAAAAATTGGAGAAAAAGTGCATAGCCTCTTTGGCTAGTAGCGAGATAGTGCAGCCAATTTTGTAGTTGTATTAAAAATAATTTTAAAATAACATATTGTTAAGCAATAGTTTATGTAAAAACTTATATTTAAAAAGCCATGCTTTACTTAAATATGCCCTTCCTAGGGCACATACCACTTTAAACAAACAAAAGGCATACCTTGTAATCTTAACCCAGATTGTGACCACAGGCTGGTTGAGGCTTAAAAAAGAAATCCCGGTTTAGGAAGAGAGCTTCAACCTCTTCCCAAGTGTGGCTGAGTCGTAAACATATACGAAATAAATCCAGACTAAGCTAATATCAAACAATGCGAAGAGATGCGACTCGGATTTTTAAATGTTTGAAAACATGTCAAGAAGCGGGTACACCTGAAACAGACACTGCATATGCATCCTGGATAAACTGACGCAGCACACTCCTCCACTCTGTCAAGTTTCCGTTTCACACCTCCAGTCAAATCAGGGCTCATATCGCCCTCCCCTGAAACAGACACAGGTTCGAAACCGAGACAGTGCTGGGCTCACATTTAACTTTCTTTCAGAGTTCACTTTTTTCATTTTTAATTACTTTCTCAAGTAGCAACAGCTTTCACCGCTGTTTGCCAGGGAGGGAAACTTTCTGGTAAATGTAAAAATATTTTAAAGTATTCAAATACTTCCAGGTCTAGCCTTATTAACTTCAGTCTTAACGGGCTGCACCAAGACCTTACAATAACTTCAAAAGGCAAAAGATGTGTAATGAAAAGGACAAAATTAGAACATCCACTTAGCAACTTCAAAGGTGCACACACACAGTTAAAAAACATCAAATCCAAGACCTACAAACTTCCCGTCAAACGATGAAATGTTAACGAACATTTAAAGCGGACGAGAAGTCAGCTGTACTCCAATACATCTCTACCACGCTAACAAATACTTTAAAAACCGGAATACACAGTCAATTCTACGCCATCGCTCAACACAAAAGCAGATAAATTGTGCACACATTCTCGCTGAAAATCACTCCGACTTCAAGCCTCTAAATACCAAAAGAGCAAGAAAACTGTTTCCTGGGTGAAAAAAACAAAAAAACTTCGGTCTGAAAAATCCATCAGTTGGGATGCGACTCCCCCCACCTTTTTCCTCCTCCTCCTCCTCGTCGTCCTCGTCCTCTTCCTCCTCGCTTTCCTCTCTGGGACCGGGAATTTCAGGTTCTTTCTCGGACGCGGGCTGGGTGGGGGTTCCCTCTCCCTCCGCAGCAGGGGCCGAGGCGGACATACTGTGAACCTGCATGCGAGGAGAAAGCCGGACGTCTCGGTCCTCCTACTCCCGCGGGCAGGACCGGGCGGCCACCCTAAATGATGCGACCCTTCCCGCGGGACACCTTCCCTGAAAGTTGCCTCCTCCCATGGCCGGGACGGCAGCGCTCAGTCCCCAGGGGCCGCTTCCCTCCCGCTCCGCCGCCGCCGCCGTCCAGGGATTCCCGAGGCGGGAAACCGCGCCCGCTGCCCCCGCCCGGCCTGCGCTGTTCCCGGCCCGGCCCGGCCCGGCCCCAGCTGCCGGCCCTCCACGTCCCCTCCCCCGCCCCAGGCCGCCGTCCAAATGGCCGCGTCCCTCCCCCGTCGGCCGCAGCAGGGGCGACCGGGCCTCCGCCGTCCCGATGCAGCCCTTACCGCGGATTTCGGCCGCCGCGGGCCTGGCACGCGAGGGCACGAGGAGGTTCTGGGAGGCGGCGGCGGCCGACGCCGAGGAGAAGGCGCGCGGGCCGCTGTCTGGCGTGACGCTCGCGCCGCGCGCTCAGCTCCCCAGAATCAACAAGATTTTCAAAATGGCGGTTCGGGAAGGAGAGCGGGAATGCGGCGACCAATCAGGGCCGCGAGCTGGGAGTTGGCGGGCGCGGGGCGGAGGAGGCGGGGCGGCCGGGCGCCTCCGCGGGAAGCCCGGGCGGGCGGGACCGTGAGGGGTCGCCTCGGCCGCGGGCGGAGGGATGCGCGCTTGGGGCTCTCCCCGGCTGCGCCTGGAGTGCGGTCGGCGCTCGGGCCCCGGAGTGCGGGCGGGCAGTGTCCCGTGGGGCGGGCGGGGGCGGGAGCTGGAGGCGAGGCGGCCTGGCAGCGCGGAACGGAAGGACGCTAGGGGGCCTGCGTGTTTATTGTCTCCACCGTCGCTTCCTGGAAAAGATGATGAGCAGTCCCGGGCCGCGGAGAGGCGCGGCGGGCGGCGGTAAAGAAGTTTAGAGATCCCGAAGTCGCTATCGACAGTGTTTCTCTGAGGCGGAGGAGAATTAATCAGCGGTCTCATCAGTGCCCCAGAAATCATGCTGGGTGATAGATAACTCCCAAATCTGCTGTGTTTCTGAGGACCCCATCGCTTGTAAGGTGCCCGTAAGGAAAAAGATCCTACCTGCCACGTTAAAGGTTCACATAGCCAGCCACATAGATTTACACCCCTGTAAATATAAGGGGAGAGGCTCCCTTCCACCCCATTCTTTCCCCTCTCCTCTCTCACACACACTGTTTTATAATAGAGGAAATATGTTGTTTGGCCGGGTCCAGACCCTTCTCCCAGAGTTCTAGGCCATCCATGCAGATGCTTTTTACACATTCAACACTGCAGACACTCAAAGCAGTATCTTCCCTGCTCAATGCTGCCTTCTTTTGTATGTGATTTCCTTTATTTTCTCCCAGCTCTTCAACCACTAGCTCACCTGAAGGATCCTTGTACTCAGCGGACTTTATAGAAATGTGATCAGTGAAATTTGCTTGGACTCTGGGTTGCAGGACAAAAATTAGACATTTTCTTTGAATCTTCCCTTTTCCTTTTGTTCCCCTTCCAAAACATACGCGAATAGTGTTATTTCTACCCTCAAACTGTATACCATTTTCCACACTATTGATCCCACTCAAATCCTATCCACACTCCACAGCTTGTCTCTCTTTGCTGCCTGCAACGTGGTTGGGAGTGGGGGGGTTGTGTTTCACCCCCTATTTGTGTTACAGCTCTTTCAGTCCTACCATTTGGCAGGTCCTGAGTTCTGGTCCTGTGTCCAGGAAGAATGAGGCACACAAACAACTGGAGAGTGAGCAAGGTGGACAGGAGCTTCACCGAGTGACAGAACAGCTCTCCTGAGACCTGAAGTGGGTTGCTCCTTTCTGCAGGGGGGTTGTCCCGACTAGCGTCCTGCCCTCAGTGGAGAGGAGACCCATAGTGGGCAGCTCCTTTCTGCAGGCAGGTGGTCCTGACGAGTTGAGGAGACCAAAGTGGGTAGCTCCTTCCTGCAGCTGGTAGGCCTGAGCGCTGACTGAGTCTGGGGTTTTTATGGGCTCAGAAGGGAGGAAGTGTTTGCTGATTGGCCCATGGGTGGGCCCAGAAAAAGCACCATTAGTTCTCACTCTGGGCTACAGACTCTGCCTGGAACCGGCCACTGGGCCCCCCAGGCTTCAGGCCATCCCTGGCTTGAAGGTGGGCGGGGACCTACCCCTTTCCCCCCAGGAACGCGTCTGCCTCCCACCATCAACATGTCATCCATGGCGCCCAGGCTGTTTGTGCCGAGGGGTGCCTGCAGGCCCCACCAGCCTCTTTCTCGCACTCGTTGGTGCCCAAAGTCCAGAGAGGGCCAAGGTGGCAGGTGGCTGGTGTGTCAGTGCTGCCCTGAACACATGCACACCGAGGTGGGTTGCAGCAGCGCCCATGCTTGGCCACAACTTTACTCTGCCTTGGAGCGGGCCCTGGGAGTGAGTAGAGGGTAGAGGCCTGTTCCCAGGCACATTCTTTTTTTTTTTTTTTTTTTTTTTTTTGAGACAGGGTTTCACTCTGTCACCCAAGCTAGAGTGCAGTGGCGTGTTCTTGGCTCACTGCAACCTCAGGAGCAGGCACTTTCAAGCCTGCAGGGGCAGAGGGCTTCCTGGGCCCCCAAGAGTGCAGGGATATCTGAGTACAGAGCTGCGGCTGGATGGCTGCAGCTGTGCCCAGGAACATGGGTCTCCCACCTTGCCAACGTGGTAGGGGACGGCGCTCTTGTGCATTCCTGGCCCCCGCTGACTCTGAGGAGTGTGCAGCTCTGGCTGCGCCTTCCATACTGCAGCTGGCATCCCCTCAGCAGCTGCTCCAGACAGGCTGCCACTGCCATCAAGACAATGAGCAAGTGAATATATATTATATGACAATTAGTGATAGCAGCAAAGCAAATTAAAGAAGATAGGAAATACCAGTAGGGTGGATGGGATTTTGTTTTACATATTCAACAATTAAGCAACATCTTATTAAGAAGATGACATTTTAAAAGATCCTAAGAAAATGAGAGATCTGAAGACCGACTAGGTTATTCCAAAGAATGCTGTAGAGTTTTGGATGTGGGGCACGAGAGTCAGCTAGAAATCAGTGATGACCTTGGAGTTTTTGGTTCAACAGCTGTGAGAACAGAAGTGGCTATTCGTTGAGATGAGAAAGACTTCAGGGGTGGGGGTGGGCAGGATGGTTTTAGAGGGGAAACTGCAGGAGGTGGGAATGAGTTGTTTTGTTTTAGACATGTTAGTTTTGACAATTCAAAATGGAGATTCAGGAGTGGCAGTTGGATTTGAGAGTCTGGCATTCAGCAGAAGAAACTCTAGCTCAAGAAATAAATATAGCAGTTGTCAACATGTAGATGGTATTTAAAGCCCTGAAACTGAATGAAATCACTAACAGGGAACACAGGTAGGGATAATGGAATATCGAAAATTGTACCTTGGAGCTCTCCAGTGTTTAGAGATTCAGGAGTGAGAGGGGAACCAGCAAAGGAGAAGAGAAGAGCAACTGTAGCCAGTGAAGTGGGAAGAGACTTACATGAAAATTGTGTCCCAGCAGCCAAATGACAAAGGAGTGTTTTTGAAGGAGGGTGATCCATTGAGTCACATGCTGATAAAAGGTCAGGTAAGATGAGAACTGATAATTGACCACTGAATATACCAATTTTGTGTTATCAGTGACATGGACTATTCTGTGGGGTGGTAAGTCTAAATGTTCCAGGAGTGGGAATACAGAGAGACAGGTAGGCAAGGAATGGATTCAGATACTCTTTCCAGGAATGTTGCTGTACAGAGAACAAAGAAGGAGCAGTAGTTCAAAGGGAGTTTGGTTTTGAAGAAAGGAGACCCATGTTTGTATGATGATGGGAATGAATCAGTGGAAAGGGGAACATTGATGATACAAGAGAAGGAGGAGACAGTAGCTGAAGCCAATCTATAGTAGGTAGGTCAGGTTGGGTTCTCTGTAAGCAGAAGCTGAAACAGAATTTGGGACACCAGGTGATTATTAGAGGTGAAGAACTGTGAAGGGAAGGGAGAAGAAGCAAGATTGGGCAGAGGAAAACGTCAAACTGCAAAGCTGGCTTGACAGAGCTTCAGACAGCTAGCTACGAGGGGAGCTCTGGAGTGTGCTGCTCTTCAGGGCTCTAAGTGTGCTCTGGAGTGTGCTGCTCTAAGTGGCTGAGCTTTTATATCGCCATACTGCTCAGTCACCGCATGCAGGCAGCCCCAGGAAGGGTGTGACCTCGACTGAAGTGATTCCACTTTAGTAGCTTTGGCAGATCCTGAAGGAGCTGACAGATGGAGGCTTCCTGCTAACTCTGGGGTCTGCAGCTGGGCAGCAGATCCTTCCTTGAAGAGGCATCTGGGTGACACATCTCCATGTCTGCCACAGGAGATGAGGGGACATGGGATCTAGTGCACAAGTAGAAGAGTTGTCCTTGAAAAGGACAATGGAAAGCTGTTCCATTGTAACAAGAGGAAAGACAGAGGACATTAGTACCCATGCAGGGCAGGGGTTGGCAGATGTAAGTGGGAGTTTTTGAAGTTTTTATTTCTTTAAGTTTCTCAGTAAAATCCGGGGCAACATTACTGACAGCGAGTGAGTGTGAGAGAGACTGTTGAAGGTTTTTGGACAGAGGAAATGTGAAGTGATCATGTAGAAAAATGGGAGATGGATGGATTAGGGAATGTTGTAGGCTTGCCATGTAGCTGCAAGGACTCACTGGGATCAGTGGCTGTAAAGTGAGAATGAGACCACTCAGCATTATTGTTTTTCTCCGGCCATATTCAGCTACCTGGGAGTAAGTACGAAGATGGCAACAACAACATCCAAAAAGTGCATTTAACGAGGTTGGTATTTTGCTAGGCAAGTAAGAAAGAAGGAGAAAAGGGTGAGTGAGTTGAGGATACACACAGGACAAGGAAGATAGTGATGGACCATAGAGTCTGAGAAGTAAAGACACGAGAAGGGCGAGGCTTAGTGAGAAGGGTACAGGACCAATCAGTAATAACTTTCTGTTTATTAATTTATCACTACCAGAAAATTTTGTTTATTTATTGTCTGTCTTTCCTACAAAAATGTAAACTCCCTGAGGCTGCAGGGACTTTGTCTTGTTCATTACTGTATTCTCAGCACCCAAAGCAGTGCCTAACACATAGTAAGTATTTTGCTGAATGAATGAATGCCAGCCAAAATAAACCCTTATTATGAAGATCCAGAATATTTTTTGGTTAATGTTATGAGAAGGTATATTAGGATAAAATGGGCCATTTCAATGGCATAACGGCAAAGTTTGTTTCTTGCTCTATAAATCTCCCTGTCAGTTCAGGCAATTCTCCAGGGCTTCCGTTTGTGTGGTTTAGTCATTGCTCTAGGCTACTTTGATCTTGTAGATCTATTATCTTAACACAGGTCCATCACGTTCATGGTGGTAGGGGAAGAGAGCAACAGGAGAACCCATACCTGCTGTTCTGTGGTTCTGCTCATTGGTCAGCTCAGTCATATGATCCCACCTAACCACAAAGAATTTAGACAATGTAGGGGCACACAGGAAGTAGCTGATGAGTATTGCTGTCTCTGACACAGAAGGACTAATTGCAACCATATCTGGGACAATTGGGATGAACAGGGGATGTGCCTGAGAATATGTTGGTTTTATTTTGGCAATTATTGAAACCCTGGTTCTTAAACACTTCCCTCCTTTTGCCTGTGAGAAGTTTTTATATAAACTGCACACACATACCGATCTTTCTCATGCACATAATCTAACTCTTGCATACACAGATCGATCTTTCCCAGAATGTAAGTTTCAGGGGCAGAGGCCCTGTGCCTCCTTTTATTATTCCCTCCTGGTGCTTGGCATGGTGCCTGACACATAGTAAATACTTCAAAAATATTTGTTTAATTAAAGTGCACCCCCTTTTGGTTCTTAGTCTGGCATGAGTTTATTGTCTGGATGCTATTTAAAGACCATCCAGGCTGGACGCGTTGGCTCACGCCGGTAATCCCAGCACTCTGGGAGGTCGAGGTGGGCAGATCACCTAGGGTTGGGAGTTCGAGACCAGGCTGACCAACATGGAGAAACCTCATCTCTGCTAAAAATACCAAAATTAGCCAGGCATGGTGATGCATGCCTGTAATTCCAGCTACTCGGGAGGCCGAGGCAGGAGAATCGCTTGAACCCAGGAGGCAGAGGTTGCAGTGAGCCGACATTGCACCATTGCGCTCCAGCCTGGGCGACAAGAGCGAAACTCCATATCAAAAAAACAACAACAACACAAAAAAATAGTCCGGTAATATCAAGTCATTAAACTAACATGGCTTGAATAAGCTAATGACCAGATTCTTTTTTAAACCTGGTTATAAATATAAATATAGTGACACATTTGGTTCTTCTGAAAACAAGATATCATACTCTATTTTGGTGGAGTGAGTTAGCCAAAGTGTACGGTGTAGCTGTTTAAGATTGGGTTTGGAAAATATCTGAATGCAACAATATCCAGTTGGTTGATAATAAAGTGGATGTTCTGGCTTGACAATGGTCAGGGAGGACCCTCAAGGTAAGCAGCTGGAGGAGGTAAGGGAAATGGTGAGGCTTAGAAAACTTGGAGAACAAAGGATGAATGGCTAACAAACTTTTGCTCCTAGTAACTAATTTTGCTCTAACTTTAAGAGTATTATTTGTAACACATTTCTTTAATATATCTCATCAGCTCTTCCATGGAATGAGACTAAAGGAATAGAGAAGCATAGAGCCTTGGTATTATTGCCCTTATTTGCTGTTAAAAAACAAAACAAAACAAGCAGGTCATCTCTATAGGAGGGGGCTTTTCTGCTAAGATTCAATACTCAGGTTATATTAATGCCCTTGGCCAAATCATAACGTCAGAGTCAGAAAAATGATTTCTACTGCAAATTGGCTAGATATCAACATTGTCACAAGACTGTCAAAATGGGGTGTTATTTTCGAAAGTAGATATGTGTAACTCTAAAATATTTCTATAAATCTTATTTTTTCCATTTTTTTGTTTTCTTTCTTTCTTCATTTTTTTTTTTTTGTTGTTGTTTCATTTTGTTTTTAGATGGAGTCTCACTCTGTCGCCCAGGCTGGAGTGCAGTGGCGCGATCTTGGCTCACTGCAACCTCCACTTCCTGGGTTCAAGTGATTCGCCTGCTTTGGCCTCCCAGGTAGCTGAGATGACAGACGTGTGCCACCACGCCCGGCTGATTTTTGTATTTTTAGTTAGAGATGGGGTTTCACCATGTAAGTCAGGCTAGTCTCTATCTCCTGACTTCAAGTGATCCACCCGCCCTGGCCTCCCAAAGTGCTGGGATTACAGGCGTGAGCCACTGTGCCCGGCCAAATCTTATTTTTAATCTAGACTTTAATAAGTAAAACACTTCTTGTTATAACTCATTCTTCATTTCAGGAAATTAGAGAAGGTTTGGGAGGGTACCTGACTGACATGCAGCTTGGATTTAAAAAATTAAATTTAGAATAAACGGATGTTTTCAAATTAGGAAAAGAATATTAGAAGGTGATGCTACCTCCTAATAATATATATTTTGAAAAATGCATGTGTCTCTCTCCCATTCACATCTCAGTATAACACAATGGTTCTCAAGTGAAGCCAGGACATTTGAGAGTGTCTGGAGACATCTTTGGTTGTCAAAACTTAGAAGGGGTGCTAGTGGCATCTTGTGATTAGAGACCAGAGATGCTGCTAAACATCCTACAAAACACAGGACAGCCGCACAACTTTTTTTTTTTTTTTTTTTTTTTGAGACAGGGTCTCACTATGTTGCCCAGGCTGGTCTTGAACTCCTGGGCTCAAGCAATCTGCCTGCCTCAGCCTCCCAAAGTGCTAGGATTATAGGTGTGAGCCACCATGCCCAGCTGAACATTCTCTTCTTGCACATTCCTCATGCTCATGTTTCTGAAGTTGAGACTCCATCCACTCCCTGCTATTTTGTGTGTCCTTAATACATTGTTCATATCTTTATTAGGGTATTTATTAAATTATAGTGTTGTTACTTATTTACATGTCTGCCTTCATAGTAAACATTTACCCTCAACCTTCTCAAAGATCCTTCCATCCTCATTTCCAATCCTGTGGCCACCATCCATAGAATTAGATGAAGAACTCTTTTTAGGGATGTTTTACATCATGACTCTGACCTGAGTAAAGCCAGTTAATTCCCTACCTGGGAATTTGGAATTATTAGAAAGATGGATTCCACTTGGTAATTGGATCTGTAACAAATAAAGTTAGGAACTGTAGGGACATGTGTTTTGCTGTGTGAATTGGAGAAGCCCTAGTCTATAGAGAGAGAGAAGAGTGAAGACGAAACAGGATCAAATAAGGCAATGTAATGGCTAATTTTATGCGTCAACTTGATTGGGCCATTGGATGCCCAGATATCTGGTTAAACATTATTTCTGGGTGTGTCTGTGGGGGTCTTTCTGGAAAAAATTAGTATTTGAGTTGGTGGACTGAATAAAGCAGATGGCACTCCCCAGTGTGGATGGGCATCATCTAATCCACTGAGGGCCCAAATAGAACAAAACGGTGAAGAAAGATTGAATTCACTCTGGGTGGCTGCTTGAGCTAGAACATTAGTCCTCTCCTGCCCTTGGTGCTTCTGGTTCTCAGGCCTTCAGACCAAGGCTGGAATCTATACCATCGACTCTCTGGCTCAGTCCTTTGAACTACACCCAACTTTCCTGGGTCTTCAGCTAAAGTAAAAAGAGGAGAGAATAAATAGAAATGAAAAAAAAAAACCAAAAAACAAAGGAAAATTGAGAAAAAGCAAATTGAAATGACAGACAGAAGGTAGCAAATCATCTGAAAAAAAATACTATGAATTGAGTGACCTAGGGGTGAAATGTTTGGCTGTCTTGCTGTGGCTCTGCCCTCCTAAGGCCAACCAGCCTTTCCCTCTTCCTTTCTTCTTGGCCTATTTGCTCTGACTCAGGTGGGAGGATCTATCAGGGGAGCCCTGCTACCTCCTAGCACCCTAGCCCTAGCACTGTAGCCTTCCATTAAGTCTTCTGAGTACAGCCCACTATGGTTACAGCGAGGTGGCTCAGCTCCCAGGGACAGCCATAGCTGCCTAGACCTTAGTGAATCTACAGAGCATGGCCTAGTGGAAGGAAGTAGCATGAACCTTGGTTCGTAAAAATGTTTAAATTACTTCTTTAAAAGCTAGTCAAGTGAAGCAATGGGAATGGAGAAGGAACAAAGAGATCTGTAACTGGTTGTGATTAATTAGTTATAAACAACAAGTGCACTCGGACCAGCCTAGCATGGACTTCCACTTCACACAAATAGATGCAAATTGAGGAAGACCACAAAATAATTAGAATGAGGGATAATAAAAATAGCCGGGTGCGGTGGCTCACACACTTACTTTGGAAGGCTCAGGCAAGTGGATCACTGGAGGTCAGGAGTTCGAGACCAGCCTGGCCAACATGGTGAAATCTCATCTCTACTAAAAATACAAAAATTAGCTGGGCGTGGTGGTGGGTGCCTGTAATTCCAGCTACTCGGGAGGCTGAGGCAGGAGAATCACTTGAACCCAGGAGGCAGAGGTTGTGGTGAGGTGAGAGCGCCACTGCACTCCAGACTGGGCAACAGAGTGAGACTCCATCTCAAATAAACAAAAGGAGAAATAAAATAACTCTCTCAAAAGGAGAGGGAGAAGAGGCAGGAGCATGCTGGTTTGCTTTTACGTGGTAGGAAATCGGGGATATATATCAATGTACCTCTTGTGTGTCTATTTCCCTTTAATTTATTCCACTACTCAGTTACAAATCAACATTCTTTTATCTTTGAACTGTGTGAGATAGAGTCACTGTATAAATATTCAGTTTTGAAAAGCCATTTTCTCTCTAAATTCTATTTACCAATATGTTTTATCAGTTTTTTTACCACCAGTGACTCTCCTCCCTCCACACTTCTCTTACCTTCTGGGAAAGCTTGTCTCTTAGGAACTTGTCATGGGACTGAATTTAGATTCCATAAAGGTATGAGGATCTCTACATTGGTATTGATTGATTTTTGAGACTGGGTCTCAATCTGTCACTCAGGCTGGAGTACAGTGGCATGATAATGGTTCACTGAAGCTTTGACCTCTCTGGCTCAAGGGATCCTCCTGCCTCAGCCTCCTGAGCACGTGGGACCACAAACACATGCCACCATGCCCAGCTAATTTTTTTATCTTTTGTAGAGATGAGGTCTCCCTATTTGCCCAGGCTGGTCTTAAATTCCTGGGCTCAAGTGATCCTCCCACCTCACCCTCTCAAAGTGCTGGAATTATAGGCAGGAGTCACTGTACCTGGCCTGGTACTCATTGATTAAGTGTCCTTTACAGAGATCTTCTTCCTGATTTATCCTCTTTCCTCTCATCCCTACCTCCCATCCTCATTAGTTCTCTGCCTGCAGCCAGGGGTCTTTTTTTTTTAATTGATCTCATTATTATGTTGCTTATAACACTTAAATGCCTCCCCGTCGTCTGTAGGATCAAGTGTAATTTTTTAATTTTTTTTTTTTAGAGACAGGGTCTTGCTCTGTCACCCAGGCTGGAGTGTAGGATGCGATCATAGCTCACTGCAGCCTCGACCTCCCAAGCTCCAGAGATCCTCCCGCCTCAGCCTCCTAAGTAGCTAGGACTACAGGCTAATGGCACCACACCTGGCTAATTTTTCAAATTTTTTTTGTAGAGATAGTGTCTCTCTATGTTGTCCAGGCTGTTTTGAACTCCTGGCCTCAAGCAGTCCTCCCACCTCAGCCTCCTAAAGCAGCCTCCAAAGCTCATGGTGTGAAACACTGTGCCTGGCCTAATGTAGAATTATTTTTAATTTTTTATTTTAAAAAAATATTTAAAAAATTTCAGTAGCTTTTGGGCTACAAGGGATTATTGTTACGTGGATGAATTGTGGTGAAGTCTGAGATTGCAGTGCACCTGTCACCTGAGTAGTGTACATTGTTACCGATATGCAATTTTTTATTCCTGACCCTCCTACCCTGCCCTGTTCTGGGTTTCCAATATCCATGATTACCCCTCTATATGCCTTTGTATATCCATAGCTTAGCTCCCACTTATAAGTGAGAACACTTGGTATTTGATTTTCCATTTCTGAATTACTTCACTTACAATAATGGCCTCCAGCTCCATCCAAGTTCCTGCAAAATACATTATTTCCTTCTGTTTTTAATGGTCAAGTAGTAGTCCTGGGTGTGTATGTACCACATTTTCTTTATCCTGAAGTGCAATTTGTAAAACATGGCCTAGACGACTCTACATGATCTGACTTCTGTTCATCTCTCTAGCCTTGTCTCTACATTGTTCCTCCCAGTCTCCCACCCCAAAGAAAAGATCCTCCAGCCATAGTGAATGGCCATGTTCCTTCTTACCTTTGGCTTTCTCTCCATGTTGGTGCTCCTGGTGGAAAACTCTTTCTTCTCCTATTTTCCTGTTCCGGGCCAAATTACCCTCACTCTTCAGGTCTCACCTATACTGCCCCGGATGTGTCATCCTCCATCAGAGCATCTACTTTTCTCAGCCTGTTTTCTTGTCTACACCCATCTTTTCTTGTCTACACCCTCATTCCCAATCAGCTTGATGAGGGCAGGAATGTTGTCTTTCTGATAGCTCTTCCATCCTCAGCACCCAGTGTTTATTGAATGCTTGCTAGTGTGAGACTGGCAAGTATTTATTCTGACAGAAGAAAAAAGAATGCCAGGCCAGGCGCAGTGGCTCATGCCTGTAATCCCAGCACTTCAGGAGGGCAAGGTGGGAGGATCATTTGAGCCCAGGAGTTTAAGATCAGCGTGGCCGACATGGCGAAACCCCCTTTCTACAAAAAATGCAAAAATTAGCTGGACATGGTGGCGCGTACCTATAGTCCCAGCTACTCTGAGGCTGAGGCAGGAGGATTGCTTGAACCCAAGGTCGAGGCTGCAGTGAGCCATGATAGCACCACTGTACTCCAGCCTGGGTGTCAGAGCAAGACCTTGTCTCAAAGAAAAAAAAGAATGCCTGTGTAGTCTTTGGTTGACCTCCCTCGTCCTCCCCCTTCACCTCTTCTTACATCAGCTAAGCTGGTTCTTTCAGCTGTAGTAACTTGATTGGTGAGTTTATCTTCTGATATCTGCCATCTATCTAATAGACAAACCTGACAGTTTTTAGTAAGTGCCCATTTTTCAACCTTCAGATGAGAAACTTATTTGATAAATTTAGAAAAAGACAGTGGATTAATATGGTGTCTCTTTAATAGATATTTGCATTTTCCAGGGCCGTGTTACAAACTGGTTAAGAAGTTGATTCCTAGCAGCATTTATAATATGACTATGCATAATGCTTTACTGCCTTTAACATATTCCATAAATATATACTATTAATATATTGATAGGTGAATGAATGAGTGAGTGGAGTGCATTTAACAATTCAACTTCCACATTCCCAATAGGGGTTATGTCACTCTCAGGCTCCTGGGAGTTAGTGATACCGTCATGTTTCTTTGTTATTTTTAAATTACTTTTTTTATTTTATTTATTTAAAAGTTTTTTATTAACTTTAAAAATTTTTTCTATTCTTTTATAATTTATTTATATTATGCCCTCAAACATCCTCCTATCCAAGATACCGTCATGTTCCCAGGATCCCTTCCCGTCGTTCTTTTTCTCTGTATTATTCAGTAAACTCTGCCCTTTGCTGGTTTTCTCCATTAGAACTCTCTTCTTTGAACACATCCACCTGCTTCTTTCCAGAACCTGAGCCTCAGAACTGAGTCTTCAGTGAGAACAGAGGCTCCGGGCATGCTCGGTAACCAAAGCTAGGGTGTAATTAACTGCTCCTGCCCTGACCCAGGGCCCTTACAGGTGGCAAGTAGCAGCGCTGCTGGGACGAGACTTGCTCTGTCTTGTGCAGTTGAACATCTGCTTTGTGAGGCCAATCTAACCTCCTGGCAACCCAAGTTTATAAAGTGGGGATGTCTGCATTTTCAAAACAATAAAACGGAAGGAGTTATTTTGGAAAAATTAAAATGCCTGGCAGGAGATTCTCAGAGTTCAACCTATACACGAATATCAAGTGTTAAATAATGCTGTGGTTAAGACAAAAAAGAGGACGGAGCCAGGGTATGAATATAAATGGTGCCCTACTTTGAACCTCATTGGGTAGATCAAAGATTTTTAAAAGGTTTTCTGAAGTTGCCCAGCGCCTAGAATTTCAAGGACCGCATTCGCTGCCTCCTTCCTAAAGAGGGTGCGTTTGTGGGGGAGGTGAGTGCGCGCGCGCGGAGGGAGGGCCGGCCGCGGAGAGGGGCCAAGGCTCTTCGGGATCAGCAGCCAGAGAGAGGCTCTGCGTGCGCCCGCGGGGCGGAGGGCCGCCGGGGCGAGGGCCGGAGGAGGGGTCCGAGACGCGCCAAGGGGCTGGTAGCTAAGCGACCTGAATGTCTTCCATACCTGAAGCCGCAGCCTGAAGAAGCTGATAGCGGACCTCGAGCGCGCGCGCGCCTTGGCGGGAGCCCTGCGCCTCCCGGGGTCTCCCTGCTCCTTACTTAGACCTCGGGCGCAAGGTAAGGAGGGGCGCGGGGTGCAGCGTTCACCCTCGAGCTGCCTGGAGCCTCTGCGAGGGGCCAGTTCGGCCTCCTCGAGGCTGTCACCGCCTCCCCTTCTCTTTCCCTTTCTCCGTCCCCAGGTCCCCTCCGCGCAGAGCTGAAGCCCCGGCGGGCGGCCCACGGGGGATCAGACCCTCGGCCATCCGCGTTTCCCCTCCGCCGTCCGCCGGACCCCCGCCTCTTCTCCACGCTCCACTCCCGACTTTCTTCCCCGCCCCCGGGAAGCTCCCGAAACCCGCACCCCTGGCTCTGAGGTCAGGGCTGGCGGGAGTAATCCACCCTTTCCAGGTGTGTGGCGCAAACACGGACGCAAAGATCTCCCCTAGGGTCTGTAACAATTTCCAGGCTGAAAGGTGATAACTTTTTCTCTTTCCATAACATACCTTCCCCCCGCCCCCACTTCCTTTACTATCCTAACTTTGGGAGGAATATTGATTCTTGATCAAAGTAAATGCACTGTCTTACCTTTCGTAATGGCACAGGCTGAGGTGGTTTTTCTCCCCCCTTAACTATTATGATAAGTGTACAAGGTTTTCAGGGTGACTGCGGTGCTAGAACTTTATAACAACTTAAAGCAAAAGCTCTTAGGCGCTGGGGAAAAAAGCTGGACCCCACTCTGAAATCCCGATTCAGAAATCTGGTGTGTGTGCGTGTGCGTGCCTGCATGCGTGTGTGTGTTCAGGCTTGAGTATATTTAAAAAGCACCTCAGGTGATTGTGATGCTCGCCCCGCAACATACCCCCAAGTATCTGTAAGGTCCGCAAAGAAGAGGGTCCACCCACTGTGGCTAAGCATCGCTTGAAACTATTAGTGTGAATTGAAAATAAAAACAGTGAAATGGGTGAAAGCCAGTTCCCCTCAAGTTGATTAATGTGATTGGTGCGGTATCATTGGATCTGAGAAGGTAATTTTTTTAAATTTTGTTTTTATTTTTTGAGACGGAGTTTTGCTCTGTCGCTCAGGCTGGAGTGCTGTGGCCCGATCTCGGCTCACTGCGACCTCCGCCTCCAGGGTTCAAGTGATTCTCCTGCCTCAGCCTCCCGAGTAGCTGGGATTACAGGTATACGCCACCATGCCTGTCTAATTTTTGTATTTTCAGTGGAGACAGGGTTTCACCATGTTGGCCAGGCTGGTCTCGAACTCCTGACCTCAAGTGATCCGCCCGCCTCGGCCTCCCAAAGTTCTGGGATTATAGGAGTGAGCCATAGCGCCTTGTCCGAGACAGCAATTTTGGAAAGGGAGAGTTAACATTCATTTGAAACTCTGATATAACATTGGGGGAAATGCATACTTCTAGGAGACCTGGTTAAACAGCTTTTAAATATCAATTTTTAAAATATAAGAATTCCTTCACAAGTACCCTGACAATTAGAAAGGGCTGAGGCCCATTCTCCAGAGAATCAGAAAATCTTCCTTCACTGCTCCCTTGACTTTTTGTCAATGATGGAATGCAGCCCATTGACATTTTTACATTTTTCTTACTTTAAGGCTAAAGACTCAAATGGACTATTACCTCTAGAAACTAGAAGGAACAGTGATCATATTAATTAATTTAGATCCTGTTTTCACTCCTAATTATTTGAACCAAGTTTTTCTATCCTGAATTAAGTCTGTAAATTATATCATATTTACAGAAATAGTAAATGTTTCTCCATCTTGAACTTTGTCATCGATGCATGTCTGCTACTTTTCATATATTCATATATGTACCTGAACCATTATAAGTACTTATCAGAAGGTAACTACCAGGGAAAATAAAGATTTTTATTTTCTGTCTTTTGAAAAATTGAGGCGAAGGACCAATTTTTTAAAGTACCCTTAAGTAGTTATAACATTAAAGCTTACATTTCTTTTTATGAAACCAGATGCCTGTTATGAAATAGGGATGATATTCCATACCCGCTTTCAAGGATATTAAGGACAAGCAGGAGGCTGTCTGTAAAGCATTTTGAACTTTTAAGAAAAGAATCACTGTCTAGAGATTGAGCCAGTGTGATTGTTTTCCTGGCAAACTTTTTCTCCTTTCTAAAATTAACTTTCCCCCAGGAAAAATAGTGCAGATGCGCATGATTCAGTCAACCAAGTCCAGAAAATACTGTCTGAATTTTAAAAGTGACCTTAATTCATCCCTATAGATCTAATGTTTGCAACCTATGCCACAAAATATGCAGAAATATTCATTGCTTGCTGACCTTTGCAAAGTGTTAGCTTAGTAAGGGTAGTCATGGACAGAGCACAATATAAAATTTATTGGTTTAGGCAAAACTATTAACATTATTTTCCTAAGGTTTTTGTGTACATGTGTACACTGGTTCTGGGACTTCTATAAATATATATATGTTGCATATGTTTTTAATAGGAACAAAAACCCACAATAATTTTTTATTTGTGGCAGAACACTGTAAGCATTAGGTTTTGATTACTTTTTGATGGAAATTTTAAAATGACAGAACTGAGAG
This sequence comes from Pongo pygmaeus, assembly GCF_028885625.2. Taxonomy (NCBI): domain Eukaryota; kingdom Metazoa; phylum Chordata; class Mammalia; order Primates; family Hominidae; genus Pongo; species Pongo pygmaeus. The sequence continues at coordinate 18,267,416 of NC_072378.2, forward strand.
CTTCAAGGAAATAATTTCATAAAGATCTATTTGGAACGAGAAGACCTTTTTTTAAAAAAAGATGTTTGAAGCCCAAAGTCTGTGTGCTTAGCCTCCATAGAACGGTCCTTTGTGAGTAAGGGTGGTAGGTCCAGTTCTGGCAACCTCAGACGATGGATGATTAGACTCTGCCACTCTTCTCCAGACCTTTAATTTGGTCTGTAACTTGATGCTTCACTCACCCTACGCTATCCCTGCCACGCTAACTCACAGAGGAATTGTTGGCACTCTGAATTGAATTTTTTTTCCCCTCCCATCAGTTAGAACATGTTTGCATAGGTTGCAGAATGCAGTTACATTTTTAGCTCAGTATTCTAAGAAATAACTTTGGCCACGGAGAGCATAGCCTTAGTGCAGCCTATACTACAAATTGCCTTATTTCATTGAGCTATGATAACTTACCAATGATTCAGCTATGTAGAAGTAATAGCGTTACAGAGTATTAAAATTAGAAGGCACTTTAAAAGTCATCTAGATTTTAATCATTTCTTTCTACAGATGAATACCAAAGTGCTCATAAGTATAATCCAAACTGAGAATAGACATTAAATTTTATATTCTTTCCAATTCTTGTAGTAATGAGAATTTTGTTCATTTGAAATGAATTTATATATGAGTTTAATAATGTAGCAGTGACAGCAAAGTGGTTGCAAATCTCAGCTAGATTTTCAACAAAGCTCAGAGTGTGGCATTAGGCTGGGTGCAGTGGCTCACAACTGTAATCCCAGCACTTTGGGAGGCTGAGGCGGGAGAATCGCTTGAGCCTGGGAGTTGGAGACAGCTTGGAAAAGATGGCAAGACCTGTGTCTACAATTAATTTTTTTTAATAAAAATTAAAAAAAAAAAACATGGCATTAAAGGCAATGTAGGTCATTTACAAAGGCGGTGAACTACTCTATACCAGCATCCTAGGTTTTTCATTATGTTGAATGGAACTACTTCAACTGACTGACACAAGAAAAGAGTAGTACACTAAGAGAGCTGAGTGTAGAGAGAGGAAGGAGTAAGGTCATGGGTGTGTGAAGAACATGACTTAATAAATCAGCAAATCATTCAGGAATGGTTAGCTTTCACACCCTATCCCGGAGATTTTCATATGAACTAATGGAAACTATCACTGGAGGTTCTAGCTCTCAAAATTCTATTTCCTTTTCTTTTTCTTTTCTTTTTTTTTCTTTTTTTTTCTGAGACAGGGTCTCGCTCTGTCACCCAGGCTGGAGTGCAGTGACGCAATCTAGGTTCACTGCAGCCTTGACCTCCTGGGCTCAAGCAATCCTACTACTTCAGCCTTCTGAGTAGCTGGTACCACAAGTGTGCACCACCATGCCTGGCTAATTTTTTTTTTTTTTTTTTTTTTTTTTTTTTTGTAGAGACTGGGTTTTGCCATTTTGGCTGGGAGCAAACATGATTCAGCCAGCCAAGTCCAGGCTGGTCCAGGCTCCCAGGCTGGTCTCAAACCCCTGAGCTCAAGCAATTCACCTGCCTTGGCCTCCCAAAGTGCTGGGATTATAGATGTGAGCCACTGTGTCCGGCCTCAAAATCTTATTAATTAAAGCTTGTCCTGGCAGTAGTAGTACTAGTTTTTTGTTGTTGTTGTTGTTGTTCTTCTTCTTCTTTTCTTCTTCTTTCTCCTTCTTCTTTGTTCTTCTTCTTCCTATTTTTCTTCGTCTTCCTTGTCTTCCTCCTCTCCCTCCTCTTCCTCCTCCTCTTCCTCTTCTTCCTCTTCCTCCTTCCTCCTTTCTTCTTCTTCTTTCTTCTTCTTTTTATTTAAGAGACAGTGTCTTGCTCTGTTACCCAGACTGGAGTGCAGTGGCACAATCATAGTTCACTGCAGCCTCGAACTCCTGGGCTCAGGCATTCCTCCGGCCTTGGCCTCCTGAAGTGCTGGGATTACAGGCACAACCCACCACACCTGGCCTGGAAGTCCTACTTCTTGATGCTTTTGTCTTTCAAGATCATCTGTCTTGAAGATCCACTCTCACTAGTTATGAAATAATTTGTCCTCATATATAGGCACTGAAAGGATTGAATTCAATCTTGAGAGACCATTTAGAGAGATATTCTTGCTAGTACCACAATTTACTACCATTTATTGAGGTACTTTACCTACATTAAGAAAATATCTTTACGGACCTAAGAAGTAGCCATTATTATTCCCTTTATACAGATCTGTGATTCAGAGAAGGGAGCATCTTGATCAAGGATGTATACCCTTCTAACATTCCACCTTGCTTCCCTAATAGGTACAAGCTGTGGAGTGAGTCTATAGATGATTATATACTCATTTTAAGATATCTGGCCGGGCATGGTGGCTCACGCCTGTAATCCCAGCACTTTGGGAGGTCAAGGTGGGTGGATCACGAGGTCAGATCAAGACCATTCTGGCTAACATGGTGAAACCCCGTCTCTACTAAAAATACAAAAATTAGTCGGGTGTGGTGGCACGTGCCTGTAGTCCCAGCTACTCGGGAGGCTGAGGCAGGAGAATCGCTTGAACCTGGGAGGCTGAGGTTGCAGGGAGCCAAGATCACACCACTGCACTCCAGCCTGGGCAACAAAGCAAGTCTCCTTCTAAAAAAAAAAAAAAAAAAAGATATCTGAGCTATTTCCTAATTCTGAAAAGACTTTGCAACTACGGCAGTGATCTTGGTCTGTTATGTTTGGTGATATATCCCAAATGCCTGGAAAAGCACTTGACACATTTAGGAAATACTTGTGGAATAGAAATGTTTAATTTGGTGTGATCCTTCCAGATGTTTTTCTATGAATTTACATGCGTATACACAATCCTAGAAAATAATAGCAAAAGGTGTGTTTTTATATCTCATACATGAGCTTCAAGATAATTCAGGTGTTACCTCCTACCAACCTGTTCTCAAAATTTCCCTCAGTCACAGCACTGTATTGTCATTGTCTAATTACTTGTCAGTCTCCCTCATTAGACTGTGAGCTCATTGAAAGTAGGAAGCATGGCTTTTTTTTTTTTCATCTCTGTATCCCCAGGGGTAGCTCATAGTAGAACATAATAAATGTTGAATGGTTAAAAAATAAAAAATGTGTTCCAAAGCAGAATGAATCCTTAATAATCAAGATGTCTTTAAACATACATTAAAAAAAATAATTTCATAAACTTTTGGTGATTTACAAGACATCTATAATATGACAAATTTGCACACTCTCCATTGCTTTTTTTTTTTTTTTTTTTTTTTTTGAGACAGAGTCTTGCTCTGACACCCAGCTGTAGTGCAGTGGCGCGATCTCAGCTCACCGCAACCTCTACCTCCCAGGTTCAAGCCATTCTCCTGCCTCAGCCTGTGGAGTAGTTGGGACTACAGGCGCATACCACCACACCTGGCTAATTTTTGTATTTTTAGTAGAGATGGGGTTTCGCCATATTGGCCAGGCTGGTCTCGAACTCCTGACTTCAAGTGATCCGCCTACCTTGGCCTCCCAAAGTGCTGGAATTATAGACATGAGCCACCGCACTTTGCAAGTGATTCTTTACTGCACGATAACTTTTTATTCGAGGCTTTTTAGGAGTTCTGTCTTTCAGTGTCATCATCCTGCCAGAGCAGTTATAAATTAAAATGTGTACTACTTTATTAGAATTTACTTTATGTGAATTAAAATGTATACTACTTTATTAGAATTTACTTTATGTCTCCTTTATGTTATAATTAGGAGGTTGCATTGTTTTGTTTTTAAAGTATGTATGTATTTGGCTATATTTTCTATTAATTTCACTTCAAGATATAAAAGGGGTAGCTCACAAAATATTTGTTTTAAAAATGAACATTAGTCTGGTAGGTTCAAGAGTCATTGTTCTATACAAAATATTTCTTAATCTGAGACAAATCTAAAAATTTAGCAGTAGTACAAATTTTACCTTCAGTTCCATGAATTTATATATATATATATATATATATATTTTTTTTTTTTTTGAGATGGAGTTTCATTCTTGTTGCCCAGGCTGGAGTGCAATGGTACAGTCTCGGCTCACTGCAACCTCTGCTTCCCAGGTTCAAGCGATTCTCCTGCCTCAGACTCCCAAGTAGCCAGGATTACAGGTGCCATGCCTGGCTAATTTTTTTGTGTTTTTAGTAGAGTCAGGGTTTTACCATGTTGTCCAGGCTGGTCTTGAACTCCTGACCTCAGGTGATCAGCCTGCCTTGGCCTCCCAGAGTGCTGGGATTACAGGCTCGGCCAGAATTTATACATTTTAATCTGCTTCTTTTGGCCTTTGTTATTTATTATGCTTTGTTATTTATTATGGCCTATGTTACTTCTTACATGAAGAGGTGAACAATTGCCTCATTACAATGGAATCTTACCACTTCTACCCTAGGAGAAAGCCTTGCACCTGGAGAGGGCCCTCTTTCTCTTTCACTACCATTCTTCCAATGCATTTGTTTCCATATCCCCAAAGGCAAAGGCTATTCTCTGAATTAGGAGGTTCATAGAAAACCTTTGTAAACACTTTGAAAGGCTTTACTTTGGGCCTAGTACAGAAAGCAACTGGCCCTCAGCCATTCTCCTGGCAGGGGTCGGCTTCCTGGTCTGCAGCTTGGGAACGTTGACAGAATGTTTGCCCCTTCCCACCTTTGTCCCCTTTTTTGGAGAGTGCGTAATTAATGCCTCATGAAATCTTGCTTTAAATTTTCAAGCTAGCCAGGTATGGTGGCTCACGCCTGTAATCCTGCCACTTAGGGAGGCAGAGGCGGGAGGATCGCTTGAGCCAAGGAGTTTGAGACCAGCCTGGGCAATATAGCAAGACCTTGCTTTACACACACACACACGCACACACACACACACACACACACACGCGGAAAAAAAGTCAAGCAACTGCTTGTAACAATACTTTCCCACATAATATTTAATTAGTCATGTTATTTTTTTCTTTTAAAAGTCATACTCTCAGCCAGGAATGGTGGCTCATACCTCTAATCCCAGCACTTCGGGAGGCCAAGGTGGGTGGATCATGAGGTCAGGAGTTCAAGACCAGGCTGGCCAACATAGTGAAACCTTGCCTCTACTAAAAATACAAAAATTAGCCAGGCATGGTGGTACACACCTGTAATCTCAGCTACTTGGGAGGCTGAGGCAGGAGAATCACTTCAGCCTGGGAGGTGGGGGTTGCAGTGAGCTGAGATCATGCCACTGCCCTCCAGCCTGGGCGACAGTGCAAGACTCTGTCTCAGGAAAAAAAAAAAAGTCATATTTTCCATTAACATACTTTATCATCATTTAAATATTTTCTGGGAAACCATGTGAGCAGAAAGAGGTAAGAGTATTTGGAGAGTATTACATTTAAAATTGTTTTTATATAAATTTAAATTTATAAATAGGCTTATGGGCCAGGCACAGTGTCTCACAGCTGTAATCTCAGTATTATGGGAGGCCGAGGTGGGAGGATCCCTTGAGCTCAGGAGTTCGAGACTGGCTTGGGCAACATAGTGAGACCTTGTATCTACAAAATTTTTAAAAAATTGATGCGGGCGTGATGACTTATGCCTGTAATTCCAGCACTTTGGGAGGCAGAGGTGGGCAGGTCACTTGAGGCCAGGAGTTTGAGAACAGCCTGGCCAATAGAGTGAGACTCTATCTCTACTAAAAATACAAAAAAAATAATAATAAGCTGGGTGTGATGGCGCATGCCTGTAATCCCAGCTACTCAGGAGTCTGAGGCACGAGAATCGCTTGAACCTGGGAGGCAGAAGTTGCAGTGAGCTGAGATCGCGCCACTGCACTCCACCTTGGGCAACAGACTCACTTGGGCAACATGTCTCAAAAATAAATAAATAAATAATAAGTAAATAAATAATTAGGTGTGGTGATGCACGCCTGTAGTCCCAGCTACTCGGGAGGCTGAGGCCGGAAGATTGCTTGAGCCAGGGAAGTTGAGGCTGCAGTGAGCTATGGTCATGCCACTGCACTCCAGCCTGGGCGATAGAGGAAGACCCTGTCCCTAATAAATAAATAGGCTTATGAAAAAGGTTAAGGAGCATTTCAGGCAATTGCCTTATTTTACATTTTTGGTTGGGAACATACAGAGGACTTTAAAGATGAATATCAAAACTACCTCCAAATCTACCATCCAGAGATAACCACATTTAACAATTTGGTATGACTTTCATAGTTATTTACTACAATAATGTGTGTGAGTATATATGTGTACTAATTTTGTTGTTACAGAATTGACACTTTTTTCTATGCATTCTTCTTTTTGACCTACTTTAAAAGAATTTAACAATATATCATAAGAATTGTCCATGCTATTGAGAGTGTTTCTTTTGTTATCTGGATAATATTATTATATTTGCTCACTTTCCCTGTGATAGTTTGGAAGGTAGTTCTCATATTTTAAATATCCATTACTGCTGCCTTTCAGGTTTTTGTTTGTGTATGTGTATATATGTATATGCTAATGTTTTTGTGTGCGCGTGTGTGTGTATATGTATATATATATATGCACATGTATATGCATGTTTTCCCTAATCAATGCCAGGAGAAAACGGTATTTATTAACTTTATTTCTGCAAGATGGGAAAGTTGGCACATTTACTACCTCTCTTTCTCCAGCTCCCATGTTTCCTAGTTTTTTGTTGATACAATCTAGGATTATTTAAATCAATTATTATCATTACTAATAAATGCTGAAGTCATATATTTTCTTTTTGTATTAGGTTATTTTTTGCTTTTGGCTTTATTATTATTTAAAAACTTTGTAAAGTTGACAAATAATTGTACATATTCATGCAGTACATAGTGACGTTGTGATACATATAATGTATAGTGATCAGATCACAGTAATTAGCATATCCATCATCTCAAACATTTATCATTTCTTCGTGTCAGGAACATTCAGTATCTTCCTTCTAGCTATTTGAAACTATATACATTCAAAATCTTCCTTCTAGCTGTTTGAAACTATGTATTATTATTAACTAGAGTCATCCTACAGTGGTATAGAACAGTAGAACTTAGTCCTCTTTCCTAGCTGTAATTTTGTCCTGGTGACCCCAGATCGCACCAGTGCACTCCAACCTGGGTGATAGAGTAAGACTCTGTTCCCAAAAAAAAGAAATGCATTCTGATTTGCTTTACCACTTCAGGGAGAATGGAGAGATCAAGACACAGACGATATTAGAGAAGGGAATTTGGACTTTACAAAATTTTCTTTACTATAAAATGTCTGAATTTCATTAGCATATAAGCCTTTTGTTTCAGTCTGCAAATGTTTATACATTATCTTATTTTATCCTTAAAACAATTGCTTTAGAGTCAAATAATCATAACCTCCGGATTCAGAAGGTTGTGGACTGAATAATTCCTTAATGATGGAACTTCTTGCGGATTACTTAAGTTTTCTTAGCCTCATTTCCTTCTCCTGGAAAGCAGCGTTTGAACTCTGGGAAGAGGTAACATTTACCTCATAGAGTTGTAAATATTGTGGGAGATAATTATATAGGAATTGTCAGAACCCAAACTGATGATAATAGCCATGCTTGAGATAGCCCAGCAGTGTGAAGCGGAGAGACCTTCAACAGTGGAAGCCTGAGGACATAGAGGGGAAGTCAACAGGAGGCTGAGAAGGAGTAGCCAGAGGATAGGAGGAAGACCAGAAGAGAGTGAAGTCAGGGAGTTAAAGGGAATATAGACATTTAAGATGAAAACAATAGTCATTAGTGTCATGTATTATGACAAAGAAATTTCCAGTAGCTTTGGCAATTAGGAGCTTAGTGTGAGCTCAGCCACAGGCAGTTTCAGTAGAGATATGCAGGTAGAAGGAAGACTGTAGTTGGATTGATTAATGAGGTTAAGGAAGCAAGGAAAGTGTAAACAGCCAATAAAAAAAATGTTTCTCCCTTAGGAGAAAGGGAAACCATAGAGAAAGGAAAGAGATGGGTCAGTAGCTAGACAGATACTTAAGATTGGGAAACTGGATTTAGATTTGAAGGAATAGCAAAATTTTTTTAAAAATTTAAGGACTAGGCCAGGCGCAGTGGCTCATGCCTGTAATCCCAGCACTTTGGGAGGCCGAGGCAGGCGGATCACTAGGTCAGGAGATCGAGACCATCCTGGCTAACACAGTGAAACCCCATCTCTACTAAAAATACAAAAAAATTAGCCGGACGTGGTGGCAGGCGCCTGTAGTCCCAGCTACTCGGGAGGCTGAAGCAGGAGAATGGCGTGAACCCGGGAGGCAGAGCTTGCAATGAGCCGAGATTGCACCACTGCACTCCAGCCTGGGCGACAGAGCGAGACTCTGTCTCAAAAAAAAATTTAAGGACTAAAAGTTTGCCGTATTTAAATTTTTTCAAGTAAGGATATTAAGAATACTACTATCTAGGCTGGGCATAGTGGCTCACGCCTGTAATCCTAGCACTTTCGGAGGCTGAAGCAGGCTGATAGCTTGAGCCCAGGAGTTTGAGACCAGGCTGGGCAACATAGTGAAAACCTGTCTCTACAAAAGATACAAAAATTAACCAGGTGTGGTGGCATGCACCTGTGGTCCCAGCTACTTGGGAGGCTGAGGTAGGAGGATCACTTGAGCCCAGGAGGTTGAGGCTGCAATGAGCCATGATCGTGCCACTACACTGCTGCCTGGGCAACAGAGTGAGACCCTGTCTCAAAATAAATGAGTAAATAAATAAAATTACTACCTAATATTATTTCAGAAAAGACAGAAAATACTAACATTTAAAAATTGAATAACCTAACTTTGTGAGAAAGTTCGTATCTCAGTGAAGATTTTCTTTTCCTGCTTGAGAGTCTTTTCCCCCCTGGTTGAAGGTTCCATCTCTCCTTTTTTAGGGATTTGGCTTCATCAATTGTCTTCTCTCTAACACTTTCAACCTCTTCTTCTCTATTGACTCTTTTCCATTAGCAAATAAGCATAGTCTACTCACCTATCTTTAAAAAAAAGCACAGGTCAGCTGGGCACGGTGGCTCGTGCCTGTAGTCCCAGCACTTTGGGAGGCTGAGGAGAGTGGATCAGCTGAAGTCAGGAGTTCGAGACCAGCATGACCAATATGATGAAACCCCGTCTCTACTGAAAATACAAAAATTAGCTGGGTGCGGTGGCGGGCACCTGTAGTCCCAGTTACACGGGCGGCTGAGACAGGAGAATGGCCTGAACCCGGGAGGCGGAGGTTGCAGTGAGCCGAGATCGCACCCCTGCACGCCAGCCTGGGTGACAAAGTGAGACTCCGTCTCAAAAGACCAAAAAAACAGCACAGGTCAAAGTTAGTGAGAACCTAAATGAAAGTTGTGGCAGAGAGGATTGGGAGGAGGGGCTAGATGGGATAGATGGTATATAAATAGTGTTAATGGGACTTGGTGACTGATTGAATACGGCAGGTGAGAGACAGAGGGAGGAATCTAAAAATAAATCCTAGAGACCTGGTTTGGGTTTATGGTACACGGTGCAGTCATAGAAAAGGAGAAGCAGGGCTGAGAGAATGAAAACCTGTAACTTCAGTCCAATGTGCCGTAGGGTGTGTAGGTCAGGAACTCTGACTCTGCCTTTGAGTCCTGCTCCTGTATCCTCCTAACTAAGCTCCCATTCTACCTCAACACCCATTGTCATGCCTCCTTTTCATAGTTGGCCCTTAAGCCTTCGTTTCTGGGGTTATTTAACTATTGGGAGTTCAAACCCTGCTTCCTAGAGTTTGTGAGCCAACAGAATGCGTTTTTGTTTGTTTGTTTTTGTTTTTGTTTTTTTCTGAAAACAAATGAAAATGAACTAGTTGATAGAAATATGAGTACACATGTAAATACAGGATGTTAAAATGGAGCCGTTTTAGCTTCCGTGTTAGCTGTGGCCTAAGACAATAGAAGCCACATTCCAAAGTCAGGTAAGAATACAAAGCAGGTGGAAAAGGAAGCACAGGAGAACAGGTCAGCATTGTCCTCCGACCAGGTTAGCTCACTGACCACATCTGGCCAATGAAACAGGTGGGAAAGGCCAAGATGATAAAGATTAGAAGATGATTTTTAGAGAATTGATGATGGGTTTGAGTCCCTCCCTCCTGGCCACCATAGGAGAGGGGTGTAAGGTCCTTGCCCCTTCAACCTACATCTAGAGATAGGGGTTTTATGCAGACCATCTGGAGTATTTAATGTGCATCCCCCCCACAGATTGAAAGGCATAGTGGACCAGTGTGCATGTCTGAGAAATCTAAAGAACAAGAGACCTGCTGGCTAGCTCCTCTGATGGTGGCGCAAAAGAGATGTAGCACATTGTCTCATAGTTTGATAGAGCACAGAGTGCAGAGATTGTTTCCCAGAGACCAAAGGTAGACCACACAGGTCACTGAGGGGGCCTGGGGTCATCTCAAATCATGTGTAAGTGTGCCTTTTGGACCCCAGGAAGAAAGAGCCATAAGTAACCATCTGCAGAAAGCAATCTGCAGGTGAAATATCTCCAGTGATGAGGGTGGGCTGGGAGCGTCTCTAATTCCCAAGTTCCCATCCGCACCACTATCCTCCCACCTGGGTTCAAGAGAAGAAGTAAGCTTTAAATGCCCACCAAGCCTGTGGATCACCAGTCTTAGGTCATTGCAATTGTCTTAATCAAGGAAGAACTTTCCTTCTGCCTCTTCCTCCCCCTACCACTTCCCCAGAATGAGGGATTAGTATCAGAAACTGGGGTTGCCTAAATTAGCAATCTAGCTAAGGAGAATACAATCTTTCCATGTCTACCTTCCCCAGTACAAGTGGCTAGCGTTCATTCAGCAGGCCACAGCTGAAGGAGGAGAGAGGTTTAACTTCACATCAAGTTGGAAGAGTTGGAGTGCTGTATTAGATTGGACACATCGATTACAAAACTGTGATTGATTTTCTGGACTTGGGGTGACTTGAAGTGTTTTCATCATTTAAGAATAATTAGAAAAGTCATGGCAAGCTGGCCGCAGTGGCTCATGCCTATAATCCCAGCACTTCAGGAGGCCCAGGTGGGTGGACTACTTCAGCCTTTAACTCCTGGGCTCAGGGAATCTGCCCACCTCAGCCTCCCAAAGGGTTGGGATTACAGACGTGAGCCACTGCACCCTGCCCGGATCTTCTTTACTCAGATTTACTCAAACTTCAGTTGTTAATCTCTCTCTCTCTTTTTTTTTTTTTTTTTTTTTTTTTGACAGAGTCTTGCTCTTGTTACCCAGGCTGGAGTGCAGTGGCATGATCTCGGCTCACTGCAACCTCTGCCTCCTGGGTTCAAGCGATTCTTCTGCCTTAGCCTCCCAAGTAGCTGGGATTAGGCACCTGTCACCACACCTAGCTAATTTTTGTATTTTTAGTAAAGATGGAGTTTCACCATGTTGGTCAGGCTGCTTTCAAACTCCTGACCTCAAATGATCCGCCCACCGTGGCCTCCCAAAGTGCTGGGATTACAGGCGTGAGCCATCGCACCCGGCCTCAGATGATAATCTCTTGCACAAACGCCCTCACAGATATACCCAGAAATGATGTTTGACCAACTATCTGGGTATCCCATAGTCAAGTTGACACATAATATTAATAATCACAAAGAGACAGTGGAGAAAACAGACCCCTTCAATATAATAGTCATTTATGTAAAACCATCTATAGATTTTCAGTGATATATGATTAGCAAAAGGATAGAAGAGAAGGGCAGAGATGGCTATTTTATGAATTAAATGTATTCACAGAAATGTCAGAATAACTTTTTATTTCTTAAAATGATGCTAGGAGCATTTAAATCAATTTACATATACATTAGGTAATTTTATTTATTTACTTTTTTTTTTTTTTTTTTTTGAGATGGAGTTTCACTCTTGTTGCCCAGGCTGGAGTGCAATGGCACGATCTCAGCTCACTGCAACCTCCACCTCACGGGTTTAAGTGATTCATCTGCCTCAGTCTCCCAAGTAGTTGGGATTACAGGCGCGTGCCACCACGCCTGGCCAATTTTTGTGTTTTCAGTAGAGATGGAGTTTCACCATATTGGCCAGGCTGGTCTGGAACTCCTGACCTCATGATCCACCCGCCTCGGCCCCTCCCAAAGTGCTGGGATTACAGGCATGAGCCACCGTGCCTGGCCTATTTATTTATTTATTTATTTATTTATTTATTTATTTATTTTTTGAGATGGGGCTCTATTGCCCAGGATGGACTGAAGTGGTGCTATCATGGTTCACTGCAGCCTTGAATTCCTGGGCTCAAGCGATCTTCCTGTCTCAGCCTCCTGTGTAGCTGGGACTACAGGCATGTGCCACCATGCCTGGCTAATTTTTTAATTTTTTGTAGAGATAGGGGTCTCCTTATATTGCCTAGACTGGTCTTGAACTCCTAGGGTTAAGCAATCCTCTTGCCTTTAATGCTGGGATTATAAGTATGAGCCACCATGCCTGGCCTACATTAGGTCATTTTATTTTAAAAAATTATTTAATAAATAAATTATTTATTTGTGAGACAGGGTCTCACTCTGTCACCCAGGCTGGAGTGCAGTGGCATGATCTTGGCTCACTGCAACCTCTGTCTTCTGGGCTCAGGCAATCCTCCCACTTCAGCCTCCCAAGTAGCCGGGACTACAGATGCACGCAACCATGCCCAGCTAATTTTTAAATTTTTAGTAGAGATGAGATCTCCCTGTGTTGCCCAGGCTGGTCTTCAACTCCCAGGCTCAAAGGATCTGCCTGCCTTGGCCTCCCAATGTGCTGGGATTACAGGTGTGAGCCACCGTGCCTGGCCTACATTAGGTAATTTTAAAATGAGGTTTACAATCTGTTCCACAGCTGGGGAAATGATCTGAGATATTGCCTGGGTATAATAAGCACATAAGACATTCTACTCCTTCTGTTCCAGAGAATCATAGAAGCAATAAACAGCTAAGATTTATTGTTCACCATTTGTATTCTGCCACTGATTAATTAAAACAAAACAAAACAAATGTGTGTGTTCCTGTAAAACAATAAAGATGATGCCTACTAGCCAATAAAATGTAGAATAAACAAGAATGCTAATGGCTTTCTCTTTTCAGCTTTTAGGAATTTTAAAAGGGCTTTAAATTAGCTTTTAGATGATCTTCCCAGAATTTGCAACATTATTACTCAATCGAAGTCTTTTAATGGCAAAGGAGTGACAAGGGACAATCTAACATTTCTATTAATGTGTTCCTAAAAGTTTAAAAGACAACTTGAAAAACACGTGTGAGTTGCACATAAAATATTTACAATGGTGGGGAACACATGCAATTTATTTCATAGAAATGGAACTTTGGACCCAGAGGTAGGCTATTAGATTGGCCTGGAAGGATGGAAGAAAGATGACGACTGGGCATGAAGACATGACTCAGCCTTCTGTGGTTGTAGTGTAAAACCTTCCTGTGCCTGTAGAATTCTAAGGGCAATGTCGTGTTGGCCTGGTGCGCTGCTGAATGCCTGCTATCCTTTAGTATAGTCGTAAGAGCATGAGTGCTAGAATATGCCTTAGGCATAGTCCATTTTCTTTCTTTTTTTTTTTTTTTTTTTTTTTTTTTGAGACGGAGTCTCGTTCTGTTGCCCAGGCTGGAGTGCAGTGGCGCGATCTCAGCTCACTGCAAGCTCCGCCTCCCGGGTTCATGCCATTCTCCTACCTCAGCCTCCCGAGTAGCTGGGACTACAGGTGCCTGCCACCACGCCTGGTTAATTTTTTTTTTTTTTTTTTTTTTTGTATTTTTAGTAGACACGGGTTTTACAGTGTTAGCCAGGATGGTCTCGATCTCCTGACCTCGTGATCTGCCCGCCTCGGCCTCTCAAAGTGGTGGGATTACAGGCGTGAGCCACCGCGCATGGCCAGGCATAGTCCATTTTCTATTATTGCTTTTTCCCTATGGTAGGTAAAATGCCAAGGTGTGGCCCAGGCTTCCTACCTGCTGGTATCTACGCCCTGTAAAGGAAGGGTCTCCTTGAGTGTGAGTATGACTTGTGAAGATGATGGGTGTGAAGACATGGGATGGTGTGACTCCCATGATTACATTACATTGCATAAGACTCTGTCAAAGTTCACTGGAAAGAAGTTCTCCCACTGGCTTTGCAGAAGCAAGCCATTTTGTGAGAGCCATGAGACCGGGACTCTAGAGCAGCCACTAAGTCCTGCTCTAGAATTCTGTAGCCGTGAAACAACTTGTCCTAAGTTGTTTCATGGTTACAGAAAATGAATACACCCCCTATTTTCTCTAGTCTACACTCTCAGATTTATTATAAGCGTTACCAGAAATTCTAATTGTTTTTGTGCTCCTTAACTTCATATATTTCCCATTAAATTTTTCTCCCTCTGTATTGTGCCCTGGGCTTTCTTCAGCTTTATCTTTAATTTCACGAATTCTCTCTTCAGCTGGCTGTACTGATCAGTCTCTGCTTTGATAATTCAGTGTAACGAACCCCCGCAGTGACTTACAGCCATTCCCGATTTCTTGCTCACATTGCACGTCAGTGGCTGCAGGTGGAGAGCAGTGTCTCTGCTCCAAGGTCATGTAAAGTAGACCTTGTGTACCTTCTCACTCTGAGACCCAGGCTGAAGGAAGAGAGCAGCTCCTCTCTGGGATGTGAGGTTCTCATGGTGGGCAGTAGGGCTGACTGAGGCTTGAAATGCTTCCTAAATCCTCTGCTTACGACTGGGTGCATTGTCATTTAGGCCATTGGTCAAAACAAGTCAGTGGTCCACCCAACATCAATGAGATGCAGAACTAGATTCCTCCCCAGGGGAAGAAGAAAGGAGTATTTTTGAGTAATAATACAATCTGTTATAATGGCCTACTTTAGTTTTTTTTTCCATTAATGATATTTTTAATAGATCTCTATTGGTTCTTTTTGAATCTCCTTTTATTTCATAATGTCCTTTTCTTGACTTACATGTTCTATTCCATCCATTATCTTTTCAAACATTTTAAAACCATTAACATTAACATTCTTAGTGCTTTATCATTTGTACTTTCAATGGAGTCAATTATCTTTTTTGTTTCATCTCTCCTGTTGTTTTTTTTTTTTGAGATGGAGTTTCGCTCTTTTTGTCCGGACTGTAGTGCAGAGGCACGATCTCGGCTCACTGCAACATCTGCCTCTCGGTTCAAGCAAATCTCCTGCCTCAGCCTTCCAAGTAGCTAGGATTACAGGCATGCACCACCATGCCCGGCTAATTTAGTATTTTTAGTAGAGATGGGGTTTCACCATATTGATCAGGCTGCTCTCAAACCCCTGACTTCAGGTGATCCTTGGTCTCCCAAAATTCTGGGATTACAGGTATGAGCCACCATGACTGGCCTCTTTTTTTTTTTTTTTTTTTTTTTTTTTTTGAGACAAACTCTTCCTCTGTCACCCAGGCTGGAGTGAGTGCAGTGATGTGATCATGGCTCACTGCAGCCTCAACCTCCCAGTCTCAAGCCATCCTCCCACCTCAATCCTCTCACCCAGCTCTCAATGTAGCTGGGACTACAGGTGTGTGCCACCATGCTGGGCTGATTTTTAATTTTTTTTTTTTTGTAGAGATGAAGTCTCATTATATTGCCTATGCTTGTCTTGAACTCCTGGCCGTAAGCGATCCTTTTGCCTCAGCCCACCAAAGTACTGGAATTACAGGCATGAGCCTCTGCACCCAACTTCTATCTTATCGCTAATTCCCTCTTTCTCAGGGTGGTTTATGGCTCATGAGCCTTATCATTTTTGACTGTAAGTTCATCAACAGGTTCCACATGTTCTGGGGTGGAGTGGTGTTCCTGTGAGGCCGTTTTATATTTCATTTGTCAAGGCCTGCGTGTTTTCTTAGTTTTGGACCTGGTTTCCAATCCTGTGTAGTTAAGGTGCACTTGAATTCCTTTCATCTACCCTGAACAGGCTTAAATCTCTAATTTCTCATGAGTGATTCTTTTTCCATGCATAGTCCAGAGCAAGTGGCAAGCTTTTGTACTGCTTCCCTCTTGAGAGGAAGGTGGTTTTCTTTTTTTTATTAGTTCCTCCCTTCTCACTTTATATATTAAAATAAGAAAAAAATAAAATATATGTATATGTATATATACACACACACATATACACAGACACACACACATATTTTATATATATATATATATTCTTTATAATTTATATTTTTTTAGACATGGGGGGTCTTGCTGTGTTGCCCAGGCTGGTCTCAAATTCTTGGCCTCAAGAGATCCTCCTGTCTCATCCTCCCAAAGTGCTGAGATTACAGGTGCGAGCCACCATGCCCAGTCTATTATTTATATAAGGTGTTTAATTTCAGCTCCATGTGGTAGATAAATGCCACACTGGAAAGTGGGTATCCTATTCTCATATTTCTACTAGGTCTTCAATTCCTACTCAACATTGTGGGTTTTGAGTTTCTTTTCTGTTTCTGAGGGATTGCCCTTTCTAGCTTTCTGCCCAGCTATGCATTTAAAAATATTTTGTTGGCCAGGCGTGGTGGCTCATGCCTGTAATCCCAGCACTTTGGGAGGCCAACGCGGGTGGATCACCTGAGGTCAGGAGTTCGAGACCAGCCTGGCTGACATGGTGAAACCCTGCCTCTACTAAGAATACAAAAATTAGCTGGGCATGGTGGCATGCGCCTATAATCCCAGCTACTTGGGAGGCTGAGCCAGAAGAATTGCTTGAACCTGGGAGGCAGAGGTTGTGGTGAGCCGAGATTGCGCCATTGTACTCCAGCCTGGGCGACAGAGCAAGTCTCCGTCTCAGAAAAAAAAAAAAAAATTTGTTACATTCCGCCAGGCATAGTGGCCCATGCCTGGAATCTCAGCACTTTGGGTTTTGGGAGTCTGAGGCAGGCAGATCACTTGAGGCCAGGAGTTCGAGAGGCCTGGCCAACGTGGCAAAATCCCATCTTTACTAAAAATACAAAAAATTATAGGTGGTGGCACACACCTATAATTCCAACTACTTGGGAGGCTGAGGCACAAGAATCACTTGAACCCAGGAGGTGGGGGTTGCAGTAAGCTGAGATCGCACCACTGCACTTCAGCCTGGAGGGCACAAAACTCTGTCTCAAAAAGATTGTTACATTTTATTCAGAGCTTATATGTGTTAACATAGAAGGGTGTGGGATGGGGTAGGCTTCCCAAATTAGCTCAGCATGACTTATTGCCTAGAAGTCCTTAAATTCATTTTGTGACCTTTCCCCACAAAATCCTATTTGAATTTTTATTGGAATTACACTGAATCTATACAGTTATTTGGAGAGAATTTACGTATTTAAAATAGTGAGGCCAGGTTTAGTCCTGTAATCCCAGCATTTTGGGAGGTCAGTGTGGGAGGATCACTTGAACCCAGGAGTTCAAGACTCCTGGCTAATTAAAAAAATTAAAAATTAAAAAATTAGCTAGGCATGGTGGAGCATGCCTGTGATCCCAGCTACTCGGGAGGCTGAGGTGGGAGGATCACTCAGGCCTGGGAGGTTGAAGCTGCAGTGAGCCATGATTGTGCCGCTGCATTCCAGCCTGGGTGACAGAGCAAGACCCTATCTCAAAAAGTAAACAAGCAAATAAATAAATAAATAAAATATTGAATTCTCTCATCTATGAATGTGGTGTATATCTTACCATTTATTTAAGATTTCTTTTTACTGTCCTACTGAAATCATGCATTCAAAAGACAGATACTGTGTACTTATTATTAAATTTAGATCTAGGTTTTATATTTTATTCCTGGCTTATTATTATATAATTTCTGGCTTGCTGAATAACCATGAGCAAATTATCTAATCATTATAGTTTTAATTTGGTTGAACTGTTAATTACTATTATTCAACTCAAGTGTTCAGTAAGTACAAAGCAATGAACTTACTGGATAATTAAGTTGTTTAACATTTTCATTTGTAAGTTTAATATCAAGATATTACAGTTCAGAAAGGTAAAATATACATTTATCAAAATTACTCAAGATGCACATAAATAAAACTTTTTGAAACATAAGTAAAAATAGAAACTGCAAAGAGAGGAGTAAACTAAATTAATAAATATGATTTTGTACTTGATGCATGCCAGAATCAGAATTTGTAAAATCACTGATTGAAGGATGGAAATTGGCCGGGTGTTGTGGCTCACACTTGTAATCCCAGCATTTTGGGAGGCTGAGGTGGGCGGATCACCTGAGGTTAGGAGTTCGACACCAGCCTGGCCAACATGATGAAACCCTGTCTCTACTAAAAATACAAAAATTAGCTGGGTATGGTGGTGGGTGCCTGTAATCCCAACTACTTGGGAGGCTGAGGCAGGAGAATAGCTTGAACCCGGGAGGCGGAGGTTGCAGTGAGCCGAGATCACACTACTGTACTCCAGCCTGGGTGACAGAGTAAGACTCTGTCAAAAA
The DNA here is from genome assembly GCF_028885625.2 of Pongo pygmaeus. Taxonomy (NCBI): domain Eukaryota; kingdom Metazoa; phylum Chordata; class Mammalia; order Primates; family Hominidae; genus Pongo; species Pongo pygmaeus. The sequence continues at coordinate 18,285,769 of NC_072378.2, forward strand.
AAAAAAAAAAAAAAAAAAAGGAAATTGTGGAACTTTGAGCAGACTTAGGACTGTTGGTAGACAGGGGTGTTCAGTTTTAGGCAACAGACATTAAGTGAGCTGGGTGATCTTCATTGTTAGGGTGTGGTTAAGAGTCAAAGACACAACAGAAACATTAAGTTTCCAAAGAGGCCTTGTAGAGGTGTCAGTGAAAACTCTCTGCCAAAGCCCATCCCCTTTTCTAAACATGAAATCTGTGAAATACCATACAGATCCAACATTAAAGCCTTCTCAACAGTTGTACCAGAAGATGGCAACCACTGTGGTTCTTCTTTCACTACAGTGCCACCATGTAATCAATACATTATTATTGCTTACAGAGCCTTATTGATTTAACTCTATAGCGCTCTTTTCTCATTGGCTCCATTTATTAATATAGACACTTAGAGCTGGAGGGAACTTCAGAGATTTAGAATTTACAAACTAAAGATGTGTATCAGAATCTTTTTGTGGAACATTTTCTTTTCTTTTCTTTTTTTTTTTTTGAGACAGAGTCTTGCTCTGTCGTCCAGGCTGGAGTGCAGTGGTGCGATCTTGGCTCATTGCAACCTCCGCCTTCCGGGTTCAAGCCATTCTTCTGCCTCAGCCTCCCAAGTAGCTGGGATTACAGGAGCCTGCCACCACGCCTGGGGAATTTTTTTTGTATTTTTAGTACAGACGGGGTTTCACCGTGTTAGCCAGGATGGTCTCGATCTCCTGACCTCTTGATCCAGCCACCTTGGCTTCCCAAAGTGCTGGGATTACAGGCGTGAGCCACCACGCCTGGCCAACATTTTCAAAATACACATGACACCTTCTGAATTAGCAGGTCTGGAGTGCGGGTGGGTATGTGTGTTTGGAAGAGTTTCCTAGGTAATCTGACAAAGTGTTCTGGTTAGGAATTATTTCTCTAGTCTAACCCCTTAATTGTGTAGAGGAGAGACTTTACTTGGAAGAAAAATACTTCTAATTTAAGATTGCCTTCATTAACATAGGTAGTTAGAAAATTTAGGCCTTAATGATTCAATTTCTCCAGTTCTTTCTGAGCTCCTATTTCACCACCATCAAGCTGTAATTTTGTTTCTGACTTAAGGACTTGGGGTTTAGGTAGACCTCTATTTTCAAAACAAATCTCTTTATTTCTATAATGTGATGAATGAACAATGCTCTACAGTTTTGGGTTTAGGAATTGTGACAAGCTCTTTAATTATAATAATTCAAGTTAGTTGTAAACAGATGCAGCAGGGAGACAGCAGACAGACCCACTGGGCCCAATGCTGGAAACCATTCTGAAGTTTTTCAGTGTCTATGGGGCAAAGACTTAGCTCTAGCTGGAAAAATATATATATAGATATATTTTTTGACAGAGTTTCGCTCTTGTTGCCCAAGCTGGAGTGCAATGGTGCAATCTTGGCTCACCGCAACCTCTGCCTCCTGGGTTCAAGCGACGTTCCTGCCTCAGCCTCCCGAGTAGCTGGGATTACAGTCGTGTGCCACCATGCCCGGCTAATTTTGTATTTTTAGTAGAGACGGGGTTTCTCCATGTTTGTCAGGCTGGTCTCGAACTGCCGACCTCAGGTGATCCGCCCACCTCAGCCTCCCAAAGTGCTGGGATTACAGGCGTGAGCCACCGCACCTGGCCAGGAAATAATTTTTCTAGATCGACGAAGTTTATTTTACATTAATGTATATCTGAAGTAGTGAATGGCATGTACAATTTATAACCTGGCATCATCTCCCACCCTGGACACATTTAATGACTTTTCAAGTCAGATTTTGGAAATATGGTTAACCAGACTTGGGGTTTCTGCAAATATAGGTTTACTTTTTCAGATGGGTAAAGCAGGCTTCTGTAGACAATTGGAAAGCAAGAATGTCTGTCCTTTCCTCACATTGAATATTAGGAAGAAACCCCACAGAGAATCTTAGCATTCGTGGAAAAGAAAAGAGTAGAGTTAACTTTAATCTTAGTTCGGACCATTCACTTTAGTTTATTAGTAGCTAACCAGGCTCTTTTTCACATTGGGCCCCACATTCAGCTTCCTTAACTACACTGATTGAGACAGGGCCACCCAGGTTGAAGTGCAATGGTTCACTCATAGCTCATTGCAGCTTTGAACTCCTGGGGTTAAGTGATCTCGCCTCAGCCTCCTGAGTAGCTGTCACTACAGGTATGCACCACCCATGCCTAGCTATTTTTTAATTTTTTATAGAGATTGGGTCTTGCTATATTGGCCAGCTGGTCTAAAACTCATGGCCTTAAGTGATCCTCCTACATCAGCCTCCCAAACTGCTAGAATTACAGGAATGACCTACCATGCCCAGCCCAGATCAAGATGTTTACTAACATTGGATCTAAATAGAGTGTCTTGACTTTAAGTGACTTGCTTCATAATCTACCTTTTGTTAGAACGGATTAGGGAGTCATATATCTAATTTCATATTTTCCTTTATCAGACAAGAGCTTATACTATTATCTTTCCATGTTATATAAAACCAAGTGTTTCTTTTTCTTTGAAGATCAGCCTAATGATCAGGAATAAATAAGAGTCCCCATATCTCATCAACTGGTTGGACAGAATGACTTTAGTTCACATTAAGAGTACGGGCTGATTCCTATAAGGAAAAAGTATAATGCTACATTATTGCTTTGTAGAATTTAGAATTCCCTCAACCCTATAAGAAAGGGGACAAATACAAGTATAGAGAAATAAATAACAAAAAGATTGTGTATCAAAACATAGTAAAGCACAGTCAGGTCTAGAATGAACAGAAAACTTTTGCTTTGGCGAGAAAAGCTGTTCCTAGATGTTGGTGTAAGATTCTTTGGCGCAAGCCAAACAACATACTATAATTCCTTGAACAAAGTGAGATTTTCTGCTTCTGTGACTATTAAGAAAGCACAATAAAAAAAAGCAACAAAACAAAACAAATGCCAACCAAGAAATAATTATTTTTGTATGGTTTTTTGAAATTAAGACTTTTTTTTTGGAGACGGAGTCTCGCTCTGTTGCCCAGGCTGGAGTGCAGTGGTGCAATCATGGCTCACTGCAACCTCCGCCTCCTGGGTTCAAGTGATTCTCCTGCCTCAGCCTCCTGAGTAGCTGGGGCTACAGGCGCATGCCACCATGCCTGGCTAATTTTTGTATTTTTAGTAAAGGTGGGTTTTCACTATGTTGGCCAGGCTGGTCTTGAACTCCTGACCTTGTGATCCACCTGCCTTGGCCTCCCAAAGTGTTGCGATTACAGGTGTGAGCTATCACACCCGGCCTTTTTTTTTTTTTTTTTTTTTTTGAAATGGAGCCTCGTTCTGTTGTCCAGGCTGGAGTGCAATGGCAAATTCTCAGCTCACTGCAACCTCTGCCTCCCGGGTTCAAGAGATTCTCCTGCCTCAGCCTCCTGAGTAGATGGGATTACAGGCACCTGCCACCAAGCCCAGCTAATTTTTTGTATATTTAGTAGAGACAGGGTTTCACCATGTTGGCCAGGCTGGTGTCGAACTCCTGACCTCAGGTGATCCGCCCACTTCGGCCTCTCAAAGTGCTGGGATTACAGGTGAGCCACTGCGCCCAGTCTAGTTGTTGCATTTTTAAGAGAAAATATTTTGACTTTAGTATTGCTAATGCAGTAAAGAGTCCTGAACGCTCTCATAAATTCATGTAAATTAGGATTGTAGGTCTTATAAGGCCAGATAGGACCTCAAAAATCATCTAGTCTCACCCATTCCATATTTTACAAATGAGGAAACTGATGTGACCTGCCAGGGTCATCAGTTAGCTGGTGGTGGAACAATGGGTATTGCGGGAGGTTCTTGATTCTTAGTGACATTCTCTTTAACTTCTTTTGGCTTATGATTTAAAAATTAAGTACTACATAAACTGTTGTGTATTCAATCAGAGGGGGTCAATATTCAGTTTTTTTATGTTTTAGAAATATAAGGTATGGTAGTTATGCTGTTCTCTGAATATGTTCTGGCTTTCTGTCTTCTTGTTTTTTGTTTTTGGTTTTTTGAGGGTCGAGGTCTCACTCTGTTGCCCAGGCTGGAGTGCGGTGGAGCAATCATAGCTCACTGCAGCCTTGAACTCGGGCTCAAGCCGTGCCTGGCTAATTTTTAAATTTTTGTAGAGACAAGGGTCTTGCTGTGTTGCCTGGGCTAATCTCAAAGTCCTGGCCTCAAGCAGTCTTCCCGCCTCGGCCTCCCAAAGTGCTGTGATTACAGGCATGAGCCCCTACACCCAGCCACTGCTTTCTGGTATTGCATTTACTGACCCCATGTGGTTGGATGGGATGTTGTGATCAGTTTGACCAATGATTTGCAAGCAGAATTGTATGTCACCTCTAATTTATTTTTTGTTTTTTAAATTGACAAAAATTATATGTAGTTGTGGTACACAACATGACGTTTTGATATATGTATATATTGTGGGATGGCTAAATCAAGGTAATTAATGTATACTGAGTAGGGGTTCTTAATCCAAGAAGCTTTCTGGGGATTTGTCTCTGAGTGTTTACTTGCAGCAGCATACCTGTTGAGCCAGCACGGACATTTGGCATGAGTGAGAAAGCCCTTTTTGTTTTAACCCACTGGGATTTTGGGGTTATTTGTAACCTCAGATTACAAACCTGTAAAGAGTGTTTTCTTAAAAGGAAGCCAATGCTTCTAATTTAGGCCGTGGCATTAAAGGGAAATGAATTTAGGCAACACATTTGGCAATTTAGGGCAAAAAAAGTGATATGAAAATTTTTTGCTTATTGAGGGTATATATATATATATTTTTTTTTTTTTGAGGAGGGAATGTTTCTGTACTATTATCTTTATTCTCCACTTCAGTTTTTTTTTAAAGTCTCCTGTGGTAGTAAACTATGCATGGAATTACTGTCAAAATCAATCTCAAAATTAAAATTACAACCAGGATTCAGTAAATTAAACTAAGAGTCAAGGAATCTGGGTCCTGGTTTTCATCTTGCCACTGCATGACCTTCAGTCTGTCTGGGTCTCAGGACACTCACTTATCTATAAATAGGTGTTGAAACAAATCATCTTGAATATCTTTCTAGCTCTGTTAATCTGTAATTCCAGGAAATCAAAGTAACATGCTGCTAGCTATTTTAGGTTAGGGATCTTAAACACAATTTTAAAATATAAGAACTAGGTCTAAAGGTATCTTGGTATACCAATTTAAAGAGTAATGAATACTTGGATTCATCTGAAACTTGAACTGTCCTGAAACATGATATTTTGTACTTTCAGGGTCCTATTTCTTCAGTGAGTACTAACCATGATTTTTAAAAATGTACTTTCACTGGGCACGGTGGCTCATGCCTGTAATCCCAGCATTTTGGGAGGCCGAGGCGGGTGGATCATGAGATCAGGAGATCGAGACCATCCTGGCTAACATGGTGAAACCCTGTCTCTACTAAAAATACAAAAATTCCCCGGGCGTGGTGGCACGTGCCTGTAGTCCCAGCTACTCAGGAGGCTGAGGCAGGAGAATTGCTTGAACCCAGGAGGTGGAGGTTGCAGTGAGCCGAGATCGTGTCACTGCACTCCAGCCTGGATGACAGAGTGAGACTCTGTCTCAAAAAAAAAAAAAGTATTTTCCAGGTTTTTCTGATATTTAAATGTATTTTTCTTGTATTTAAGAATGAATTGTTTCTTTTTAGTATTCAGAAAATGTTTCCCAAGGATGTCGTGGAACTGTGCCTGTTTTGTTTAACTTGCTTTTTTAGTCTCACCAACATTTCTTGTAGAGATGTGGTTGAGATTTTTCAACTTTATCTAAACTTACCTTACTCTTTCTGAGTTCTAAGACTTTGGAAAAATATTGACAGGCTCAACATTAGCCTCTCTCTCTCTCTCTTTTTTTTCTTTTGAGACAGAGTCTCACTCTGTCACCCAGGCTGGAGTACAGTGGCACCATCATGGCTCACTGAAGGCTTGACCTTCCAAGCTCAAGTAATCCTTCCACCTCAGCCTCTGGAGCAGCTGGGACTACAGGTACATGCTGCCACACCCAGCTAATTTTTTGTATTTTTTGTAGAGATGAATTTTTGCCATGTTGCCCAGGCTGGTCTCAAACTCCTGGATTCAAGCAATCCACCAGCCTCTGCCTCCCAAAGTGCTGGGATTACAGGCGTAAGCCACTGTGCCTGGCCAGCCTCTTTTCTTGATGGAAGTCCAAAAATGGCTGCATTTAAAGGTTCAGCTATCAAATATTTTGGAATGTTTTGTTTGCAAGTCAATTTTGGCTAGAAGGCTCAAGTGACAAAACCATTAGGATCAATTGTCACGTGTCCTAATGGTAAAAGTGGTATCGCTGGTTTCTTGCTCTGGCTTTTTGACTTCTGTCTTCTTAGAACCAAAAGTAAGCTGGCCACAGAGCCACAAAGCCATAGCCCCTGGCCGAAAGGTGCCCATCTTAATTATTTTAATTTCATTGTTAACAAATTGGTAAAGGGACTAGATGATCTATGAAAGCCAGTCCAGTTGTTTGATTTTTTGTAAACACTCTTCTGGATTGTTCATTTTTTACTTATCAATTTTTTATATTGCAGTTCACTACTAGAGTTAGTGTTGTAGCATCATACTCTTTATCAGAGATACTAGATGATGAGGAGTGTTGCTCATAATGATTGTCATTACTCTTGATTGTAAAGTATACTTTTCACAGAATCAGAAACTACCTGAAAATATAAACCTATTCAATTATACTGAGCCTTGTTTTAAATCAATGGCAAATAAAATGCTGTTTATATAAAATTCAATTTTTTTTTTTTTTTTTGAGATGGAGTCTCGCTCTGTCGCCCAGGCTGGAGTGCAGTGGCGCGATCCTGGCTCACTGCAAGCTCCGCCTCCCAGGTTCACGCCATTCTCCTGCCTCAGCTTCCTGAGTAGCTGGGACTACAGGCACGTGCCACCACACCCGGCTAATTTTTTGTATTTTTAGTAGAGATGGGGTTTCACTGTGTTAGCCAGGATGGTCTTAATCTCCTGACCTCGTGATCTACCCGCCTTGGCCTCCCAAAGTGCTGGGATTACAGGCGTGAGCCACTGTGCCTGGCCTATAAAATTCAATTTTTAAGAAAGCAGAGGTGTGACATTTTGACTGGTATTACTTATTTTGCATTCCTTTTTTTATTCATGTTTTTTTTTTTTTCCGAGATGGATGGAGTCTCACTCTTGTTACCCAGGCTGGAGTGCAATGTCGCAATCTCAGCTCACTGCAACCTCTGCCTCCAGGGTTCAACCGATTCTTCTGCCTCAGCTTGGATTACAGGTGCCTGCCACCATGCCCAGCTAATTTTTTGTAATTTTAGTAGACACAGGGTTTCACCATGTTGGCCAGGCTGTTCTTGAACTCCTGACCTCAGGTGATCCACCCACCTCAGCCTCCCAAAGTGCTGGGATTACAGGCGTGAGCCACTGCGTCTGCCCTCTTTTGCATTCCTGAAACATTATTTTCATTTTCTGCTTCATCTGAATCTTCATCCACCCTGCCCACTCCCCCCCCTTTTTTTAAGAGGCAGATTCTTGTTCTGTCACCCAGGCTGGAGTGTAGTGGTGCCATCATAGCTCACTGTAGCCTTGAACTCCTGGGCTCAAGGGATCCTCCTGCCTCAGCCTTCCGGGTAGTTGGGACTGCAGGTGCATGCCACTACACCTGGCCATTTTTTTTTTTTTTTTTTTTCATATTTTTGTAGAGATGAGGTTTTGCTATGCTGCCCAGGCTACTATCAAACTCCTGGCCTCAAGCGAGCCTCCTGCCCTGGCCTCTCAAAGCTCTGAGATAACAGGTGTGAGCTACCACACCCAGTCAGAATCTTAAATGCAAAGGTAGTTTTCTTTTTTTTTTTTTTTTTTTTTTTTTTGAGACGGAGTCTCGCTCTGTCACCCAGGCTGGAGTGCAGTGGCGCGATCTCGGCTCACTGCAAGCTCCGCCTCCCGGGTTCATGCCATTCTCCTGCCTCAGCCTCCCAAGTAGCTGGGACTACAGGCTCCTGCCACCACGCCCGGCTAATTTTTTTATATTTTTAGTAGAGACGGGGTTTCACCGTGTTAGCCAGGATGGTCTCGATCTCCTGACCTCGTGATCCACCCGCCTCAGCCTCCCAAAGTGCTGGGATTACAGGCGTGAGCCACCGCGCCCGGCCACAAAGGTAGTTTTCTTACCCAAAGAAAGAAAAATAACCTAACATGAATACAAACATTACTCAGTCATAGGAATTCTTATTAAAAATCCTATGTACAAGAGCACCATTCAGTGCCTTAAAAAGCTGGAAATGGTTATCTTAGAGATATAATCTTATCATCTTAGACTAGTAATCCTCCCTGCTCTTAAATATTGGCTAATATATTTAAATTATTTATTTCCATAGGTTTTTGGAGAACAGGTGGTATTTGGTTACATGAGTAAGTTCTTTAGTCATGATTTGTGAGATACTGGTGCACCCATCACCTGAGCAGTATACAGTGAACCCAATTTGTAGTCTTTTATCCCTCACTCCACTCCCACCCTTTCCTTTGAGTCCCCAGAGTCCATTGTACCATTCTTATGCCTTTGCATTTTCATAGCTCAGCTCCTACTTATGCGTGAGAACACTCGATCTTTGAAAATATGGAATCCTTCACGAATTTGTGTGTCATCCTTGTGCAGGGGCCATGCTAATCTCCTCTGTATTGTTCCAATTTTAGTATGTGTGCTGCTGAAGCAAGCATGCTAGTGTAGTATAGTGCAGTGTTGGAGAAGATGATTCAGAGTCTCCAGATTTCAGTTGACTTTGAAGAATGCACAAACCCCCAAGGCCAAGGTAATGTGCTGGAAGCCTTCTGTGTATTTGCTAACCACGATCTTGGGGTCTCTGGATAGGTATGAGAGATATGTGGGGTGAGGTATTTGGCTGACTCATCTATGCCACCACACTCAGACAGCACTCAACTGAGCGAGACCAGAATCTGCATGTCGCAACTTGGGTGTCTTAATTGCCAAGGAGTGTGAATGGGGTGGAATGCAATAATGGAGGATGCCCTGAAAAATGGTCCGATTTGATGGTATGCGAGATATGTGCATTTTGCATGATTATTTTCAGCAGAACACTTGCTGCTTTAGACATTTATTTTTAGCCTTCTAAAAGCAAGTAATGTTGTTTGCTTGATTTGTTATATTCATTTCTCAGACGATTATTCAGGTTCAGTGAATAATATTAAGAAAATCCTAATAATTATATTATTCTGGGCTTTTAGTTAATAGACCCATAAGATTTCTCTTAGCTCAGCAACTACTCACAAAGGGAATCAACTATATTCCTATAGTACTCAAGATTTGAGGTAAGTACAGGTATTTTTCATTCACATTTGGGAGTTTCATTTGTTTGTTTTGGTTTTTTTTTGAAATGGAGACTCGCTCTGTCACCTCACTGGAGTGCAGTGGTGTGATCTCGGCTCACTGCAACCTCTGCCTCCTGGGTTCAAGCGATTCCTCTGCCTCAGCCTCCTGAGTAGCTGGGACTACAGGCGTGCACCACCATGCCTGGCTAATTTTTTGTATTTCAGTAGAGACGGGGGTTTCACCATGTTGGCCAGGGTGGTCTCGATCTCCTGACCTCATGATCTGCCCCCCTTGGCCTCCCAAAGTGTTGGGATTACAGGCGTGAGCCACCACGCCTGGCCTGGGAGGTTTTACAACCTCCCAGGTTGTAAAGTAACTGTACCTAGCGCACCCTAAGGGAATGTTGACAATAATAGGTCTGATGTTTGGGGAAAAATGTTTGAGCTCATCAAAATAAAAGCAAATAAAAGAACAAGGAAACAATAATTCTTGTGTAAGTGTTCTGTTAACTTGTCTATGTTGGGCTCAGATGGGAAAAGCAAACCGCTTCTCCTGGCTGAATGCTGGCTGCCAGCTTGCATCTGCCGCTGCTGCTAAGTGTCAGTTATGCAGAGCCCCTGACCCCTTTCCATTTTCAGAACAAGAATAGAACTAATTGTAGCATCAGGATGCAATGCATTCCAAAATATATTTCCTCTGAAGCAGTAATCTCTTCCACATCCTGCAAAGCAACTGAGAAGGACATTTTTTTTTTTTGTCACCGAGAATATTTTTGACATTGGATTTGAAATTCTAAACCTCAAATGAGCTGGAAAAAATAATTCAAAGAATCCAATTTGTATATACTTCAAATATTTTAATAATGAATCCATGAGACCATCTACATTCTTTTGCTGTGGTGAAATTGTGCTGTGGTAACTTGCACTTAAAATAAGAAAACCAGTTTTAGAGCGCATTTCCTCATGATGACAGTTGCCATAATGGTGTTGGATCTGCCCAAATTACAAACTTGGTAAAGTTTGCATCTTTCTCTCTTTCTTTCTTTCTTTCTTTCTTCCTTCCTTCCTTCCTTCCTTCCTTCCTTCCTCCCTCCCTTCCTTCCTTCCCTCCTTCCTTCCTTACTGTCTCTCTCCTTCTCTCTCTTTTCTTCCCTCCCTCCCTCCTTCTTTCTTTCCTTCCTCTTTCCTTCTCTCTTTTTTCCTTCCTTCCCTCCCTCCCTCCTTCTTTTCTTCCTTCCTTCCTCTCTCTCTCCTTCTCTCTCTCTTTCTTCCCTTCCTTCCTTCCTTCCTTCTTCTCTCCCCTCCCCTCCCCTCCCCTCTTTTCTTTCTCTTTCTTTCTGATATAGTCTTGCTCTGTCACCCAGGCTGCAATGCAGTGGTGTTGCGATCATGGCTCACTGCAGCCTCGACCCCTTGGGCTCAAGCAATCCTCCTGCCTTAGCCTCCCAAGTAGTTGAGACTACAGTTGCATGCCACCACGCTTGGCTAATTTGTTTTTGTAGAGATGGTGTCTCACTATGTTATCCAGACTGGTCTTAAATTCCTGGACTTATGCAATCCTTCCAACTTGGCCTCCCAAAGTTCTGGGATTATAGGTGTGAACCACTGCCCCTGGGGCATCTCTTTTCTTCATTATATTTGTTCTTTTAAGTTTCTCTCCTGCTCAGAAACCCTTACCCTCATTCCAGTCAACTTCCAGTATTGGACAAAGTTCTTCCTTAACCACATTAAAAAATCTGATCTCGAGATACCTGTACCCCCATGTTTATGGCAGCACTATTCACAGTAGCCAAGATATGGAATCAACCTAAGTGTCCATCACCAGATGAATGGATAAATAAAATGTGGTGTATATACACACAATGGAATACTATTCAGCCACAAAAAAGAACAAAATCCTATAATTCATGGCAACATGGATAAGCCTGGGGATATTATGAGTGAAATAAGCCAGGCACAGAAGGACAAACACCACATGTTTTCACTTATATGTGGAAGGTTAAAAAGTTGATCTCATAGAAGTAGAGGGTAGAACAGTCATTAATAGAGGCTGGGAAGGGGAGTGGGGAAGAGGGGGAGAGGGAGAGTGGTTGGTTAACAGTTATAAAATCATCAGGCCAGATGTGGTGGCACATGCCTGTAATCCCAGCACTTTGGGAGGCTGAGGCAGGAGGATCACTGAAGCCCAGGAGTTTGAGATCAGCTTGGGCAAGATGGCAAAACCCTGTCTCTATTAAAAAATAAATAAATAAGTAAATACCGAGACCAGTTCAGTCGTGGAGATCCTAACCCAGCGGTGCTAGAGGAATTAAAGACACACACACACAGAAATATAGAGTATGGCGTGGGAAATCAGGGGTCTCACTGCCTTCAGAGTCGAGAGCCTCGAACAGAGATTTACCCACATATTTATTGACAGTAAGCCAGTGATAAGCATTATTTCTATAGATTGTAGATTAACCAAAAGTATTCCTTACGGGAAAGAAAGGGATGGGCCGAAATAAAGGGATGGGTCTGGCTAGTTATCTGCAGCAGGAGCATGTCCTTAAGGCACAGATCCCTCATGCTGGTTTGTGGTTTAAGAATGCCTTTAAGCGGTTTTCCGGTTTTCCGGTTTTCCGGTTTTCCGCCCTGGGTGGGCCAGGTGTTCTTTGCCCTCATTCCGGTAAACCGACAACCTTCCAGCGTGGGTGTCATGGCCATCACGAGCATGTCACAGTGCTGCAGAGATTTTGTTTGTGGCCAGTTTTGGGGCCAGTTTATGGCCAGACTGGGGGCCTATTCCCAACAAGTAAGTAAAAATAAAAACAAAACAACTGATAGGAGGAATGAGTTCTAGTGTTCTATCAGCACTGTAGGATGACTACAGTTAAATTAACTTACTGTGTATTTTAAAATGGCTGGAAGGAGTTGTGTGCAGTGGCTCACACCTGTAATCTCAATACTTTGGGAAGCTGAGGCGAGTGGATCACCTGAGGTCAGGAGTTCGAGACCAGCCTGGTCAACATGGTAAAACCCTGTCTCTACTAAAAATACAAAAAATTAGCCGGGTGTGGTGGTGGGTGCTTGTAATCCCAGCTACTTTGGAGGCTAAGGCACGAAAATTGCTTGAACCCAGGAGGCAGAGGTTGCAGTGAGCCAAGATCGCACTACTGCATTCCAGCCTGGGTGACAGAGTGAGACTCTCTCTCAAAAAAAGTAAAATAAATAAATAAATAAAATAAAAATAAAACAGCTAGAAGAGAGGATTTTGAATATTTCCAACACAAAGAAATGATAAATGTTTGAGGTAAATATACTAATTACCCTGAACTGATCATTATAAATTATATACACATATCAAAATATCACTGTACACCCCACAAATCCGTACAATTATGTGTCAATTAAAAAAATAAATAAAAAGGAAAAATAGCAATAATTACATGGGCACATAGAGCTTGATAGGGCTGTAAAAAAATCTGATCTTCCGAGGAATGTAAAACTAATATACACAAAGGCATCATTAACCAATAATAATGAGCAGAAATAGGAAACCTCTAATTTTGATGTCCAGGACTAACTTCTTCTGACAATAGGAAAGTTTTTGTAGTTTCTGCAGGACTTGGAGCCACAAGACCTGAGTCTAAGTCCTGGCTTAGCAGCTCTCTCAGCGCTTCATCTTTCTCAGCTTCAATTTGTATCTATTACTTGGGGGCTGCCGTGATTCTACGAGATGGCATGTGTTAAAGTGTTTTATAAAACATGAAGCCGGCCGGCACACGGTAGCTCACGCCTGTAATCCCAGCACTTTGGGAGGCCGAGGTGGACAGATCACAAGGTCAGGAGATAGAGACCATCCTGGCTAACATGGTGAAACCCCGTCTCTGCTAAAAATACAAAAAATTAGCCGGGCGTGGTGGCGAGTGCCTGTAGTCCCAGCCATTCAGGAGGCTGAGGCAGGAGAATGGCGTGAACCTGGAAGGCGAAGCTTGCAGTGAGCCGAGATCGTGCCACTGCACTCCAGCCTGAGGGACAGAGCGAGACTCTGTCTCGAAAAGAAAAAAAAAAAAGAAAAGAAAGAAAACATAAAGCACCCTCACTCCGCAGTGTTTTTAAAAATTGCTTTAAAATCGTGCAAGGAACTGCAACTAGGAAGTCAGAGGCCCAGGGTTTAGTCCTGCTTTGCTACTCCCTAACCTCAGAGACCTCAGAAAAATCTAACCATACCAGGCCTGTTTCTTTGTCTTAAAAACCTGCAGGTTAAACCAGAATATCTCTAAAGTTCCTTTCAACGTGAGGCATTTTATAGTGTCATGAATTCAAATTGTTTGCAAAGAAAACACTATGACATCTAGTTCCAGGAACACAGAAGGTGGCATGAGTTTGAACTAGGAGGTCAGTAGAGGGATAAAAGAGATGGTCATAGTGGAGGAACTGGGGTTATTCTCCCAGAGGAGGCTGATGCGAGCTATAGAACAAGAGGTCTGTGTGGCAGGATGCCTATAAGAAGGTCGGGATGGGTTCATGGCTTTGGGGTAAAAGGTTGCAGGAATTTGGGAGCTGAGTGAACAGGGATTATTAGGCATTTGCGGAGGTGCAATGCTGTCCTGTGGGTAGCATATAATGCTGCAGGGATTTTGGTGGTCAGCAATGCAGGGGTGAAAGTGGCAGGAGGAGGGAGTGAATGACAATGACAGTGAAGACAAAGACTACCTTCTAACCTTTTCTCTCTCTTGAATCCACTGGGCAGTGAGAGTGATGAAGTTAAAGTGTAAATCCCATGACTTCTCTCCCCTGCTTAAAATCTTTTCATGGCTTTCCTTGTATTGAGATTATGCAAATTCCTTATCATTGGCTTTCAGGTCCCCAAGGGATTTGGCACTTGCCTATCTCTCCAACCACCTCCAACCCTCTGTTTCCATTCCACCTCTTCCTGAATTCCAGCAACTCTGAGCAGCTTGAAGTCACCAAGGTATACCTGCAGTAGGGCTGTTTCTCCGTGGTTCTTTATAGGATTCACTGTGATTCTTGGGGAGTTTAGCTTAACTATTTCTTTAGACAGGCTTTCTCTGACCACGCTACATGTGGTACTCTCTTCCCCTTGTCTAAGCCCTTTGTTTCTTAAACAGCCACCACCGCAGTCTATAATTATTGTACTTTTTTTTTTTTGAGACGGAGTCTCGCTCTGTTGTCCAGGCTGGAGTGCAGGCTGGAGTCAACTCACTGCAACCTCTGCCTCCTGGGTTCAAGCGATTCTCCTGCCTCAGCCTCCTGAGTAGCTGGGATTATAGACGTGCACCACCATGCATGGCTAATTTTTGCATTTTTAGTAAAGATGGGGTTTCACCATATTGGCCAGGCTGGTCTTGAACTCCTGACCTCATGATCCACCTGTCTCGGCCTCCCAAAGTGCTGGGATTACAGGCGTGAGCCACTGCGCCCAGACAATATACTTGATCTTTTGTAGCTTTTGCTTCACTTAACACATATGTATCATTGTTTTTCCCCCGTTTATCACACTCATCCCCCTTCCATACAGCTCAAATTTGAAACTAACGTGTTTTATTATTCACTGTATTTATTGAAGAGTTTTAAATCCTGTTCATCATTTTATTTTATTTTTTCTTTTTCTTTACTTTTCCTTTTCTTTTCCTTTCCCTTTTTCTTTTCAGACAAAGTCTCACTCTGTCACCCAGGCTGGAGTGCAGTGGCACAATCTCAACTCACTGCAATCTTTGCCTCCTGGGTTCAAGCAATTCTTCTGCCTCAGCCTCCCACGTAGCTAGGATTACAGGCGTGTGCCACCATGCCTGGCTAATTTTTGTATTTTTAGTAGAGACAGGGTTTCACTATGTTGGCCAGGCTAGTCTCGAACTCCTGACCTCATGATCCACCCGCCTTGGCCTCCTCAAGTGCTGGGATTACAGGCGTGAGCCACTGCGCCAGGCTTCACTTTTCTTTTTGAGACAGAGTTTCGCTCTTATTGCCCAGACTGGAGTGACTGCAGCGGTGTGATCTGGGCTCACTGAAACCTCTGCCTCCCGGGTTCAAGAAATTCTCCTGCCTCAGCCTCCCAAGTAGCTGGGATTACGAGGCCTGCCACCACACCTGGCTAATTTTTTGTATTTTTAGTAGAGACGGGGTTTCACCATGTTGGCCAAGCTGGTCTCAAACTCCTGACCTCCAGTGATCTGCCTGCCTTGGCCTCCCAAAATGCTGGGATTGCAGGTGTGAGCCACCGTGCCTAGTGTGTTCACAATTTTAAAAAGCAGTTGAGAGCAGTATTTTCAAAATTTAACAAAACCATGTTGCTCTTTTCCTTTAAAAGACCTTTAATTAGTCAAGCCTGTGCATCCTTCCCAGTGAGCTTTTCCTGCCGTTGACATTGGTGGTATTCTTCTCTGCCTATGAGTTAGGCTGACCCTGCCTTTTTCAGGCATCATCCGGTATTTATCTTTGGTATAAAAAGTAACTGTTATTCTTGTCTTTCACTGCCAGCATTGCAGACTGGGCATTTAAATGCTTTGGATTGTGTGTTTGGAGAAGCTAACAGCTGCATGTGCTATTTCCAATACTCTTTAAGATCCACCCAGGATGTGACCATGGGAATGCTTATCATGTTTTTGGAGGGGACAATCGATGTAAAATTGGTGAGTAATATACAGAGGTGAAAATTAGGTGAGAAATTCTTCAACAGATTATAGGCTTGCCGTCTGATATCTAGAAAAAACTGTATTCCTTTGAGCAGCTCCCAGAATGCTCATCTGCCTGAACTTGGGGGCAGCCACAGATAGGGAGTGCTTTGGAGGCTCAGTAAGTAACATCAGTATGTTTCCAAAACAAACAGGCAAGCAAACAAATCCCACTCTCTCCTGCCTTATGCATGTATTGGGGAACAGCACAGTTACATAGTCTGTAAATTACTAACCAACCAACCAAACACACAAAAAGAAAAGAAAAACCTCGATTTTTCTCTTTAAAAAGAAAACAAAAATTTGGACCAACTAGGGAGCAATGGGCAAAGTCTTCCCTTCATTGAAGCATTGAAATACACAGCTGAATTGTTTCTAGTTGTTTATATGCACCTCAAGCTCAATCAGAAATGATTCATCGACACTGTTTGTTTGGATTAGGCTGAGAAATCCTTGTTATATTTTAATAGGGCCAATTTCATGGCTTTTTCTCATGGCGAATTTCATGGCTTTTTCTCAAATAACTTGCAGCCCAAAGTCTAACAGAATATAAAATATAAGATATTTCCATATTCTTTTCTTTCTTTTTTTTTTTTTTTTTGAGACAGAGTCTCCAGGTTGGAGTGCAGTGGCGCCATCTCGGCTCACTGCAACCTCTGCCTCCTGGGTTCAAGCGATTCTCATGCCTCAGCCTCCTGAGTAGCTGGGATTACAGGCGTGGGCCACCACACCTGGCTAATTTTTGTATTTTTAATAGAGACAGGTTTTCACCATTTTGGCCAGGCTAATTTTGAACTCCTGATCTCACGTGTTCCACCCGCTTCAGCCTCCCAAAGTGCTGGGATTATAGGCGTGAGCCGCTGCTCCCAGCTGGAATATAAAATCTCTATTTCTGTCCTTTTCATTTAATAATATTAAATTATTTTATGTTCTAAAATTTTTTTGTTTGGGAAAGAGTGTTTAAATTAAAATTATCTTCCTTGGCTATAAATACTTTAAAGCCCATCACTGCTAGACTTTGACCATTGTTTGTCTGCTTTGTTGTGAGGTGTGGGGCGGGCAGGCAGCATGGTGGTATTTACTTAATTACTGGATATGAGAAGGTACTTTAGGCTTGGAAGGATGTAGCAGTTGCTATCAGTGTCCTGCCCACTTCCTTTAAGACCTTATCATTTCATTGTGCTTTAGAGTTCCAACTGGTAGTATCTGGAAATGCTGGGGAGTTCACACCAACCCCCAGAAGTCCTCAATCAGGAGCTGATGGGGTATAATTACTCCAGATCCCCCATCCCTGGATGGAATGATCGTAAGGGCTATGTTTGCTTTCAGCATTTTCTGCTGAAGTTAAATTCTAGCTTTGGCTTAACAACACATCCTTAATTAGCAATCTTCCCTTTCCTGCTCCCTCACCTCCCTAGTGAACTATTTGCAATCATATCTTTGTCTTAAGTCAAACCATATTAGGATTTGGGGGATATCCAAATCCAATACAAACCTCTTGCTTTTAGGCAACATTTTATTTACTTATTTTTAATTTCAATAGTTTTTGGGGAACAGATGGTTTTTGGTTACATGGTTAAGTTTTTTAGTGGTAATTTCTGAGATTTTGGTGCACCCATCATCTGAAGAGTGTACACTGTACCCAATGTATAGTCTTTTATCTCTCACCTCCCTCTGTCTCTTCCTCCCCACTCCTGAGTCCCCAACATTTATTATATCATTTTTATTAGGTGACATTTTATTTATTTATTTATTTTTGAGACAGAATCTTGCTTTGTTGGCCAGGCAGTAGTGCAATGGCGCGATCTCGGCTCACTGCAACCTCTGCCTCCGAGGTTCAAGCGATTCTCCTGCCTCAGCCTCCCAAGTAGCTGGGACTGCAGACACACACCACCACGCCGAGCTAATTTTTGTATTTTCAGTAGAGGCAGGGTTTCACCACTTTGGTCAGGCTGCTCTTGAACTCCTGACCTCAGGTGATCCACCTGCCTCGGTCTCCCAAAGTGCTGGGATTACAGGCATGAGCCACCACACCCGGCCTAGGTAACATTTTAGTCTATTATCCTAGGTAGATACATCCTTGGAGTAATCTACTTAACAGGTACTTTATATATTTTCACTATCTGCTAGCATATATTGCTAATTGTCTACTAAATAATGTCTTTCTTTTTGAAGGGAAACCTTTTGTACATATAGGATGTAACTGAAACAATTAAGATACAATGGAAGCATTGGAAAAATAAGTACCTAGGTTAAACACAATGGTATTTTAAGAGTTTACCTGTACAGTGGTTCACACCTGTAATCCCAGCATTGTGGAAGGCCGAGGCAGGTGGATTGCTTGAGCCCAGAAGTTTGAGACCAGCCTGGGCAACATGGTGAAACCCCATTCTACAAAAAATACAAAAATTAGCTGGGCATGCTGGTGCATACCTGTAGTCCCAGCTACTTAGGAGGCTGAGGTGGGAGGATCACTTGAACCCAGGAGTTGGAGGCTGCAGTGAGCTATAATCATGCCACTGCACTCCAGCCTGGGTGACAGAGTGAGACCCTGTCAAAAAAAAAAAAAAAAAAAAAAAGGCCAGGTGTGGTGGCTCATGCCTGTAATCCCAGCACTTTGGGAGGCTGAGGTGGGTGGATCACAGGGTCAGGAGATTGAGACCATCCTGGCTAACTTGGTGAAACCCCGTCTCTACTAAAAATACAAAAATTAGCTGGGCATGGTGGCATGCACCTGTAGTCCCAGCTACACGGGAGGCAGAGCTTGCAGTGAGCCAAGATCACGCCACTGCACTCCAGCCTGGGCAAAAGAGCGAGACTCCATCTCAAAAAAAAAAAAAAAAGAGTTCATAGTCTCAATAGTGACACTTAAAGACAGAGAGGAATATGTACCAAGTGCTAAATATAGCACAAAACTTTTACATTTCATAGCTTAGTCTATATTATAGGATAGCCAGAGACAAAGAATTTGTAATTTTAGTGATGCTAAGGTCTGAGGTCAAATACCATTTAATTCACATTAATGCAAGAGCTATACATTATGGTCTGCCCTTTGAGTGTCTAGGATACCATTTAAAACAACAACAAGAAAAGATTTTCCAGAACTGGAGATTACACATACAAAAGACACGTAGTTTGAAAGACATGGGGTAAGCGTGACTCTCTTAGGTATGAGGGTCATTCATTGCTTGGGTTTAGAGCTGTCAACCTAAAATAACCAAAAGGGTCAGAGTTCAAAGGGAGTTTATTCAAGTGCAAACTTTGAGATGACCACGCAACCACCCAGGATGCACATATTCCAAAGAATGGAAGCCAGTGTTCTGAAGTGTAGAATCTAGGGACCCTTTATACAGACATAGTTTAAGGAAGCTTAACAGAATTTCATGATCTTTCTATGTAAGGATTAATGCATAGTTACAATGATCTGATGAATTGAGGTTGTCTTTTTCTTTCAAGAAAGGTATATTTAACATTCCATGCTGAATATTTTGCATCATCTGGGTTGAATTAGGTGAAGGACAATAAAGGAGGCAGTTAATCTGGAACAAAGATCAGTGATTGGAAGAGGAAGAAGTCTTGTCTCTGGTCCTTCCTGGTCATTTACAGAATAAGAACAATGAGGAAGAGACTTGATTTAATTTAAGAAGCAGAAGTTACAACTACATGCTGTGTGACTCAGATCACAGTCACATCTCTCTCAAGGTGTTTTCTGGGTTCTGGCAGCTTTTAAATTTTACTTATTTTCACATAGCTATAGTCTGCCCTCCAGAATGTGCTAGCTGTCCTGAAAATGCACAGCCTTGGCCACATGGGTGATGGGGTCAGAGGTCATGATGGACCTGAATTCATGGTTCTTTTTTTAAATTTTATTTATTTATTTATTTATTTATTTATTTTTTGAGACAGAGTCTCGCTCTGTCGCCCAGGCTGGAGTGCAGTGGCGCGGTCTCGGCTCACTGCAAGCTCCGCTTCCTGGGTTCACGCCATTCTCCTGCCTCAGCCTCCTGAGTAGCTGGGACTACAGTCGCCTGCCACCATGCCCGGCTAATTTTTTGTATTTTTAGTAGAGACGGGGTTTCACTGTGTTAGCCAGGATGGTCTCTAACTCCTGACCTCGTGATCCGTCCGCCTCGGCCTCCCAAAGTGCTGGGATTACAGGCGTGAGCCACCGTGCCAGGCCAAATTTGTAGTTCTTAACTGCAAGTGCATTCCACCTTTGGTGGGCCAGTAGTGTGTCCTGTTGATGTAGGGAAAGATGCAGTAGAAGATGGTGAGTGGGGAGTATGAGCTGAGACTGGAGACACATTCTTGTTCTGCACTTACTATCATCAGGTGGAGTTTTCTGTGAAATGAAGATGCTAATAATGACCTTTCAGAGTGGTTGTAGAGAGTAAATTGATTCAAGCACAGTGCCTCATAAATAGTAAGCCCTTAAGAAATCGTAGCTTTTTTTTTTTTTTTTGAGACAAAGTTTCGCTCTGTTGCACAGGCTGGAGTGCAGCGGTGCGATCTTGGCTCCCCGCAACCTCTGCCTCCCCGGTTCAAGTGATTTTCCTGCCTCAGCTTCCCGAGTAGCTGGGACTATAGGCACATGCCACCATGCCTGGTTAACTTTGGTATTTTTAATAAAGACGGGGTTTCACCATGTTGGCCAGGCTGGTCTTGAACTCCGTATCTCAAGTGATCCACCCGTCTTGGCCTCCCAAAATGCTGAGATTACAGGTGTGAGCCACCATGCCCTGCCTGGTAGCTCTTATTAGGGTAATTTATTTTCCAAACCAGTACACTTAGAAAATGAAAAAGGGTACTAAAATAATACATACAATATAATTTACATATGTTTGAATATAATTTCTAAATTATTTATATATTGGCTGATAAATTAGTTTTATTATATGCCTAGGCTAATAAAGTAGTTCTATTTAAAAACTTTTGAAAATGAAATTCTTTCAATTTTTTTTTTAATTTTTTTTTTTTTTGAGATGCAGTTTCGCTTTTGTTGCCCAGGCTGCAGTGCAATGGCTCAGTCTTGGCTCACCGCAACCTCCGCCTCAGCCTCCCGAGTAGCTGGGATTACAAGCATGGGCCACCATGCCTGGCTAATTTTTTTGTATTTTTAGTAGAGACGAGGTTTCTCCTTGTTGGTAAGGCTGGTCTCGAACTCCCCACCTCAGGTGATCCGCCTGCCTCAGCCTCCCAACGTGCTGGGATTACAGGCGTGAGCCACTGTACCGGGCCGAAAATGAAATTCTTTGTAAAAATAACAACTATCTATGTATAGTAAAGCAAAATTTAAAAAATCTGTAGTCTTATCAGAATGATGAAAATAACATAAGTGGTATGATTATTTTTGTTACATAGTACATGCTTAATCAGTTTCTTAGTCTTTTTTTTTTTTGGAGACAGAGTTTCACTCTTGTTGCCCAGGCTGGAGTGCAGTGGTGCAATCTTGGCCCACCGCAACCTCTGCCTCCCGGGTTCAAGTGATTCTCCTGCCTCAGTCTCCCGAGTAACTGGGATTACAGGCATGTGCCACCACGCCTGGCTAATTTTGTATTTTTGGTAGAGATGGGGTTTCTCCATGTTGCTCCAGCTGGTCTCAAACTCCCGACCTCCGGTGATCCACCCACCTCGGCCTCCCAAAGTGCTGGGATTATAGGCGTGAGC
The DNA here is from genome assembly GCF_028885625.2 of Pongo pygmaeus. NCBI lineage: Eukaryota > Metazoa > Chordata > Mammalia > Primates > Hominidae > Pongo > Pongo pygmaeus. The sequence goes on from NC_072378.2 coordinate 18,307,453, forward strand.
CACCGCACCCAGCCTTTAGTCTTATCGGTCTCAAATATCATGTCATTTTTCTGACACTGGCATTTTTTGGAAGAATGCATTTTTTTCTTTTTTTTTTCCCCAAAACAGAGTCTTGCTGTGTACTCAGGCTGGAGTACAGTGGCGCAATCTTGACTCACTGCAAACTCCACCTTCCAGGTCCAAAAGATTCTCATGCCTCAGCCTCCCAAGTAGCTGGGATTACAGGCATGTGCCACCACACCCAGCTAATTTTTGTATTTTTAGTAGAGACAGGGTTTTGCCATATTGGCCAGACTGGTCTCGAACTCCTGGCCCCAAGTAATTCACCCGCCTTGGCCTCCAAAAGTGCTGGATTACAGGTGTGAGCCACTAGCCTGGCCAATACTGCTTTTTTTCTAAAATAGACTTATTTTTAACTTCTCATAATACCTGGATCTTTTTTGAAGTTATACTGCATGTGAATAAAATTGAGGTTGACCCTTCTTCTCTGTAAATCATAATAATTTTACTTGAGAAATTTAATCTCTCTAGAAGAGCTAAGTTATCTGGTAAAAATGGAGTGAATTCTGCTCAATGGAAAGTATTCTTAATTCTAACTTTTTTGTGTTAAAATGTATAAATAATTGGCTGAAATATACCTCCTGATTACTGTTCTTTTTGCTTCCATTCAGAGTACTTTTCTTTGCTTTGACAAATATTTTTGGAAGACAAAGGTCATCACATAAATTATCTCCACTTATGATTATTCTGATGTTTCCCCAAACTGAGATGCCATAAATTTATAGGCCTTCTTAATTCTGTTCCATTCCAGTGGACAACATAAAATTTTCTCTCCACATGTAGAAATCTTCCAAAGAACAATTATGGAATCTCAAAACTAAATCTTGGACAGGATCTAAGGGCGATTCATTTATTTCCTAACTCCATTGCTGTAGATAGGATGTTTCAGTGTCTTCCTCTTTGTAAGTTTGGTTTTTAATAGCTGTAATTACCCAAAAACTGTAGTTTGTTTTTTGATGCTCCTTGAATTCTTTGATTAAAATTTCTAACTGATATTGAACAAAATGCACCCTAAATCTAGAGGACTTAATTTATGAAAAAGTTCAGTATCATTGGTCAGACACAGGCTGATTTACTAAATAGTTCCAATGGATGATGGGTAGCAGAAAGGAAATAAAGTTCAGTACTGCCATGCTGAGGTGTTTTGTTTTTTTGTTTTTTTGTTTTGCAATCAACATCAACTTATCAACTTTATTAAAAAATTTTGTAGTTTAATTAGTTGGCATCTTCAAAATTTGTAAATTTTTACAAATATGGTTTCATTGCAATTGATACAATAATGCAACTTCTTTGGAGAAATTATGACTCTGTTTACACTGTAACCAACTCCAATTGTAGTTCTGCATCTTTAAAATTAGACGCCTTAATTTTTTTTTTTTTTGAGACGAAGTCTCGCTCTCGCCCAGGCTGGATTGCAGTGGCATGATCTCGGCTCACTGCAAGCTCTGCCTCCCGAGTTCACGCCATTCTCCTGCCTCAGCATCCTGAGTAGCTGGGACTACAGGCGCCTGCCAACACGCCCGCTAATTTTTTGTATTTTTAGTAGAGATGGGGTTTCACCGTGTTAGCCAGGATGGTCTGGATCTCCTGACCTCGTGATCCGCCCGTCTTGGCCTCCTAAAGCGCTGGGATTACAGGCGTGAGCCACCGCGCCCGGCCTAGATGCCTTAATTTAAGAAGACTTTTTTTTCCCCGCAAGACGGAGTCTCACTCTGTTGCCCAGGCTGGAGTGCAGTGGCATGATCTCGGCTCACTGCAACTTCTGCCTCCTGGGTTCAAGCAATTCTCCTGCCTCAGCCTCCCCAGTAGCCGGGATTACAGGCATGCACCACCATACCCAGCTAATTTTTTTTCTGTACTTTTAATAGAGATGGGGTTTCACCATGTTCGCCAGGCCGGTCTCGAACTCCTGACCTCATGATCCTCCTGCCTTGGCCTCCCAAAGTGCTGGGATTACAGGCGTGAGCCACTGCGCCCAGCCAAGATATTGTTTTTACCATGACATCATGTTCCACCAAAATGTTTATATAATCACTGCAAAAACAAATACTTTTACCTTAAATATTGAAAATTTAAACTAAATTTATAGCAGGATTCATAATTATGTCAGATATGTTTCATCTTAAACAAACTACAATTCCAAAAGCTTTACATTGATTTCATGAATTAGATAAAAAAATTAAACCATTATTGGAATTAATTTAATTGACTTTCTAGGTGAAGCCTTAGTAACACTGATATAAAATTAGCAACAGTGAAATTTTTATAAAATTCTTCTATCAATCTTAACACATTATAGCTTTTGCTTCACTTTTGGTACATGAACACAAAAACATGAAATAAAAATTGGCAAAGTCAGTGTAGGAGAATAATTACTGGATCTAAATGTCATGTGAGCACCTTCCACAGCTGCATGTAATAACTTGTAAACTTTAAGTACGGGGTTCCCAAAATAGCTACTAATTTTATTTTTCTTTTAAAAATAGAAACAGTCTTGCTTTGTTGCACAGGCTGGAGTACTATGGCACAATCATAGCTCACTGCAGCCTCAAACTCCTGGGCTCAAGACATCCTTCCACATCAGCCTCCCAGGTAGCTAGGACTACAGGTGTGTATCACTACACCTGGCCAGCATTTTTTTTTTTTTTTTCTGTAGAGATAAGGTCTGCTGTGTTGCCCAGGCTGGTGCTGAACTCCTGGCCTCAAGTGATCCTCCCACCTCAGACTCTTAAAATGCTGGGATTGCAGGTGTGACCCACTGCCCTGGCCACTACTAATTTTTGATGTAGATTATAACACTTCAGGCCCATGCCTGTAATCCCAGCACTTTGGGAGGCCAAGGCAGGCGGGTCACTTGAGGTCAGGAGTTCAAGACCAGCCTGGCTGATATGGTGAAACCCCATCTCTACTAAAAATACAAAAATTAGCTGGGCATGGTGGTGTGCGCCTGTAATCCCAGCTACTTGGGAGGCTGAGGCAGGAGAATCGGTTGAACCTGGGAGGCGGAGGTTGCAGTGAACCGAGCTGAGATCACGCCACTGCACTCCAGCCTGAGCGACAGAGCAAGACTGTCTCAAGCAACAACAACAAAAACCCAAGAAAAGAAAAACAAAAAACTTCTTCAGATTTGTGTTTTAGGGTTTTCATTTGGTTCTGGATATCACTTTGTCCTCCATGGGTGTGGAAAGTGGCAAATGATGACATTTTATGCAATTTCACATTCATCAACTTACTTGAGGATAGAAAATTCCTCACTTAATATTTTGCGAAGTGTAAACTTTCACTTTTATGTATTTACTTAAAAAATAGAGACGGGGTTCTGCTATGTTGCCCAGGCTGGTCTCAAACCCCTTGGGTCAAATAATCCTCCTGCCTTGGCCTCCCAAGTGCTGGCATCACAGGTGTGAATGATTGCACCTGGCCTAAACTTTCCCTTTTGAGCTTACTGTTGTTGAAAGATTTCTTGCAAAATAAAAAAGCACCACCAAACAATAACATAATACTTTTAGATGCACCTCATAGAAGAAATAACCAAACCATTTTGGTCAGATTGGTTTCTCTATGTCCTAAGGCAGTACTTGTAGCCTCATTTCCCTGTACATATTCCTCACACCCCTAACCTACGATTTCTCACATATCTCAGGGACCCCACCAGCTGTGCCTTGGCAGTTCTGTGCATTTTATGGACCTGAGCATGGGCCATGGCAGACCTAGTCGGTGAATCCCAAGGGTTCAGAGCAGCAGCTGTTGGAGAGCTGTCTTGCCACCATAAGTGCTATCCTTGGACACAGAGTTGAACTTGGAGGCTCTTGTCTGAGGGTTTTTTTTTTTTTTGGAAGCAAGTGCCTTGCTGTTTTTGAAAGGGAAATGTGTTAGTTCCATTGCATGTGGAAAGAATTGGGGAAAATAGAAATGGGTCAACACTAGCCGCCTTACAGATTTAACCACACGTGACATCTTGGCTTGTGTCTTATACAATACTACACAAGACCATGGTGGAAGCTGAAAACATAAAGGGCTACTAAACCAATCCTAGCTTATTTTAGTGCAAATATTAATGGTGACTCTCCATTGAAGTGAAACAATCCAGGAAAATGTTAAACCAGACAAAATAGCAGGATAATACGCCTAAACCAGGGCTGTCCAGGGCAGAAAAAGACCCTAGTTATAAGGATGGCACATTATCTCGGGAGTTTTTGCATAGGAACACTAGAGGGCACTTTAGACTATAGTTAAGAATCCTGCTTTGATTTACAGAAGGAAACTTACTGTATCAGATTGATGTTATAAATTTCAGCAGTGGATGGTTTATACCTTGGTATTCTTAGAACATGGAAAAATGCAATACAAATGTTTTCATGTTCCCCCTTCCCATGCTGGAGTGGTTATGATAATACTGTTTGTGTTTTACTTCAGATTACAATCTTCAGAAGTGCCCTTTAGTTGTCAAAAATGTCAAACACTGGGGATAAAAAAGTCACACATTGTTAGTGAGCAATGAAAATTTAGTATGATAAACTGATTCAGATAACAACTTGCTTTGAATGCTGTTGATGTGCTGGGTATGTTTTCCTAAACCTTTTATGCAGGACACATTTAATTTTTTATTACAATTCTATGAGATAGGCACGACTGTTATTTACACTTTGTAGATGAGGAAACCGAGACACTTGGTGTTGAAAAGACTGCCCAGGGTCACACGTCTTGTGCATAGATAACGTGCTGTTAACCGTTGTACTGTGCAACTGTGCAACACAGTTGCATGGATAATTAGTGAATAATATCTCTATGAATGAATGAATAAATATTATGTTACATAGATACTAAGCATATGGGAAAAGAGTGCACTTCATATTTTTTTCCTAGTGGCTGGTCCAATTATTTAATGAATCCCATTCCAGCTCTCAAGAGTCCAGTGGGGTCCACTCAGGGTTGGAAATGGATTCGTCTATGTTACACTATGGCTTACCTGAAAATAGTGAATGGGAGTTAACGGTCACTCAGTCATCCAACTCTTGAGAGTCTGGCCTGGGGATGGAATAGAGGAGCATGAGGAACAAGAGTGGGAGGAATGGGGTCCACTTTTGGAGAAAACAAGAAAAATGCAAGGAGGAAAAATTGCTTCAGCTCCCTGGCAGACTCGTTCTCTAAGACCAACTCAGGAGACGGTGGAGGCTCTCTCTGTGTCCCTCCAGGGGCTGCTCTAGGAGCCAGCCTCCTTTGGGGTGACAAATGTGTCCACCCCTAGTAGAACCAGAGAATATGAATAGATGCTGAAGTCCTAGGACTAAAACTGGTTTCAGTGAGGAATGGGGGAGGTAGGGGTTGGGGAGGAATGGGTGACATTGTCCTCCTATTTAAACATTTCTTTTGTTGTATTTTTTTTTATTATGGTAAAATATACATAATATAAAATTGACCATTTCACCAGTTTCACGTGTGCAATTCAGTGGCAATAAGTAATTCACAATGTGAATTGCTTTTTCTTTCTTTTGTTTTTTTAGACAAGGTCTTGCTCTGTTTCCTAGGCTGGAGTGCAGTTGCACTATCTTGGCTTACTGCAGCCTCCTCCTAGGCTCAAGCGATCCTGTCACTGCAGTCTCCTGAGTAGCTAGGATCACAGGTATGTGCCACCATCCCTGGCTAATTTTTGTATTTTTTGTAGAGACAGAGTCCCACTATGTTGCCCAGGCTGGTCTTGAACTCCTGGGCTCAAGCAACTCTACTGCCTCAGCCTCCCAGAGGTGCTGGGATTACAGGCACGAGCCTCCGTGCCCAGCCTGTGAATTACTTTTTCATAATCACAAGTAGCAACTCTCCATTTCCTCCTCTCCCCAACCTCTGGAAGTTACCATTCTACTTTCTGCCTCTAATGAATTTGACTACCCTAGGTACCTTGTTAAGTGGAATCATACAGTATTTGTACTTTTGTGACTGGCTTATTTCATGTAGCCTCATGTCCTCCAGGTTCATCCATGTTGAGGAATGTGTCAGAAGTTAATTTTTGGTTAATGTTAGAAGACCGGAGAGGAGATGGAAGGACATGTTCGGGCTTGCACTCCTTGAGTGGCAGTGGGAGAAAGACAGTAGGTGTGGGATGCCTTTCTCCTGCCCTTCAGGAAATATCGTGCTTCCTTCCAAGGCCATCAAGTGGTGTGACTGACCAGGCAACAGAAAACCAGCCTCCCATTCCCGAAACCTATCCCCCATTCCTTCTCCATACTGCCTAAAATACACAGACTTGGAGACTGGTTTGATTTAACAATGGGAGTGCATGGGGAATTGAGGTGGGGAGAAGATGTTGTCAATTATTTACTTTATTAAGTATTACTGTAATGTGAATTAGAATATCAGATCATTTTCCAGCTCCATCCACCCCAGCTGAACTAATGAAGCAGGAATTATAGAGTTGGAGTGGAGAGTAGAGAAGGGATGCCATTTTGGGCATGTATATGACAGGCTCATACCACATCATGTGAGCCCCAGGAATCTGGGGAGAATGGGAGAGAGAAGGAGAAGCAGGTGTTTTAAGAGCCCCCAGCTAACTTGGGGTTCAAGTACCAGAGCAGCTAACAATGCTGCCCTGATAGGAAGTGAAGGGGAACTGGGCATGGGTGTTCACTGTGTGCCTTTCACAGGATATGTCTACTCGGAGGGTGGCCTAAAGCCTAGTTCTCCAACCTGTGACCAGGAGGGCTTTCTCATGGGAACCTTGTTTATACTGGCAGATACCCACGTGGCTCTTGTCTGATCGGGTCCAGTTTATGCCTGTCTGACTGTCACTCTGCTGCTGGGAGCCTGACTTTGTGCTCTCCTTGGTGTCCTGGAGAAAATCAGGCCCGTGGCAGCCCTTAGTTCTTCAGATGGAAGGTGCAAATTCAGTACAGCACCCTCATAGGAAACAAGTCCAAAGATTTTCACTTAAACAGTTCCTGGGCAGGGAGAGCACCATGAGTCTTTGGTCCCTATGTCATATGAAGCAGGAATGAAGGATCAGGTGGAGATGGAGAGAGAGAGAGAGAGAGAGAGAGAGAGAGACGGCAACTAGCAGTGTATTTTGCATAATACAGTGTGGGCCATTTTCAGTTTGAGGGTAAATGCATGAATGGTCCCTTTTAAAGGAAGCAATGGGAAAGTGGGGAGCCCAGGGGGCTAGCGGTAGAAATGTCTCTAAGTTCTTATCTCTGGCCACCAGCTCCAACCATTTGGGTGTGATGTAGAACAGAGAAAAAAGGAAGGACAGAGGAGCCAACTCTGCTCTTGCTGGTCTTAACCAGGACCAGATGGGACACGCCCCCTTACGCACCCAGCTGCTGTTCTTGAAGGCATTTAAGGGCTCTAGCTCACCTGGAGTTTTGAAGGGAATGCGGAAGAACTAGATTTTGCAGCCTTCCTCTCTCCTTGGCAGAGTCTCTGGTGATAGAGACATGGAAGAAGTTTCCAAGGCTGGCCATGGGTCAAGGAATGCAAAACAGAATTTATTTGTGGAGACAGTTTATGTTCCATTCAGCTGTAAGTTACGATGGCCGTGACTCTGAGAGCCTGTCTCATAGGTTTATATAATTTGACACTCATAGAAGGAGAGGCCTCCTTTCACCTGAATGTTGTTCTTTCCTAGCTTTTTATCCTTGGATTGGTTGGTGAAAAAGCAGCCAGCATTGACTGAATTATGTGTGGAGTCGGGAGAGAGGAAGGAGGTTTCTAGGTCTGTGTTGCTGACCTAATTCTGTATTATGTTTTCAGCTTTGCTGACCTAATTCTGCATTATGTTTTCATTGAATGAGCTGATTATTTTTATATCCCTTTCTGGTAACGGAATTACCTTTACTACTTTCAGTTTTTCCATGTCCCAACTTGCCACATTTTACATGCACTTGAAAATTCACTCCTTAAGCTATTTTACATTCTTTCAACCCAGTAGGAGTAATATTGCCTGTTTATTATTTGAATAGCAGCATTGCTGCTGGTATTATAAACTCGCTGGTCTTGAGCATAATTTGTATGTGTAATAAATTAATATTTGTTGTCAAGGCTGTAAAGGGGCTGTGTCTTTGGTGTTGGATTTTAATAGTTAATGAACCAATGGAATCTTTTTAGTTTTATTGCCTTCCTTGGGTGATTAGATATGCATCATCAGACCTGGTTTGCTTTCACCAACCCTGAAAACAGGTTCCTTGTTAAACACGTCAGTTACTTGTTTCTGAAAGTTACATTTACCATATACTGTGATGACTGGCATTGTTTTTTGGGTTTCAGTTTCAATGAAAAAATTACTTGAAAAATGTTCTCTTTATATTTTGAAACTATGATACTCATGTTAGCTTGTGATTAGCACTAGCATTTGAGGAACATTCTAAATTCAATCTCTCAGGCATTTTGATTTCTTTGTTTCTAAAACTTGTCCAATTATGCCTGATTTCCACTGGTAAGACAATAACCCTTTTGTGCAAATTGGATGTTTGTATCACCCTGCTTTTTAGTAAACTTTGAAATTCTTTTCAATTCCTAAAACTAAGTGGGAATAGTAACTAGATTAACCATGGCTTTTTTTTTTTTTTTTTTTTTTGAGAGACCATAGCCTTGACCACCCAGGCTCACGTGATCCCCCTGCCTCAGTCTCTTGAGTAGCTGAGACTACAGGTGCAAAGCACCAGCCCACCTAATTTTTTTTTTTTTTTTTTTTTTTTTGGTAGAGATGAGGTCCTACTGTGTTGCCCAGGCTGGTCTTGAACTCCTGGCCTCAAGCGATCCTCCCACCTCTGCTTCGCAAAGTGCTGGGATTATGGGTGTGAACCACCATGCTCAGCTAGCTTTTAAAAATAATGAGCATGAGGCAGGTGGATCACCTGAGGTCAGGACTTCAAGATCAGCCTGGCCAACATGGTGAAACCCCGTCTCTACTAAAAATGCAAAAAGTCATTTGGGAGGCTGAGACAGGAGAACTGCTTGAACCTGGGAGGCAGAGGTTGCAGTGAGCCGAGATTGTGCCATTGTACTCCAGCTTGGGAGACAGAGTGAGACTTCATCTGAAAAAAATAAAAATAAAAATAATGAACAGGACATCATTACTTGAAAATTATTTCTAAAAATCAGGACATTCCAAAAATAATGGTTCCTGTGAAAGTATTAAGCCCTTCTTGTTGCAGGCCTTGTGGGTGTGATTGGTTTGTGTGTGAGAAAACCATGCTAAATGCAAATAAATACATTTAGTAACTCTTTAAGGAACAATTAGTTCCTTTTCTCAGGATAAATTTATTTTACAAGAAGTGATAAAGTGAATATTTTGTAAGAAGTATAATATTAAAATTATTTAATGTGATTTTTGGGCACATCTAATATGCAAATATGGTATTTGTATTTGCCTTTCCCGTTAGTAAAGAGAAAAATAACTCTAGTGAAGAAAGCAGAAGAAAGGTCTTTTTGGTCTCTGCCCTTCACTCTGTATTTCTTTGCTGTGGCTGTATTAACTGAGTAGTTAGCTCTAATTACATAGTTCATCTTTGCAGCAGCCTCAACTGATTCAGTTTAAAATCAGATTAAAACAAAACGTCCTTCTCCTTGTGTGTACAACCCCATAATTTAGACTGTTCTGAACTTCTAAAAGAATGCTTAGCCAGTTTTTTTTCTCCAATCGTAATTTGATATAATTTCCTTAAAAAGCAAGGAAATTGTGCCACATTTAAAGATCCTAGATTTAGTTGTCTAGGGGCTGTTTCTGATGATCGGGAGAAATTAAGTGGACCACCATGTAATGTTTTCTTGTATGAGTAGTGCAGAGAGCCGGGGTGGGAGATGAGGGGTTAGTCTTAAACAGCTCAGCAGGAGGAGTTGGCAGAGTTGGGATTCTGCATCTTTGACCTTTTAGCATTTCAGTGGGTCTTTGTTTTCGTATGGACTTTTCCCTCTCCTCCATTTTCTTCCCCTTTTTTATATAAACTTTAAAAAATTGGTAATAATTAGATGCCCTCTGAGCTTTGGAAAGGCATTTTTGTTGTTGTTGTTTCAGTCCATTGGGTACATTTAGTTCTGCTGTATCTACATCAGAAAAACCCTAAGTGTAATAAAGCACGTGAAGTATTAAATTATCTCAAGTTCGTTCTTGAGTCACTTCAGCTGTGGAGTTTCTCTTCCTTTTGCTGCTTAGAAAATTGGGGACTTTGGCTGGAGAATCACTTGAACCCGGGAAGCGGAGGTTGCAGTGAGCTGAGATTGCACCATTGCACTCTAGCCTGGGCGACAAGAGTGAAACTCTGTCTCAGAAAAAAGAAAAGTAGGCTTTGGAATCAAAGAGTCCTCAAGCCACAGAAAGCTCCACCATAGCTCCAAGTCCTGCAAACCAAATGACTTTCTACTTCCCCATGTAAGTCCGGCATTTGGTTTATGATTTGGTAAATGCTGAAAGGAGGAGCTTTCGCGTCAGCAGTTGTAAGAAGGAAACTTAGCACTAGCTCCACAGCATAGCAGAGAGAGAACTACGTCAACTTGAAGATTTATATTAAATATAGAAACAAGGGATTGGTTTAGATATATAGGTGACTTATAAAGAGGAAGTTTGGGGTGGTGATTAAGGCCAGATCATTGGCTTTAGATAAATCTGATTCAAAATCTGGATGAGCAATTATTAACAAGTCAGAAAAACAGTAGATGTTGGTGTGGATGTGGTGAAAAGGGAACACTTATACACTGCTGGTGGGAATGTAAATTAGTATAATCTCTATGGAAAACAGTATGCAGATTTTTTTTTTGTTTTTTGAGACGGAGTCTCGCTCTGTCCCCCAGGCTGTAGTGCAGTGGCCTGATCTCGGCTCACTGCAAGCTCCACCTCCTGGGTTCATGCCATTCTTCTGCCTCAGCCTCCGGAGTAGCTGGGACTGCAGGTGCCCACCACCACGCTCGGCTAATTTTTTGTATTTTTAGTAGAGATGGGGTTTCACCATGTTAGCCAGGATGGTCTCAATCTCCTGACCTTGTGATGCACCTGCCTCGGCCTCCCAAAGTGCTGGGATTACAGGCGTGAGCCACCGTGCCCAGCCTCAGATTTTTTAAAGAACTAAAAGTAGATGTATCATCTGATCCAGCAATCCCACTACTGGGTATCTACCTAAGGAAAAATAAGTCATTATATGAAAAAGACACATGTATGCATGTATTTACAGCAGCATGATTCACAATTGCAAAGATGTTGAACCAACCTAAGTGCCCATTGACCAATGAGTGGATAAAGAAAATGAGGTATATATATATATATATACACACACACCATGGAATACTACTCAGCCTTTAAAAAGAATGAAATAATGTCTTTTGCAGCAACTTGAATGGAGCTGGAGGCCATTATTCTAATTGAAGTAACTCAGGAATGGAAAACCAAATACTGTGTGTTCTCGTTTATACGTGGGAAGTAAGGCATGTTCACACAAAGGCATACAGAGCGGAGACCCAGAATGGGGAGAATGGGTGTGGGGTGAGGGATAAAAAACCAGATATTGGGTACAATGTACTCTACTCGGGTGACAGGTACACTAAAATCTCAGACTTCACCACTATACAATTCATCCATGTAGCCAAAACCACTTGTACCCCAAAAGCTATTGAAATAAAAAAAAATAAAGTGAGAAACATAAAAAGAAACACAAAACAACAGCCCACAAAATCTGGCTGAGCCACTGACTAGCCAGGTGACCTTGATGTATTTAAGAGTTTTTCATCTGTAAAGATAATATATGATGTTTAAGGGGGTTATTGTGGGAATAACATACCTATTGTGATGTCTAACACAAAGTAAGTTCTCAGTAATGGGTTATTTTTCATCAATATTTTGTCATGTGTGTGCAAAGTGAGAAATAGACATTACAAATTTCTTTGTGGCTGTCTAGTTGAACTAAGAATGATGGATATTGTCTTCAGCATTAAATGTACCCATGGATAAGGTAAATTGATGTGATATTCAGTGGTGTTGATAGGCTGGAGGCAGTTCTCCCACCTCCTGCCTGATGAACTCCTGGTTTTCCTTTAAACCCCACTCTTTGTCAATATCCCTGACCCTCCAGATAGCTCTTTCCTCTCCTCTGTGTTGCCTTTGTACCCAGGCCACTAGTCTGTTGTTACCTTTATCGTGGAGTTCCTATGTTCTTCCTCCTGGACTGTGAGCATTTGAGACAGGGATGTTTTATTCATATTCTCCCTCCTCCCACCCACTGTCTAGCACAGGGCGTGGCATATCCATTAGTTGGATTGAAATGGACTAAATTCGATGGAATCAAATCCTGTATAGAAAACAGGGTCATACCAAATATTTGGGGCTCACAAGGCTGTTGGCAAAGTCTGTGAGATGCCTCATTTTACAGCCTTGTTTTTGATTCCAGGCCCCAATCTTAGCTAAGCACCAGATTATACATCACATTTGATATCATTCAAGACTCTTAATTGTCATTGCAGACAAACAACGTGGTGGCATTCAGCTGCCAGCAGATGTAAGGTTTCTTGAGGCTTTACAGTTGGATTTGCTGTTCTCAGGGATATGAACAGCTGTGTGGTTCAGGCTTCTGGAATTAAGAGAGCCAATGTAACAATAGGGAGTAAGAACTCAAGTATAAGTCAGGAATCATGCTCAGATGTCATGGGTTGCCTGGTGAAAATGTTCAAATGGATTTAATACTTTATCTTGACCAGGTGCAGTAGCTCATCCTTGTAATCCCAGCACTTTGGGAGGCTGAGGTGGGAGGATTGCTTGAGCCCGGGAGTTCAAGACCAGCTTGGGCAACAAAGTGAGATCCTGTATCTACAAAAAATAAAAAATAAAAAATTAGCTGGGCGTGGTGGTTCGTACCTATAGTCCTAGCTAGTTGGGAGGCTGAGCAGGGAGGATTGCTTGAGCTTAGGATTTTGAGGCTGCAGTGAGCTATGATCACGCCACTGTGCTCCAGTCTGGGAAAGAGTGAGACCCTGTCTCAAAAAGAAAAAAAAAAAAACCTTTAACTGCCAATAGGGGTATTTCTTTATTCACAGCCTCTATTGATGTACAGGATTACTTTTGTATCCTTCAGTATCCTTTTTAAGAAAATGGCAATAAGTTATTCCACTTATGGTGCCCATTGCTATTATTTCCTTTTACAATTATAACAAAAATAATTTTGTCATATAGAGAAAGATGGTGTTACAAATTAATTTACATGAGGTCAAATTTTCTAGGTAGGCTACTGCTTCTGGGATAATTTTCCACATAAACTTTGCCATCTCTAATAACTTTCCTTGTACTCCTATACTCAAGTAAGCAAATCCTGCTTTTATATAATGACATGTTTCTGGAAAACCCGTATGTAATCAGAATCTTTGGAAAACATCTAAAATACATAATTTTGAACATGTGAGCTATCCATTTGCTTTTCAACAGGCTTACACCCCAGTTACCTTCTCTTCGTTTTTTATTCTTAAAACAGAAGTGAGAAGCTCCCATAAAGGGATATTTGGTGTTCTGGGCAAAGGATGTCAGATGCTTCTCCCACCCATCAGATGCCTTGTTTTGATTAAGGGAGGCATAGCTTAGCTCCTTTCATCCCCAGAATAACTTTGTTCCAAACTTATGGGTCCTCCTTGGTCCTAAAGACAGTTTAAGATGATGTCAGATAACACCACATGTAAGACCTCTGCTTCCCATAACTTTGAAGTCACAGGCCAGCTTCTACCCAGCTGGAACCAAAATAGCAAAAGGTTACCTGCCAAAGGCCATCCAGGAACCACTTAGGCCAAAGAAAAAGACATGGTTTCTCTGATGCAACCTGAAGACAGGGTAGATGCAAATCATATCTAGAAACAGGCTTTGGGTGCGGTGACTCACATCTGTAATCCTAGCACTTTGGGAGGTCAAGGCAGAGGATCACTTGAGGCTAGGAGCTCAAGAGCAGCCTGGGCAATAGCAAGATCCCATCTTTACAAAAATAAATAAATAAAAAGCTGGGTGTGGTGGTAATGCCTGTAGTGCTAGCTACTCGAGAAGCTGAGGCAAGAGGATCAGTTGAGCCTAGGGGTTCAAGGTTACAGTGAACTATAATCATGCTGCTGCACTCCAGTCTGGGTGACAGAGCAAGACTCTATCTCTAAAAAAATAAAAAATAAATTAGAAGCAGGCATATAATATGTGCTTGAATAATATGTGTCAGCTAAATGAATGAGCGCCTCACTGTTACTAGTAAAATCAACTAGGAATTTCTGAATGTCCCTTAGACTGTTCTTAAGGAGTAGTATCATCAAATTCTTAGACTCCCTTCATATCCACGTGCTTAGATATAGTCACTGCATTCACTTGTAAATTTTCCCAAACGTATTTTCACAAGAGCTCTTTTGATAGTGGCTTAGATAGAACTTCTCTATAATTCATTCTATTTGTTCAAAGTATGAAAGTAATACCTGTGATGGGATGACTTGCTATCTGGATATCACTGCCATACTTAACGTTATAAGCCAGCCTGCCCCCCAAATCCTTTAATTTTCCTTGCTTTGCTTAGTGCAGGTGAAGCATTCCTGCCCTTGGCCTCTTCCCACAGAGCCAATTTTCTGCTGGATGGCAGTAAGAGTTAATCAGATATGCTCATCCGAGCACAAGCATCAGCCAAAGTGTGTGCCACTGTCTCACATAAAATGAAGATGTTTCCTGAAGATGTTTAAGGAAAGCAATTAATTGTGTGAATTTCAGGCTAATGGGGGAGAAGTTCCATGGCATTTCCAGAGGAAATTCTGGCTTCAGCATTAGAAAGATCAGGATATAAATCTGGCTCCTGAAATTTATTTGCTGGCTGATCTTGACCAAGCCCTCTGAGAGTCAGTTTCCTCATCTTAAAAATGGGAATGATGATTCTAACTGGAAGGATTGGTTGTTTATTTATTTATTATTTTTATTTTTTTGAAACAGAGTCTCTGTCTCTCTGTAACCCAGGCTGGAGTGCAGTGGCACAATCTCGGCTCACTGCAACCTCTGCCTCCTGGGTTCAAGTGATTCTCCTGCCTCAGCCTCCTGAGTAGCTGGGATTACAGGCATGCGCCACCACGCCTGGCTAATTTTTGTATTTTTTAGTAGAGACGGGGTTTCGCCATGTTGACCAGGCTGGTCTCAAACTCCTGACATCAGGTGATCCACCTGCCTTGGCCTCCTAAAGTGCTGGGATTACAGGCATGAGCCACTGTGCACAGCCAGGCAAGGTTGTTTAGTTTAGGTGGAATAACAGATGTTAGCATGCCTAGCATATTATAGGCTGTATTAACTGGCAGGTATAATTGTGGTGTATAGAGCCATTTTAAACTTCTCTGAAGTTATATTCTATATGTGAGTTTCTGCCTGGATAGCTGATGCCAAGAACTGGTTTCCCTTGGAGTTAATAGGAAAACTCTTTCAGTTGGAATTGGTATCCAGACACTTAAGGATCATTAGTCTGGATGTTGGTTTTATTATTTGCTTCATGTATGTTGTTTTATTATTCTTAAATTATCTCCTTTGGATTTATTGGCGTCTTCTCCAGTGTATGTCATGCTTACCACATAGTAATTTGATGGTTAAAGGGATGAGGCATTCACTTGGAGGCAATAGCTTTTCCCTGAAACGAGGTCAATGTCTACCCTTAAATAAAGGGGTGGTTTTACATGTGTTCATAATAAAGGCAAGAAAGTATTATTTTGGATGAGTCTCTTACATTTACATGTACAAAGTCTAGAAACTACCCTAAAAGAGGCACACGATTATAACTTGAATATATGTTAAGATGATAAGCCTTAGGTTTTTCTACTTGCAGGGCTTGGGGGTAGAGGGGGGAACTATTACTTCTCCTTACATGAAAAACCCCAATTAAAATATTAAGGAGCTTTAGAAGCCCCTGCTAAAGGCTCTGAGAAGATGATCTGGGCTGTTTATTAACCCATTAATCCAGTGTACTTAATTCCTTTTGGCTAAGGGGGAAATGTTTTTTCCCCTTAATTTCCACACTAAATGAAACACTTCGACTCTGGTATCTATTTTTCATGAATGAATATGAGAGGTGCAAGAGCCATTTAATTTGCCTGTCAGTTTCTTTATAAAATGAGGGAGCTGGACCAGGCAGTCTTCTGCGCCACCATTCTCTGAATTGTAATGCAAATCGGAAGGATTGAATGACTATGCAACATCTGTCAGTCACTCCACACACTTCAGACGCCTGGCCTCTAGAAGACTGTAAACTTCTAATATTCAAAGGGAAGAAGTTGTTTAAACTGTCATACATGGAGTGAAAAAGCAGTAAGAGGATTTCGATTTTTCAGTTTTTTTTTTTCTTCACCACCAGCAAGTCATTGCTTCTTCATAAAGTTTAGAAAATGTTTCTGTTAAGTTGTTCTGGGTGCCTTCTCAGGAATGTTATGCTTTTCTCTGGTAGAGAATGTGCTATATTGGCTGGGTGCAGTGGCTCACACCTGTAATCCAGCACTTTGGGAGTCTGAGGTGGATGGATCACTTGAAGTCAGGAGTTTGAGATCAGCCTGGCCAACATGGTGAAACACCATCTCTACTAAACATACAAAAATTAGCTGGGCGTGGTGGTGCATGCCTGTAATCCCAGCTACTCAGGAGACTGAGGCAGGAGAATTGCTTGAACGCAGGAGATGGAGGTTTTGAGATGCTGTCTCAAAAAAAAAAAAGCGAGCGAGAGAGAATGTGCTGTGTTAAAAACTTTTTTTTTCCCTTCTATGGAGTTTTTTGTTTTTGAGATGGGGTCTCTGTCACCTAGGCCGGAGTACAGTGGCATGATCATAGCTCACTGCAACTTTGAACTCCTGGGCCGAAGGGATCCTCCTGCCTCAGCCTTCTGAGCAGCTGGAACTACAGGTTCATGCCACCATGACTGACTGATTTTTAAAATTTTCTGTAGAAACAAGGTCTTGCTTTGTTGCCCAGACTGTTCTATGGAGATTCTTAAAACTCTGCCCACTGGCAGCCTACTACACTGTTTTCTGTAGGTTTTGTTACCAATTTGCTTCATAAAGCTTAAAAATGCAAAGATCAAGTAGTCTGGAATTAATTTGTAAGTGACATATAAGTTCAGACTTCCTATCAAATTTGACTTCCTCTTCTATTTTTAAAATTTCACTAGTTTTTACTATACATTTTGGTGGTAACTTTCAGAGAAACACTTTGAGAAAAACATATTACCTCTCCCAAGAGTTTACAACGAATACGTATATCACATTTTAACAGTTAATGAAATGCTTTACTCAAACTCATTTAACCTTCACTTAAATCGATTTAAAGTCTCACAACACGTTTAAAAGGTTAAACATTGTTATATTGATCAACTTTTTATGGATTAGGAAATGGAGATGTAGGAAGGTTATGTTAAAAGGGAAGCTTTAGAAAATTAAATTCAGCAGAGCTTAGTTGAGCAATGGATGATTCGAGAAAAGGGCAGCCCCCCAAAACCCAAACAGGGTCAGAGCACTCTGGCCTGCAATATGGTCAGGTGGCATTTATGCACAGAAAACAGGAGTAAGGTACCGAGACCACTGGATTGGTTGCAGCTCAGCGTTTGCCTTAGTTGAAGATGGTCTGGTCAGTTGGCTCCCTGTGATTGACTAAAGCATGGCTGTTGTGGTTGGCTGAGACTCAGTCATTTATTATAAAAGTATACAGATGAGGAAAATGAGTCTTAGAAAGGCCAAGACATTTCCTAGGAAACCATGGCTAGTACGTGATGGCACAGTGATGCTCAATAGGAACTCCGACACAACTCTCCTGGGTTTCTTTTTTTTTTTTTTTTTTTTTTTTTTTTGAGATAGAATCTCGCTCTGTCACCCAGGCTGGAGTACAGTGGCACGATCTCAGCCCACTACAACCTCCACCCTCCACCTCCCAGGTTCCAGCAATTCTCCTGTCTCAGCCTCCTGAGTAGCTGGGATTACAGGCGCCTGCCACCATGCCTGGCTAATTTTTGTATTTTTAGTGGAGATAGGGTTTCACCATGTTGGCCCGGCTAGTCTTGAACTCCTGACCTCAGGTGATCCACCTGCCTTGGCCTCCCAAAGTGCTAGGGTTACAGGCATGAGCCACCACACCCGGCCGACTCCTGGGTTTCTTAGATGAGTGTCTTTAAGTGAGATGCCTCTCTTATGTCCTTTCAACTAAGCAAGGTATATAAGTGCCAGATGAATGTGAATGTGAAAAGACACTTGGGTGTTTGCTTGAGTGTCTAATTAAATTCCCTTTATTTTTATGGCTTTAGACAAGGATATTCACAAATGCATGTGAGTATGGTTTTCACCTTAGGCAACTTCCATTCTTTTCACAAATGTTTATTGAATATTTATGTTCCATGCAGCATATTAGGCACAGTAGTGAACCAACTGTAGATACAATCTCCCTTCCTGTGACATATTTGTCTAGAGACATAGACAAATAGGTTTTTAAATACCATGTACTATTTGCTCTCGTGAGGATTTGTCCAATTTGGGAGAAAAGTTAACTTCCTTAAGCCAATAGGTGTTTTCCACAACATCTTTTTTTTTTTTTTTGAGAGTTCACCAGATTTATTGCTCATGGAGGTACATCAAATAGTTCTTAGAAACAATAGATGTGTTTTTCATTAGATATGCCTGGGAATGTACTAAACATTTGGTGGTGTTTCTTGCTTTGAACATTCAGTGAGTTGCAAGCAGGTATTGCGTTGTTTGCCAACAGAGAAGTCATCCTCAGCCTAGCACATAAAGGAGATTATGACTTTATAATATATGAAAGGAAAACAATAGGTATGGATTTTAAGTAGATAACACTAAAGATGGGAAATGTAAGTACAATTCCCTTTGAAGCAGTGTTTTTTTTTTTGTTTTTTTTTTTTGAGATGGAGTCTCGCTCTTTCGCCCAGGCCGGAGTGCAGTGGCGCTATCTCGGCTCACTGCAAGCTCCGCCTCCCGGGTTCACGCCATTCTCCTGCCTTAACCTCCCGAGTAGCTGGGACTACAGGTACCTGCCACTGCACCCGGCTAATTTTTTGTATTTTTAGTAGAGACGGTGTTTCACTGTGTTAGCCAGGATAGTCTTGATCTCCTGACCTTGTGATCCGTCTGCCTCGGCCTCCCAAAGTGCTGGGATTACAGGCGTGAGCCACCATGCCCAGCCCTGAAGCAGTGTTAAATTACAAATGCTGTCTACTATTATTTCTTGGATGCAGAAAGTAAAAAAAAAAAAAAAAAAAAAAACTTGAAACATTAGTTCTGATTTTTCCGGTATACATGGTCTACTTAGCCCTACATGTCCAGGGAAAATAAAACATAGAGTGGAAGGTTTGAAAAATAATAAACTCATCCATCAGTTTCAATCAGGCTTTTTTTGGTAATGCTTGCTTTACAAATTTGCAAATAAATCATGGTAGGAACTCAATAAAAAAGAATGAAGTGTAGGACAATTTTAAATATTATTATTTATTGCCATCAGTGAAAGTCACTGCCTGTGTTTCCTTTTGTTCACTGGACCCTCTTTTAGGCATGACTGCATATCACCTCCTTATCTGCTCTCCTCACTCCTGTGATGCTGTCACTCACACTTGACCCAACTTACTTGCTCTTGGCCTTATAAGGGAATGCATGTCTGGTAGAAATCCTAGCATCTCTGTCTCAGCTTTGGTTAAGGGTGGAATTCATCTCCAGAATTGTATACCTTCCAGTACCACTTTATGCTGTTGGGCCCAAAGCTGTCCATAACCCACACAACACCACCCAGTGGCTTATATTCTAGGATCAGAGCTATAAAATCCAGAAGGCTCATGATGCTGCAGTTTCTTTGCCAGCCCATCTAGACGTCCCTGCTACCGTCTGAACTTTTGTGTTCTTCCAGAAATCTTATTGTTGGCCAGGTGCAGTGGCTCATGCCTGTAATCCCAGCATTTTGAGAGGCCAAGGCTGGAGGATCACTTGAGGCTAGGAGTTGGAGACCAACCTGGCCAACATGGCAAAACCCCGTATCTACTAAAAATACAAAAATTAGCCAGGCATGATGGTGTATGCCTGTAATCCCAGTTACTCAGGAGGCTGAGGCATGAGAATCGCTTGAACCTGGGAGGCGGAGGTTGCAGTGAGCCGAGATCACGTCACTGCACTGCAGCCTGGGTGACAGGCTGTCTAAAAAAAAAAAAAACAACAAAACATTCAAAATCTTATTATTGAAACCCTAACCCCTAAGGTGATGGTATTTGAGGGTGGGACCTTTGGGAGTTGATTAGAGTGTGGGAGCAGAGTCCTCATGAATGGGATTCGTATCCCTATAAAAGAGATGCCAGAGAACTTGCTGCTTCTGTCTTCTGCCTTGTGCAAACACAATAAGAAGTCAGTACCTATGAGCCAGAAATTGGGCCCTCACCAGACACTGAGTCTGCCTTGCTCTTGGGCTTCCCAGCCTCCAGAAATGTGAGAAATAAACTTGTTGTTTATAAGCTACCTGGTCTATGGTATTCTGTAATAGCAGCCTGAATGGACTAAGACTCTCTCCTTCTCCACTTCTCTGGGATTTGTCTTTGTGCATCTAGTCCTGGTTTTTTTTAGACTCTTTCTGTTTAGCTATTGGACATAGAGTCCAGTATTGCTAAGGCCTCAGTGTGTGCCCCAGGGCCTGGCAAATAGCACTGGACCTCCAGAACCCTGGAGCTCAGGCAAATTTCCTTGAGGCTGAACTATAGTGTGGCTCTTCTTAGACAGATGGGTTGTTTGGGATTGGCATCACGTGATGTCCCTAAGCCGGTAGATAGGAAAAAGCTGATGTTTAACAGCCACGTACCATTGTTTTCCCTAAAGACAGTCTCCAGGCCACTGGCCAAATGCGTAAAGTCCTTGGAGTAAGGCATTGGGTTTGCAGCTCCTTTCTCCCCCTGTGCCACTACTCAGGAAGAAACCTAAGGCAGGACAAGGAAATTGTGTTGTGTTTCCATGCATGAGTTAGAGACATCAGATTCTTTTTAACGGCAGCATCATGTCTTGTCATTCCTTAAAGTGGGTGTACCTCAGCCATTTGTCCTGACTTGTTGAGATTTGCCCTGAGAAGCAGTATGTCTGAATGAAACTCCTGTCCTCTACTGAGACCTCAGGAAGCCCTGTCTTTTCTCCGAGCCAAAGATCTCCACAGCTCCACCACTTCCAAGAATCCTTTTACAGCCAGCCGCAGTCACCCTCTGCCCGGCCTCCTCTCGCCCCAGCACGCACCCCGACAACTGGCTGTTTCTTCAGTCTCCAAATCAACTTGGAAGGTTTCTTCAGTTGCTTTGTTTTTCTTTTTTGCATGGTGCTCTACACCATGCAAAACAGTTTGGTTCTCTCCATCACTGAGTGAGGCAGTGTAGTGTGTTCATGACAATAGGGATTATATCTGACTTGCAGATTAAGTGAAATAATATACGTAAAGCCCCAAGCCTAGCACTTGATATACGTTGTAGGGATGTAATAAACACTAACTTGCTTGATTCTCTCTCTCTCTCTCTCTCTCTCTCTCTCTCTCTGTGTGTGTGTTTCTGGCAGCAAGTGATGTGTGGACAGGCTCTTCAACTTTTGCTTGGTGAGCAGCATGATAGTGTTATGATTAAGAGAGCAGACCTTGGTCCTCCACTATTTGGGTTCAGATTCATTCTCTAGGTAACTTTGGCTTTGACTAATCAAACTTAGTCAATTTACTTAGCCTCTATGCCTCCGTTTTTAAAAAAGTCTGTAGAGTTAGCACTGAGAATAGTTCCTAATCATAGCACTGTTATGAACATTAAATTAGTTAATAGATGAAGTGCTTATAATACCATGTGCCTGGTATGTAGCACTAAGTGTTAAATCTGGGAGACATGTCCTGTTGTATTAGTAATAAAAGTGGGACCACAGAGGCCATGCTGTATAAAGCAGTGGACTTTCATTCCTATGCAGCATTAAGGGAAGTGAGTTCCCTCTCTTTGGGAAGACCCAGGTCAGATTGGAGCTAAATTCATGGAATAGGGGCTTCAAAACTGGAGTCAAAAATCTCTTGAGTTGTCTCAAAAAAAAAAAAAAAAAAATCCCTTGAAGTAGCTTTGCTGGGATCAGTATTTCTGACTCAGTTGAGTAAGACAGACACATTTCTTAAACCCCATCATAAGAATCACCTGGGGCACTTGTCAGACACACCGACTAGGGCCTTGCCCCAGACCGACTGAATCAGAGACTTCAGGGAGGGGCCTTGGAATCTGATGTCTAACAACCCACACAAGTAGTACCACCTGGAAACACTAAGTCGCCTGGGAAGCTTAAGAAAATGCCTGTTGCCTGGGTCTCATGCACTGGATGTTCTGATTTGTTTTGGGGTTTTAGCATACAGGCATGGGACTTTTTTTTTTTTTTTTTTTTTGAGCTTCTCCGCTGTATCTAATGTAAGCCAGGGTTGAAAACCACTAAAATCATATATAAGTCAGTATTTTTCAGAATCTGTTGGGGGTGCATGTTAAAAATGTAGATTTATAAGCCCCAGCCTGCTGAATTGGACTCCTGGTATTTGGGGTAGAATGAGGGTGGGAATAGAGGGAGTGAGGTCCTGGAATTTGCATCCAAAACACTTTCCATATGATTCTTCTGCATGCAGGACTTTGAGAGCTACCTGCTGAATAGTGGTTTCCCTTAGTAGGCATGTGTGAAAATAGCTGAATGAATGATACCTAATCATTGCAGTATTTCCTTTTCTTCTCAACCAATCTGTTAGAAATTTCTTTATTCAAGTCAGGTGCAGTGGCTCACGCCTGTAATCCCAGCACTTTCGGAGGCCGAGGCAAGCAGATCACTTGAGGTCAGGAATTCGAGACCAGCCTGGCCAACATGGTGAAACCCTGTCTCTACTAAAAATACAAAAAGTAGTCAGGCATGGTGGCAGGTGCGTGTAATCTCAGCTACTCAGGAGACTGTGGCAGGAGAATCACTTGAAACCGGGAAGTGGAGGTTGCAGTGAGCTGAGATCAGCCACTGCACTCCAGCCTGGGCAACAGAGCAAGACTCTTGTTTCAAAAAAAGTATTCATGTACTGTAGGTAAATTCATTACTTTCATTACTTGCTCTCTTTTGATTGGTATAGATTTTCTAGTAGTTGCTTCATTTTTAATGTATTCTGATTTGCCCTGGCAGAAATATATGGGAGTTTTTTATTTATATTCCTGGCCATGTGAATGTGTCTGTTCCGATGATGAAACCTGATCAACATACCACAGAACACGACTGGCTGAACAGGTTGTGTAGTTCAGCACAGAGTAGCTGTGTTCTCAAGGCTGTTAAAGCAAGGGTCTGACACCACTGAGTGCTAGTAGTGGGTTGATATCTATTATGGAAATGGATATATAAAGCAGCCAAAACCTGATGGCATGAAATAGTTACATAGTCAACCTCTCTTGAGATCTAATTCGTATTCCGCTCACCAATAAACTCTGATACTTGGACTTCCCATATAGCTTGTCTAGACCCTTGCTGTTTAAAGTGTGGTCCATGGGCCAGCAGCACTGGCATCACCTGGGAACTTGTTAGAAATGGAGACTCTCAGACCCCACTCCAGCAAGCCTAGCATGTTGGGTTTGCCTGATGATGTGGCATCCTGTTTTTCTATATCATACTCATTTCTATTAGTATGAGTCAGCATCCATGAGTTTGATTAACGTCAAGACACTGATGAAGTCATTGCTGAGCTTGTGAGGCCGAGAGCCGACCCTGGGCAGAGGTGAATTTATCAAGAGAATATCCCTAAAGGGGTGGCCCGTTGGCTGCCTTCAGGTGACCTCCCTTCTTGTGGGGTGTACTTTAATTTTAGCATTGAGAATCACTACAAGTTGCCTCAGATAACAGCAGGGGGGCTCATTTCCATTCTGGCACGTGCACTCCAGTGAACTCCCCTTGTTCCCAGATGCATGAGCATGCTTCCTCAAGCTGCTTTTCAGCCAGCCTGGACTTCAGCAGTTTGAGAGAGTCTTTGCAGATGGTGAAGAAAGAGTCTTGTTGAAATCCTGTATGGTACATCTGTCTATGAATTATTACAACTTTTTTTCAGGCTGGGTACCGTGGTTCACAACCATAATCCCAGTACTATGGGAGGCTGAAGTTGGAGGATCGCTTCAGTCCAGAAGTTTGAGACTGGCCTGAGCAACATGCAAAACCCCATCTCTAAAATAAAAATAAAAAAAATAATAAAAAGCCAGGCATGGCGGTGCACAGCTGTGGCCCCAGTTACTTGGGAGGCTGAGGCAGGAGGATCACTTGAGCCCAGGAGGTCGAGGCTGCAGTGAACTTTGACTGCACCACCGCACTCCAGCCTGGGTGACACAGCTAAAAACAAAGAAACAAAAAAAACAACAACAAGGATTTTTTTTTTTCATTTTAAAGACTACTTATTCAGAGCAGTTTTAGGTTCACAGCAAAATTGAGAGGAAAGCATATGGGATATTCCATATACTCCCTGTCCCCACACGTTCATGGGCTCCCCTGTTCTCAGTATTACCCACCACCTCTGGTACACTTAATGGTTTTTAATTGAAGTACATGAGTTATTCACACTTCGTTAGTTTTTACCTAATATCATTTTTCTGTTCTAGGATGCCATCCAGGATACCATACTCTGTTTAGTCATTATCCTTCCTTAGGCTGATCTTGGCTAAGTTTTTCAGACTTTCCTTGTCTTTGATGAAGTTTTAATTTTGAGGAGTACTTTCAGAGTATTTTTAAAGACTGCCCTTCCGTTGGGATTTGGAATTTGTTGGATGTTTTTCTCATGATTAGATTGGGGTGCTAGGATTTTATAAGGAATACTGCGGTAGAGTGCATTTCTCCTCACATCATATCAGGAGTACAGACTACCTCTTTAAAGACCATATCTTCAAATACAGTCACATTTTGAGGTGCTGGGGGTTAGGACTTTAACATGTGAATTTTGGGGGAACACCATTAGGTCCATAACACTCCTCAAAGGAGTCTCGGATAGATACACATTTTTGCAAAACATTAACAAGGAAGGGCAATCATTAGTTATGTTTGTTTTTTTTTTGAGACAGGGTCTTGCTTTGTCACTGAGGCTGGGATGCAGCCTCAAACTTCTGGGCTCAAGTGATCCTTCCCTTGCTAGCCTCCCAAGTAGCTAGGACTACAGGAGTACATCACCATGACTGGCTAATTTTGGTTTTGGTTTTTGTGTGGAGACGGGGTCTCACTATGTTGCCCAGGCTGGTATTGAACCCTTGGGCCCAAGTGATCTTCCTGCCTCAGCCTCCTAAAGCACTAGGACTACAGGTGTGAGCCACTGTGCCTGGCCTGGTTATGTTCTTTGGTTTGCCTTACTGACACTACCATTATTGCCATGAGGCAGAAGTCTGACCCCTCTAGGACAGTCTAAGACATAGGCATCTGGGGATGGGGACTTGGAAAGCAGCCACTTTGCAATGGGAATGCTATGACTGAGGACTCTCGGCTATGGGCAGCATAAGACCACTGGGTACCCAGTGGGTATGAAGGAAGTGAGAAGAGTTTCAGGGCAAGCTGTATAAAAGAGGTTATGTAACATTAAAAAGGAAGTTTGTAGTAACCTACTTTCTATGCAACATGGCTCTGCCTGTTATTGAAAAGCATCTTACTTTAGCTGCTTGACCACGGAGAATCTATAAGAATAACCTCAGGGTCAAATATATGTAAGAAAATTGGGTGATTTAGATTGCAGCAGTGACTACTTCTTTGCGTACCTGCCCCTCAGTGTGAGGTAGAAGAATCTCCGTCCCTGTTTTTAGCTTATGATTATTTAAGAGACCTCCTGGCTTGATGCATACCTGGCCAGAAAGGGAATGAATGACTATTGTGCACTGAATGCATACCCCTGCATCATAAGTCCAGTTTCTGAAGCTAAGTTTGTTATGACCTCTTGGACAACAGATCCCACCAGTAAATGTGGTTAAATGTCTTTAGCTTATTCAGCCATGGCAGAAGGTAATGGTGTTGAGTTTTTTGTGTTTGATGTCATACACTCATCATCTAAGGCCGGTAACAGCTTGGGACAACATAAAAAAAATGAGGTTAATTGAAATCACAGAGAGAAAGTTTAAATGGAGAGAGCCTGAACTATGTTGCTGATTTCTTTTCTTTTCTTTCTTTCTGATGGAGTCTCACTCTGTCTCCCAGGCTGGAGTGCAGTGGCACGATCTTGGCTCACTGCAAGCTCCGCCTCCTGGGTTCAAGCGATTCTTCTACCTCAGCCTCCTGAGTAGCTGGGATTACAGGTGCCTGCCACCACACCCAGCTAATTTTTGTGTTTTTAGTAGAAACGGTGTTTCGCTGTGTTGGCCAGGCTGGTCTCAAACTCCTGATCTCAGGTGATCTGCCCACCTCAGCCTCCCAAAGTGCTGGGATTACAGGGGTGAGCCACCGTGCCCAGCTGCTGATTTCTTAATCTGTGGCAAGGACTACCAGTTGCCTTTCCAAATTCCATTTTCAACTTTTCCTTTAGCAATAGAACATTAGCTTAGTTAAAGGCTATACTCAGCCTCCTTTGCAGTCAAGCTGATGTAAGTCAAAGTGTTGTGGGAAGCTCCGGAAAGGCTATTGAACTTGGCCCTTTAAGAAAGGGTAGACATTTTGTTTCTTTCTCCTTTCCTTTTTCTGCTGGTCTCAGACGTAATGGCTGGGATTCTAGCAGGCATCTTGGACCATGGAGTGATACTGAAAATAGAAGCCTGACGTGAGATCACAGAGCTGGAAGACAGAATAAGCTCAAATCCTGAGTGACTCAAGGAACTGCAATGCATGCATGATTGTGTGCAGACTTGAAAAATTTATTTATTTAAAAGCTTTATTTATTTATTTTTTGATACAAGGTCTACTCTATTGCCTGGGCTGCTGAAGTGTAGTGGTGCAATAATAGCTCACTGCAGCCTTGAACTCCTGGGCTCAAGCGATCCTCCTACCTCAGCCTCCCTAGTAGCTAGTACTACAGGCACACACCACCATGCCCAGCTAATTTTTGTATTTTTTTTTTGTGTAGAGATGGGGTGTTGCTATGTGGCTCAGGATGGTCTCAAATTCCTGAGCTCAAGTGACTCTCCTGCCTTGGCTTGTTAAAGGGTTGGAGTTACAAGCATGAGTCACTGGGCCTCGCCAAAATTTTTTTTAATATGAAAGAGAAATCCCTCCTATCTTAAGACATTGTTCTTTTTTTTTTTTTTTTTTTTTTTTTTTTTGAGACGGAGTCTCTCTCTGTCACCCAGGGTGGAGTGCAGTGGCACGATCTTGGCTCACTGCAAGCTCTGCCTTCTGGGTTCACGCCATTCTCCTGCCTCAGCCTCCCGAATAGCTGGGACTACAGGCGCCCGCCATCACGCCTGGCTAATTTTTTGTATTTTTAGTAGAGACAGGGTTTCACCGTGTTAGCCAGGATGGTCTGGATCTCCTGACCTCGTGATCCGCCGGCCTTGGCCTCCCAAAGTGCTGGGATTACAGACGTGAGCCACCGCGCCCGGCCCTTTTTTTTTTTTGACATGCAACCAAGCCTATCTTTTTTTTTTTTTTTTTTTTTTTTTTGAGGCAGGGTCTCGCTTTGTCACCCATGCTGAAGTACAGTGGCATGATCAAGCTCACTCTCACTGCAACCTCTATCTCCTTGGCTCAAGCGATCCTCCCACCTCAGCCTCCTAAGTAGCTGAGACTACAGGTGTGTGCCACCATGCCTGGCTAATTTTTTTTTTAATTTTAGTTTTAGTAGAAATGAGGTCTCACTATGTTGCTCAGGTTGGTCTTGAACTCTTGAGCTCAAGCAATCCTCCTGCCTTGACCTCCCAAAGTGCCGGGATTATAGGCAACGGAGCCCAGCCAAACGTAATTCATAATAAACCTTGAGTTTACATTAAAATCATCTGGGGAATGTATTTTAAAATTCTACTGCTTGGACTCTCACTTCCAGAGATTCTGATTTCCTTGGTTTGGCTTAGTAACTAGGCAAGTGTCCTTCCTAAAAAGCATCCTAAGTGATTCTAATGTGTGACCAAATTTGAGAACCTCTCTTCTAACTGATACTGTCTCCTCCAAGTAACTACTCTGAAGAACTGTAGTTTCTGATACCACTATGAGACTTGTTCTACTTCTGTAGCTCTGTTAGAAAAGGGAACAGTCCTCAGGATAACCCAAAAGAGAACTATTGCAAACAATCTGTGTTTTAGGTATTTAAGTAATTTTTTTTTTTTTTTTTTTTTTTTTTTTTGAGATGGAGTCTCACTCCAGTCTGTCACCCAGGCTGGAGTGCAATAGTGTGATCTTGGCTCCCTGCAACCTCTGCCTCCCAGGCTCAAGCGATTCTCCTGCCTCAGCCTCCCGAGCAGCTGGCACTACAGGCACGCACCACGGTGCACAGCTAATTTTTGTATTTTTAGTAGAGACAGGGTTTCACCATGTTGACCAGAATGGTCTCGATCTCTTGACCTTGTGATCCGCCCACCTCGGCCTCCCAAAGTGCTGGGATTACAGGCGTGAGCCACAGCACCCGGCCTGAAGTAATTTTTGAGATTGGAATGATAATGTGGATATCAGCAGATTCTGAGACTCAGAAAGCATCCAGATAATAACACTGTCCCTGAAGGCTGCACTCTCTGGCTTTACTTCTGAGGAAATAAGTGGAACTCCAGCCTTCCACACTTCCCTCACTCCACCAAATCGAACGATACTTCTCAAAGTAATCAGCGGAGATTACAATGAGCTTAGCAGCAGAGAGCTGGGGGCTAAATAAATGTGCCTTTAAATTTGACCTGTAGGTGAGCTGGATTGAGGCAGAACAAGGGTGGCTTTTAGATTTTTATTTTCCCTGAGCACATTTAATGCATGGGTAGCTGGGGAGAATCAGTGGGGGATAAAAACCCAACCTGATTTCCCAGGCTATCAATTATGTCTACTTGACAGTGATTTCTCCCTTCCCTATAGTGTTTTATAGTGTTCTGTTAGTTCCAACCCTTTTTTCAAAGTCTTAGAATACTAACCTTTAATTTTATTTTAGAATGCATACTATAAAGATTGTGATTTATGGATCAATGTCTCATATTCATGAATAGCACTAGCTCATGGTATTAATGGGGAGAGGCAGATGAAATGGCAGGGAGCCGGAGGGTGGGCTGTGGTGGGGCACACTGTGAGGGGTAGAACTTGGGAAGCGGCCCAGCCGCTGAAGTCTTACCATGTGCTCCAGCAGTATGGACATTCAGCCTTTGCTTCAGTGTCTTTGATATGTTGGCATGATTTCCTGTTAAGAAGACCCAAATCATTTCAAATGACTGTTGATGTGTGTGAGAGTTTGCAGAACTGTATGTGTCTATGGCTATGGAGAAAGAATGGGGGGGAACTCACTTCATTAATATTTTACATTAACAACTACTTCTGAAAGGTTTTAAATGTAACTCGTGAAAAGCACCAACTTTCGCACATAACATTTTCTCCTTTTGAGATTGCTAATTTGTGGTGCAGTTTGCTATAAGATCATCTTGTTTTGCACTCTATCAATTTAATTCTGTTCTTTTATTAAAATTGCTCTGGTTCCTCCCTGTCCTTCAACAATCATTATTATTAGTAGCCTAAACACAGGTATATATCTAGATTATGTTGTGTACTCTAATTAAAATACACAATTGTTTTCATGTTTGAGTATTCATGCATCTCATATAATTTATTCCTTTGGAGTCTATCCAGTTTGCAAAACAGACAAAATTTTGAATGATTAAGGGCTGAATGAAATATTTTCTTTCCATTGCAAATTCAATTATGTTTTGTACTTTGCATTGGATAACAACTTAAGTTTCCTAAAAAGGCAAAAAATTTCAACACATCAATAAGCTGGGCATGTACTGCATGACATTCCAGTTCTTAGAAAATGAGATTGGAAATAGAACAAATGAATTGTGTCATTAGCACTGCCTCTTACTGGTTCCATGAAAGGAATAAAAAGGACTACTGCTTTACTCAGTAAGGGGAAAACTCTTAAGACTTAGAACTTAAGGTGGACACAGCCTCTCTTAATTTCAAAGGAGCTACATTTTGAGCCAGATTTAGTGTGACCAGTTGTTCCAGTTTGCCTGGGATTGGGGGTGGGGGGTGGTTTTCTGAGACATAAGGTTTGGTCTTTCTGGCCACCAGCCCCCATCCTGAAGCTACCTAGGAGCTTGTATGCTCCTGTGACTATTATCACTCAAGAAATTCCAAAAGTGTTTGGAGTTGTGTGCCAGGACCTGGGGACATAGAACAAATATATTCCTCATTACACCACAGCTCCAGATTACTCATTCTCAGCAGCTCCCATGGTAAGTATGACAACAGTATTTACAAATATCCCAGAGTTTTTCATCGCTCTCCTAATGAAAACACTTAGAGAAAGTGAACACAGGAGTGTGTGCCCCACTACAAAGTCTCACCTGTGAGTCTTTTACCTAAGGAATATTGTTCCTTAGGTTAAGTCATGAGAATTGTACTCTTGGACTCACGGTCCAATCCGTACCCTCTTTTTCAGTGGCCTCGTACTGTAATTTATCCCAGCTCTCTCAAGTATCTTCTCTCTCTCTGCCTTTTATTTTGCTCTTAAATATTCATTAAAAAGAGCATTTATTTCCACGTCCCTCTCTAGGTTCCCATTGATTTCCTCATCTTTAGAATCGAATTTCTTGACCGTGTTGCCTACTAGTCATCTTCATTTTCTTATCTCCAGATCACTTTTCAGCACTTTCCAAGCTGGTGTTCATCTCTTCCACTTTCTGAAACTTCTCTTGTCAGTGTTGACCTCTAACATTCCTAATCCAATGGACCCTTTTGGTCTGTTCTTGCTTGAACTTCCACCACTGTTCCACTCTGTGGTCCTGTTTTTTCCTCTTAGAGCTTTCTCTTCGCTTGGCTTTCACGTATGACACCCACTTGCTCACTTGCTTTTGCTCTTACTGCTCTGGCCATTCCTTTAAAAAATGCTTTTTTGGGGCTGGGCATGGTGGCTCATGCCTGTAATCCTAGCACTTTGGGAGGCCAAGGTGGGTGAACTGCTTGAAACCAGCCTGGCCAGCATAGGGAGACCCTGCCTCTACAAAACAAATTAGCCAGGTGTGGTGGCATGTGCCTGTAGTCCCACCTACTCTAAGGGCTGAGGTGAGAGGATTGTTTAAGCCTGGGAAGTGGAGGCTGGCAGTGAGCCATTTTCGTGCCATTACGTTACAGCCTGGGCGACAGAGCAAAACCCCATCTCAAAAAACAGAAATTCTTTTCTATTTCTTTCTTCTTTATTCATTATTGTTCCTAAGAGGATAGGTTCTAAGCTTTCTTCACCTCAAACTTGTATTACTCTCATAGATTAAATCATATTTATGGCTTCCATAACCATAAATAAGCAGACTACTTCTAAATCAGTATTTTTACAGACTTGGTATCAAAAAGCCTACTAGACATTTACACTATACATTTTATCTAAAATTCAACATGCTGAAGTCTGGATTTGGGTTTTTCCCTCCAAAACCACCCAATTGCTTTGATCAGAAACAAGGAAGTAACTGTTGAGTTCCCCCATGTCTTCAACATTCTACAGATTCCCCATGAATCATTGAAAAGGGAAGCATCCTGCGTATTGCTTAAGAGAGCAGTTTTCTCATAAGTAATGTGTGAAGCTGTTCACTTCTCTCCAAACTCATTGCTACCATCTGCTCATCTCTCACCTGTACTGTAACAGGCTCTCACCTGGAAGCACTTGTATTAAATTTTGCTTCCCTTCAACCAGTTTCTTCACTGTAGCCAGGATGATGATTTAAAAAAAAAAATACAGATCTGGTAATGTCAGGTTGCCTAAAAAAGCTGCTCATGGTCCCTGGGTTCAACTCTCAAATTTACAAATTCCTTCTTTATTATCTGGCCAATCCCTTCACCGTAGTCTCAAAACACTCTTCCTCAACCTTTCTACAATCTAGCCCTATTGAATTTTTTAAACTCTTCAAACGCACCTGCCCAATGCCCTTTAAATATGCAGTTATCTCTGTGTTGAAACTCTTTATTTTTTGATTCCTGCTCATCCAGGTGTCAGCTTAAATGTCAGTTTGCGGGCCAGTGGTTGTCAACTCTTGGCTCCAAATTAGAATTAGCTGGGAAAGTTTTTTTTTTTTTTTTTTTTAATCAATGATCCAATTTAATTGCTCTCCGATGGGGTGTGAATCAGAGTCACCTAGAGGGCTTGTTAAGCCCTGTCACCTGGTAATAGTGATGCTGCTATCTGGGAACCACGCTCTGAAACCAGTGCTCTAGATTAGACTAAGTTTGAGCTCCAGCAAAGTGCTTTCACAGCACATGTGCAGCCTTTAGCACACCGCCTATCATACTTTATTATTATTGGTTTTAAAAAATTTGTCTTTCCTGCTGAAAAGAAGTGCAGTTCTTCTTTGTTTGGCCGGGCACCCTAGCTTTCTTGTTTACCTTGGTATCCGTTAGGTCTAGCACTATGACTGGCACATAATAAGAATTCACTTAATATTTGTTGAATGAATGAATAAAAGGCTAAGTTTGGGTAAGAAAGTGGTGTCTAGATTATCCATCAATCACTTAAGGCAGTATTTTTTTTTTTTTTTTCTGAGTCTGCTTGCTAGAGAATAAGGCAGTAATTAAATAGAGGTGAGACTAGGGTTTGGTATCTATTTGTAACTAGTTTCAAGTTTGTATTTTGGTTTATTCATTCAAAATCTGATTGAGGGCAGTACATGTGTGTTGAGATGCCTCTGCACCCTAATTCTCGCTCTCATCTCCACCACTGTGCTGCACATGCAAAAGGCAGTAAGCAAATAGATTTTGGATGATTGTGATGCAAGACAATCCCGTGAACATCTGGAACTTATTTGTGGTGTGTATATGTGTGTGTGGTTACATGTTTGTGTGTATGGTTGTGTATATTTCAGAAATGTCTTAAGCAGAATCACAGAAGAACAGAAGTTGTCGTTGTATAGTACTCCATTTCTAGACAATTTAATTCTTTAGAATTGACCATCCAGAAACTTCCTTCAGCCTGGATTGGGTTGTTGTAGATTGAATTGCTTTTTTAATTTTAATTTTTTATTTTTGAGACAGGGTCTTGCTGTATTACCCAGGATGGGGTGGAGTGGTGTGAAAATAGCTCACTGCAGCCTCAACCTCCTGGTTTCAAGTGATCCTGCCTCAGCCTCTTTAGTAGCCAGGATCACAGTTGCTCACAACCATGCCTGGCTAACCTTTTATGTTTTGTAGATATGGAGGTCTCATTATGTTGCCCAGGCTGGTCTTGAACTCCTGCCCTCCAGCAATTCTCCCACCTCAGGCTCTCAAAGTGCTAGGATTATAAGTGACCAAGACTAGCTGAGTTACATTTTTGAGGGATGTTCTAAAGTAGACCCAAACCCTTTTATTGCCTGCATGCTGTCTTGAATGTATTATTTATTGAGTGAAAGATGATTATAAATCATAGTTTGTATTTACAAAATATTATATGCTTATTTATAATTATATTTATTGAATACTTTCTATATGAAGCATAATCTTAGAAAAGACACACATTTTCTGCCCTCCAGTTTTGTATGAGAGATATGTGAGTAAGCCAATGATTAAAATACAGCAGTGTAAGTGCTGGAGTAAGCAGAGTAAATATGTAAAGACTACCTTGGGAATACCCAGGTCCTACTCCCAGACAAGCAGGGACCTGCCATGTTGTGTTTTAGCAACACAGGATGTTAGTCTGAGTGGCAGTAGGGGTGTTAAGGCAGGTTATTTCTTGTCTGTGGGCCACACCCAGGGGCACATTCTGAGATTTAGAGAATGTGAAGAAATGCCAAGAAAAGAAATAGGTCAGACTGTTCAGTCCTTGGGGATTCAGAGATGTGGTTCAGTAAGACCATGCACACCAGAAAATGTGCAAAACTTCATATGTATATATGCGAATCTTTTGAAATGAAAGCTCACGGTTTGATCATGTTCTCAAAGGGGCCTATGATTGCCACAAGAATTAGAACCATTGTTCTAATGTATAAATTGATGGAGGAGGGAGATGAAGTGATGAAGTGATCCTGTACTGGGATTTCCCTAGGACTTTCCCCCAAAATACAGAAGTCATCTGTTGCAGATGATACATTAAAAAAATTTGTAAGTCAAACCATACTTTGAATATGCTAGGTTAACTCACTAGGGAAACTTGGGTTGAGTTATTTTGTGAAGTAAGAAATTTAAGAAAAACATCTGTGTATTCATAAGTTCTGTTTTTTTTTTTATGTAGCCCTCCTATCAAGATGGCCATAGCAATACCACTACTGCCACCATGATTACTCCTCCAGTGAATTGTTCTAGAAGCTATACTTCATGTTTATTATGTGCCAGATGCTGTACATGTTTTTCTTATTTTCACAGCAACTATATATGACAGTTGTTATCTACATTTTCTTTCTTTTTTTTAAAATTATACTTTAAGTTCCAGGGTACGTGTGCACAATGTGCAGGTTTGTTACATAGGTATACATGTGCCATGTTGGTGTGCTGCACCCGTTAACTCATCATTTACATTACGTATATCTCGTAATGCTATCCCTCCCCCCCTCTCCCCACCCCACGACAGGCCC
Organism: Pongo pygmaeus; assembly: GCF_028885625.2. Taxonomy (NCBI): domain Eukaryota; kingdom Metazoa; phylum Chordata; class Mammalia; order Primates; family Hominidae; genus Pongo; species Pongo pygmaeus. The sequence continues at coordinate 18,342,105 of NC_072378.2, forward strand.
CGGTGTGTGATGTTCCCCACCCTGTGTCCAAGTGTTCTCATTGTTCAATTCCCACCTATGAGTGAGAACATGAGGTGTTTGGTTTTCTGTCCTTGAGACAGTTTGCTCAGAATGATGGTTTCTAGCTTCATCCATGTCCCTACAAAGGACATGAACTCATCATTTTTTATGTCTGCATAGTATTCCATGGTGTGTATGTGCCACATTTTCTTAATCCAGTCTATCACTGATGGACATTTGAGTTGGTTCCAAGTCTTTGCTATTGTGAATAGTGCTGCAATAAACATACGTGTGCATGTGTCTTTATAGCAGCATGATTTATAATCCTTTGGGTATATGCCCAATAATGGGATGGCTGGGTAAAATGGTATTTCTGGTTCTAGATCCTTGAGGAATCGCCACACTGTCTTCCACAATGGTTGTAATAGTTTACAGTCCCACCAGCAGTGTAAAAGTGTTCCTATTTCTCCACATCCTCTCCAGCACCTGTTGTTTCCTGACTTTTGAATGATCACCATTCTAACTGGTGTGAGATGGTATCTCATTGTGGTTTTGCTTTGCATATATCTCTGATGGCCTGAGCATTTTTTCATGTGTCTGTTGGCTGCATAAATGTCTTCTTTTGAGAAGTGTCTGTTCATATCCTTTGCCCACTTTTTGATGGGGTCATTTGATTTTTTCTTGTAAATTTGTTTAAGTTCTTTGTAGATTCTGGATATTAGCCCTTTGTCACATGGGTAGATTGCAAACATTTTCACCCATTCTGTAGGTTGCCTGTTCTCTCTGATGGTAGTTTCTTTTGCTGTGCAGAAGCTCTTTAGTTTAATTAGATCCTATTTGTCAATTTTGGCTTTTGTTGCCATTGCTTTTGGTGTTTAGTCATGAAGTCCTTGCCCATGGCTATGGCCTGAATAGTATTGCCTAGGTTTTCTTCTAGGGTTTTTATGGTTTTAGGTCTGACATGTAAGTCTTTAATCCATCTTGAATTAATTTGTGTATAAGGTGTAAGGAAGGGATCCAGTTTCAGCTTTCTATATATGGCTAGCCAGTTTTCCCAGCACCATTTATTAAATAGGGAATCCTTTCCCTATTTCTTGTTTTTGTCAGGTTTGTCAAAGATCATATGGTTGAAGATGTGTGGTGTTATTTCTGAGTGCTCTGTTCTGTTCCATTGATCTATATCTCTGTTTTGGTACCAGTACCATGCTGTTTTGGTTACTGTAGCCTTGTAGTATAGTTTGAAGTCAGGTAGCATGATGCCTCCAGCTTTGTTCTTTTTGCTTAGGATTGTCTTGGCAATGCGGGCTCTTTTTTGGTTCCATATGAACTTTAAAGTAGTTTTTTCCAATTCTATGAAGAAAGTCATTGGTAGCTTGATGGGGATGGCATTGAATCTGTAAATTACCTTGGGCAGTATGGCCATTTTCAAGATATTGATTCTTCCTATCCATGAGCATGGAATGTTCTTCCATTTGTTTGTGTCCTCTTTTATTTTGTTGAGCAGTGGTTTGTAGTTCTTCTTGAAGAGGTCCTTCACATCCCTTGTAAATTGGATTCCTAGGTATTTTATTCTCTTTGAAGCAATTATGAATGAGAGTTCACTCATGATTTGGCTCTCTGTTATTGGTATATAGGAATGCTTGTGATTTTTGCACATTGATTTTGTATCCTGAGACTTTGCTGAAGTTGCTTATCAGTTTAAGGAGATTTTGGGCTGAGACGATGGGGTTTTCTAAATACACAATCATGTCATCTGCAAACAGGGACAATTTGACTTCTTCTTTTCCTAATTGAATACCCTTTATTTCTTTCTCTTGGCTCACTGCCCTGGCCAGAACTTCCAACACTATGTTGAATAGGAGTGGTGAGAAAACTGTCTTGTGCCAGTTTTCAAAGGGAATGCTTCCAGTTTTTGCCCATTCAGTATGATATTGGCTGTGGGTTTTGTCATAAATAGCTCTTATTATTTTGAGATATGTCACATCAATACCTAGTTTATTGAGTTTTTAGCATGCAGCATTGTTGAATTTTGTTGAAGGCCTTTTCTGCATCTATTGAGATAATCATGTGGTTTTTGTCTTTGGTTCTGTTTATATGATGGATTACATTTATTGATTTGTGTATGTTGAACCAGCCTTGCATCCCAGGGATGAAGCCAACTTGATCGTGGTGGATAAGCTTTTTGATGTGCTGCTGGATTCGGTTTGTCTGTATTTTATTGAGGATTTTTGCATTGATGTTCATCAGGGATATTGGTCTAAAATTCTCTTTTTTTGTTGTGTCTCTGCCAGGCTTTGGTACCAGGATGATGTTGGCTTCATAAAATGAATTAGGGAGGACTCCTTCTTTTTCTATTTATTGGAATAGTTTCAGAAGGAATGGTACCAGCTCCTCTTTGTACCTCTGGTAGAGTTCAGCTGTGAATCTGTCTGGTCCTGGACTTTTTTTGGTTGGTAGGCTATTAATTATTGCCTCAATTTCAGAATCTGTTATTGGTCTATTCAGAGGTTCAGCTTCTTCCTGGTTTAGTCTTGGGAGGGTGTATGTGTCCAGGAATTTATCTATTTCATCTAGATTTTCTAGTTCATTTGCATAGAGGTGTTTATAGTATTCTCTGATGGTACTTTGTATTTCTGTGGGATTGGTGGTGATATCCCCTTTATCATTTTTTATTTCGTCTATTTGATTCGTCTCTCTTTTCTTATTAGTCTTGCTAGTGGTCTATCAATTTTATTGATCTTTTCAAAAAACCAGCTCCTGAATTCTTTGATTTTTTGAAGGGTTTTTTGTGTCTCTATCTCCTTTAGTTCTGCTCTGATCTTAGTTATTTCTTGCCTTCTGCTAGCTTTTGAATGTGTTTGCTTTTGCTTCTCTAGTTCTTTTCATTGTGATGTTAGGGTGCCAATTTTAGATCTTTCCTCGTTTCTCTTGTGGGCATTTAGTGCTATAAATTTCCCTCTACACACTGCTTTAAATGTGTCCCGGAGATTCTGGTATGTTGTGTCTTTGTTCTCATTGGTTTCAAAGAACATCTTTATTTCTGCCTTCATTTCGTTATGTACCCAGTAGTCATTCAGGAGCAGGTTGTTCAGTTTCCATGTAGTTGAGCGGTTTTGAGTGAGTTTCTTAATCCTGAGTTCTAGTTTGATTGCACTGTGGTCTGAGAGAGAGTTTGTTATAATTTCTATTATTTTACATTTGCTGAGGAGTGCTTTACTTCCCGCTATGTGGTCAATTTTGGAATAAGTGTGATGTGGTGCTGAGAAGAGTGTATATTCTGTTGATTTGGGGTGGAGAGTTCTGTAGATGTCTATTAGGTCCGCTTAGTGCAGAGCTGAGTTCAATTCCTGGATATCTTTGTTAACTTTTTGTCTCATTGATCTAATGTTGACAGTGGGGTGTTAAAGTCTCCCATTATTATTGTGTGGGAGTCTAAGTCTCTTTGTAGGTCTCTAAGGACTTGCTTTATGAACGTGCATACTCTTGTATTGGGTGCATATATATTTAGGATAGTTAGTGCTTCTTGTTGAATTGATCCCTTTACCATTACGTAATCGCCTTCTTTGTCTCTTTTGATCTTTGTTGGTTTAAAGTCTGTTTTATCAGAGACTAGGATTGCAACCCCTGCTTTTTTTTGTTTTCCATTGGCTTGGTAGATCTTCCTCCATCCCTTTATTTTGAGCCTATGTGTGTCTCTGCACGTGAGATGGGTCTTCTGAATACAGCACACTGATGGGTCTTGACTCTTTATCCAATTTGCCTGTCTGTGTCTTTTAATTGGAGCGTTTAGCCCATTTACATTTAAGGTTAATATTGTTATATGTGAATTTGATCCTGTCATTATGAGGTTAGCTGGTTATTTTGCTCGTTAGTTGATGCAATTTCTTCCTAGCATTGATGGTCTTTACAATTTGGCATGTTTTTGCAGTGGCTGGTACCAGTTGTTCCTTTCCATGTTTAGTGCTTCCTTCAGGAGCTCTTGTAAGGCAGGCCTGGTGGTGACAAAATCTCTCAGCATTTGTTTGTCTGTAAAGGATTTTATTTCTCCTTCACTTATGAAGCTTAGTTTGGCTGGATATGAAATTCTGGGTTGAAAATTATTTTCTTTAAGAATGTTGAATATTGGCCCTCACTCTCTTCTGGTTGTAGGGTTTCTGCCAAGAGATCCGCTGTTAGTCTGATGGGCTTCCCTTTTTGGGTAGCCCGACCATTCACTCTGGCTGCCCTTAACATTTTTTCCTTCATTTCAACTTTGGTGAATCTGACAATTATGTTTCTTGGAGTTGCTCTTCTCAAGGAGTATTTTTTTGGTGTTCTCTGTATTTCCTGAATTTGAATGTTGGCCTGCCTTCCTAGGTTGGGGAAGTTCTCCTGGATAATATCCTGAAGAGTGTTTTCCAACTTGTTTCCATTCTTCCCGTCACTTTCAGGTACACCAATCAGATGTAGATTTGGTCTTTTCACATAGTCCCATATTTCTTGGAGACTTTGTTCATTTCTTTTTACTCTTTTTTCTCTAAACTTCTCTTCTTGCTTCATTTCATTCATTTGCTCTTCAATCACTGATACCCTTTATTCTACTTGATCAAATCAGCTACGGAAACTTGTGCATGCATCACGTAGTTCTCATGCCATGGTTTTCAGCGCCATCAGGTCATTTAAGGACTTCTCTACAGTGTTTATTGTAGTTAGCCATTTGTCTAATCTTTTTTCAAGGTTTTTAGCTTCTTTGCGATGGGTTTGAACATCCTCCTTTAGCTTGGAGAAGTTTGTTATACTGATCGTCGGAAGCCTTCTTCTCTCAACTCGTCAAAGTCATTGTCCGTGCAGCTTTGTTCCATTGCTGGCGAGGAGCTGTGTTCCTGTGGAGGAGAAGAGGCACTCTGATTTTCAGAATTTTCAGCTTTTCTTCTCTGGTTTCTCCCCATCTTTGCGCTTTTATCTACCTTTGGTCTTTGATGATGGTGACGTACAGATGGGGTTTTGGTGTGGATGTCCTTTCTGTTTGTTAGTTTTCCTTCTAACAGTCAGGACCCTCAGCTGCAGGTCTGTTGGAATTTGCTGGAGGTCCACTCCAGACCCTGTTTGCCTGGGTATTACCAGCGGAGGCTGCAGAACAGCAAATATTGTAGAACGGCAGATGTTGCTGCCTGATCCTTACTCTGGAAGCCTCATCTCAGAGGGGCACCCAGCTGTATGAGGTGTCAGTCGGCCCCTACTCGGGGGTGTCTCCCTGTTAGGCTCCTCAGGGGTCAGGGACCCACTTGAGGAGGCAGTCTGTCCATTCTCAGATCTCAAACTCCATGCTGGGAGAACTACAACTCTCTTCAAAGCTGTCAGACAGGGATGTTTCATTATCTGCATTTTCTAGTAAGGAAACCAAGGCTCAGACAGGCTGGGAAACTAGTAGTGAGTTTTATGTCCTTACTCTCGACTAGACAGCTGATATTCAGGGTGGCCATGATTTGAACCCAGCATTGTTAGATTCAAAAATCTATGCTCTTTTTATTGCAGAATCATCTTTTAATTTTTGGTAATGTGGTTTTACTCCAGGTGTGTCTAGTTTCAAATAACTGAAATAAATTTGAACTAGCTTTTTTAAAAAAGGAAAAGTTGTTTTAAAGACAAGGAGTGTCTTGAGGAACCTAAAGACAGGACTCCAGCTGGCTTCTAGGAGGAACTGGAACTGAGAGCTGTTTAGCTAGAGTTCTGTTCCTCTGACTCTTCCCTCCTGTCTTGCACATCTGCTTTATGTTCTGTCTGTGGCTTTCTCTGCTGCTTGTGTAGATGACAGAATATGGCTGCTGCACAGCTTTGACCAGGCACAGAGATGAGCTGTCCCTAAATACAAATTCCTAGTAGGGAAAATCTGATGGACTCTGCTTCATTTGTATTTTTATTTAAGACAGGTCCTTGCTTTGTCACCCAGGCTGGAGTGCAGTGGCACCATCATGGCTCACTACAGTGTTGACCTCCTGGGTTCAAGTGATCCTCCTGTCTCAGCCTCCTAAGTATTATAGCTGGGACTACAGGCACATGCCACCAGCTAATTTAGCCCAGCTAATTCTTTTCTTTTCTTTTCTCTTTTCTTTTCTTTTTCCTTTTTTCCTCCCTTCCTTCCTTCCTTCCTCCCTCCCTTCCCTTCATTCTTTCTTTCATTCTTTCCTTTTTTTTTTTTTTCAAGGTCTTGCCCTGTTGCCCAGGCTGGTCTCTAACTCCTGGCCTCAAGCAACCATCCTGTCTTAGCCTCCCAAAGTGTTGGGGTTACAGGCATGAGCCACTGCACCTGGCTGGCTCTGCTTTCAACAGACATCTATCGTGGGTCCAATCAGCTTTTAGCCAAGAAGGCAGAATTACATAATCCAAACATGGCTGCCACTCATGGCACCAGTTTTGACTGGTAGGAATGTGTGACTCTAGTCTTTTCTCACTCATCTGGTATTGCTGCAGCCTATTCTGTGTACTCTGTTACATGGAGAGTCTAATAGTTTCCTTTCCTGTTTGACGCATGATTATAGCTCTTTGAAGAGCAAATAAGACTAGGACAGGCGTGGCCAATATGCTGACATGTCAATGATTTTCTTCTTTTGAAACACATCCTCATTGTTTCCACAATCTCATTCTTTATAGCCTGATTTTCCCCCACCCCACCCCACCTCTCTCATATAGGAATACAGTTAGAGTATCTGCTCAAAAGAAATCACCCACTTTCTTTGGAGCTCAACTTTTCACCTGGGCTACAGCTCCATCTGACTCCCTTTGCCAATATAAACCCTTCCCCAAACTTGTTGTGTTTATTCTCTATGATAATGTTGAGAGTCCTTTTCCCAATTGTCACTACTTATCCAGAAGTTGGTCCAGTTATTCTCATTGGGTACACTGAGAAGAATAAATTCACGAGGGCTCTTAGGAACAAATGGTGGTCACCAACTCTCTTCTCAACTGAAGTAGCTCCAATGGAAGGGGGTCAAATCTCAACACCCAGTTACATACATGTATACTTTCTGTTTTCTTCTACAGCTGTAAAAAAAAGAAACTCAAGAGGAAAAATTTATTGTTACATTTTTTGTAGGTGGTCCCAAACTTATGAATGTTTAGGGTTCCTAAATGTTTAGGGTTCTAGTTGTTTAGAACTTGGAACTTATTTTATTTTGGAAACAATACTGTACTTGCTGGTTTAGGTTTCTAGCCAAACTGCAAATAATAATTTGGCCTACAACATAGCTGATTTGACCTTGAATTATGACCTCGAAATTTACTTTACCCTTAAAATTAGAGTCTGAACTCTTCTGGTCCATAGCCTGAATTCATTAGCTTTCTAGATACTCATTCCCCTAAGATTCTCTGAAGTTTCGTACTCCTTGGAACCTCTGTTTTCCTCTTACTGTAGAGGAGGTAGGGGGACAACATAGAGGTATGTAAGTGGATGATGGATGTGGGCTCCAGGTATTGAAAGATGTAGTGGCAGTAGATGGTACAAAAAGAAGGATAGGACTGAGTAGAAAGCAGTGAGTTTTATGACCTTAGTGATGCTCAAAAAAAGAGGAGGCTGGTGAAGAGGAATAGGGAGGAAAGAATGGCTGGCTGCAATTGTTGATAAATAGATATTGCATGTAGTCAATGTCTTCATTTAAAATATTAACTATTTTTTGTATGCAATTCTTTAAGTTGCTCTTTCCCCCCCCATTATTTTTTTTATTTTACTTATTTGTTTGTTTGTTTTGAGACAGAGTCTCACTCTGTCACCCAGGCTGGAGTGCAGTGGTGTGATCATGGCTCACTGCAGCCTCAACCTCTCAGGCTCAAGTGATCCTCTGGCTTCAGCCTCCCAAGTAGCTGGAACAACAGATGCATGCCACCACACCCAGCTAATATTTTGATTATTTATAGAAACGAGGTCTCCCTATATTGGCCAGGTTGGTCTTGAACTTCTGGGCTCAAGTGATTCTCCCACCTTGGCCTCCCAAAGTGCTGGGATTACAGGTGTGAGCCACTTTGCTAAGCCTATCTTTCTTCTCCATTAACCTGCAGTAAATAGAGAATAAATTTTACAGCATTCATCATTTGTTTAGCTGGGTCCCTGAACTTGCCTCCCTGGGATAAGGCACCATAACTGCACAGAAATCCAGCCAGATAATGGGAAGGTGTGCACTGGCTTCTCACTGCATGGCTGTGTAGTGTAATCACAGCGTGCCTTTATGGGGCTCCTGTTTATGTGGCTTTAGTAGATGATTTCATCCTCTTTTCTGACTTGGAACTAGAGAAGTTTACATTCTCAGCAAACAGATGGACAACAGGGTTGAAATAAGATCTTGTACTGAAATAGTCCTTGAGTCACACTCCTTGACTGTTCTCTCATACGGGAAACTTGCCTCTTCCTTCTTGCAGAAGGCCAAGGCTGAGAATTCAGTGTACTCAGAGTTGTTGGACTCTTTTCTCAATATATATTATGTTGGATATTTTTCTTCTTGGTCTCAATCTTGGTCAAGATTGAGAGTCTGCCAGTATAAGAATATTATCTAATTTGTTTTGGCAGAACACCTGGCCTTTTGCCCTAAGTAGATGTTTAAAAATAGAACTAAAAGTTTTGCATTAACTTGTTTTTGTCCTCTTTCCAAAAAAGATCCTGACATGAGAAAAAAGGGGAGCTTGATTTTTACCTATAGTTTTATTTGGGAAGCAAGGGTGCTCTAGTTCAGGGGTGTCCAATCTTTTGGCTTCCCTGGGCCACATTGGAAGAAGAAGAATTTTCTTGGGCCACACATAAAATATGCTAACATTAATGACAGCCAATGAGCTAAAAAAATTGCAAAAAAAATTGTATAATGTTTTAAGAAAGTTTATAAATTTGTGTTAGGCTGCATTCAAAACCATCTTGGGTTACAGGGCTGCAGGCTATACAAGCTTGCTCTAGCTGAAACTCACTTGACTTGGTCATTGGGTTCTAGTGTACATTGTGCCAGTAACTGTGTGACCTTGGGAAAGTCAGTCCATCTTTCAGTGCTGTTTCCCCATCTGTAAAATGCGAGTGATAAAACCTCAACTGAAGGGTTGTTGTAAGTATTAAATGAAATGACATTTGTGAAAGTATTCAGATGAGATAATATTGCTGTATTAACATGGATTTTTTTAAAGGTACAAAAAGAATTATATTAAAACAGTAACATACATTTGTATGTATGAGGGAGGGATATTTAAAATTAAAATATTATATAATCACAAAAAAGACCAGATATTCCTTGCTCTGCCCTTGGGCATCCAAGAAAATTAAAGCCTGTTTTATATCACCAAAATGAAAAAGAGGCTTGATAGAAGTAACAGTGCTCAATGCTTGGAACCCAAGTCAATTTATACTCTTGTTAGATAAGTCCAAATTCTAAAGGCTACAAAAATCCTGTTAAATCAAGGGGAAAAATTCATTTTAGGATAAAGTTATTCAAGATGAAAGAAAGGCATGTCTTCAGTGAGAGAACTGCCTGCTGTCAGATGATATCTTGCTAATGTATTTAAAGATTTTGGACTTCTCAATTTTCTTGGTTTTCTGGTAGCCAAATCCACCACCACCCCCTCGCTTTTTCTGCTTGGCTTCATTGCAGTTGATGTTCAGATCAACAAAGGGAGGCACCTTGAAACCAAATGACAGAGCAACTTGAGGCAAATTTAAGTTATTAACATTAAAGATCTGTTTCAGAGAATGGGAATCATAGGCTTGTATGTACGGCTTATATGGTTCCTGGGCTGACTTACGAAGAAAGTAGTTGTTTTCAATCAATTTCTCAAGCTGGGACTTAATGTCAGAAATTTTAGACCAGAAAAAGTCTAATAAACTTAATGGAACCTTGGATTGTTTCAAGTAGCAAAGAAAACCTAATTATTCTGGGCACAAAATGAGCAGGGCATGCCCTCTCCCATTTAGGCCTCTGGCTGTTCTACCCACACAATGAATATATTCCTTAGGGTCATTGGGAGGGTCATACTGAACAATCCAGTCAACTTCAGGAATGTCCAGTCCTCTTGCTGCCACATCCGTACACAATAGTGTTCCTGAATCTGGGTTGCAGAACTGGAAGAATGTGGTTGTACACTTATTTTGCTTTTGCTTTCCATGAATGGCTACGTAGGGCAAATCAATGTAGTTCAGCAACTCATAGTGGTATTTCACGGACATACAAGATGAAAAGAAGGCCATAAGCTTCTTCTTTCGTTTCTTCTTAAGGAATGTAAAGAGCAGAAGGAATCTCTTTTTGGAAGGACAAACAACATAACCTTGCTCAAGACCATCCACTGTTGCATTAGCTTTATCATCATCAACACCAACATACAATGGCTCCTTTTTCAGAGAAATCCTTGCCAGGCCTTCACTTTTTGAGTTTGGGTGGCAGAAAAGAGCATAGTCTGTCTACGTGCTGGCAAAAGTTTAATAACTTGCTTTAATTCCTCTTCAAACCCAACATCCAAGCTCTCTTGCCTGCCACCATGTAAGACGTGCCTTTGCTTCTCCTTTGCCTTCTGCCATGATTGTGAGGCTTCCCCAGCTATGCGGAACTGTGAAGCTGGTTATTGATCAGCTTCATCAATAACCAGACACTGCAGGTTTTTATACATAAACCCTGGGGTATTCTGCATATGGTCCAGCAGACGGCCTGGTGTGGCCACAATGATGTTGATCCCATTAGCAAGTTTCTGTGCTTCAGCAGATCTGTTACTGCCCATAATCAACCCATAGGTATGTACCTGGCAAGTCTTTAGCTCCGTAAGAACACCAAAAGTTTGCATGGCTAGTTCTCAAGTAGGTGAGAGAATGACTCCCGTTTCATTCCTGGGCATGAACTTTAACTTAACAATGAGTTCAGCTGCAGGGATGAGAAAACCCAGGGTTTTACCACTGCCTATTTTTGCAGCTGCTAGAAGTCCCTGCCTTCCAGAAGTGTTCTGATACTTTTATGCTGAATTTCAGTCATGTTTGTAAAACCCATTTCTTTTATTGCCTTCAGAGTGTTTTCATTGACAAGATTACGTAGAGAAACAAATGAAGTATCCTCAAAAGCTCCTGTCAGTCCCAGGGGCAGGCTGGGCACCTCACTATCATCTTCATCATTATCTGGCTTCTCCACATTATTTTCTGTTTCTTTAGGAGTCTCTGCACTTTCTTCTTCAGATTCCCCTTTGTTTTCAGTTTTTGCTTTTTTTGCATCAGGCCCAGCATCGTTCAGCATTTTTCTCTTTTTCTTCTTCTTTTTCTTTTTTGATTCTGAATTGGGAGACTGCATTGCTACTTCTCCATTGACTAATATGGTGGATTTCTGGGGAAATTTTTTAACTTTTATATTTTCCACTGCTTCTTGAGACATGCCTCAATTTGGAGCTTCTGATAAGTCCATATTCATAGAATGTTTTGATTTGTTAACCTTTCCACCTCCCATTGTTTCTTCAGACACATTTCCATTTTGAGTTTCTGATAGGGTCAGATTTGAGGCCCCCTGCAACTTTAGGTTCCGCTGCCGCAATTTGAGGTTCTGCTTCTGTATCTTCTTGCGCAGGAGTTTCATCCGCAGGTGAGATGTGCTGTCCAAGAAGTGCCTAGACCACGGTGCCACACAGTCAACACAGATTTTTGATATGGTTTGGCTGTATCCCCCACCCAAATCTCACCTTGAATTGTAATAATCCCACATGTCAAGGGCAGGGCAAGGTGGAGATAATTGAATCATGGGGTGGTTTCCCCCATAGTGTTCTCATGGTAGTGAATAAGTCTCACAAGACCTCATGATTTTATAAATGGGAGTTCCCCTGCCCAAGCTCTCTTGCCTGCCACCATGTAAGACGTGCCTTTGCTTCTCCTTTGCCTTCTGCCATGATTGTGAGGCCTCCCCAGCTATGCGGAACTGTGAGTCCATTAAACCTCTTTCCTTTATAAATTACTCAGTCTTGGGTATGTCTTTATTAGCAGCATGAGAATGAACTAATATAATTTTGTTTAATTTTCAGAGATTAGAACTATCCTTCCTCTATAACAAAATAGTTTATAATGAGCAAGGAATAATTAATCCACTTAAAGATTTACTTATAGTAAACTAAGTATATTTGCTCACTGCCTTTTATTCAGTCCTTGCTGGAGAGAGGTAACAATGTTGACCTGTGACTTCATTTTTTTTTTTGAGACCTGCTTGATTTATTCTGATTATTTAATACACAGTGACATAACTGTGATCCCAAAGTGTGCAGAGTTAAAGCCTTCAACTGCAGCTGAGGAGAGGGCAGGAATGGTACACCTGCAGACAGTGGTGAGTCAGGAATGATGGGCAGGGGGCCATGACCAGGACAGCCTCCTCCCCAGGGCCAGGGACAGGGGAGTGGCCTGAGGAACAGGACCCAAGGGTAGCCCATGGCCAGGGAAGGGGTCAGAGACCTCCCCTTGGCCTAGGTCTGGAGCTCAGAAGTGCCACATGGCTGAGGGGGCAGCAGCCCAGGAAGGACCAGAGGCAGGGCCAGGAGACCACCATTTCCTGGGGGGCTGAGGGCTGGGAGGTGCCCTACAGGAGAAGCCAGGAGGGGCCACTTGCTCCTGGGGTGGGGGCCAGGCTGGAGTAGGCTGTAGCAAGAAAGACCTGAGGCAGGTGCAGGGCCTGAGAGCCTAGGGGGACGGTGTTGGGGGGCTTCCAGGGCAGCTGGCCCAGGGAGCAGTCCTGACTCAGCAGAGGATGCCCAGGGAGGGGCTGCAGACCCTTCAGGACCTCCCCTCCTCTCTCCCTGGAAAGGAGCTGGGGAATCTGTAGTGCAAATCGGTGGACCACTCAGTTATGGAGGGAGGCTGTGCCTGAAGAGGGGACACTGGGGTGCGCCCCGTCCACCATCTCGGCCTCCACCACTGTCCTCAGTACAGCCACTTCTCGTGAGAGCGCAGGCCACGGACACCACCCTCGATCTGGGCCAACACGGTCTGCTTCTCAAACTTGAGCTCTCCTGAGTACATCATGGACCAAAGGACAGACAGTCTGTAGCCCCAATATCCTGGCAGCCATGCTGGATGCCCACTATGAGGTAGGGCATGAACTTCTAAATGGAACCTTTGTACTGGATGGAACACGAGACACCCTGTGTGATCTTCACCTTATCCCCCTCGCTGAAGTATTGTTTCTGGCTGCTGCTGCTCTTCTCCCTGGCATCCAGTGAGCCCATGCCCTGGTACTTCTTTTTTTTTTTTTTTTTTTGAGACAGAGTTTTGCTCTTGTTGCCCAGGCTGGAGTGCAATGGCACGATCTCGGCTCACTGCAACTTCCGCCTCCCGGGTTCAAGCAATTCTCCTGCCTCAGCCTCCAGAGTAGTTGAGATTACAGGCGTGCACCACCACGCCCAGTTAATTTTGTATTTTTAGTAGAGATGGGGTTTCTCCATGTTGAGGCTCGTCTTGAACTCCTGACCTCAGGTGATCTGCCTGCCTTGGCGTCCCAAAGTTCTGGGATTACAGGCATGAGCCACCGCACCCGGCTCCCCAGTACTTCTTAAGCTGCACCCCGTCTGAGAAGTACTTGCAGAGGGCCTCCGTGGTGGCAGCCAGCAGGCAGCCCATCATCACTGTGGAGGCTCTAAGTTCCAGGGCCTTGACCACATGCCCCACAGTCCTATGATGGGCACACCAAAGCGTTGGGCATACTCGGCCACCTTGTACACAGCAGTGCCCTGGGGCCGACCGCAGGCCATCACTTCCTGGGTGATGCAGATGGAGCCGCAGCCCATCCCCACGCACAGCCCATCCACACCAGCATCAATCAGGTTCTTGCCCTGGGCTGCTATCACTATGTTCCCCCCAATCACCTGGAGGTTGGGGTACTTCTGTTTGATGTAATGCACTATGGCGATCTGATACACTTGAGTTCCCTTGGGATGAGTCCAAGATTATGAAGTCGTCGCCCGCCTGGGTGAGCAGGTCCAGGCAGTATTTGCCATCCTCATGGGTGCCCACAGCTGCATATATATGTATATGCTGCAACATATATATTGTCCAAGGTCCTGTAGAAGGACCCCCACAGCAGCTGCTCGTGGGAATCCTTGGAGGCCAGAGGGTAGTCTTGGTTCTTCTTCAGGTCGGTGCAGGCGATGATGGCCACCAGCTCATCGAGATCATTGAGGATAGGCAGCTTCCCTTTCTTGCTAGGCAGCTTCCCTTTCTTGCTACGCTGCAGGATTTCATTTGCCTCTTTCAACATCACGCCTGCTGGAGCCACCACCAGCTTGATCCTTGGCATCATCACCTCACTGAGGAGGGTGTTGTGATCCTTCTCAGCAAGAAAGTTGATGTCCGGGGAGATGACGATGCCCACTAGCTTGCTACCCATGATGTCCGTCTCAGTCATCGGGATACCAGAGAAGCCATGCCACATCTTGGCCTCCAGCACATCAACCACAGTGTGTGAGGGGCTCAGCACCACCGGGTCCGTGATGAAGCCCCGCTGTTCAAACTTCTTGACCTTCTGCACCTCTTGGCCTGGAACTCTGGGGTGCAGTTGTGGTGAATGAAACCAGTACCTCCCATCAGAGCCATCGCAATGGCTATGTCGGCCTCTGTCACGGTGTCCATGGGGGAGGAGATTAGCGTCAGCGGCGTCTTCATCGTGATCTTCCGGGTCAGGACTGAGGTCAGGTCCACCTCATCAGCTATGAAGTCTATGAATCCTGGGAGAATCCGTACGTTGTTGTAGGTGAGGCTGTCAGCGCTGGTGAAGAGCTGCTACGGGATGAGCTCGTCCTCAGGCAAGTAGCCGGTGCCGCAGTTGCTCAGATAGTCCGCCATGCTGCCGCGAGACCCCGCGACCCCACCCTAAACACCTGCGCAGCCGCCGCTGCTGCCTCCATTTTTTTAATACGATATAAAATACAGTCTAATTCAGGGCACGCTGTGGATCACAATGCCTCATCCTGCTCACTTGGGGTTATTTATTGCCGTCACACTTTCTGGTAAGAGGCGTAAACTGATGTAATATCAAAGGAACACCATAAGCCATTTGAACTGTTGAACTGATAGAATCCTGAACTGGGCAGGTGGCCATCCAAGTTTTTTACAGCCTTCTTTTGGGCATGATGGCATCTGATTTCTGCTTTCTTATCTCTCTCCAATTTTGATAGCCTCAAGTATATGCTGCAACATATATATCGTCCATGGTCCTGTAGAAGTATGTGTAAAAATCGCAGGTTGACAAGATTGGAAAATATTTTTAAGGATTAACCCTATGTAGTAACATTGTTCACTCTCAAAAGTTTTGTCTCTGTTGGTCAGTTCGTGGATTACTTCCATCAAAAGAGGATTTTGGATTGGTTATTTTCAACATAACCACTGAGAATGAGAGCTTCAGCCTGTGTATGCATTAGGTCCTATAAAAGGAAGACAGATACTGGGCAGGGACCCCCTCATCCTGATAGAATGGTCTGGGAGCCTTGCACCAAAGTTTCTCTTATTTGTTTTGATTTGTTCTCACCCTTACATGGGGAGGTGAGGGTGAACTAGTTGTGACTGAACTACTTATCTTTATTCACAGTGCTTATCAGAGGGGTATAAAATACTTCTTTTGTCTTTTGATAAAATTAGAAATTTATGTGTTATTAACATGTCATTAATGAGCCTCTTTGGGTTTAAGAAAGCACCAGAAATTAACAAACAATTAGGAATAAAACTAGGGTTTACTTTCCATGATTATCTTTTGCTTTTATTATAGCTTGAAAAAGTTTATAAGTAAGTCGTTTTAAAGTTTTTAAAAAATATTTTTAGGACCTGGGGGTCTCACTATGTTGCCCAAGCTGGTCTTGAACTCCTGGCCTCAAGCAATTCTCCTGCCTCAGCCTCCTGAGTTTTAAAGTTTTTTTTGTTTTGTTTTGTTTTTTAATTAAACGCCTGGGATGGAGAAACTTGTTCTCTGCCATCAACAAAGCTTACCTCTTATCCACCTCTCTGACTTTGCTCATGTAATTCCTTTTGCCCAGAAGGCCCTTCTTCCTCCTTCGCCCCATTGTCTTCCCACATTTCTACCCACTAAATTCTCCAGGTCTTACAGGGCTGGGCTCAAAATGCTGAGTGCCTTTCTGAAACTCGGTGCTACTCTGACCAGCTGACAGGCCTAATTGTCTTTTTTGACACCACTTGAAGTCTTATGTTTTATTTATCTTTGTATTCCCAGTACCTAATAAATAACCTGTAGATAATAGGAGCTTTAGACGTGTTTGTTGAATAGAGCAATGAAAGTAAGAGCATTATAGAAGAGAGGAAGCCTAGAAGAGGGTGTCTAACTATATGATGGGGAAAGGTGAGTAGGAGGGAGATTCCAGAAAAGATACACCTTGAGTGACATTTTTTTCTCTGTGTGTGTGTGGGATGAAGAGCTATTGGTCAGGTGGAAAAGGCAGGGAAGAATGGCCTTGATAAATGGAGAACCATCTGTGAGTGTGAAATTTAGAGTACTTAGAAATGTTTAGTATGGCTGAAACTGAGATGCAAAGTGAAGATGGAGGAAAAGAAGATGAATCTAAAATGAAAGGCAGGTTGTATATTTGAACTTTGTGCCAATTAAAAAATCATTTAGGTTAGTAGTTAGAATTGCCTCTGTGATGCTTAGGTCAATAGTATAAAAGTCAGGTGTGGGATTCAATTTCATGAACTCATTTGATTAGAAGAGCTTGAATATTTAATTCATTATGTAACAATTACCTCAGAGTAAATGGGCTGGACATGATGGCTCACACCTGCAATCCCAGCACTTTTTGGAGGTCAAGGCAGGAGGATCACTTGAGGCCACGAGTTTGAGACCAAACTAGGCAACATGATGAGATTCCTGTCTCTATAAAGAAAAAAAAAAAAGTAAACGGGTGGGTATAACAGTTTGTGTTTGAAACAAATGTTTGCTGAAATCACAAACTGAAACCCTAGAAATTTTAAGGTAATTCTTCCTGACATAGAGGCAAAAATACTGGAGTCTCAATTTAACCCTAAATGGTTAAATAGTGAATGTCCCATTTAGTGGGACAACTTTATAGCTAATACTATGCCTCAGTGAAGCTTTCCTGTTGTATCAGTTACTAACCATTTAAAAATGTGATACTTATCAGCAGTTTATAAGTAGATAGGCTTTTTTTTTTTTTTAATAATGACTACTTTTGTAAAGATTAAAAGAAATAATGTATGTAGAATGCTTAGTACCAAGTACTATGCCTGGCACACAATAGGTATTCAATAATATAATATGTTTTTTTTCTCAAACTCCCAGAGAGCTGAGGAAGCTTCCACTTTATCATTATGAACTTTCAGAAGAAATAACATCCTGCCTCCAAGTGTACCCTTGCTAAAATATCCGCTAATTCTTTTGTAGAAGTTTGGAATTTCCTTGGTGATTTTAAACAAGATTTCCGCTCTCAAGTGTGTTCATTGTACGAGTCCTGTATCACCAAGGCTGATCTGAGTACAGAATCGTCAAGACTCAGTGGGACTAAATATTTCAGGATTACTTATATTTGAAATAGTTCTGGCCAGGCATGGTGGCCCATGCCTGTAATCCCAGCACTTTAGGAGGCCAAGGTGGGTGGATCAGCTGAGGTCAGGAGTTTGAGACCAGCCTGATCAACATGGTGAAACCCCATCTCTACTAAAATTACAAAAAATTAGCCAGGCATGGTGGCAGACACCTGTAATCCCAGCTTCTCGGGAGGCTGATGCAGGAGAATCGCTTGAACCCGGGAGGTGGAGGTTGCAGTGAGCTGAGAAAAAAAAGAATTAGTTCTGATCTCTTTCACCTCAAGGTTTCAGTGAATCATGCTGAGGCCTTCCTGATGTATGAGACAGATAGTTTTCTTTTGGATTTGTGGGTGGGCAGCAGGTTTGCCTGAGCTACTAATACTGAGTAGGAATTGAGATGCCAGGTTGGAAAATGAAAACTTAAACCAAGTTATTGCTGGGCATAACTCAGGAGTATTGCATGCCTTTAGTTTGTTTTGATTAAATTCCAAGGTGATACAATCATCAGGCTATTAAAAATAATCATCTGACTGTTAAAAATAATTAATTGCCTTGTTTTCTACTTAGCGGTATAATGGTTCCAGATTTGTAAGTTAGAATGCATGTTGCAATGGGACAATGAAACAGGGGCAGTTGTTACTGTGATTTAATGTTTAGGGGGCAGGGCAGGTTGCCTGGCCACATCACCATGAGGCTTTTCAGGGAGCATTTCTTTGGATATGTGTAATTTTCCAAACCCCAATAACTAGAAAAATAGACTTATTAACCTACTTGGCCAAAATAAATTAAAACTATAACAAATATAAAAGTAGAGATTCTGTAGATCACATTTCTTCACCACAATCCAATTAAATTAGAAACCAATACTAAACATATGACCAGAAAATAACTACTTGGAAACTAAGAAACACTCTCCCAGATAAACCTTTGATCAAAGAGAAAATATAAGAGAAGAAAAAGGTTCTTTGGAGAGGAATAACAAAGTATACTTTATACCCAAATCTTTAAGGCATAGCATATACTCAAAACTTTACTTAGAAAAAAATTTATAACAGTAAATATCTTTATTATTCAGGAAGAAGAGGACAGCAAAACACGTACCTGCCTCCAACCCCTCATAAACCAAACAAACAACATACACACAAGGTAGGAAGAGGGGATGATAAAGTTACAAGTGAGAATTAATGGAATAAGGAAAAAATGTAGGACGGCTAAATAAGACAAAATACTGGAAAAAGTATAAGAGCAAGATTATAACAAGATTAGGAACAAGGAAACAAATGCATTACAGATGTATGAAAGATGGAAAGAATTATAAGAATTATACATGGACACTCCTGGCTAACACGGTGAAACCCCATCTCTACTAAAAAAATACAAAAACAAAATTAGCCGGGCGTGGTGGCGGGCACCTGTAGTCCCAGCTACTTGGGAGGCTGAGGCAGGAGAATGGCTTGAAGCCAGGAGGCGGAGCTTTCAGTGAGTGAGACTGTGCCACTGCACCACTCCAGCCTGGGTGACAGAGTGAGACTCTGTCTCAAAAAAAAAAAAAAAAAAAAAAAAAAAAAGGCCAGGTGTGGTGGCTCACACCTGTAATCCCAGCACTTTGGGAGGCCAAGGCACGTGGATCACGAAGAGGTCAGGAGATTGAGACGATCCTGGCTAACATGGTGAAACCCCATCTCTACTAAAAATACAAAAAATTAGCCGGGCATGGTGGCGGGCACCTGTAGTCCCAGCTACTTGGGAGGCTGAGGCAGGAGAATGGCGTGAACCTGGGAGGCGGAGCTTGTGGTGAGCCAAGATCACGCCACTGCACTCCAGCCTGGGCAACAGAGTGAGACTCCATCTCAAAACAACAACACCAAAAAATTATACATGCACACTAGGAGCAAAACTCTATGGAAACTAATGTGAAAATATGGAAGAAACAGATAACTCATAAGCAAAATACAAATGACCAGAATTGACTCAAGTAGAAGACTCAAAAAGCTCAATTACTGTAGAAGTCCCAGCCTCTTTGTTTCCCATTTGATATTTGCTCTGAGTTTCTTATTTTTAAGGAAGTATTATGTTAACAAGGCATTAAAATAAGATGGGATGGTGGCCCTCCACCTTGTATACCGGGTTTTGCTGTGGTCTATTCTAGTGGTGTGTAAGGTGCTTGTGTTGTGAAGAGTAATTTTACTTGTGTTTAAATTTGAAAGGTGATATATATAACCAACTTTCTTTCAATGCAAGTTAACTTACACCTCCCTTTAAAGAATGGCATGCCAAGAACTGGCTGATAAAATGAAATATGTTCCTACTCTGGTGGCTGAGGACAGCCAACTCCTTCCAGTCTAGATGATGCTGGGAGAAGTACTTGATGCTGCTACCTCTGTGAGCTACTTGGTATACCAGTCAGTTGTACCATGGTCCCCAGAGGGACCTGCAGAAAGCTGGAAGCGGCCAGGCTGACTTGGTGGGTCAGTTGAAAGTGTGTGAAGTCTGAATGCTCTTGGTATATGGTTTTGCCATTTTTGTATGGTGTAAATCTATAACTATTGTTTTAACATTTATTTTGGAACAATCCCTTTTGTCAGGAAATGAGCTAAAAAAGTGAAAGTTTAATAAAAAAATAAGTAGCAAATTTCTGTTTCTCAAGGATGTTGGTGATGAATGTGTAATTCACAAATCTACTGAAGCTGCATCAATATCTACTTCAAAAGTTTGTAATTGTTTGTAAGAATACTTTGCCCAAAGACAATGATTTAACACGTGTGGGCTGCAGGAGGTGTCATTTTATTTCATTTTGTGAAGCATGACTTTTCATTTAAATCAAATGACTCTTCTAAATAGATTTTTGCCATTTTCAATTTTAAGTTTTCTTATGGATATATAAAAAGTGAAGTAATAGCTGTTAATGTGGTTTGCTCCATTAGCAGAAAAGGAATTTTTTGTGTTTTTTTTTTCTACAGTGACAAGGTCTTACTATGTTGCCCAGGTTGGCATTGAACTCCTGGACTCAACCAATTCCCCTGCTTTGGTCTACCAAAGAGCTGGGATTACAGGTGTGAGCCACCATGCCTGGCCTGGAATTTTTTTTTTTTTTTTTTTTTTTGAGACAGAGTCTCACTCTGTCGCCCAGGCTGGAGTGCAGTGGCGCGATCTTGGCTCACTGCAACCTCCACCTCCCGGGTTCAAGCAATTCTTTGCCTCAGCCTCCGAAGTAGCTGGGATTATAAGTGCCCCCCACCACGACTGGCTGATTTTTGTATTTTTAGTAGAGACGGGGTTTCACCATCTTGGCCATGCTGGTCTTGAATTCCTGACCTCGTGATCCACCTGCCTCGGCCTCCCAAAATGTTTTTCTTGTTTGTTTGTTTGTTTTGTTTTGTTTTTTTAATCAAGATACATGTTGGGGAGATTTATTGTAAATCAATCGATGAGACATATGACTCATACTCAGGGATGTTACTGGAACTGGCTTTTTGGATCTTGCCATCACTAGAGGTAATGCTTGATTTTTTCACTGACCATAGAGATGTTTCAAAATCAGTGACATAAGCTGCACTCTATGATAGAGTCCATGGAGGCCAACTGCAGCAACAAGTGTATTGAAGTATTCAGTCCAGCAAAGATGCATGTTCCTCTGGCTTTTACTTTTGCCGTAAGGGCAGAAGTAAAGAAACATTTATTTTGGCTAACGTAAAGTCATTATAAATGAAGCAGGAGGGCCGTGGAGGATAAAGAGCAGTAGCCTGACAATATTCGTGGGGAAATTAAGAAATGGTGTGCGCTTCACGTCGGCAGAGGTGCCATGAGCAGGATTCACACGTGCATCCATTGTGGTCATTTCTGGACTGCCTGGTGGGAATCCTTGGAGAGGGGACTCCTCTCCAAGTGCATGAAATTGTTGAGCCCTGGGTGCCATAGTGGGACAAAAATGGAGCAAAAGCAACATTGACAGGCTTCAGGTTCAAGTCGAGAACAAAGAAACACTTGGAATACACTGTAAAGGCAGGCCATCCAACCTAGATTTCCCTTCAGTGAAGAAATCCCTTTCATTGTGTCCTGGGAAAAAGTACAATCAATAGGGTAGCCCGTGGAAGCTTAATGTCAATCTATGGATTGGCTTCATCACAAACTTCCTAGGAAGCTTTAGATATCAACATCTCCCAGAGATTTTGATTCAGTAGGTCTGAAGTGGGGCCTGGGATTCTGTATTTAAAAAAAATTTCAGCCAGGCACTGTGGCTCATGCCTGTAATCCCAGTACTTTGGGAGGCCAAGGCAGGAGGATCACTTGAGGCCAGGATTTTGAGACCAGCCTGGGCAATGTAGGGAGACCACTGTCTCTTCAAATAACAATTAAAAAAAATTAGCTAGGCGTGGTGGTGCATGGTGGCACTTGGGGTCCAAGCTACTAGGGAGGCTGAGGCAGGAGGAGTGCTTGAGCCTTGGAATTTGAGGCTGCAGTGAGCTGAGATGGTACCACTGCATTCAAGCTTGGGTGACAGAACAAGACCCTGTCTCAAAGAAAAAGGAGCAAGGTGAGCAGAGAATGATGAAATGACCCAGATTTGGGGATTGGAACGACGATGGAAGATTAAGGAATTGAAGGATTGTAGGCTGCTACATTCCAATCCCCAAATGGGAAGAGAAAAACATATTTATTATTGATTAAGTGGAAGTGGATCATCATAAAAGTCTTCATTCTCGTGGTCTTCATGTTGAGTAGGTTGAGGAGCGACAGATTGGTCTTGCTGTCTCAGGGGTGGCAGAGGTGGAAGAAAATCCACACATAAATGGACCCATGCAGCTGAAACCTGTGTTGTTCAGGCTCAACTGTAATTCAATATAAAAATAGATTTTTTTTTTTTTTTTTTTTTGAGATGGAGTCTCGCTCTGTCACCCAGGCTGGAGTGCAGTGGCACAATCTCAGCTCACTGCAACCTCCACCTCCTGGGTTCAAGCAATTCTCATGCCTCAGACTCCTGAGTAGCTGGGATTACAGGTGGGCGCCACCATGTCCGGCTAAAAAATAGGAATATTAATAATATATTTAGTAGAATTTTCCCCAAGCTTGCTAGATAGTGGAGCACTGAAGATAGAGTATGTTCTCAATTACAATGATTATTTACAGAAGAGAGTCAATTGAAGGTGTCACAATTTCAAATTTATTAACTGTGAAATGTACCTTTGAAGAAGATTACAGGAATATTTAGTAAATTAAATATATTGACCAGGTGCAGTGGCTCATGCCTGTAATCCCAGCACTTTGAGAGGCCAAAGTGAGAGAACCGCATGAGGCCAGGAGAAGTTCAAGACCAGCCTGGGCAACATAGTGAGACCTTGTTTCTTAAAAAACAAAAACAACAAGGAAACAATTAAAAAATTAACCAGACATGGTGGCATGCGGTCATAGTCCTAGTTACTCTGGAGGCTGAGATGGAAGGATCCCTTGAGCCCAGGAATTTGAGGCTGTACTGAGCTATGATCTTGCTACTGTACTCCAGCCTAGACAATAGATGGAGATCTTGTCTCTAAAAAATAAAAATTAAAAAATGAAAGATATCATATTGAAAATATAACATTCTTCATAAAAATAGCAATGAGTCAGTATTAGTGATGAACTGATGAAAGTATCTGAATAGGTGCCAAGAATAATTATTTACCTTGTTTTATATATATATATACTTTTTTTTTTTTTTTGAGACGGAATCTTACATTGTTGCCCAGGCTGGAGTGCAGTGGCGCCATCTAGGCTCACTGCAACCTTAGCCTCCTGGGTTCAAGCGATTCTCGTGCCTCCGTCTCCCAAATAGCTGGTATTACAGGTGCACGTCACCACACCGGAATAATTTGTGTATTTTTGGTAGAGATGGGGTTTCGCCGTGTTGGGCAGGCTGGTCTTGAACTCCTGACCTCAGTTGATCCACCCACCTTGGTGGATCCCAAAGTGCTGGGACTACAGGCATGGGCCGCCCAGCCCCTTGTTATATTTTTAATATAAACATTAATCAATATACAAATATTTTAGCTTGGGTGTGGTGGCTCATGCCTGTAATCCCAGTGCTTTGGGAGGTCGAGGTGGGAGTATTTCTTGAGACCAGCCTCGGTAATACAGTGGGACCCCATCTCTACAAAAAATTTAAAAAATTAGCTGGGCATGGTGGCATGTGCCTTTAGTCCTAAGGCTGGAGAATTGTTCAAGGCTGCATTAAGATATGATTCCACCACTGCACTTAAGACTGGGTAACAGAATGAGACCCCATCTCTTAAAAAAAAAGTTTAAGAAAAGTTTTATTTTTGAACTATTTTATTAGTCCAACAATACAATAAAACCAATTATTTTGTCAATTAGTGTATATTTTAAAAGTTCCATCATTTCCATTATTTATTAGCATCTTCTTTCATTGTCAAAGTGTCCTGGTTTGAATGAGAAATTTATGGTCATTCTGTCTTTAAACGTCAGATAATTACAATGTTATTCAACCTATCCCAGATTATAGAAAAAATAAGTATTCCCCCAATTCGCTTTATGAAGCCAGCATATCTTGAATACCAGTATAGGATAATACAATATGATCAAGAAAGTATTATTCCAGGAATATGAAATTGGTTTCATATCAGAAAATCCAGTTACTTAGTCCATTATATAAAAACTATAAAAGATTAGTAATATTGATTATATCAGTAGTCTCTGAAAGCCATCTGATGAAGTTCTATTCCTAATAAAGTACTATTCCTAATAAAACTCTTAAAGAGGAATAGAAGGAAATTACTTAAACGTAATAAAGACTGTTTGTGAAAAAACTAGCAAACTTCATCATAAATGATGAACTATTAAAACAATTACATAAGAATCTAGATAGGAAAGCCTGTGATCAGTTTTTTTAAAATTTATCATTACCTTTGGTGTTCTAACAAATGCAACAAGACAAAAAGTTGTGTTTTTGATATATTTACTGGAAAATAAAAAATAAAAGCATTTTTTTTTTTGTTGCTGACATGATTGTGCACATACCACCAAACATGAGACTAAATTTAAAAAGCCACTCTAGTAGAATTAGTAAAATATTTGGGAAAATGGCTGGTTGCAAGATAAATATATGAACTGAAATCTTCTATTTTACCAGGGAGCACTAAGAAATGGGGATATGTGTTCCATTAAATGATATGATAAAACTCTAAAAATAAACAATATAAAGTTCTTGCAATTCAGAATAGAATAGCAACTTAGTGTTCAAAAATTACATAAAATGACTATAAAGCTTTATATTGTCAAATGCCCTATTCAAGAAAAGTATGAAAAATAAGAATGCTATAAAGTCACTGTAATCAAGATAGTATTGGCCTAGCAATAAACAAGCATTCGAACAGAATAGATTCAAAAATAGTTGCTTCAAAATAGATAAATCAGAATACAGATAATATTTGATACATATTGTAGTCCAATTCAGTGGAAAAATCATGAGTTAACAAATTATTCTGGCATAGGTAGTTCTCCATCTGGTTAAAATACAACAGGACTCATCATAAATGATACAAAGTTAATTCCCTGATGGGTGAAAAACAAATGTAACAAATTACCATTTCACAGGAAAATCCAGAAAAACACACATGTACAAGCTAAAGCTTAGGAAACCTTTTAAAGGATAGAAACCCCAGAAACTATATAAGAAAAGGAATAAATATCAGATATATACAGTCAAAACCCATTGTGTGGCAGTAGTAATGTTAAATCAATAGACATCAGCTATGTCTGGAAAAAGTATTTGTAAAATATACTGCAGGAAAAGTACTATTAATGATAATTTACAAAGAGCTCTTATAAATTGACAGGAAAAAATATAAGCTATACTAAAACAAAATGGATAAAGGGAATAAATAGATGGTTCACAGAGTTAAGATAGGTGTGTGTGTGTGTGTGTGTGTGTGTGTGTACCATACATAGTCTGATGAAGGAGCACAGAGAAAAATGCAAATGGTTAGAAGACCCCCTAGGAAAATAGGTGAGTGAGGACCTGATGTGAATAGAAAGTAAAAAATATATATATGATGACACTCTTCTTGCAGGACTGTTGAAGGAGATGGGCATGTAAACAATGAGAGCGCTTTATACGTGCCACAGAAGAGGAATACAGGAAGCTGGGTTGGAGGAGGGAGGAAAAGACTGTGCATTGGAGTGGAGATGACCCTGGGCAAGAAGGTGTTCTCTTCACTATTGGCCTTCTGAGATAATTCCTTGCATCTAGGGACATGGTGACTTTCATGAAATTAGCATGGTTTTGTTGATCAGGCGTAATAAGAATTTACAAGCTATTTTCGAGACCGTTGGAAAAAGGCACTTTGCAAAGACATGTCACGTGACTGTGATGATTGCTTATTTAAACCCACGGTCATGTGTTTAATCTGAATGTGACTCCTCTTCAGGGGAATGAGAAAGATCTATTTTAGGACTGCTGATGTGTAAGAAGGACCTCTCCGAGGTTTCTTTTTGTTGGAGATGTAAACGTGGTGGCACACAGAGTCTGTGGTTGTTGCTGCACTAGCTAAGGCCACGAGATGTTTCTCAAGGGCTGTCCTGTGACATGCACTGTGGGGAGATGTGTTGAAACAACAGCCAACCCTCTTGAGACATATTCTCAAGATATGGGTATGGAGGGTATAGAGGGCTGCAGGTGGCCAGCAGTAACTGTAGAAGGGAAATAGACTTTGCCAGCATAGGGGATATTGTCTCTCCTGTAGGATCCAGGACAGGGTCCCTCCCCCTTGAGGTACCTGCATTTATTTCCTCACGCAGTGGTTCTCTGCTCCTAATAATCCATCCCTGGCTTCCATGTTTTCACTTTTGTTTCTTTGATCTGTTGCAGATGGTAGTGTTTGTTAACTCTGTCTGGTTTCCTGGTTTCACTGGGGACTTGGTGATTCACTATTTTGCGGGAAGAGGGAGGAGATGGGGAAAGGAGAAGGTGGAGAAAAGAAGGACATGACATTTCTGTCATAGAGAAAACAAGTTTTTAAGGTGCCTTTCAAAATAAAGTCCTGCTGGAAAGTTAACATCTATAATATTCCTATCTGTGACTAATTTCGTGTCTGTAGGGTGGAGTCTGAATTCCAAGAATTGAGTTCCCCATCTGTTAAGCCAAGAAGTAATTTGAATCTTAATTCAGGGCAGTCCTCTGTGTCAATGCTGGATGCAGATGCACAGTACGAAGTGCTTAATTTCCTGTAAACTAGTTAATACATTGGCTGTGGTGATGACTAGGGGAACACTGGGGATTTTTCCCCCCAAAATTGATTGTCTTATGCAGGAATTTGGAGGTGACAGTAACAGCAGGATTACCGTAAAGCTTGCAAACATAAGGATTATCAAGACAATTTCATCTGACTGTCTAGTGGAGAATTTTAATTCAGGGCTAGTGCAGAATCATTTTTTTCTGGAGAGAGCGAGATGCTGAACTCCACGATCTCATTGGTCCTTAACCCTAACTTGCTAGTGGTGTCATATAGGATATGAGAGTCCTGGACGACAGAATCCTGTGGAGTCTTGCTCTCTCATTCAGCTCTTTATCCTGAGTCATTATGGGCTCTCATGCGGAATAATGGCAATGGCAGTTGGAGATGATTCTGTTTTTTCTTGTTGGGTCCCAGTTGGTTTTGACTTGCTCTGTAAGGCATTCAGATGCTTCATGTTAAGTATGAAATAGAACCACGATGAATGTCTCAAGTTTTGTGAAACTTATATTATCATACTACATGACTGGATGTATGTCCTATATGTGTATGTCCTATATGTGTGTATGTAACTGGATGATGTCCTCTGGTCACAGTTTTACTTTCTTTTTTTCTTTTTCTTTTCTTTTTTTTTTCGAAATAGAGTCTTGCTCTGTCACGAGGTTGGAGTGCAGTGGCACAATCTCAGCTCACTGCAAACTCTGCCTCCTGGGTTCAAGTGATTCTCCTGCCTCAGCCTCCCAAGTAGCTGGGATTACAGGCATGCGCCACCATGCCCAGCTAATTTTTGTATTTTTAGTAGACACAGGGTTTCACCATGTTGGTCAGGCTGGTCTCGATCTCCTGACCTTGTGATCCACCTGTCTTGGCCTCCCAAAGTGCTGGGATTACAGGCATGAGCTACCGTGCCCGGCCCACAGTTTGACTTTCTATGTAGTTCGATATCTGTTCTTTGACTGCTGTGCTACCCTGAATACATCTCTGGCGTAGTTTCTGTCATACTATTTTGTAATATATTTTGTATTGTGTTACTCTTAGTTCTAGATGCAAAACCCTCAATCATGCTGAAAGAATAAGATCCACCCCGTTAGATGCAATAGAAAAATGCAAATTAAATTGTAGCTGTTTAGAAATGAGAAATGACCAAACTGTCAGAACACCATGACCTTTGCCTTATAATCTGTTCCTGTGGAGAGAGATTTGCATCTATTGCAGAAGCTGGTTTCCCAATACTTGGATTCTTACATCTGATTTATTGAGACCGAACAAACCATTAAAAAAATTATGTTTTAACCACAGGATGTAAAGAAGGTGTAAAGTCTAAGGTATGTGTTTCTAACGTAGGTACTAAGGTAGAATAGAAGGATAATATCAAGAACAACTCTAGACTTTTCTTTATTGATTAAAGAGAATAATTTTCCAAAGAAGAAATTCTACTTGTTGATTCTTATGTGGGGGTATAATGCACTTTATAATATATACCTATTGTATATTATATATTATGTAGTATGATACATATTATTTCAGTATCTTATACATATATAGGATCTGTAAATTATATTTATTTTTTGGCCTCACATGCAGGGAAAACTTTAAGTATGTTTTAGATTTATTTTGATTTGCTTTTATATGACTTTAGGTATATTATCAGTTAATACAATTTTTTTTTTTTGAGACAGAGTCTTGCTCTGTTGCCCAGGCTGGAGTGCAGTGGCACAATCACAGCTCACTGCAACCTCTGCCTCCTGGTTCAAACAATTCTCCTGCCTCAGCCTCCCAAGTAGCTGGGATTACAGGCATGTGCCACCATACCCAGCTAGTTTTTGTATTTTTAGTAGAGATAAGATTTCACCATGTTGGCCAGGCTGGTCTTGAACGCCTGACCTCAAATGATTCACCTGCCTTGGCCTCCCAAAGTGCTAGGATTACAGGCACAGTCTCTGGTAAACAATTTGTAATATGTCATTGCTCAGAAAGTTAAAAAATATTTTTGTAGATTGTAGTGTCTGGATTTTACATCTCAGTTTGAAATATGAAATGTTACATTTATTTATTTTTTTAAAAAAATACGTATTTATTTATTTATTTGAGACAGGGTCTCACTCTGTTGCGCAGGCTGGAGTGCAGTGGTGTGATCACAGCTCATGGCAGCCTCGACCTCCTGGGCTCAAGTGATCCTCCTGCCTCAGCCTCCTGGGTAGCTGGGACTACAGGTATGTGCTGCCGTGTTTTGTTAATTTATTTCTTAAAAGTCTGTAGAGACAGGGTCTCACTATCACAGGTGCTCAGGCTAATCTTGAACACCTGGGCTTAGGCCATGCGATTTTCCCAAAGTGCTAGGATTATGGGCGTGAGCCACTGTGCCTGGCCTACATTTATTTTTGTAGTATAAAATAAGCAATTTTTTCTTAGACTTATTTGAGGGCTCCTTTTTTACCTACCCTTTAAATACTGATGTTCTTTTGGGTTCTCTTTTTTTAACCTTTTCTTTTCCTTCCCCTTTCCCTTTCTTAGATAAATAACACTGACTGAGTTCCTAATGTGTATCAGGCCAGGACCATGGTGTACAGCTGAGCAGGTTGTGCAGTACACAATTCCAGGAGCTGCCAGTCACTGCCTCCACCCCAACCACCACCCCGGCCCATCAAGATTTGTATCGTGCAGGCATCTCTGTGTATCAGGCACTTTGGTAGCTACTTAAAAAACCACTCTTACCCTCACAACAGCCTATGAGATGAATGTCATCATTCCTATTTTATAGATGAGAAAACTGAGTTTCGGATATATTAAATAACTTCATTAAGGTTACATAATAATGAGTGGGTAGTGGAGTTTGCCGAGGTCCAAAGCCTCTGCTTCCCTCTATAGCATGTGGGTTGTCTTAGCTTTTGGTAATCTCATCTATGGCCACCACCTAAATGATGGCAATTCCCAAATGACTCTCCACCCTAGATCTCTCTCTGTTGATAGCCTACTAGTCAGTTCTTCCAGTATGCCCCAGAGGCACCTCTGATTCTATAGATCTTAATTTGAATTATCATGGTTTCCTTACCATCACTTCTCTTTTATTCCCCCTCTTAGTGGTGCCAGCAGTTGGGGCTGTTCTTTTTATCTTATCCCCCTGCATCTGATACAGTTTGGATGTGTGTTCCTGCCCACATCTCATATTGAAATGTAATCCTCATTGTTGGAGGTGGGGCCTGGTAGGAGGTGATTGCATCCTAGGGGCAAATTTCTCGTGAATGGTTTAGCACCATCCCTCTTGGTACTGTCCTGGGGATAGTGAGTTCTTGTGAGAGCTGGTCATTTAAAGCTGTATAGCACCGCCTCCCTCCCCCCTCCCCCCAAAACGCTCTCTTGCACCTACTTTGACCATATGACAGGCCTCTCCAGAGGGCCAAGCAGATGCCAGCATCATGCTTCCTATAAAGCCTGCAGTACTGTGAGCCAATTAAATCTCTTTTCTTTATAAGTTACCCAGTTTCAGGTATTTCCTTATAGCAATGTGAGAATGGACTAATATAACATCCAATCAGATACCAAGTTCCATCACTTCTGTTTCTGAAATCTCTCTCCATTGGTTCCCTTCCTTTGCAAGGCAGTTGTCACTACATTAGCTCAGACCCTCATTCGTTTATTCTGGATGTATCAGCTCTGTCCAAATTATGAAAAACTTCACCTAGAGTCTCATGTCTAAGCCTTTGTTTTAGCTGTTTGCTCAGCCTGGTTTACCCTTCTCTACCACCCCTATTGGGCTACTTGAAGACTCAGATTTAAATCACTGATATGGTTTGGATCTGTGTCCCCAGCCAAATTTCATGTCGAGTTGTGATCCCCGATGTTGGAGGTGAGGCCTGGTGGGAGGTAATTGGACCATAGGGACAGAGTTCTCATAAATGGTTTAGCACCGTCTCCTGGTGCTGTTTTTTGTGACAATAAGTTCTTGAGAGACCTAGTTGTTTAAACATGTGTGGCATTTCCCCGCCCCACCCTGCCTTGCTTCTGTTCCAGTCACGTAAGACATGCGTGCCTGCTTTCCCTTTGCCTTCTACCATGATTGTAACCTCCCTGAGGGCTCCCCAGCCATGCTTCCTGTGCAGCTGCAGAACCATGAGCCAACTGAACTTCTTTTCTTTATAAATTACCCAGTTTCAGTTATTTCTTTATAGCAATGTGAGGACAGATTAATATAATCACCTTTTCAGAGAAGACTTGATTCTTTTCATCAACTCCTTTCCTTTAAATTCTTCTTCTCTGTGCTCCCAATAGCACATCATGCTTAAGTCTATCATATCACACATTATGTATCACTCACACATTGGGTACAACTATCAGTACCCTGATAATTGATTTGCTTGTCTTACTCCTTCCCTGGATTGAGAGGTCTTTGAGGACAGGGAGACCATGTCTAAAATCATTATCTTAATAGAACCTAGCAGATTGTCTGGGAGGAGATCAATAAATGCTCCAGAGAATGAATATCCATCCACACTGTAGACTCTTTAGGAAGATCTGAGAGAGTTTGTTCACATAATATTATAGCATTCAACATGTTTATTTAGTCTTATTAAATTTTGACTGCAATTTAAAAAAAATTTGTATAGTTGCATGGTTGAAAATAATCAGTGGTGATGTTACTCAGTTGTGCAAAATATTTGGGATAACAGGCAGCACTATTTGTGCTTAACTTATGTTCTCATTCATATTGGCAGCAGCTTCTTCCCTTATCCTGTTAACAAGAGGTTATAATTTATGAATGGTAATTTGAAAAGTGGGCTCTGTGTTGAACTTTGGTTTAAGGCTCAGGAGATTTGCATCAACACCAATGAATAAACTAACCTCTTAGAGGTTGCTTTTTATCTTTCCTAGTTCCTGTCCACCAAAATGGTCACTATACCAAGAAAATTCCTTGAAATAGATTATCTCAGAACCTAAGCCATTGCTAAATCTGAAGGTTAGACATCCTTTGGGATGGTTTTCATTTAC
This sequence comes from Pongo pygmaeus, assembly GCF_028885625.2. NCBI lineage: Eukaryota > Metazoa > Chordata > Mammalia > Primates > Hominidae > Pongo > Pongo pygmaeus. The sequence continues at coordinate 18,373,812 of NC_072378.2, forward strand.
ATTCACCTTCCTCATGTAACTCAGATTTAGGTCTCATTCTAGCTTGGCCTGTATCTGGTTTGGGCCAATCTCTTAAATCTTCCTGGACATCAGTTTCCTTATTTATTTATTTTTTTTGAGACAGAGTTTCGCTCTTGTTGCCCAGGCTGGAGTGCAATGTGCAATCTCGGCTCACTGCAACCTCTGCCTCCCAGGTTCAAGCGATTCACCTGTCTCAGCCTCTCGAGTAGCTGAGATTATAGGCGCCTGCCACCACGCCCAGCTAATTTTTTGTATTTTTAGTAGAGACGGGGTTTCACCATGTTGGCCAGGCTGGTCTTGAACTCCTGACCCCAGATGATCTGCCCGCCTTGGCTTCTCAAAGTGTTGGGATTACAGACATGAGCCACCGCACCCAGCCCAGTTTCCTTATCTTTAAAATCAGGTTATTTGCTAAAATAGCTAGGAAGACTTTTCAAGCTCAAATATCCTACCGTGGGTTCTCTTACCATCTTATTGCCCCTGTCCTTTTTCTCTTCCTCCCCGACTGGTGAGCTGGTCCTCCTACCTGTCCTAGCATGGCACATGTAGATACACTGTGTTATTCAGCACTTTGCTTTGACCTAGAGGTTTTCTTCAACTTGGAGGGCTGAGAAGCAGTATTTGCTTGTGTCGTTTGGAATGGTGCCTGTTGGCGTGCACAGATCCTTTCCACAAAGGGCCTGTGAGTCCCTTCCTTTTAGGAAGCACATTCCTGACAGTGATTGCAAAAGTACAGAGGGGTTGCAGAGGGAACACAGATTCCTGTGTCAGAGTGACATTCCTAAATGGCAATGTTCAGCAGACTTAGGTGATTGTGATCTATGGGGGATATGGGGAATGAGTAGGTATGCGATTCATTATGAATGTCACACAAATGAAGTGTCCAAGGTTTTGGAGCAAGGAAGCACTTCATAATACCTCACAGCTTCTGGATTATTTTGTTACATTTTTGTTTAATGGAGGGTACAACCAGTTAAGTTACAAAAAGCACTTCAAGTGAAATCATTGTTTCATCAAGAAGTGTCTGTATTTTATGAGGTAAACTAAGATTATTCCCGATTTGATTCACAGGTATTCTAATTTCATCATTAGATGCAAAAGGACAAGTGAGGTACAAGCTGTTTTTTGATGAGATGTGCATGGCAAGTGTTTCTATAAAACAGTTGTCTGCCACGTGGGAAGGCAGGTCTGGGCTGTTAGAAGTAGAAGAAAGAGATTTAAAGAGCTGGGAAGGAGGAAGAAAATAAAGAAAGGTGGTCTGTGAGGATATGTACAGACAGAGAGGCAGCAGGCACTTAAGGCCAAGAGGTGAGCTGTCCTTGTCTGAGCAGAAGAAGGGCGCTAGGGGCAGCTGCCTGCACCCCCTGCTCCGAATTCCTGCAACAGCGGTCCCAGGAGAAGAAGAGACAGGTCCTGACAAGTAGTAGAGCCGGTGCAGCGCGCCCGGGTTCGAATAGGGTTAAGGCCATCACCTGCAGCTGAAGTACGACCCAGATGGGAAGTAGGAAGTGCGGCGCCTGAGCTTCCTGTATAAATAAACGCGCTGCTACCGCTGCTGGCGAGCTGTGCCCCACGCTGCCGCTGCAACGTTCCCGGGCATCGCAGCTGCCAGTCAAGGCTAGGAGGCCGTCGGGGACTCCGCCTCCTCCCGACCCGTAGGTCTGGGAGCGCGAGTCTTGTTGCAATCTTGCAAAGTGTAAAGCTGTCAGCCGCAGAGCACGGAGGAAAGACGGAGAGAATGAAAGAGCTCCTCCTGTCCGGTGTGCCAGCAGCCCAGACTGGCGGTGAGCGCGAGGGAGGCTACTGAGAAGCCCGGCGGCGGAGGAACGCAGGTCTGCTGCCAGGTAGGTTTAGCGAGCTTTTTAAAGGCTTCAGGCATTGCAAGACCGCAGTGGTGTTGCTGGACTAAGGGAAAAGGACAGGAAACTATCTGTGACACCACGATTTTTCGATTTTCTGTCTCTAGTGCTCAAACCATACAGAACTGAATTCATTCTGAATACCTTAAACACCTGTTAACTTAAAAGAAAAATGCCTTTGTTAAAGGAAAGTAGTTTCATTTCTAATAAAACAGTTTCTATAATAGAATGATTGTAGAATCCAAGATTAGACCAGATCTCTCCCTAGGTCTTAAGGGGAGACCAAAAGTTGGCATAATCTCGGATTATGCATTATAGTGCTTATTTAATCAGGTAATTGCTGATGAAACAGTGAAACTCTGATACTACAAGAGCCATTCTCAAATTTAAGTTAAAATCGAACTGATTGTCGTTTCTACAGGCAAAAGGTAGGTATCTTTTGCTTATTCTTTCTAAAACACCTTTTGTTTTTCTCATGAGTTTCGAGGATCCTGCTGTAAGTCTACTCCTTGTGCATATATACTATTCACATAAAGATTTCCCAGAAATTAATTCCCTTCTCTGGGAAATGTTTTTTCATGTTCTCATAACAGACTGTCAGTTTCATATTGCTTTCTGCCACATGTATCTTATCAAAACATTAGCTCTGAGGTTCTTAACAGGACTATCTCTGCTCTTCCGATTTGGCATTTCTGGACATTTATTTGAACATTGAGAGGTATAAATTAAATGACAATCTATCTAACATTTCTGAAGAAGCAGATTAGGGGGTGTCTGTGCCCAGAAGCAAAATAAATGAACTTTGGGATGACTCAGTTTTTAGGGTGTGGGTAAGAGGCAAAAGGAACCTAGCCAGTCCTAACTGAGTTGCTGGCTAATTAGAGTATCTGTCTGCCGCGGCTTTCACTGAAATGAGCCTCTTGGTCCCTTTCACATCAAATCCCTCTGTGAGTCCCTCCTTCTCCTTAGTTTATCTTTCCTTCACAACCTGGGTCCTTTTCATGGGCTGCAGTGCCTTAAATACTTCTAAAACTATCTTGAGGGGGAGAAAAACCTATAGCAGATCCACAAAGCCACTTGTAAATAATTGTATTATGAAATCCAAGGTCATGGTTTCACACAACTCCTGCTCTGCCCTTGCACACCTTTGACTGGCATTTTTATTTTATTTTTTATTTTTGTAGTGGGCATAAACTTAGAAAAGTGGGAAAGGGAGAAACCTTAGTTTCAAAAGTAGTCTCTGACTAATTAATGATCTTGATGATTTAGAAAAAGGTAAACATGTATAGTGAATGTGAAAAAGATGTTGAGTAGTAGAATTGGGTTGCTTGGATTTTTATTTAAAACAAACAAAACTCAACCAAAAAAACCCCCCAAAACCCCAAACCAGTCACCCTAGATAACTTTCTTCTATACTACTGTGCTGGAAGTAGGGCTTGAGTGTGGTCAAATCCTGCCCATTTACCCAGAGTTTTACAAATATTTACAGTCATCTATGCCAAATATCTTTGTGCTGAGCCCCAAAGAACATTCTCAGCATTCAAAAGCCCCATTCTCATGAATGGTTTCAGTTCATTGGCAATTTAAAGGCATTCAGGCTTCCAAACTAGGTCAGCTTAAGACATGTCTTTTTAAAATAATCGGTTTTTGGGTCTCAGATTATGAACCAGGTTTTCGGAGCCAAACTCTACAGCAGAGAGAAAAGTATGCTTTCTCTGGAAAGAAAAAGCTTATTTTATCTACCTGGTATGACCATTTAACTTCCTGAAAAACGTCTTTCTCTTCAGTAGTATGAATATTTTTCATCTGAGGAGGTGCACTTAAAATTTCCTTCTTGAAAAGTCATTTCAATATTTTAGACATTTGGAAACATTTATATGTATGTCAGAATCCTTTCTCTGAAGTGTTTCTGCTAATCCTGGCTTCTTTGTCTCCCCTGGCCTTGACTTGATGACGTTACTTTCTTGGAGAGTGAAGTTATTAGTGTTTGAAATCTCCAGTTTGAGATAGAGGTCAGGAATCATGCTGAACCCAGATGTTAGTGAAGGAACAAAGTCCGAGCAGTTTTGGGACTAAGCCTACTTTGAACAACTGATTATTTTGGATGTGGGAAAAGGGCCAAGCTGCCAGACAAGTCATGCTTTTCACTTGGACTTTGGGGAATAGGTATCTGTAGCCATTGCCCCTAAGTACTGAAACATTTCTTTCAGGGGTGCCTACCTTAATTTATAGAAGCTCCTTACCTGAAACAAATGGTCAATATTTTCAGCTTGCGAATTTCTGGAAGTGAATACAGATGAGAACCAGGCCTTTAATACTTTCTCTCCACGTACAATCAGAAAAGTTATCCACTCTACTACTGAGTGACTATGATTTGCTAGGTGCTAGGTTAGATGCTGGGATATAAAGATGGCTAAGATGTGGTCTCTGTCCTGAAGAAATTCTCATAAGCTCAGAAGTGACTTGGGTCTAGAGTGGTAGTTCTGAATTCACATTGCTTTGCCAGATTATAAAAAGTACTTCGATGTTTGTCACCTCAATCATCTTAATTTTCTTGGTAGTGTTACCTTGACTATTTGACCATTAAGTAGCCGAAGAGGTATATGACACCTAAGTTAATTTATGTAAATATTTTAATTCATAATTTTTACCTTTAGGTGTATGTGGGAGGTCTTGGACTCAAGTTTTAGTTTTATTAACTTTGGCATTTGCTATTTACCCAGTCGGTGAGTACTTTGGAACCTAATGCATCATACCCTAGTTGTTATTAAAAAATGGATAACTATATATTAAATGAGTAAAAATGGCCAATGCTTGTGCAACATGGAATGAGGAGCTTCTCATCTATGATCAGATCTCTTTCTTGAATTCAAAACACAACAATCTAAGTGAAATAGACTTTTCTTATTCATAGCTGGAGATACTTCTGATCACATGGCTTGGAGTATTTATTAAGAGCATACTTTGAAAGCCATGTCCCATTGTTTTCTAAATCTTTTGATGTCACAAGTTTGAGTCCCAGCCCTTCATCAACTCGTTCTTTGTTTTTCTTGGGAAGATAGAGCAAGACAATTCATTTTTCTCTGTTGGACTTGTGGCTGAAACCATAAACCCACACATTCTCCTGCATATGATTATATGAAATCCTCTGTTGAAAACCTCCTCAGCTAGTTGACTCTTAATAAGTAGGAGCTGGGTTTAGTCACCTTTACATCCCTAGCACCTAGTGTGTAGAATTTGTTCTTTGTGTGTTGACTTTGTTTCCTTCATGATAAATTCCTGTTATAGGAAATTAATTGGCAAAGACATACAAAAAATCTACACCTCCACTTTGCTCAGGTGGGATGAAGATTCCTCTTCCAAACTGGTTTCCAATTTGTTTCTAATTAAAATTTCTATATGAAACTTTTAACTTTAACAGGAGGGGGTAATATTGGCACATGCTTTTATTCATTTGAAAAAAAAATTTTGATTTACATATTTGTGCTTTAGCGGCTCTGGTTTTCTGGTAATGTCCTGACCCAAGAAATCAGCCTGGCTCTTGCTCTGTAGGGCTGTTTGAAATACCACTTCTCCTTGATTGATTAATTACATCATTGTCTGACCTGCCTTTAAGTGGCGTTCCTTCCTGCTTCTGAGCTTTGTTGTTATGCCAGGCAGAGGGAAGAAATTTAGCAGGGCTGTGTGAATAATTGTGGGAGGCAGGGAACCACTGATTAAAACAGGAGTGGGCAAGGCACAGTGGTGATATTGAAGAGGTAGCTACCATGATGAATGCAAAATTGCCATGCCAAAAATATCATTCAGCTATTATTCTCATATTCACTCCTACCTTCTTTGATAAGTTTATATTGTTTGGAAAACTGGGAATGGATTTCCACCTCTTGGGCCTTACCCTGTAGGGTAATGAGAACATGGAAAGAAGGCAGGAAGAAATGTGCTTTTAAGAAAAAAAGCCGGTTGCGGTGGCTAACACCTGTAATCCCAGTACTTTGGGAGGCTGAGGCGGGCGGATTATGAGGTCAGGAGATCGAGACCCATCCTGGCTAACACGGTGAAACCACATCTCTACTAAAAATACAAAAAATTATCCAAGTATGGTGGTGGGTGCCTGTAGTCCCAGCTACTCGGGATGCTGAGGCAGGAGGATGGCGTGAACCCATGAGGCGGAGCTTGCAGTGAGCCGAGATCAGGCCACTGCACTCCAGCCTGGGGGACAGATCCAGACTCCGTCTCAAAAAAAAAAAAAAAAAAAAAAAAAGCACCATTTTGCAAATGTTAAAACTAGATGTGCCAAGGGCCAGGCGCAGTGACTTACACCTGTAATCCCAGCACTTTGGGAGGCTGACATGGGAGGATCACGGAGGTCAGGAGATCGAGACCATCCTGGCTAACACGGTGAAACCCCATCTCTACTAAAAAAAAAAAAAAAAAATACAAAAAATTAGCCAGGTGTGGTGGCAGGTGCCTGTAGTCCCAGCTACTCGGGAGGCTGAGGCAGGAGAATGGCGTGAACCCGGGAGGCAGAGCTTGCAGCAAGCTCAGATAGCACCACTGCACTGCAGCCTGGGCGACAGAGCGAGACTCTGTCTCAAAAAAAAAAAAAAAAAAAAAAAAACTAGATGTGCCAGATGTTCTGTCTTCTGTAGCTCTGTAGGATTTGGAGTTAGCTTATCACAACATCATGTACATTGTCGGCCATGCTTGGACATCAGCACCAATATATATTTTGTAGGAAAAAATATTAGATCTCACTAAATTAGTTGTAACAGACTTTATTCATAACCTAATTTCAAGCAGCAAAGAGATTGTTTGGAAAACAGTTCTTGCTAATACTTCAAGATGCTTCTCCTTCCTGGTGAAGTGCCTGCTTTTTTTTTTAACCCACGAAAAGGTTAATAGGGCTATATTTGCATATCAGTTCCATTTTTAGACGGTTAATAGTCTCCAAGTTACAAAGTTGTGATCTCATTGCCATCCTAGAAACTGTTGAGATGACGATGTTAAAACTAAGAAATTATAGACTAAATAAAGTGCTTTTTGAGCACTTTAAGCCACGAAACAGTAGAGAGAAAACAGAAGTCCTCTTCTCTACCACAGGAGGCACAGTGATACAATACTGCCACCTCACATCACAAAGCCTGAATAGGTGAATATTTACTTTCTTACGTCTAAGACCTAAATATTTCCTGGGTTTGTTTATACTAGAGGATATTTTCTAATCTATTTCATTTTTTCAAATAATAACAACTTATGTGTAATACCATGTATGTACTCATTGGGTTTGAGCATTATTCTTTTAAAAAGGGCAGATCATGAGGTCAGGAGATCAAGACCATCCTGGCTAACATGGTGAAACTCTGTCTCTACTAAAAAATACAAAAAATTAGCTGGGCGTGGTGGCGGGCACCTGTAGTCCCAGCTACTAAGGAGGCTGAGGCAGGAGAATGGTGTGAACCCAGGAGGCAGAGCTTGCAGCGAACCGAGATCGCGCCACTGCACTCCAGCCTGGAGACAGAGTGAGACTCCATTTCAAAAAAAAAAAAAAAAAAAAAGTAATTAATAAATATACAGTATATTTGAGTAATTGCAGTTCCCTGACTACGAGAGGGGCAGCCTGTGTTTCCATTTGTTCATGTCCTTCTTAGGTTAGGGCATGCATTAGAACTGTTTTTCTGATTGAAAGAATGTACTCTGGTTCATCTTGTCCTTGAATGACCAGAGAGCTGGTTGGAGATGCAAGCGGAGAGTAGAGCTACAACACTGGCCACAAAGGAGTTCTACCATAATCCCTCGCTTCCTTCATTGCTGTTGCTACTGCTACCAGCCAGCAGGTCACCCTGCCATTGTATTTGGATTGTATTTAGGGTAGAACTTCAGCTAATGGCTGATAATGCTCAGCACTTTACTAGACTCAATTAGTACCATTGGGTTCACTAATAGTTTCTGTTAGGAAAAGGAACCAGTAGCTAACTAAACCACTTTATTGGGCAGAAGTACCAAGATCAACATAATGCTGATTTTCAGATTGCATTGAGTGGAAACTGGTTGCCTGATGTGTTCTTAGCTGATATGGGGATAGCTTTCCTAACAAGGCAAGGTTGGGACCTTTAGATTGCTGCTCTTTTTTTCTGCTTTATTAGAATATTAGCTTCCCGAGAATATGTCTCCATTTTACAAGGCAACACTTCAGCCTTTCTTCATCACCACCCACCCTTCTCGAAAACCTTCCCCTTTGCTACCTCCCTCCCGTATTTATGCATTCATATCTATTATTCTAGCTACTTCACAGTGATGACTGCATGTCTCGCAAAGGCATATAAACACATTGAGAGTATTCATATGTCTCCTCTTCTGTTTTGTCCCCTGTACTTGAGTAACTCTTAGAATTTCATAGCATAGCTTGGACTTAAGACCTCAGTGCAGATCAACTGGATTTTTATTTACATTAATATCCTGTGGCATCAGTAATATTTAGTTGATTCATTTTAGTAGCTTTCTGTTTCTCTCAGTCTCCTTAGTTGTGCTTTAGCAGTTTCTCCAAGTTTTAAAGTTTCTGCATAATAATGTAAAAATTCCAAAATAATTAGGAATAAGTGTCCTAATAATAATTAGGGTGAGTATCCTAATAAAACATTATCCCTTCCAATTACACTATCTTTTTGTGTAAAGGAATAACTGTGTTGATTTTGGATAATCAAACAGACATAAACTACATTGGTTAAAAATACTTTGAATAGCTGGGTGCAGTGGCCTACACCTGGAATCCCAGCACTTTGGGAGGCCAAGGTGGGCGGATCATGAGGTCAGGAGTTCAAGACCAGCCTGGTCAATATGGTGAAACCTCGTCTCTACTAAAAATACAAAAATTAGCCCGGCGTGGTGGTGGGCACCTGAAATCCCATCTACTTGGAAGGCTGAGGCAGGAGAATTGGTTGAACCTGGGAGGTGGAGGTTGCAGTGAGCTGAGATCGTGCCACTGCACTCTAGCGTGGACGACAGAGTGAAACTCCGTCCCCTACCCCCCAACCAAGAAAAAAAAAAAAAAAAAAAGCTTTGAATGTTGGCTCTCCCATCATTTGCATTTTTGGAGCAGATTGCTTTTTCAGGCCACCAGCAGAATATGAAAATTCCTTATACATCCTGTGCTGAAGTATTCCCTTCTTTGGCAATTCTAATGAAAAGACACGAGGGAAAAGGTGACTTTCCATTCTTTCCTATCAGATAGTACTTGCTTCTCATATAATGAACACTTTATAACGCAAGAGACACATAGAGCACGTAGAACTGCTGGTTCTCCTTTCCTGGTAATTTAGTGCAAACTCAGACGTTTTAGAATGGCTTTCCTTCCTTACGTGGCCCAACCAATCTGTCTTGTTCTATGATTAGGTATATGTAAGCAAGTGATACCTGCTACCAACCTTAGAATGCCTAAACTTGAAAGGCAGCTGTCAGATTTCAAGGTGCCCCTTGCATTCTCCGCCAAAATTCTTTTCACAAGGGGTTCTTGACACTCGGTGAGAGGCACAGTCACATCTATAATCACTGTGAAAGTAACTATAATTGTTAGCTTTTAAAGTCAAGTGGTAGGGTGGATAATTCAAGTCACTTTCTTATTTTTGATAGAAATGTGAGGTATGAAGCAGTAGGAGTGAGTTAGCCTCTCTCTGGAATGAAGACTTTTCTTGAAACCTGGAGGGGAGTGGATGTGAATTGCTTGTGCCCCTGTGAAGTTGTGGCCCGATGGGAGGGACAGGAGGAGCTGGGAGTGTGTTATCAAATGCCCTGAGCTTCCTGAGGCTCTACTATTGGGGGTTTCATGCTGTGAAGACCGGTGAATATTAATATGACGCAAAGGAAGAAATGCAAGGAAACCTTGGAGCCATTCACAGGCATCTCAGGTGTGGGGAAATTCATTAGAGGCTTTCAGGATTCTCCTGTTTACTGATTTGAAGAGCTCATTTTGCGATGAATCAATGGTGAAAGGATTTCTTGTTTGATATTCTTTTTTTTTTTTTTTAATGAAGTGCTCACTGCATTTCATTCAGTTTTTAAACATTCATTGTTGGTTTTGCCCAAAGTGAAAAATGAAAGGGTTAGTTTTTAATCTGTGCATGGTGCAGGTTTAGGCTTCTGCGATGGGGCCTGAGGGGCTGCTGAGTGGGGAAGGTCAAGGGGACTGGCTCTGGACACCCACTATTGGGTGCTGGCACTTGTCTACCTGAATCTCTTTTATACAGTGGTGGTTTGACTAAGATTTTTGTTTTTTTGAAAGCTCATTCCTTGAAAAATGTCTGAGAGCCATTGCTTTAGGGAATTGGTGTTATTGTACACAGAAAAATAAATCACTTTTTGAAGAATCATTTTGGATTGTTCACGTCTCAAGGAGATGAAATATGTAACTTTTTTCCTCTGGGTCACTGAGTCATAAATCCTGCCTTTTTGGAATGCTTGGAATTTTTAAAAAAACAAAATGCATCTCTGCTATGTAAAGGTTTTTCTATTACAGAAATTATGTATATTTTTTATAACTTTGACTTCATAGCCTATAGGCACGTAACTCCTTAGTTTTAAGGAGTAAAAACTTACGTGCTGTTTATAGTAAGAGACAATTACGTTTCACATGGTCTTGATTACCACAATTTTTAGTTCTACCTTCAAAAGAAGACTATTTCTAAGAAATATCTAATTATAGGTATTCCATTATGGATAATAATTGAGGTATTATTAGAGGAATCCAATATGTCTTTCAAGAGTATCCAATTAATTTCTAAGAGGTATCCAATTATGTCTTTGTTTTTCAAGAGTACATTAAAACTTTGGCCTGTTTAATATTTCCTTCCAAAAAAATAACATAGAGTAAGACTGAGAAATACTTGGATTTCTTGAAGAGTATCTAGATCTCTCGCTAGGTCAGAACATCAGGATTGGCTATTCACACCAGCTTTCTGCACATGGCTAAGTGCATTTGACATTTGGGGTGTGGGATGGTTCTGGCCTGTGTCATTACCCCTTTTCTCCTACTCAGGAAGCATTTACTACCTACATTTCTTCTTGTTGTTTTACTTGGGGTTTCTCTTGAAAGAAAGATAATTCAGAATAGGTTGCATAAGCAGTGAAGCAGCGTTGAGAATGTAGAGATGAGAAGACAGCAGATGGGGAAGTTGGTGGGACTGTGTGCCATGGGCCGGGGAGTATCGGAGACGCACGCTAATGATAGTTGTTTAAGCATGAACTGGGAGGAAGGAAAAGGTAAAGTCATTCATTTTTACCCGTATGTTTATCATAAAGAGAGATTTTTTTAAAAAACTCAAAATCCTGAATTCGACATGCAGGTCTGTTTGAATTTAATTTGCTCTTGGATGACAGCTCCTCAGTAGTTAATGGAATAACGCTGTGTCTTGAACTTTATTGGGCGTTTGCTGAGAAAAAAACCATGTCTTCCACATGGAAACTAACCATTAGTTAGCTTCCTATTTAATTATTTTGAATCAGGTTTTCTGGTACTGAGTACTGGGACTAGGTGAAAAACCTTAAATGCTTCAGGTTGCTAGAGTTAGTAATTGTTGACTTTCTGGTATGACATTAAGAAAGTGAATGTGGACAGATTGACAAGCAAATATCTCATTTATTTTTTTCCCTTTCCATCTAATCACATTTGATTTTCCCCTACTTGTTTTAGTACTTTTGTACTTACATATTGAGACTTAAGCTATTGTTGGGACTAGGTAGCAAATGATTACATGTAATTTCTTTTGTCTGAAAATTAAGAGGAAAAGAGCTTGGTTCTTGTAGGGGGATGTGTATTTGCAATTATTTCTATGGCAGCATTTATTAGAATTGGCCACTCTTTAAAAATAGTAAGAACTATAGGATTTTTCTTTTGTTTAACCAGAACATGAAATTTCCTGATGTGATATAAAATATGAGTATGTAGAGAAATTATTTTCACAATTATTTAGTCTCTTTTAAAGATAAAGATTCAGAATAAAAACAATCTAGTAGAACTTTGGCTGTAGTTTTTATTTTTCAGTCTAAAGATATCTTTTCCCATGGTCATGCTGTGTGGGGAGACAAATTTTGTTCCTGTGCAGCTTCAGGGACCTTAAGGATAGCTGTAGTCATGGACTTCAACTCTCTTTTCCTCTTTCTGTCCCCCTTCCTCCTTCCTTTCTCTGCTTCATCTGTCCATGTGATATCCACACAAGGCAGCTCTGGTGTAATGGATCTGGCACTGGGCTTGGTGGCCTCAGAAGGTTGAGGATTGTCTTCTGCTCTGCCATGTACAAGCTCTGAGAACTTTGGCAGGTTACCTAACTTATCAGTACCACAATTAATCTATAAAATGGGGAAAACAATTATTTCATCATCCCAAGCAGAAACTCTGTACCCGTTGAACATGCCAGGTGAGGAAGCGTACCCTGACTTGGGAGGTGGAGTCGGGAGGGTCATGTCAGTCCAGGAGTTCGAGGCTGCAGTAAGCTATGATTGTGCCACCACACTCGAGCCTGGGCGACAGAGAGAGACCCTGTCTCTAGGAAAAAAAACCCCACAAACAGTAACTCTTCATTGCCCCCTCCCACCAGCCCCTGGTAACCTCTATTCTTCTTTTTGTCTCTCAGAATTGACTACTCTAGGTACCTCATTTAAGTGGAATCATATAATATTTGATTTTCTGTCTGGTTTATTTCAGTTAGCATGATGTCTTCAAGGTTCATCCATGTTGTAGCATGTGTCAGAATTTTATTTCTTTTTATTCCATTGTATATATAGACCACATTTTGTTTGTTCTTCTTTTTAATTTTTTATTTTTTGAGACATTTCATTCTGTCACCCAGGCTGGAGTGTGGTGGCGCAATCTTGACTCACTGCAACCTCTGCCTCCTGGGTTCAAGTGATTCTCCCGCCTCAGCCTCCTGAGTAGCTGGGATTACAGATGTGCCACTGTGCCTGGCTAATTTTGTATTTTTGTATTTTTTGTAATTTTGTATTTTTAGTAGAGACGAGGTTTCACCATGTTGGCCAGGCTGGTCTTGAACTCCTGACCTCAAGCAATCCACCTGCCTCGGCCTCCCACAGTGCTGGGATTACAGGCATGAGCCACTGCGCCCAGCCTCATTCTTCTGTTGTTGGACACTTGGGTCACCTCCACTGTTTGGCTATTGTGAATAATGTTGCTATGAATATGGGCGTACAAATATCTGTTTGAGACCCTGCTTTCAGTTCTTTTGGGTATATACCAGATTGCTGGATCATATGTTACCTCTTTGTTTAACTTTTGAATGACGTTCTATTTTAAGTACTTTTTGAGTCTGTTGAATTGATTGTAGTGATGCAACTCCTAAATATGTTTGCTCATAGTGATATTTCCCGCCCCCGACCTTTATTAAGGTATAATTGACAAATCACATTTGTGGTATACAATGTGATGTTTTGCTCTATGTATACATTGTGAAATGCTTAAATCAAGCTAATGAACATCATCACTTTACATTTTTCTTTGTGTGTGTGTGGTGAGATCACTAAAAATCTACTCTTGGCCATTTTCAAGTATACAGTGTATTATTACTAACTCTAGTCACCATGCTGTATGAGAGCTTCCCAGAACTTATTCATCTCATCTAAATGAAACTTTGTAAGCTTGACCAACATCTCCCCATTCCCACCCCAACATAGTGGTCTTTTAATTTCCATAGCTCATATGATGTGAATCAGGACAGTGAGGTCAGCTTACATTTCAGGACTTCAGGGACACCTTGACAAGGTAGGTGAACCACTCTCTAGCCCGTCGTTCCCAGAAATGCATTAGCTGTAAGTTTTGGGATAACTGAGGGTGAGAATTTGATCAGCTGGCCTCCAGATGTGTTGGCTAAACAATAGCTTTATCCATCCATCTAATATTTTCTGCTTTGGACCTTTCTATAGGGATTGAGACTGAAGAACGCTGAAGACAGGCTGATGGGCTCAGCTGGTAGGCTCCACTATCTCGCCATGACTGCTGAAAATCCCACTCCTGGAGACCTGGCTCCGGCCCCCCTCATCACTTGCAAACTCTGCCTGTGTGAGCAGTCTCTGGACAAGATGACCACACTCCAGGAATGCCAGTGCATCTTTTGCACAGCTGTAAGTTTTCCTTGATGCTTTCACTGTGAGAAAATACAAAGGGAAAAATTATAAAAGTAGGATATATTTCTGTGGTTTACTGAGAAGCCAGAGTGTGCTACAATATGATCCTGCTTTGGAAAGCATTTCATATTTGAACCTATTTCCAAATAGCATCTTAAATGGTAAATCCTGGGTTTACTTGTTTTAGCTAAGTATAATTCATGTTTGAAATTTAATTATTGGTTGAATAAATAGTCTTTCTGTTAAGGTTCAAACTATGGAACAGAATAGAAAAATTTTAACATGCTGGCCAGGTGCGTTGCCTCACGCCTGTAATCCCAGCACTTTGGGAGGCCGAGGCGGGCGGATCACAAGCTCAGAAGATCGAGACCATCCTGGCTAACACGGTAAAACCCCGTCTCTACTAAAAACACAAAAAAAATTAGCTGGGCTTGGTGGAAGGTACCTGTAGTCCCAGCTACTCGGGAGGCGGAGGCAGGAGAATGGCGTGAACCCGGGAGGCGGAGCTTGCAGTGAGCCGAGATCATGCCACTGCACTCCAGCCTGGGCGACAGACACAGACTCCGTCTCAAAAAACAAAAAAAAAAATTTAACATGCTGTACTTAACTACCACCTATAAGAAACTCACCAGGTATTTTAAATGATGGAGAAGTCAGGTAGTAATTTACTTTATGTACTGAATTTTCATTCATATGCTTGTTCATCTTCTACAATGCACATGGTATAAATTGTACTTTGTCATAGCTCCTTTTATGCTGTTTCACAGTACGCTGAATCCTTCTTATTCCACTTAATGAGAGCCCTATAGACCTGCAGAAGTGGGCTTATCTCTTTTAGTGTGACACCTGGTATCAACACCTGTGACCTTTACTGCCACTTTTCCTTGAAGGTTGGTCGGTTAAGGTATAAAGGTAGGAAATAGACTGAGTTCCTGTAGGCTTCAGTGATGACAGAGAATAGCATTGTTCATTTAATCAACAAATATCTATTGAGCAGGAACTATGTCCCAGGAATGGTTCTAGGCACGAGGATTTATCAGTTAAGGAAACAAAAGAAACAAAACCCAACGAAGTTTCTTGCTTTTAGGAGCTTATATTCTGTACAAGAACGTTGTGTAGGAGTTCAGGGCTGAGAGGATGTTGCTGTTTTAGGTAGGGGGGTCAGAAGTAGGCCTTGCTGAGGAGTAATGTTTGTGCTGCTTCTCCTTCCTCTTGTTGTTAGTGTGTGTTGCTTTATAGGAAGTGAAGAAATGGCCTTGTCATCTCAGAGCAACTTCAGTTTCCTTTGGTCTTGCTTTGTTTCTGAAGGCTGTCCTTCAAAACAATTATTTCTCTGACTTTCTCACACTTGCTGCAGACCCTTGCTAATCCTTGAAACAAATGAGTCAGAAGCAACTTTTGGTGAAAATCAGGATGCAAATATTTCACTGAGGGTTACTGCTGTTTAAAAGAATTCAGTTTTTGCTATGACATTAAACAGTGCAGAATTTAAGCGTGTGCGTCAACATTGGGGAAATAATACATGGTGAAGGTTGTATTTCATCTTCTCAGGGAGCTAACACTGTCCTGTTATTGTTTCAATAGATTTTATTTAGTTCCTGATTCAAAACAGCATGGTGCTTCTCATTTCTCTTTCAGCAATTTGAGGGTAGGAGTTAGTATAGTTAGCTTATTCAGTCACCTAGATTCACACTTACTCATTGTTAGGGAGTGCTCAAAAGCAAAAAGTCAAATGGCTTAATGTTTTTTGGTATCCCTCAATTTTGGATCCTTTTGCACCTAGAAACATTAACTTTCCCTGGCATCCTGTTACCTGTTACCTGTGAGCTGCCAAAATAGTAAGCAGTGTATGATTACATTAGTGTCTGTAAAATTGTGATTTGAATCAGACTCACCTGAAATACTACTCTAACTTTCTTTTGGTTAGAGATTTATTTCTTGTTTTTAAAAAAATGACTTAAAATGTGTCTAATACTTCCCAGACTTTAATTTGCATCTGTATTCAGTATCAAATGTTTTGTATTTTCGAGACTGAAAAGAAATTTGTAACTTTTTCATATACCACATACTACTGACTTCTACTTTTAAATAGGATTGGATGACATCTCCCAATTGCTTGTGCCTACCATGTATTTAAAATGGTTTTACTGAGAACCACCCCGCTGCCCCAGGGAGTATCCACATGTAATGATCTTCCTGCTGATTTGATGTTATGCTGGTATATACTGGTATGTGTAATGTTTATATTTTTTCTTTTCATGTTAGATGGATAATGTGCTTATGGTGTAACCAGGTTTGAGGGAGGCATATCTCACGTGACTGTGAGAAGCCAATCGTCATGCTTATGAACTACAAGAGGATCTATACGGGTATATTTTTGTGGATTTAATAAAGCTTTAACAACATTCTGTCATTGTCCTGTCTTCTGTAAGAGGCATCCCTGGCCATTTTGCTGTGAGCCTAGCTTTTTGTTGTTGTTGTTTCCAAGATCACCACACTCCAATTCCAGCTGTACCCCAGCTCAGCTGTGTAATTGGGCACATGATTAATCTCTTTGGGCCTCTGATTTCTCCTGTGTAAAATGAAGGTGCTAGGATCCTTCACAGTGCTCCAAATAGGGGGTGCAGTATACTCTGGGTATGCAGAAGGGACAGATGTGGAGTATCTGACTTGACCATTGAATGTTCATCAGTTATTTCCTTATCTTTAGAGAGACCTGGCCTTTAAATAGATGCCCCAAGTGTGTTCCACGGACCACCACCTCTGGGAAACAGAGATATCCTTGAATGAAATGTTCCATGGTCAAATTAGCTTGGGAATTGCAATGTTCTTTTGTTCCTTTCTTGGAGGGATGTAAGGCACATTTGCATTTTAGAGGCTCTGTGAAATCTTGTGGTTAAAGGGAAAGCAGGGGAATCTTGTTTAGCTTCTTCTGATGAAGATTTCCCTTTGACCATGCCACCCTTTTGAGTGGAACATCTATTGCCCACAACCAGTGCTCTGAAGAACACTGCTTTAAATTATTTCATGTAGGTAATTCTTGATTTAAATAACATCCAGGGAAAGGAATGTGGTAGATGGTGTCTCAAATAAGCCATCAATATTATCTAGGTTCTTGTTAAAGGATGTTCTAGCTGTGAAGGTGGTTTCTGCTAGACTATTTGCTCAGTTTTAATATGCAGAATAAAGTGTAATATAAAGCGAGAGAAGCTGCATATACAGGAAAAATTAGGCATAGTTCTTACTGGCATGACTGACGTCATAGAACATGAGTTGTATTACAGAACCAAAGAGGTTGATGTCTTGGGGTTACAGAGAAAAAGATGTAGCATAATTACTTGTTCTATTTTGAAGGTTAAATATCTCAGGGATGTTTGTCTGTTAATGACATGCAAAGAGTATCTGTCTCTCCCTTCCTCTCTTTTGCCTGTATATTTAAATAACCCAAATATGAAAATTCTAACTTTCCTTTTCTGGGTTTGCAACACGTTCTTTCAGATAATGCCACATAATGTTAATTCAAGCGAAATAAATTCACAAGTCAGTTATCAAAGTAATGGAAATTTGTGAGTTTGCTCCCTTGTGTACAATATTTGCTTCTGATTTATTTTAGAAGTGATTTCTGTCAGCCGTGAATTAAGGAATAGTGAAAACACAGTTGTTGCTTGTTTTTATAACCTAGATAATTTCACCTGAAAAGAGTCGGTATGTTGGGCATGGCCTATTTACCTTTCAGATTAAATACAGGATGTGCTAAGCAAAAAGAAAATAAAGTCCAGCCATATTCTTGCCTTTTTTCCATTACGTTCTATTGGCTCTAGGTAGTTAGAACTCCTTTTACTATTCATTTCTTGGAGCCAAATGGATTTTCCAATGTTTAAAAAGTGAGAGGAAATATAAAACATTTTAGACCAAGCCCTTCTTTCCCTTGGGGCCTGTCGGGTGACCTTTAAGAAAAGCCCACAGTTGGTTTGGGAGACTGTCTTAGTCCATTTTGTGTTGCTATAACAGAATACAGAGGCTAGGTAATTATATTATAAAGAAAAGAGGTGTATTTAGCTCACAGTTTTGCAGGTGGAAAGTTAGAGAAGCATGGTGCTGGCATCTACTTGGCTTCTGGTGAAGGTCTCATGCTAGGTCAAAACACAGCAGAGAAGGTCAAAGGGAAAGTGGACATGTGAAAAGAGACAAAACCCAAGGGGCATCCTGGCTTTATAACAACTCACTCTGGCAGGAACTATTAAGAATTCATTCCCACAAGAACTAATTCATTCTCACCAGAGCAAGAACTCAGCCACTACCTAGAGAGTGGCACCAAGCCATTTCCCAACTAGGACCCACCTCCCAACACTACCACATTGGGGATGAAATTTCAATGTGAATTTTGGTGGGGATAAACAAACCATATCCAAACCATAGCAGAGACATTTACAGTTTGGGAGGATTTGCAATGTGTATGTGCACACACAGTTTGGTAACTTTCAAATGAAGCATGAATCTGTGGTGGATCTTTCCTGGGTTCTAACTGTTATCTGCATTAGGAAAAAGGAATGCCACTTTCCTATTTCCACCTCTGTTTTTCCCTTGCAGTATAGCATAGTGTGTTAGAATGCAGATACGGAGATAAGAAGACCCAGGCTCAAGTTCAGGCTTTGTCATTTGATGGTGTATGATTTGGGTCAAGTTGTTTGCCTTCTCTAGACCTTAGTTTCTTTGCCTGTAAGACAGAGGGAGGGAAGGGTTGACAATACCTACCTTTATTTCCTAAGATTCATCAGTGTGCTGAGCTGTTACGTTCTTCAAAAAGATTTCAGAGAAAGGAAAGCCTATAATGATTTGACTGGCTTCCTCACTAGCCTTTTATAAAAAGGTGGTTATATAGGTAATTACAACCTCACTGCTATTCTGAGATACTCAGAGATTAGCAGTTAGGATAGAGAGAAATGTCTCTTTTGGATTTGTTCAAAGTGTGGCTTTGAAATATTTAAACTAAATATCTAGAATTAGGACTTAACAGGGAAAAAAAAAGCATCAGTACAACTTTGACAGTAAATAGATGAGCACATATATGGTGGATATAAAAGATTCAGATGAAAGAGTGTTTCAAAGTACCATATATTTAAGAACTTGCTTACTTCCAAGAACATAATAATATAATTACTGGTTGGCTTGATATGTTATTCTGGTATCATTTTAAGTACCTTTTATTGAGAACTCTCTGGAACCACAAGAAATAATGAGGGATCTTACTCAAGGCCAATGCCACAGAATGATTCTCTGTCCCCTCTTCTGGTCATGAGACCTGCCAACCTTTCCCAAAGCTTTCAAATTCTCCAGCTCCAGATTCTCACATCTTCTACTACTATTAAATGGGCCAAACTAAATTCTGCCAGTTCAAAGCACTGTATTATTCTGTTAGTTTCTGGTACCCAAATATGCTTGCTTGTAAGGTTAGCTTTTTTCTTTCTTTCTTTCTTTATTATTATTATTATTATTATTATTATTGAGATGGAGTCTTGCTCTGTTGCCCAGGCTGGAGTGCAGTGGCGCGATCTCGGCTCACTGTAACTTCTGCCTCCCGGGTTCAAGCGGTTCTCCTACCTCAGCCTCCGGAGTAGCTGGGATTACAGGCATGTGCCACCACGCCTGGCTAATTTTTTTTGTATTTTTAGTAGAGTTGGGGTTTCACTATGTAGGTCAGGCTGGTCTTGAACTCCTGACCTCGTGATCCACCTGCCTTGGCCTCCCAAAGTGCTGGGATTATAGGCGTGAGCCACCGTGCCCAGCCGCAAGGTTACTTTTATGCTTTCCCTTAACTTTGCTTGGGGTGGTTAGCAGTAAATCAGTGAATTTATCTTTGTTTGTGAAATAACTTCAATATACTCACTGCTTATATCTATTAAGAGATTTAATGACAATACTATGGTGACTTTTGTATTTGTCGGTCAAGTCACAGGTTTACAATGCCGATTTTATTGGCACTATATTTTTCCACTGACAACGGAGCCACTGCAGGGTCAGATGGCATCTGTGGAAAAAGAGCAAACAGTAACAGCATGAGAAATGGATTAGAGATGACTCAAGGAGGAGCTGGCTTCCTGGACCTATGATCTCATCCATGCCTAATGCTTACCACTTACTTATTCAAGAAAGTAGTAAAATGTGGCAAGAGAGGAAAGAACAGCAGAAGAAAACCATACTATTAAGGCCCTAATGTCTTTGTCATAGCATCATAGTCCTAGAATTGGAAGTGACCTTAGATCTTCTAGTTCCCCCACCCTCCTAATGAAAGAAGTCATTTTCTGGGATGCCAGTATGGTTTGGCATTTAAGAGAATGGGTCTCAAGTTTGGTAGCTTAGGCTTTATTTATTCAACAAATATTTGCTGTGTCTTGCATAGTTCTGATGGTTTGAATATAGTGGTGAACAATCAGATTAAGCCCTGGTTTTCAAATAACTCAACTTTTCGTATGAGACATAGATGCTAACAAGTAAATACAGAAGTCAGGTGATGGTTTGTGCTATGGAAGAATAGGGTGAGGGGGGTCGGGAGTGCTGTGGGGAAGTGGGACTTCTACTTTGTTAGATGATCAGGGAAGTCTCAGTGATAAGGTGTTATTTGAGCAGAGACCTGAAGGAAATGGGGAACAAGCCATACAAATATGGTGGGAGAAGAGGGTTGTAGGCAGAGGGAAGCAGTATGGAGGTCTTAAGTTGGGAGTGTGCTTGGTGTATCCTGTTACAGCAAAGGAGGCTGGTGTGGCTGGAAAAGTGTGTGTGTGTGTGTGTGTGTGTGTGTGTGTGTGTGTAGGGGGAGTAGTAGGAGATGAAGGCTAAGTCCCATGATCTGCTCTCTGCAAGCTGGAGACCCAGGAGAACCAGTGGTGTATTTCCAGTCCAAGTCTGAAGGCTTGAGAACTAGGAGAGCCAATGGTATAAGTCCCAGTCCGAGGGCAGGAGAAAACTGATGTCCCAGCTCAGGCAGTCAGGCAGGGAGACGAATTCTTTCCTCTTTTTGTTCTTTTTAGGCCCTTAATGGATTGGATGATGCCTGCTCGCAGTGGGGAGGGTAAACTGCTTTACTCAGTTTACCGATGCAAGTGCTGATTGTATTAGTGTGTTTTCACACTGCTGTAAAGAATACCTGAGATCTATAAAGGAAGGAGGTTTAATTAACTCACAGTTCTGCATGGATGGGGAGGCCTCAGGAAACTTAACAATCATGGTGGAAGGGGAAGCAGCCATGTCTTACATAGTAGCAGGCGAGAAAGAGAGCACCACACTTACCAAACAACCAGATCTCGTGAGAATTCACTATCATGGGAACAGCATGGGGGATACTGCCCCTATAATCCAGTCACCTCCCACCAGGTCCCTCCCTCAACATCTGGGGGTTATAATTCAAGATGAGATTTGGGTGGGGACACAGAGCCAAGCTATATCACTGATCTTATCCAGAAACACTCACACACACTTGCCCAGAAATGAGGCATATAGGAGGCATCCTGTGGCCAAGATGACACAAAAAATTAACCTTTATGCATAGAGAATAAACTACAGGGGCCAGGGTGAAAGCAAGAAGACTACTTAGAAGGCAAACGTAATAATCCAGGCCAGAGATGATAGTGGCCTGGACCAGCAGGTGGTAGCTGTTAATGTCTTTGGGCAGTCTATTGGGTCATTTTCTTTCATGTAATATAGGGATAGTAAGAAATCATCTCACAAGATTATATAGAAGATTACAGTAGATAATCTAGATAAATTACTTAGTACAGTGCCAGAATACAGCTAGCATGTATAGCTCTCCTCTTTTTAGTGTGGTCATCTAGCTTTTGACTGATAATTTCCAGGATTGGGATACACCATAGTACTGACTATTCAATTATTGGAAATTTCTAAATTGAAACCATCTTTTGCTCTACAATCATTTGAAACTGGTTTCTGTGTAAATTCTGACTATTAGCGTTACTTCCGCTCTCTAAAATAAAATTGGTTAGAATCTAATTTTACTATTCCTGGTTGAAATCTAATTCTACTCACTAGCTGCATATTATTTGAATGAAGGTTATCTTTTTTTTAGAGGGCAGACATCAGATTACTTATGAAAAATTCTCCTATAGTGCTCAGTCCAATGTAGGAAATAGTGAGCTATCTAGTAGTGAGATAAGTAGGCCTGCCACTAGTTCCAGTTCTATCAATAACTCTATGACTCGAATCAAGTTATTTCTCTAGAATTTCCTCATTTGTAAAAATGGTGGCTTGGTTTGGAATTTTTCTTTTTCTTTTTTTTTTCCCAGACAGAGTCTCATTTTGTTGCCCAGGCTGGAGTGCAGTGGTGTGATCTCAGCTTACTGTGACCTTTGCCTCCTGGGTTCAAGTGATTCTCCTGCCTTAGCCTCCTGAGTAGCTGGGATTATAGGTGCCTGCCACCTTGCCTGGCTGATTTTTGTACTTTTAGTAGAGATGGGGTTTCACCATTTTGGCCAGCCTGGTCTGAAACTCCTGACCTCTAGTGATCCTCCCGCCTTGGCCTCCCAAAGTGCTGGGATTACAGGTGTGAGCCACCGCACCCAGCCTGAGATTTTTCTAAAACCGTGATTTCTTTTTCTTCATCATTTTCTCTTCTTTAAGCTGAGAATCCTCAATTACTTTAACCAGCCAAATTGTTTTCCTATGGGAGGTTTCAGTTTGGTAAGGAAGATATATCATTCATCTTACTAGTTACTATTTTAATATGCATTTATCTTCTACATTTAGGTCCTGTAATCAAATTAGCATGATCTTATTCCATTTTGGATGGAAACATGACTGTAGTGGAAACTGTGGCATTCACTCGGATCCCTCTTCAGGGCAATGTTTCTATCCTCCATTTCCCAGGGACTGGCTTATGGAACGATGACTGATTGCTGCAGGGATATAAAGGTCTTTCCCTTTCAGCTTAATGATGTGCAGCTGTGAAGGGCCCTTCCTACCTTGAGAGTACCCTGTTGGATTGTAGGACCAGATCAGACCCTGGCTGCAGTCACATGGCGGGTCGGGATCTCCCTCTGCCCACTTCTATTCTTATCTCCTTATAGGCGTGACTTTGGTGAGAGTATACCGCATACTCTTCTAAATGGAATTCTCCATCCCTGAATCAATTTCTAGGGAACACAGTTAAAGACACAAATCTGTGAATTATTATTTTTCTTCTGGTAATGCCTCTACCTATATAGTCCAGAAAAGTGTTTTTTTTTTTTTCTCTGCAAAACGAGCATCTCATGACCTTTACAGGGTCTGCCTTTCATCCCATTGCCTCTAAGTTAACTAATAAAGTGTGATCTATTCCTTAAGTGTGTTATATTCCTGCTTTATTAGTATATTTGCACAATTCTATAGAAACTGGAAAATTTGGCCAGGTGTGGTGTCTCATGCACTTTGGGAGGCTGAGGTGGGTGGATCACTTGAGGCCAGGAATTCGAGACCAGCCTAGCCACCATGGTGAGACCCTGTCTCTACTGAAAATACAAAAATTTGCCAGGCACAGTGGCGCACACCTGTAATCCCAGATATTTGGGAGGCTGAGGCATGAGAACTGCTTGAACCTGGGAGATGGAGGTTGCAGTGAGCTGAGATCTTGCCACTGCACTCCAGCCTCGGCACCTGAGTGAGACTGTCTCAAAAAAAAAAAAAAAAGACCCTGGAAAACTCTTCTTTTTCTGGGTAGATCTCTTTGAACATACTTTAACATATTTTACCTTCTTGCCATAGGTATATTAAGAAATAGTAACTTGTGCCCTCCCCCACCCTCTTGGGTTGACAGAATTCTTTTGGGACAAACTTCACTTGCATATTTTTTTTTTTTACTTTTTGAGATGGAGTTTTGATCTTGTCCCCCAGGCTGGAGTGCAATGGCACGATCTTGACTCACTGCAACCTCTGCCTCCTGGGTTCACGCAGTTCTCTTCCCTCAGCCTCCTGAGTAGCTGGGATTACAGGCAGGTGCCACCATGCTGGCTAATTTTTTGTATTTTTAGTAGAGATGGGGTTTCACCACGTTGGCCAAGCTGGTCTTGATCTCCTGACCTCAAGTGACCTGCCTGCCTTGTCCTTCCAAACTGTTAGGATTACAGGCGTGAGCCCCTGCACCCCAGCCTACATAACATTTTTTACTTCGATCATAGGCGTAACAAGTACTTTAGGCTTGGTATTGGGGTAAGGGGTGATGTTATAATGTGGAACAGGATTTTATTTCTTTTTTACAAAGAAAGTTATGAAAAGATAGTTCAGTGATCTGTGCTTGTATGTTGTGTAGACTTTTCCCCCCTTAAGCATGCCTTTGCCAAAGTGTAATTCTTCAAACCACATATCAGAATGTAATAGGATGGCCAAACATGCAAATCATGACCAGAGAGCAGGCAAAAGTTGGTTTCTGATGAGAGAACTTTTCCGTTGTTGCCACTAAGTCACCAAAGTTTATGTATTTCTTCTTTTGAAGTTGCACCCTTATTCCAATATTCTCTAAGTCTATTCCCACCTTTGTCCAGACTCTACTGATCCATTTGGTACTAGTGTGTGCCAGGCATGGTGTTAATTGTGGAGCAAGTGGCAGTCATCAGACATAACCAGCCCTGCTATTATGTGGGCAGTAGACCCTCCGATAAAGGAAGTACAATGTGTTATAAAGCATACAGGAACCCACCTAAAATAGACTCAGGGAGGTGGGAGGTTTCCTAAGGGCTGAGACTGAAAGATAATAGGGATTGCTTGATGGCATTGTTGATGGGGCTGTGGGTGAGAACAGTGCTCCAGGGAAAAGAGGCCAGCCACATGTAAAAACACAGAATCAGGGAAGAGTGACCTGCTGAGGAACCAAACTGGAAGATGTTCCTGGGACACATTGTTGGAAGTGTGGGTGTGCTCAGGCAGGAGGCCAGAGAGGCAAGCAGAGACTAGATGGAGGGCCTGGTATGCTGTGTTAAAAAAACATTATGGAGCCACTGGAAGGCTTTGTTTGGGAATGAGATAGGGAGGATGGCGTCGGTACAGGATAGAGAATGGACTGAAAATGGGCAAGGCTGGAGCAGGAGGAGGGAAGTGTGGCAGGCTGAAGCAGAGCTCGGACAACAATGTCCTTTTCAACTTAGGATACATGTGTATGGCAGACTGCAGTTTTGATGCCTGGAGTATTTAAATTATTTTTATGCCCCAATTTCTCTTTTTTCCTATCCATTTGGGATGCTGTCAGATTTCTTTTTTTTTCTTTTCTTTTCTTTCTTTTTTTTTTTGAGATGGAGTCTCATTCTGTTGCCAGGCTGGAGTGCAGTGGCGTGATCTCTGCTCACTGCAACCTCCGCCTCCTGGGTTCAAGCAATTCTCCTGCCTCAGCCTCCTGAGTAGCTGGGACTACAGGCGCGTGCTACCACTCCCAGGGAATTTTTGTATTTTTAATAGAGACGGGGTTTCACCATGTTAGCCAGGATGGTCTCGATCTCTTGACCTTGTGATCCGCCCGCCTCAGCCTCCCAAAGTGCTGAGATTATAGGCATAAGCCACCATGCCCAGTGAAAGTACATTTTTAAAAATCATGGCTAGTACTCACAGAAGAAATAGGACCCTGAAAGTACAAAATAATCATGTTTCAGGGTTCTCTTGGTTTATTAAATTGAAGATAATTTTTAATTATAAATGTAACACATGCTAATTTAAAAATAAACCAAAAAACCTCAAAAAGCATGTGCATGACTCACATATATATATATATATATATATATATTTTTTTTTTTTTTTTTTTTTTTTTTTTTTGAGACGGAGTTGTGCCCTGTCGCTCAGGGTGGAGTGTAGTGGTATGATCTCGGCTCATTGCAATCTCTGCCTCCTGGGTTCAAGTGATTCTTCTGCCTCAGCCTCCCAAGTAGCTGGGATTACAAGCATACGCTACCACACCCAACTAATTTTTGTATTTTTAGTAGAGAGGGGGTTGGCCAGGCTGGTCTTGAACTCCTGACCTCAGGTGATCTGTCCACCTCAGCCTCCCAAAGTGCTGGGATTACAGGTGTGAGCCACCGTGCCCAGCCCACCTGTACTTTCTTCTAGACTCTTTCCCTGTGTACTTACGTGCATCACTTAATAGAGAAATGGGATCTTTACTTACAGATACTTTTAACTTGAGTTTTACAAACATAGTACATTGTGGACAAGTTTCTGTGCAAAAATATACAGACCGACCTTCCTTTTTAAGTATTGTTTAGTGTTCCATGATATGGTTGTATGAAAATTTATTTAACTGGGCCCCTCCTAAATAATGGATTTTAAGGTTGTTTCTAGTTTTTGCTATTATGAATACATTTTTTTTTACTTATATAAATGTGAAAATACCTGTCCTTAGGATAACTTTTTAGAAATAGAATTGCCTAACCAAAATAGATGTACATTTTAAATCAGTATGTGTTACCAAATTACTGTTCCAAACTGTTGCACCAGCTTGGCAACTCCACCAACAGAGTAGGAGCAGAAGCCTCTCTTTTGACACTGGGTATTTTCCAACTTTTCACCTTCTCTAATCTGGTATGTGAAAAGAACATATCTCATGGTTTAATCCATATTTCCTCTTTTTAGGAGGAAGCAAATTGTTGTAAGAGAAGCTCATCTCATGAATCTATCTTTAAAAAACATACCGTATGCTCAGTGCCAGTATAGTTTCAACTGATTTTATACCTTGGTATTAATAGTAATCAAGTTAGAAAAAAATGGGCCATATCTAGAAAAGTATATTACACATAGAAGACATGAATGAATGAAAAAATGTTGGTGTTCAGACTGTGGGAGATGCCTTATCACACAAAAAAATTCATGTACAGTGACAAAATGTTACTAAGTAGGAAAAGGAGGTTTAAAAAATTTAGGCAAGTTGAAAAAGGGTGGTGAGTTAACTAGAAAATTCAGTTTTTTAAGATCCCATTTTCTGATATTTCAGTTCACTAAAGATTGGTTATATAAGGCTTATCTATGTGGATTCCAGATATGCAGTGTACCCCTTGGACTCAGGTGAGACACAGTGCCTCATTTCCATGGAAATACATGGCTCTGTGTTAACTGAAAGTCTCCAAGGTTTTGAATCGTTTCCCACCCACAGTAAGGAGGTCTTTTTGGCTTGACTCTTCTGGAAAATATGTGTGAGGTATTTACTACATGAATGTAGGGTATTTTTTCAATCTGCTTAAACCTCAGTTTATTCATCTGTTTAAAAAAATTACGGAAGGAAAAGCAAGGGCATTTGAGTACCTTTCGTATAATATGTAATATGCAAGGGTACTGTTTTTTCCCCCATTTACTCTTCCAGTTTACAGATAAACCAATTCAGAGTTAAATAACTTGCCCAGGATCTGTAATGTTAACCCCTACATCATAGTGTCGTTTGGAGGAAATAAAAACAAGCTCTGTGAAAATATATAATGTATGGCCTAGCATATAGTATGTGGTTCCTAAATTTTTTTTGTTAGCTTGAAAATGGATGAAGGCCCATATTAGGCTTTTGTGATCTTAACCTGAAATGTCTAAAGCTTGACAATAGCCTATATAATGCAAAATTGACAACTGGCTACTGATTTTATATACATAAAAGTTTAGTCAGTACAAAACAAATATAAAGAACTACTGGTTTAAAAAATCCAAGGAGTTTTTCGGAGAACAGAAAGTATGTAATCCGAATATAGTGGTGGCCATGGCCTCATATTAGAGATTGAGCATGAACATGAGTGTTCTGTGAACTGTGTGATTTCGGGTAAGTTATTTGAGGAAACCAAGGCTGAGACATTCAGAGGTCTGATTTACACAACTGGAAGTTCCCAGTGCATTTAACATATTTTCAGATGTTGAAAGTGAAGTCAAGGTTCGAGGCCAGGCCTTCTGCCTCAATGACTGATGTTCTCCCACCCTGTAGGCGCACTATGTCTGTGGAAGTTACTGGTGTTCTTGAGAGGACCTCAGTCTGACGGTTGTTTCCAAGTGATTCCTCTGTGTTGAGGGTGTTTAATGCATGGGTTACTGCAGAGCACAGAGACCTTTTCTGCAAATGGAAAAAAAAATTATAGCTTAACATCTGCTTTCTCTAGGTAATGTGTTAATTAAAGATTGTTATAATATGGAGTGATGTCTAGCCTTTGAAAAACTTTATCTTATGGTTTATGGTATTGATAACCTTCAGAAAAGGAAGACTGGTTCAAATTATGGCAATTAATATGAAAAAAAGCCCACTCAATATGAAGCCTCTTGACTTCTAAAAACTTGCTTTTTAGAAAATGTTAAAAAAAATTCCAGGTTTTGCAGGATAAATCCTCGGGGGAATATTGTGAGGTGAGGAATAGTTGCGGTCTTGATGCAATGTAACTTATAATTAGAAAGATTCTGATTTTGCTATGGAGTCATTGAATATAATTATTTAAAAATAATTTTGAGTAAAATGAGATTTCTAATAACCAACCTAGTCATTGTCCAATCTTTTATACTTTTTCAGAGTTCAATTCTCTTAAATCTAAGAGAGTCTCTTTTGTAATGTAGCTCAAGAGGAAGTTTAAGGGTTAGGTCTATTCTTAACTGATGTCCCTTGTTCCTATCATTCCATGTATAGAAACAATATCTTCTTGAGGAGACTGTTAAGCGTCACTCTTTCCCAACTTTTGGGTCATTAATATGAGCTATTTTGCATGCTGGCTTTGTAGGTTATATCCTGTAGAAAAAAATGTTGGTGATGAGTTAGCTTTATTCTGTCACTTATACAGTGTTAATATTCTTTTAAAATTTCAAAAATTCAGATAGTTATTAATATTGCTACCACTAGTTTTATTTAAAAATGTTTTAATTTGTATAGATATGTGGTAGGTATATACATGATTAGTTTTAATTAAGACATTTCATTATAATTTATTCAAACTCTGGTTTAAATACCGAGACAGATTTTATTTAAAATATAGGATTTCTGCTTTTAAGCAGTATTAAAATCTGAGGTTTGATGAATGGTATAAATTTTATCTTTTCCTTTTAGTTTTAAAATGTTGTACAACATCCTGTTTCTATTCTTGAAGGTGAAAAAGAACAAAAACTTTTAAAAAGATGGAAAAAATTGTACAACAGTTTGTTATGAAACAAGATAAAGATTTTTACAACAAATACCTGTAGAGTTATCCCTTGGTATCTTCAGTATATTGGTTCCAAGCCCCTTCCCACTCCCCACCCCAAAGATACCCAAATTCATGAATGCTCAAGTCCCTTAGATATAATGGTGTAGTATTTGCATGTAACCTATGTACATCCTCCCATGTACTTTAAATCATCTCTAGGTAACATAATATCTAATACAATGTAAATCTATATAAGTGGGTTTTCTACTGTATTTTTTGTGTATTTCTTATTGTGATTTTAAAAATATATTTTCTATCCATGGTTGGTTGAATCCATGGATGTGAAATCTGAGGATGGGGGGCTGACCGTATACCAACTATCTCTTAGACTGTGCGTAAGTCCTTTTGTGTTGATATAACAAAATACGTGAGACTGGGTAATTTTATCAGCAACAGAAATCCACTTCTCATAGTTCTGAAGGCTGGAAAGTCCAAGATCAACGTGCTGGCAGGATTGGTGTCCCGTGAGGGCGGCTCTCTGCTTCCAAGATGGCGCCTTACTGTTGCTTCCTCTGGAGGGGAGAAATTCTGTGTCCTCACATGACAGAAGAGATGGAAGGGCAAGAGAGCACTCCCTTTAACCTTGAGCCCTTTCATAAGGGTGCCAATTCCATTCATGAGAGTGGGGTCCTCGTGACTTAATCACCTCCCATGGGGGTCAGTTTTAATAAATTTTGAAGGGGACACCATCATTCAAATCATAGCGGATTCTAACATTAACTTTTTGCTTGCTTTATCACATATCTCTCCATCTATTTAGCCTGCTGTCCTTTGCATGGTGTAGTTTAATATTCATGCTGCATTCTCTAGTGGAATGTGAGTACTCAGTGTGTTTGCTTAGATTGGGTTGAATGGTTGTATTTTATTCAGGTGACTAGCATAGCCATACCTCATGGTTGAAGGGGTTTCTTGAACTTTTACTAACTTGGGTTTTGTTTTTTTTCTGTGTTGCTGAGACCTTAAGTGAACTTTTAGAGATTCAGAACCCTAACAGTTCAAGCAGAGACTCTTAACAGTAGGAGGAAGAATGAAGTGACAAATGAATTCAGTAGAATCTGGCTATGCTGAATCCCTGGTATGCTTATTCTTACTGCCTGTGCTGGGTCTGTGTGCTAAGGCTTTGCCGTCAGCTGAGGGCTTACAGTTCTGAAGGCTAATGTTTCTTTGGAGGAAGTAGAAGGATGTAAACTTGGCAAGCCTTCTTGTTTTCTTTCTCCTGGAACGGTCAGTTGCTTTTCTGAGCATACTGTGTCATAAGATAGCACCTGGGCCAGAGGGATCTCTTTGGGACTAGTATAAAAAGTGGGGCCTCCTTCTGTTAAGAAAGGCAGCACAAGTGGGACAAAAGGAAACTCCTCTGAAAGGTTAATGGATGAGTGATTGAATTACTCAAATTGGAAGCAGATTTTTCCAACGCTAGTGCCGGTTCACTGCTCTGATTGGAATGTTCTTCCATTTTAGCAAATTTATTTGGCTTTCTTGTAAAGCCTGGACCAGGCTGCAGCATTTCCAATGGGTTTCTCTTCAGAGCTATTTCTGTCATAGAGTTTCTTAATTTAGATATTTCATCATCATTTGAAATAAAGATAGACGTGTTTGATCACTCTTGGTTGGTGGGAACTGGAGGTACTTTTGATTGGAGTCCAGATTTAATCTCCCATATTGAATGACTCTTCTCAAACTTACAAGGTGGATCTTAGTAATCTTTTCCAGAAAAAGTAACGGCACTATTTTGGGCTAAAGTATTTAAAGGCTCTCAATCAGAGTTTTAAATTTTGCATATATAATTTCCCCCTTAAGCTTCCTTTGCTGTTTCTTTTGGAACTAGCTGAATGCTTGTATTCTCTATGGAGAGGTTGGGTAGAAAAGAGTGATGAGGGGCATAAAAGTATCTTCCCTGATTAGAATGGAGGGCATGGATGGTACTGAACTAGTGGTGCTTAGACTTGGTTGCAAATGGGAATCACTTCAAGAGTTTAAAAATATTGATAACAGTTCAGCAAGGTGGCAGAATATAAGATCAATGTACAAAATCAATTGTATTTCCATATACTAGTAAGAAATAATATAATTGCATTAATAAGAAAATAATTCCATTTACAATATCATTAAAAGGAATAAAATATTTAGGGATAAATTTACCAAAGTAGAAAATTCTCTGAAAACTGCAAAATACTCTAGAAAGAAATTTTAAAAGACTAAATAAAAGATATCCCATCTTCATGGATTGGAAGACTTGTTAAGGTGGCAGTACTCCCCAAATGGATTTACAAATTCAACACACCTCTCATAAAAATTCCAACTGAATTCTGGGCTTCTCCCAAAATTCCTATGGAAGTTTGAGCAACCTAGAATGGTGAAACAATCTGGAAAAAGAACAGAGTTGGAGAGCTCTATTCCTGATTTCAAAACTGATTACAGAGTGACGGTAATGAAAACATTGTTATACTGTCATGAGGATGGACAGATAGATCAATGGAATAGAAGTGAGAGTCCATAAATAAATAAATAAATCTTATTTTTTGTCATTTGATTTTCAACAAGGGTGCCAAGACAATTCAAAGAGGAAATAAATGTTTTTCAACAAATGGTGCTGGACAACTGGATATCTGTTTGCAAAAGAATTAAGATGTCTGTGATCTTCCTCATACCACAGGCAAACATTAACAAAAATGGACCATACACCTAAATATAACAGCTATAACTATAGAACTCTTAGAAGAAGAAAACATAGGAAAATAGAAAAATTTTCATGATCTTGGATTAGGCAAGACATTCTTAGATGTGCCACCAAAAGCATAAGCAACAAAAGAAAAAGTAGATAAATTGGACTTCATCAAAATTAAAGACCTTTATGCTTCAATGGACATCATAAAGAAAGTTAAAAGATAACTCACAGAATGGGAGGAAATATTTGCAAGTCATATCTCATAAGGGATACAGCTAGAATATATAAAGAATTCTTACAACTCAGTAATAAAAACACAAATAACTCAGTTACAAATAGATGAAAGTATAGATAGTTCTGAATAGGGACTTCTTCAGAGATGATGTACAAATTACCAATAAGCATATGAAAAGATGCTCAAAATCACTAGCCAACAGGGCAATGCAAATCAAAACCACAATGATATTCATCTTCACATTAAGATGGCTGTAATAAAAAACAGAAAATAACAAGTTTTGGTGAGAATTTAAAGAAGGTGAAACTCTCATACACTGCTGGTGGGAATGGAAAATGATTCCCAAATGATTCGCAGTTCCTCAAAAGGCAAAGATAGAGTTACCATATACCATACCTACTCCTAAGTATATATCCAAGAGAAATGAAAATGTATGTCCACATGAAAACTTGCTCATAGCAGCATAATTCATAATACCACTCAACTGGAAACAACGCAAATGTCCATCAACTGATGAAAGTATAAAAAAAATGTGGTATATTCACACAATGGCATACTATTCAGCAATAAAATAAATGAAGTACCAATACATGCTACAACATGTATGAATCTTGAAAACATTATGCTAAGTGAAGCCATTGACAAAGGACCATACATTGTATCATTCCATT
Source organism: Pongo pygmaeus (assembly GCF_028885625.2). Taxonomy (NCBI): domain Eukaryota; kingdom Metazoa; phylum Chordata; class Mammalia; order Primates; family Hominidae; genus Pongo; species Pongo pygmaeus. The sequence goes on from NC_072378.2 coordinate 18,406,550, forward strand.
TATATGAAATGTAGAGAGTAGGAAAATCTATACATACAGAAAGTCAAATGGTGGTTGCCTAGGGCTGTGCATGGAGGATCTGGGGGAGAAATGGGGAGCATGTACTAACGGGCACAGAGTTTCTTCTGGGATTATGAAATGTTCTAAAATCAAATTTGGTGATAGTTATACACTGTGAATATACTAAAAATACTGAATTGTACACTTTAGATGGGTGCATTGTATGGGCACATGAATTATATCTCAATTATAGATATCTGAATTATATATCAATAAAACATATGTGACATATAAAATATATAATATTTACATATCATATATAATAATGCTATATATATAATATAAACTGACACCTGGATCCTTCTCTTAGAGAGTCTGAATTAATTGGTCTGTGGTATGGCCTGGGCATTGGACTTCTGGAAACCTCCCCAGATAATTCTATTAAACAGCTGATGTGGAGAATCTTTGACATGGGTCTTGGTACTTACAAGTGTGGTTTGTGTGCCAGTGGCGCCACCGAGACCTGGGAACTTACAAGGACAGCAAAACCTCAGACCCCACCCAAGATCTACTGAATCAGAATCTGCATTTTTGATGGGATCCTCAAATAACTTGGATGGACATTCAAGTTTGAGAAACATTGTCAGTAAGGTAGTTGAATAGTAAGGCAGGCGAATGTTATCTTTGAAGTTCCTTATTCTCTGTCCATCCACCCCTCCTCCTCCTGCCTATGGCTTTTTATTAAGGATACCCTTCCCAGTAGTGTCCCGTATCTTCCAGTGTTTCTTGTCTATAAAAACATACCAGGCTTAGATCACTTTCTTTGGGGGCACTGCTCTCTGATAGGGAACCACTGGCCTTTCGGGATATATTCTCCTGAGAGCAAATAGGCAGTGGACTAGCACAATTGGTTCTATATAGCAAATGAGGCGACCCAGGAAGAAAGTGTAGAAAGAAGAGAGTTTAGGTCCTTTCCTGAAATTCCAGCATTTAAAAGTTGAGTTGAGGAAAATGCAGAAGATGGAGAAAGAATGACTAGAGAGGAAGAATGAAAAGCAGAAGAGTATGGAACCCTAAAGACAAGGGGAAAAAGGGTTTCAGGAAGGTGGGAGTGGTTAGCTGTGTGTGATACCGCTGTTGAGAGGTTGGGAAGGAAGAAATGTGTACTGGATTCAGTGACCTAGAGCCACTTCAGTTGAGTGGTAGAGAGGGGTTGGGATGGGGTTGGTGAAGGAGTGAGGGAAGACAACTCTTTCAAACATTTGATTGTGAAGAGCTGAGGAATGAAGAAGGCAGTATACAGCCAGGAAGAGGAGTAAGGGAGGGCTGTTGTTCTACGATGTTTTATTATGACTTTTCTTTGATTTCTTTGATTAGGATATTTTGAGCATGTTCAAGTATAGACAGGACAAAATTCAAGACATAGGAAAGAAAACAGGTAATGAATAGGTAAATTTCCTGAAAGGCAGGAGGAGATGGGAACCAGAAAAGCAGAGTTGGCTCCTATGTGTTAAGAAAAGAAGAACAGAGGATGTATGTGTGTGTGGGTGGATTTATATGTTTCAGTTATCAGAGGTGAAGGAGCTTGGCCACAAAGTTGACCATAGACTGAGTATCCCTTATCTGAAATGCTTGGGACCATTAGTGTTTCGGGTTTCTGATTTTTTTTTTATTTTGAAATATTTGCATTATACTTACTAGTCTACCATCTCTAATCTGAAAATCTGAAGTCTAAAATCCTCCAGTAAGCATTTACTTTGAGCACCATATTGGTGCTTAAAAAGTTTTGGATTTTGGAGCATTTCAGATTTTGGATTTTCAGATTAGGGATACTCAACCAGTAAGTGCTGGATTCAGGCTTCCAGCTCTCAGAAAAGCCTGAGTGTCTATTATGTGCCAGGTCCTGTGATTGATTAGGTGCTTATAGGGGACATGAAGAGGAGCAGATATAATCTAGATCTTGAAGGAACTTCTAGGCTATAGAGGAGGCAGGCAAGTTGATAGTCGTTTGCAATGCAGCATGCTGGGCGTGCTACATTGCTCATGTGTACAATAAACATCATGTGTACAGTCGTCATAGAAAGGTTGGCAAGTAGAGGAGGAAAAGCCAAGTCTTCTGGAGAATTTGGGGAGCGGGGGAGTTTGCATCATTTATAAAATTCCCTCTGGATAGTCTGATATTCTAGTATGTCCCCAGGTGAGAAGGCAATACCGCCAGCTTCCCTACTATTGAGAATCAGTCCATTCTCCCTCCTTTTGATGATTTTATGTGGCTTCCTTTTGAAGGGGAAAAGAATGGGAACTTAATATCAAACTATTTTAAAATTTCCTTTATTAGAGTCTTACCAAAACTTATACAAACATGATACAAAGTAGTATATAAGCATATTTAGGCATATATCTCTTAAAGAATAAGAACACCACAATAAATATACAAACTTAATATTGATTAAAATTACAGACCAATAAGGCCAGGCATAGTGGCTCATGCCTGAGATCTTAGCACTGTGGGAGGCTGAGGCAGACAGATCACTTGAGCTCAGGAGTTCAAGATCAGCCTGAGCAACATGGCAAAACCCTGTCTCTACCAAAAATACAAAATAGCCTGGCATGGTGGTGCGCACCTGTGGTCCCAGCTACTCAGAAGCTGAGGTGAGAAGATCGCTTGACCCCCAGGAGGCAGAGGTTGCAGTGAGCCAAGATCGCACCACTTCACTCCAGCCTGGGTGACGGAGTCAGACACCATCTCAAAAAAAAAAAAAATTATTTATTATACACACACACACACACACACACACACACACTCACACAAACACATATATAAAATACGGACCAATAAATTACGGACCAATAAAATGTAGGTTAACATTAGTGCGATGAGTGATGTTTAACTTTGGTTAAATTGCTTTTTCCAGTTAGGCTCTGAGTTTGATGTGTTCCAATGACTAAGTGGTAATTCAGTGATCTTGTCACCTTTCTCTGTTGGAATCACTAAAAATTTTGACGTGTTCAGCATTCACTGGGCCCAGATTCTTCTCTTCTTTTTCTCATTTGCCTGTGACAATGATAGCACCCCTACCTGGCAAAGCAGGATGGCACCACAGACCAAGGTTAGCACGGACACTGGGTGGAAATAGGAAATTTCCTGAGGTGGTTCCAGGCGGTTCCAGGCATGCTTTTAATAAGAGCATTGAATAAAACATAAAATGGGGAAAATCTTGCCATGAAGAACTCTTGGGTTCCCAAGAATACACCCTTGCACGCAGTTTGAAAAATACAGTGCGAGCTGGGCCTTAGGGTGCTATGAGGGCAGACGGGCTGGATGTGCTGCCACACTAGGGGATGAGGCAGAGAAGCCTTCTGGAATAAAAAGGGCTGAGGGACAAGAACTGTCAAACCAAGGTCTCTTTTAAACTGTGCTTATTTATGGCTGGCTGTTTGATTTGGTGCTTTTTCCTTTAATAATTTGGTGCCAGTTTTTCCTATCAGACCTTTCATGTCCTATATGGTTGGCCAACACCTACAAGGGGGAGGTTGGTCACCTAAGTAATCTCATATTGGTGAAAAAGCCAAGGTATCTGAAAGGGGTTTTGTAAGAAAAATTTTAGGATCGGACTATACCAGGAAACAGCTTCCTGCCTAGCTATAGGTTGTTAATTTGTTTGAATTTTTTCAAACCAGGATGCTTTTGGTGTGTTGGATAGGCTTTTGAGTAGGGAGAGATACTATCTTGAGTTGTGCTAATAATTTAACTCAACAGCATCTAACAAAGGCGGTTTTATTCTTGGATCATGTGTACAGATCATAGTCTGAAGTGGAATAAACAGAATATTGGCCTCAGTGTGAGATGTTATTTAGAACACACTGGAAACATTGTGATGTCATTGTGCACTGAGGCAGGGAAATGTTAGTCTACATTTTATGGAATATGTGCTTCAATGTTTGCATTGTACCTGGAGTGATAAAAAGCAAAACAGGTACTCAAGGCCTGTCTGGGCTTTGGCCTTTAGGCACATTCCCCCTCATCACCTTCCTTCCCACTTGGCTGAGCTATGGATGAGAAAACCTAGGTCAATAGTTCACCAACTCAGCTTCAAGCCAGGTGGGCTGACAGTCCTTCTTTGACCACAGGACCCCAGTGCCTTCATCCAGAAGCATCTAAGATCCTGGAAGTCAACTTAAATTTTCAACGAATGGGCCAGTTGCGGTGGCTCACACCTGTAATCCTAGCACTTTGGGAAGCTGAGGCGACAGGATTCTTTGAGCCCAGGAGTTTGAGACCAGCCTGCTTGGGCAACATAGACCCCATTTCAATCAGTCAATCAATAGCTGAGTGTGGTGGCAGGCATCTGTAGCCTCAGCTACTCAGGAGCTGAGATGGGAGGATCACTGAGCCCAGGAGTTTGAGTTTGCAATAAGCCATAATTGTGCCACTGCACCCTGGGCAACAGAGCAAGACCCAGTCTCAAAAAAAAAAAAAATCAACTAATGGACTCATTACCTCCCTCCTCTCAACAGTACCTATTCTCTTACCTATTCACCTCACCCTCATGAAGCTTTTCTAAGGTTCCTATTTGTCTGTGGACTTTCATTTCTGCATGCCTGCCTATTCAGAAACATCTATTCCATTCTCCAATTATACTTTACGTTTGCATACCTCTTTTCACTTTTCAAAGTGAGTGGGGGACTCTCCATTTTCCCTGAGAGCAGCCTAGACAGGTGATATTGTCCCATTTTATAAATGAGAGCACTGTAGCTAGAGAGGTTAATGACTCGCTCAAGATGTAGAGGAGACTTTAGAGCTTGTGCTTCAACCTAGATGGTTGGAATCCAGTTTCATTGGCTATTGATTATAATGCTTTATTTTTTCTTAGAAAAAAAACTTTAAGAAGGGCATAATTTAGTGATAGAGAATGAGGAACTATATAGTAAGTTTTTAAAAATATACATATATTCCCTGCCCGCTCCTGTGATTTGTTCTTGAGTGGGTACATAGTAGCTTTGTCTTAACACTGTGACCCTTTTTGCCACGTCCATCATAATAGGTGAGAACACCTTATATGAAGAATGTCTGTGACTTTGGTACATCGGAATCTAATACCCTTGAAAGGGGTCTAGGAGACACCTGCTTCTGAGTAGATTCCATTGCATACAATTCATAGACTCTCAGAGTTGGAAGAGACAATATGAGTCATCTGGTTCACCAGGTGTTTGATTAAATTTTTGGTTAGATCCCATATGAATCCTTAAAGGTTGTGGAGTGAGTTTGACGAACAACCCTTATTATTTTGCATGACCCTTTATGGCCTAAAAATAATTCCGTGTTTTACCAAACTAAGTAAAATGTTGACTATACAAAAGAAAAAGGTTTTTTTTCCTTGGGTCATTTGGGTTTTGAGATGTTCTATTTGAAACATTTTCCTTACAATTTGTTACCTGTTAAGAAAATTGCTTATTTAAATATCTGTTGAATGCTACTTAATAAATGTAACTTTCAAAATGTGACTAAATGGTGGTAGTTTTCTTTGTTAATAGTGATTATTTTATTTTGCCATTCTTGCATTGCTATAATCTCTTTTTGTTTTCTTTGTTTCTCTCTTTATAAGCTAGATGCCAGTTTTCCCCCTAGAATTGTTAACCATTTACCTGTGTTTTGTATGACATGCACGTGGGATTCATGTGAATGTTTTCAGTTATTTTGCACCTTTTAGCCAGAGATACAGAAGAAGAGAAGGACACTCGAGATTAAATGTTTTAGTGAAAGTTAATGGACGGCATATAACAAGCCTGGGGTACTTGGAAATTCAGTAAAAAGCAATAACTAGGGCTGGTTGTTTTCCCTCTTTGCCTTTGAATAGAAATGCATGCCCACACTGATGGAGTGTCAAGTGCCTGTGCTGTAGGACTACTTAGCAACCTGCCCTTACAAATCTCTATCTTGAACCAGTGTTTCTTAGCATTAAAAACAAAGGGTATATGTACTTAAACCCTGGAGTCAGTGTACAGAGGTCTAACTTCTCACCCAGAATCATGGGTCATATAATATTGTGGCCAGGAGGGTGCTTATAGGAAGTTTCAAAATTCATTTAGTTGATATATTGTGGTTTGTAGTGTACCTAGGAACATTACATTATTAGTAAGAGGCACATCCATTATAAGCTCTTGGGAAGGTGTATATTTCAACTTAACACATTTGCAGTTATATTTGAAATGAATGTGTTTGCCTGTAAGGACTCACATAGTATCTTTAGTTCCTATTTAATGCTAAACTTATTCTGTAGACCCAAATATTTCTAAGAAGAGCCTTGCATAGAGGCACCTGGGATATTCTGTTATAAATGTCTGTTCTGCTTCTCCACCTTAAGTGGTTTAACTGGTCCTTTGCAGGGAGTGGAGAAAGGATATCTCAGAAGGTCAAAGGATTAACATGTTCCCACAAAGTCTTTGATGGAAAGGCTAAGACCAGGAGAAGAGGAGTAATAACATGACCTATTATTCTGTAATTTGCAAATTCATGAAGGGCTTCCATATATAAATTTCACGTGTGTGTGTGTATGTGTGTGTGTGTGTGTGTGTGTGTGTTAAACCCTGTGAGGTAACTGTAACAGGTATTATTGTCCCTACTTTTTAAATTAAGGAAAGCAAGTCTAGGTCATAGGCTAAGTCAGTTTCCCATTGTCACCTAGTAAAGTGGACCCTCCACCCAGGTATTAGGATCTGAAGTTCTTTGCATTGTTCACTTTGTTTTCCTCAAACACCTTCCCCTTGAGCCTGGAGACTATATCTTTCAGTCTTTTTACTTAAATTTCTTTAAGTGGCTGCTGGGGGTCAGCGGAAAGATCAAGGCAGTAACAATGGAACAGGTGTGGCTGATGGAAGGCTGAGGTGTCCTCAGCAGCAGAACAGGATGGACAGGATTTCACGCTGTTTATTCATTTGTCCCCTGGCAAAACACTCCTTTTGGTGAGCCGCCTTGACTGTTCCCCTGGGTGTTCACCTGCCCATTGACATTCTTCCCCATATTTCCTTGCTGCTGCTCTCTTCTATGTCCCACTGCTGCTGCTGCTGGATACCATGTTTGGCACAGTAAATCCTAGAGCAAGTGATTTTTCACCCTTCTGTTGAACAAGGAAGTCAGGGTTAAAACACAGTAATTATATGGCGGTCAAGTGCAAGAGAGGAGTGACTGCAGAGGATCCCTGTTCCCAGATACCTTTTATTCCTGAATTTATACTAAATCATGAGCATTTGTGCATGTCTTTTAAATATCATTTGAAGACTCTTTTCATGATTCTGCACATTCTATCGCATAAATTTAGCAACATTTATTTCAGTGTTCTATTTTGGGTATTTGGGTTATTTTCTAGTTTTTGCTGTGATGAATATTATAGAAAAAATTAACTCCTTGGAGAAAAAAACTGTTAACTATTTGAAGAGATACAAGTCTGGTTTAAATGGTTTGCCCTAGTCATTGATTCCTCAGTACATTGTAAGTTATTTATAACCAGATAAATACATGATTATTTTTCTGAAGTAATATAATAGTGATACTAGTTTTATTTTCAGGTGGAAAAAATGAGTAAAGATGGTCAATAACAGGGATAGATTTCACAATTACATCATCAGTATTCTGACCCTAAAATTTTACTTTTGGCTCATGCTTTTATAAAAAGTTGATGCAACAGCAATATTTTTAATGCAGTAAGTTGATACATAAATGTATAAATTTGAAAAGTCTAAACCCAGTTGTAAATAATCACCACTTTGTAAGAGTCGTTGCTTCAGTGGCTGGCTTAAGTATTTCTGGTGGAATGTACTCCTCAACATTTGAACTTGACTTTTTTTTTGTCATGCATGTAGAAAAGGTTTACCAGTTATGAGCAAATTAGTAGAAGTTGAAGAACCGATTACTTAGAGGTTTATTTCCTGGAACTACTGCCTTCAATTTCTTGTGCGGATGCGTAGAGAGGAATAGGGGGAGGCATTAGAGGTTTCCATAAAGCTATCAGTCCCTCTCCTAACTTTTCAGTCAGACTCACATCTTCACCCACTGTCCAACATCTAGACACAACAGGCAGTGAGCAGACCAACTTTGTTCCTGGTGTTCTCCCTCTTCTCTCTGGGTTTCTTTTTTCTTTTCAGTTTCTTCTCTGGGCTTCTTTTTTTCTATTCAATTTCTTCTCTGGTTTTCTTTTCTCTATTCAATTTCTTCTCTGGGTTTCTTTTTTCTATTCAATTTCTTCTCTGAGTTTCTTTTTTCTATTCAATGTCTTCTCTGGGTTTCTTTTTTCTATTCAATGTCTTCTCTGGGTTTCTTTTTTTCTATTCAATTTCTTCTCTGGGTTTCTTTTTTCTATTCAATTTCTTCTCTGGGTTTCTTTTTTTCTATTCAATTTCTTCTTTCCCCAGGGGACCAGTGCCTTTTTTCCTACTCCAACTGCCTTAACATGGCATCCACCAAGGCCCATATTTTTGAGAAGGTCTCATTGTCTTCGGGATAATGTCTTTGGGACAATGTGTCTCATTGTCTTTGGGACAATGTGTCTCATTGTCTTTGGGAAGCAAGTTATCTTTGCTGTCTCCAGTCAGCAGGAAGTCACCTGACTTTCCCAAATTTGACATTATCTTTTCCAGGTGTGTTTGCTTTTAAGTGTGGTCCTAGAAATGCCACTGCCTTAAGCTTACTTTGATTGTGTGGCTAGCTCAGTGCAAGGGTCACAGCGTTCTGTTCCAGTTTTGGGCAAACTTTGATGGAGAGGACCACTAGGCAAAAATGGAATTAGGAACTCATATATTTTTTTTTTAAAGGAGGGGGCCTTTAGTGTTAGAAAATAGTGTTTTTTCTTTTCCTAATCTATGGTGGCTGAAATGTGTGAGCATAGGGAAATCTGACTTGAATAAACTCTTAAGATGAAGTCATACATAATTAATTGCCTGTCTCTGCATTCTTTCCAAAATGATGGCTCTTAGTATTCACACTTGTGGTAACTTACGTTTCTTGAGTACAAGAGCCTCAGGACAGCCAGCTAAGGAAGAAGACGCAGTGGTGGTTCTGTTATGTAACCTTTCTGCTACTGTAATGGAATGGGTAATTGTCTTTTTTTTCTTAACTTCCAGTGCCTGAAACAATACATGCAGCTGGCAATCCGAGAAGGTTGTGGGTCTCCCATCACTTGCCCTGACATGGTGTGCCTAAACCACGGGACCCTGCAGGAAGCTGAGGTATGAATGGCTGCCATCATCTTCCCCTCTTTCCTATTTACGTTATTTATTAGGATCTTGAGTCCTTACGTATTTCCCTACCAGGGAGTCTAGCAAGAAAATACAGAGGTTAACTTTTTAAAGGAGCACTTTATTGCACCATACCTTTGAATTTTTTATACAAACTGTTAAAGCTGTCATTTATCTCGGTTCTATTTACATGTACCATCTTGAGTGTTGAAGAAGCTATAGAATAGGCAAAAGTACCAGAAATAAAATTTACCAAATGTGAAGTTAGGAGGCTGGTATGATTTGGCTCTGTGCCCCCACCCAAATCTCACCTTGAATTGTAATAATCCCCACGTGTCAAGGGTGGGACCAGGTGGAGATAATTAAATCATGGGGCGGTTCCCCCATGCTGTTCTCGTCATAGTTCTCGTGAGAACTGATGGTTTTATAAGGGGCTTCCCTGCCCTTTGCTCAGCACTGCTCCTTGCTGCGGCCATGTGAAGAAAGACGTGTTTGCTTCCCCCTTCTACCATGATTGTAAGTTTTCTGAGACCTTCCCAGGTCTGCAGACCTGTGAGTCAATTAAATACCCAGTCTTGGGTATTTCTTCATAGCAGTGTGAGAATGGACTTATACAGAGGCTGAATAGTGAATGGTCTTGTAAATTGTAATACCCTAAAGATAAATAGACCATGGATTAGCTGCAGTTATGGAAAATATGAACTATTGTAATTCCACAATGATAACCTGAGTTGAACCATTTCCAAAGAGCAGAGACCTTTCAATTGATCTGTAGCAGGCATCTGAAATGTCTTTTTCTTTTTTTTCATTTTTGAGTTAGTGCTCTCATTTTCTTAAGACACTGATTTAGCTCCTTGTTTGTTCAATCACCGGTTATTGGCTTGCCTTTAAATCTTCAGACTCTGCTCACTTTAAATTAGAATATAATGAACTCTTGTTTATTCTTAGGGTGTTTGTAAGCCTCTGAACGACATCCCAAGAAACAGATGAAATCAGTTGTTCATTTAGCAAACACAGAACACCTGCTTTGCACCAGGCACCACCACCACCCTCCAGTTGTTTTCATTGCCAGTATACTATCTAATCCTCTCAACAGACCTCATGAAATTGGGTGTTGCTTTCAGATAGGGAAACTGAGGCCCAGAAGGTTCAAGTAACTTACCCAAAACTGCATATCTAGAAAGTAGAAGAGATAGGATTCTAATCCATTACTTTCTGACTGCCATAATTACGTGGCTTTGAGTAGAATTAGGTTGGCCAGGTGCTGTGGCTCACACCTGTAATCCTGGCACTTTGGGAGGCCAAGGCAGAAGGATTGCTTGAGTTCAGGAGTTTGAGACCAGCCTGGGCAATATAGCAAGACCCTCATATCTACAAAAATAAAAATTAGAAAATTAGCCAGGCATAGTGGTGCATGCCTATAGTCCCAGCTACTCTGGAGGCTGAGGTGAGAGGATTGCTTGAGCCCTGAAGGTCAAGGCTCCAGTGAGCCTTGATCACATCACTGCACTCCAGCCTGGGCAATAGAGTGAGATTTCATCTCTTAAAAATAAATGGGAGTGGGGGCATAGAACTAGGTAGGTAGATAGAATGTATGATAAAGGACTTAATAATTGGAAGCTTAATTTGTGTGTGTGTGCAGACACACATGTAGGTGTGTGTGTATAGATATATATACTGTACATGCATTGTTTATGAATATATATGCTTTTACATATATATCCTTTGCTTTGTAAGTGAAGCAGTCAGAAAGTTAGTATAGACAGTTTTTAACAATTTGTGTCTGGGCATCCTGTGTTCAATTTATTGATTAGTGGCTGCGTGGTACAAGTGAGATATACACGTTTTTTAGGGAAGTATAAAAGGAATATCTGTTTAGAAGTGATTTAAGAAAATCATGGAATAACTTTTTTGGTGAAAAGGTAATATCGAGTATGTAAACCCTGTGGAGAGATATATTATTGACTTTTGTAGGGTAAAAGGAGCTATAGTGGAGAGAAATTGGACTAGTTACTAAGAATATTGTTGATCTGTGTCACTTCAAAATTGTTTTTAAAATGACACTTGGGTATTTGGGTGTATCTTTCTATGCATGATCCTTCCAGGAAAGACGCTTCCTTTTTGACTTGCTTCTCAGGTGTCTGATGGGTCAGCAAGTCTTAATAAAGACCACAGTGTGTGCCTGGCCCCATTCCAGGCTGGGCTGGAGAGGAGAATAAGAAAGGCCCACTAGTGCTCTTCTTGTGGAGCTTCTGGTCCAGCAGAGAGACAGTCAACTTAGAACGAGTCAGATAATTATAAAAGTGAAATGCAAGAAATGGGGCAGGCAACAGGAGCTGTGTCTGCTATGAAATCTTAGTGAATTCATGCATGTAAAATCTATTAAACATAAATGAAGTGAATAGCTTGGTGAAATTTCAAAAAAGTCCATGACATTTATCAGATTCCTGTATTCTAGACCTGTGCTGACTCATCCAGTAGCCACTAGCCACATGTGGCTACTTAAACCTAGATTGATTTAAATGAAATTAAAAATGTAGTTCAATCATGCTAGTCAGTAATTGCTGCGTGTTCAGCAGTCACATGTGGCTAATGGTTACCAGACTGGACAGTACAGAATAAAATATTTCCATCAGTGCAGAAAGTTCAAATGCATAGTGTTTTAGAATTTTCAGTAAATGGTAGCCACTAGGCACTGACATTTTGAGTATCTAATGTAAGGGGCCAGTGTGCCCAGATAAGTGGATCAGGACGGGCTGTGGCGTCTGCCTTGCAGTTCTCTAGAGCAGAGCTTAAGTAGTCGTCTTATTTTCTTTTTTTCTTGCTTCTTGCTTTCTCTCTCTCTCTCTCTTTTAAGACCTGGTTTTCCTCTGTTGCCCACGCTGGAGTACAGTGGTGCAATCGCAGCTCAACTTCCCAGGCTCAAGCGATCCTCCCACCTCAGCCTCCCAAGTAGCTGGGACTACAGATGTGCACCACCATGCCTGGCTAATTTTTAATTTTTTTTTTTTTTTTTTTTTTTTTTTTTAAGAGACGGGGTCTCTTTATGTTTTCCAGGCTGGGCTCAAGCAATCCTATTGCCTCAGCCTCCCAAACTTCTGGGATTATAGGTGTGAACCACCACATCTGGCTTCATTTTCTTTGAATAGACATTTTGTCTTTGTATTTCCCCCCTCCTTTGTTCTCCTTATCCTTTCCCCACTTTATACCTTCTCTGTCCTTCTGGTTCTCTTTATCCAGTTTTACTATAAAAGCATTTTACTTTTAGGCATTAAAACCAGACAAACCCATAATGAGTCTTAAAAATTACAAAAGGAGGCCAGGTGCGGTGGCTCACACCTGTAATCCCAGCACTTTGGGAGGCCGAGGTGGGCGGATCATGAGGTCAGGAGATCGAGACCATCCGGGCTAACATGGTGAAACCCCGTTTCTACTAAAAAGACAAAAAAATTAGCCAGGCATAGTGGTGGGCGCCTGTAATCCCAGCGGGGCTTACACAGCCTAACCCAGGAGGTGGAGGTTGCAGAGAGCCGAGATTGCACTACTGCACTCCAGCTTGGGCGACAGAGCGAGACTTCATCTCAAAAAAAAAAAAAAAAAAAAAAAAAAGAATTGAATGTTCTCTATCAACTTGCTACTGTCTTTTTCAGTGATAAAAATGTGTGGTAGTGGTGATTGATAATCATTTTGAGTTGAGAATGGAATAGAAGATTATATTGGAGATATGGGTAGCTGCATCAGTTTACATAGGCCTTCTCCTTTCAAAGTAAATACCACACGCATGAATTGGACTGTACCACCTTCATTTCTAACTTGCTTTAGATCAAGATTTTATTGCATACAGTTACAACATGTGGCTTATAATCTATGTATTATTCAGTATACCACAATGGGGTTCATTCACATATGCTTGACTGGGTTCTATCTCAATGACTACTACTTCCTTCTGCCTTTTAAAAAATGCTTAATTACACAGGTAACACATAAATATACTTTGCTTGTTAAAAATAATTCTGATTAAGCCTGGTTCCTTTTGTCTTGCTGCTATTTATATTACAACACGTGATTCTTCATTCTTCTTTGTCTTACCAAATGTATTTGAGTCTAACATCTCTTCATCTTCAAAGGATGGCAGGAATGTAAGCTCTTTCTTCTGAGTGCTTCCTTGTGCAGGTCTAGCTTACAGAATTGGCTGTGCTCCATGTACCTGCCCTCTTGATTTTTCCAAATCGGCTCAGCTGTGATTATGCCTCCTAACTTTTATCTACGAAGAGTAGCCTCCTTAGTGACGCACTTAATGCCCAGTTCAAGTACAATTGAACCTCAGTGTCCATGGGTTCTGCATTTGGGGATTCAACTGCACATGGAAAATACTCAGAAAAATTATTTTTACTGAACATGTACAGACTTTTCCTTGTCATTATTCCCTAAACAATATAGTATAATGATTTACCTAGCATTCGCATTGTATTAGGTATTATAAGTAATCTAAAAATGATTTGAACTATACAGGAGAGAGGATGTGCATAAGTTATATTCTAATACTACCCCATTTTATATCAGAGACTTAAGCATCTGAAGATTTTGGTATCTGTGGGAGGTCCTGGAACCAGTGCCCTTCAGATACTGACGGATGACTCTACTGTTCCCTTGTATAGGAAATGGTAGAAAATGGCAGCTTCCCTTTCAGTGTCATGGAAGCTGGTGAGAGATAGTGACTCAGGAGGACTTGTGGCTAGAGGTGAACACACTAGGAGCCAGGGAAAAGTAAAACTTTCCTCTGTTGCATCATCTGGTACTTTTAGCTTTTGCTCTGCAGAGCTTTTCCAATGTACTTGATCTTGTAATCGTGTCCAACATGAAATTATGAGAGGCAGGACACAGATTGTTTATTCCAATAGCATTACTTCAGGCGAAGCCCTTGCTTGAAGTTAGTACCCTGTTAAAAAAGGTGATGTCTAATTTAAGCAGTTCCCATGTAGTGTTACTGAAGTAGCATCCATCACTTCCTGGGAAAGCCTGAACCATTTGTCTGGCCTGTGCGACTTTTGAGTGGTGAGTGCATATTCCTATTTGAATAGTACCTGCCATTACATGGCCTGAGAGTTTAAACTTCTTCCAATTGCTAGGTGTCAGTGGAGGGCAGGGAAGAGCTTCTCACTCACTCATCTTCTTTCTAAGCCCTTGGAGCACTGAAATGACCAGCCTGCCTTTTACTGCTAGTGCCCCAGTGTGCACCAGAGAAAGGGTGGGTGCAGCTAAATGGAGGCTTCAGAATTTCTGTAAGAAGGGATTTAGGGCAGGGCATTCTGGAGACCTGGGGTGGAGATATGGTGGAGGAGGGATCGAGTACTGGGGAATTTGAAGCTATGTTTGCAAAATAAATATAGTTTTTACTCAGATTGCATATTTATTTGGGTGGCTTTGGGAAAGTTGGCTACAGTGATAGGGAATCCGGTGTTCTTCCCAAATCCTCTGCCTCCACTTGCCATCTCTTAACATTCTTCCTTCCCATTATCATGGTGGGAAGCTAGGGCAAAGGAAGGGTGAGAATGCCCAGGCAAGAGGCCATATTCCTGTTACTGTGGTGTAAGGATCTGAATGGGAAGGGATGAGTGTGTCTGTAATAACCTTTGGCTGCAATACGTGTTGGCTGGAGAAAAGTAAACCTTTGAGATGGTGGGGATGGAGGAATCCACCAAGCCAGAGTTAATAGATATTTTTGAGTTTCCTGGCTGAATTACATTTTAGAAAGTAGTTAAAACTTTGTTTTAAAATGTACTTAAAACTGTATAAGTGGGTAATAAGGTTTCTAAGATAATTCTTTAACTAATGGCACATAGAAAACTAAGCCACAATGGGTTGAATGTGTCACACGAGTGTATGGATGTGTCCCTTTTTACTTATGACTGAGTGGAGGGAGAAAAGACAGGGGATGATATATGCAAAGATGATCTTGGTTAGATAATGTACAGAGACTTCTGTAGCATATGTGAAACAAAGAACAGTGAAAGCTGCTGTCTACAGTGGACTGCGAAGATCAGTGGCCCTGGAATTCCATTTCTTGCCTTCTGCCTCTCAGACAGTGATGCCCACATACGGTTTCCAATCAGGATTTTTTATCTAGTACTCAGGTGAGAGACTTCAGCTTGTTAGTTTCACTCAGGTGAATGGGTGAATGTGCTGTTTTTCTCCTCTGTTAGGAAGAGCAGCTCTCGTTCTCTGGGTTGTGAAAACATTTTTAGTTCCTATGTTAATGTGATTAGACATTGATCCGCAAGGTGAGTGTTATTTCCCCTGCCCTGCATTTTGCAAGTCATAGCATCCCCCAAATTGTCCAAACCTTGACAGGTTGTAATGATCTACTTACTAGTGGTCAATTCCATCTCCAGATGTTCTGATATGTTTTATTATTTGTTCAGCCTGTTTAGTTTTTAAAGCAACTGTAGCAGAAGCATGATTTGAAAGACCAAACCTAAGTAAAGTCTGGGCGCTTTTTCCTTCTGTCTGGGCTTTCCTCACTCTGATGGGTAGGTAGCATTTCTCTAAAGCCTATCCCCAATTTGTTTCATTTTTTTAATTGAGTCTCTCTTTCTTAACTAAAAAGCAATATACATTGTATTTATTAACATTTCTTATGGGAACACACACCACTTTTGGCATAAATACTTTTGTGGTGAGCAGGCTTCACTTTCTGCTTCCCTTTTTTGCTTTTTTTTTTTTCTGAGAGGGGGTAAGGTCAGTGTTATTGTAGATGGTGATGCTTGTTTAAATTTTATGATCGTGGTTAATACTGATTAACAGGTGTGCCTCACTTTTCATTTCTTCTTGGTTGTGGACGTTAGAGAGATTAAATCACAGTTATGTGTAACTGCTACAGCACTCCCGTGTGTAGGTGTGGTCTGGCTTCGCTGGATATGCTCTGCTAGGGATGAAATGGAAAAACAAAGACATTCAGCTGAGTAGTAGGAACTGAGTGTTTTTTTTTTTTTTTTTTTAAGACAGAGTCTTGCTCTGTCGCCCAGGCTGGAGTGCAGTGGTGCGATCTCGGCTCACTGCAAGCTCCGCCTCCCAGGTTCATGCCATTCTGCTGCCTCAGCCTCCTGAGTAGCTGGGACTACAGGCGCCTGCTACCACGCCCAGCTAATTTTTTGTGTTTTTAGTACAGATGGGGTTTCACCTTGTTAGCCAGGATGGTCTCTATCTCCTGACCTCATGATCCACCTGCCTCGGCCTCCCAAAGTGCTGGGATTACAGGCGTGAGCCACCTTGCCTGGCCAGAACTGAGTATTTAATAAGGATCATAAAGTTCATTTTTATCAGAAATGAAACAAAATAGTGATTGTGGACAATTAGTAGCTTTTGTTGTCGTTATTCTGATATTATTGCCCTTATTCTATTAACATGAAAATATTTTATCTTTGAATTAAAGTTTGGGTTTTTTTCTCCCCCCTTTGGAAAGGGTTTCTAGAATGATCATGAGGAGCAAAAGTTGTCTTTTGTGCTTGGATAGGAGAGAGAAATTTCTGTTAAACAATAAATAAATTAGCACAGCTTTCAAAGAAGAAGTAGCAAAAATTAACTTTAAATTAAAGACCGTTAAGTACTTGATCTGAGGGTAGTGGTCCCTTGATAGCTGAGAATATACCTAGAGAGCTTTGCTTTTACTGCTCGAATATGGATTTGGTTAGTAATGAATTAGAAGCCACTGAATAAAATAAATGTCTGCAGTCTATGCTGACTGAAATTTAAAAAATGAATAAATGGAGAAAGGACAGCTTTTTCTTACAGTGGAATTTTAATCGCCAAGTATAAAATGAATGATAGAAAAATCACTAAGCAAATATTACAGTAATAATTATTTTTGGCAAGAATTGTCAGTGGATACAAAAATTAGTGGGCAAAGTTTGATTAGAAACAGGATTTTGCATAGTTTCAGAATATCTCCCTACAAGATAATTGTTAATTCCAAATGATAGAGAAGCTGGCAGATACCACCTTAACCACATTAAAAAGTTAACATACTATGCAGCCATAAAAAATGATGAGTTCATGTCCTTTGTAGGGACATGGATGAAGCTGGAAACCATCATTCTCAGGAAACTATCGCAAGGACAAAAAATCAAACACCACATGTTCTCACTCATAGGTGGGAATTGAACAGTGAGAACACGTGGACACAGGAAGGGGAACATCACACACTGGGGACTGTTGTAGGGTGGGGGGAGCGGGGAGGATAGCATTAGGAGATATACCTAATGCTAAATGACGAGTTAATTGGTGCAGCACACCAACATGGCACATGTATACATATGTAACAAACCTGCACGTTGTGCACATGTACCCTAAAAATAATAATAAATAAACCACCTCAAATCACACACTGGAAAAAAAAAAAAAAACAAGTTAACATCATCAATAATGAGACATGTTGTCCTCATGTAGCTCCTGATGGCCCCAAGGACATGTCTGTGATATTCTTGCCAAAAATTCATAACCTCAGTCTAATCATGAGAAAGCATCAGACAAATCCAAATTAGGGGAACATTGTACAAATAACTGGCCTGGACTCTTCACACTCATCAAAGTCACGAAAGGCAAAGATAAATTGAAGAACTGTCCCAGACTGGAAGGTCAAGGAGATACCACAACTAGGTACAAGTTGGTAACCTGGATTAGATCTTAGACTGAAAAAAAGACCTTAGTGGAACAATTAGTGAGATTTGAATAAGGCCCGAAGATGCTTTAATTCTATGGTATCGAAATATAAATTTCATTATTTCAATACTATGATTATCATTAGGGGAAGTTGGAATGGCATTTAGGAACTAAATTTAGAAAGTGTTACTAGGGGAAGTTGGGGGAATGGCATTTGGTAACTCTCTATACAAGATACCTCTTCATAATCTCTTTTATTCTCTAGGATTGTCAGGTGTAGCAGTCAATTTTACAGTACTTGTGAATATCCTCAAGAAATTGGTTGTAGCCCTTTTACCTGCAGCCTGGTAGCCCTTTTACCTGCAGCCTGATTTAGTCTTCTAATAATCATCCTAACACAAGTATTAATATTTCAGTTTTACAGTTGTAAAAATGGAGGTCTTGAGCAATAGTGACTTAGCTCCAAATGGCAGTGGATCCAGGAATTTAACCTTTTGTATCATTTGTTGTTGTTTGTTTTTTGTACAGCTCTCATCTAAAGTCAAAAGTATAATAGAAATATTTCAGAAAATTAGTTCTAATCTGCAAAATCCAACAGACAAGATCAAGGGGTAGATCTTTTGTAAATCTTATGTTTATTGCTTTCTAAGTAATTTCAGCCCCTTGAGTGTAGCTTCTGTATGTCCTCTCTCATTGTATGCCAGGCTTCCAGACCAAAGCCTTACTCATGGTAAGCTGTCAACAAATATTTAGAAAAAATGTGACTGGGTGCAGCTGGCTCATGTCTGTAATCCCAGCACTTTGGGAAGCCAAGACAGGAAGATCACTGGAAGCTGGGGGTTTGAGACCAGCCTGGGCAACATAGTGAGACCCCATCTCTACAGAAAATTAAGAAATTAGCCAATTATGATCGTCCATGCTTGTAGTCTCAGCTACTTGAGAGGCTGAGGAGGGAGGATTGCTTGAGCCCGGGAGTTTAAGGCTACCATGAGCTATGATTGTACTACTGCACTCCAGCCTGGGTTGACAAATTGAGACCTCATCTCTTAAAAAAAATAATAATACAAAAGATGCAAGTCTAAATGAGGGGAACTGGGGAAGAGAATGGTGCATTCTATGGGTGTCTTCATTCCAAAAGGACCAAATAGAATGAGAAGCAAAGTAATTAACTTCTTGTAATCACAACTTTCAATTAAAAAATTGATTTACCTTAGTAAGTCTTAGTTCCATACAAACCTTTGACTTAAATGAGAAATCCAAAGTAGCATAAAAGACAAAAAAAATTAGAAATCTATGACTTCCCTGTTGGCAGTAGTATGTACTCCAGTGAAATTTATTTTTCTAATTTAAAATTAAACATCCATCTCTACAGCTGTTTACTTTTTACTGCATTAATTTCTGTCATTTTTCACATTAACATTTCATCTGTATCTAAAACATCTTCTGTGTGCCTTGTCTTCTATAAACTGTATTTGACTTTTATATAAATTGCTTATCATTGAAAAAAAATCAGAATTTTTAGGGGTTGACTTTGAAGGATTTAAAAGGAGGTCATCAGTCCACAAACTATTTTAGATGAGGGTGAGTGGGGTACAAGACTGTCTTCTAGAATCAAAGAGGGTGGGTAGTTAAAAAAAGATTCATAGAATATTATTGAGGTATCTTGGGCCCAGATGGTATCACCCCGCAAGTCGTGTTGGTCCAGAAGTTGACGTAGCATTTGTTTGTCCTCCACCCATGATGAATTAGCGACAAAGTCAGGAACTGAACTCTGGTTCCTAAATGCCTCCTATCACTTCATTTGCTTGTACCTTCTGTCTCCAATTCTGAATTTTATTTGAGACACCTTTGTCTTTCAGGAAAGATGTCTGGATAGCATTATAACAGATGAATAAAGCTGACTTTCAGTGTAATAAAAGTCCAACCACACTGTTGAAAGAACTATGGTAAAATACATATAACACGATATTGGGCATATTTTTTTTGTAAAGATTGCTAAGGAGCTTTAAGGTACCAGATGAAAATGCAACATTTTTTCCCCAACTGGAGAAAGAAAATTTGGATAAAAATGTTTTTATAATAAAGTTATGTTTTACCACACTTTATTTGGAATGAGGAAGACCAAACTTGTTTTGTGGTCCTTTATACATTTTAGCTAACTTAGATTCATTTGCGAAATAAACAACTTGAGATTATTTATAAGGGAAAGGATTAGATTTTGAATGCATTATAAAAGGTATAATATTTGTTAAATACAATTTTAGCTGCATCATTTTCTTACTCCAGTTTTCTCAAAGTAGATGTCCTTTCCTTAGTTGCAAGAACATCAGTGTAGGTGTGTTTTGTGCCAAAAATAGGTGATAGTTTAGAGTTGGAATTGTCAGGGCTAAAACTCTGTCCTGTATCAACTTACTGGATGTCTGAAAGGCTAATATCAAATCCTTTGATTTTCTCATATATAAATCTTTAAGTTATGTCAATGTGTTTACATTTGACATCAATGGAATTAAAATGTTTAGAATGCTGGTTTAAGAGCAGTTAGCTTTTCCTGCATCTGCCTTTAAAAATGACTGATTTCAAATGTGATTCAGTTACGTATGAATCGTTGTTTACTAGTAAACCTTTGGTTTATGTTGCCATCTGAAATGGAAATAGGAGTCTAGTTGCAAGAAATATTTTAGGCATTTCTTTTCTACCAGGGTCTGGGATGTCAATGTCCCATAACCGAGGGCTCCAGGAAGTGACTCCTGTCAGAAGAAATGATTTTTATGTTGTTTAAAAGGTACTCTTTCCTAGGTGACAAATGACATTTGCATAATTCCTAAGATGCTGTCTACCTGACTTTAGTTTTTCAGGATTCCAAAGCTAGAACTATAATTTCAAAAAATTCTTAATTGAAGATATAGAGAAAGGAAGCATCTTTAATATATGAATATGAATAATTTTAGAAGTCCCTGTAATGAAATTTTGTTGTCTGGTCTTGTAGCCACTGACTGAAGGATAGAAGGTGATCAATGAGTTTTGTAACTGCTCCCTTGAACAGTGATTCTCAGCTATGGTGGTGGAGTGGGGATGACTTGAAAATTGTTGCATGTGTTTTACTACATGAACAGTGTGGAGAAAAAGAGGTTTGCAAACAATTGGTGCAGAGAAAGTATAATAAGCAAAGCCAGAAAGAGAAATCAAAAGGCTGGTAACTCAGGGCCCTATGATGACTGAAGTCTCAACCTTTTATGTCTCTGGTTTCAGATTGCCTGTTTGGTACCTGTGGACCAGTTTCAGCTTTATCAGAGGTTAAAATTTGAAAGAGGTATGAACTCTTCTTTTTTTCGTGATGATGAATGTGGTTTTACATGTGTCATTTTTACACTAACCCGCATGGAAGATAAAGGCAGCTGTGGGCTGTCAACAAAGCCTCAAGGGTACTCTAAAAGGAGAATACTGTAATTGCAACATAAAATTTCAAGCCTCTCAGCTACCACGAGAAAAAAATGCAGACTAGCAGGAAACAGAACTTTCCTTATGTTGTTTGTTTTGTATTTTTAATATGGCTCATGTAAGAAAGGTTTTGCAAAATTTAGATGGCTTTATAATCACAATAATAAAAAAAAAAGTGACCCTCAAAATGGGTTTTACCACTAATTTTCTATTCTTGAAGATCACTTCGAAACATTACCAGCCCAAACATTTTTACTGCTCCTCAGAATACTCAACACCTGTTTTTTTGATACTACTTTTGTAATCATGGTAATAACAGAGTGTGGATATGTATCATTCTTGTGCAATTTACAATGTATTGGACTGATTTTCTTTCTGACTTTGGGCTTAGGGTAACTTATATAGCTTTTCTATTTAGCTATAAGAATTATATTTTTACTTCATTTGGCTTTTGACAGGTCTTTTTTAGGAGACCTTTCCCTCTTGTCATACCCTAATCTATTTTTGAGGTAAATGGACTATTTCTTAGTATCTCAGAAGTAGGAAAAAAATTGTTTCTCCCAGAACTTATTGGACTGGTATAGTCTCATTGAGTATATTAAACTTGAATCTAGCATGAACATAAAGTTTTCTGATTGCTAACTTTTAAATATGGATTCATAAAGTCTAGAGGTGAGGGTGGGGGGAAAATGAATATTTATTTGCCATGTGCCAATAAATTTGGTCAGTACAATTATCTTTATCTCATTTAATTTTTACCACTACCCTGAAAAATAATTCTTACAGGAAAAAAGGAAAAAACATACAGAGCATGAAGAGGGGTAGAGTAGGAATGCTTGTTGGGGATACATAGGTTGTTAATAGCAACCTTAGATCTAGATCTGGCTTGGTGTTATAGGAGAAGAACACTGACTTTGTTTTTGTGGGTTTTTTGTTTGTTTGTTTGTTTTTTAAATCTAGCAGCCAAAACCAGATTCATCTCATGGGTGGATTACTTAACTCATAAGGCTGATATATTAAGCTAAATTTACCAAAAAAAAAAAAAAAAATCTTGGACTAGGTTATTTGAATTCCAAATGGTGGGTACGTTTTTGCTGTATATCCAGATGTGAAGTAGGAAATAGTTTATAATGTTGAACATGGAATCAGAACCAGGGAGTCAGAAGGATTTTTGGTTTAATGGATGATGACATAATCTGATGCTTCTGTCCTGTGATAAGTTAATGATGGAGGTAGTTAATATTGACCCTTTCTAATCCATCCACATGGGCTGATTAAATTGAGCATTAGAACACCAGATGTGATAGCTAAAGATAAGAGCATCAACCATCTGCCCTGCCATTTTCTCACTTTATCCCAATATCCTCCACTATAAAAATCAATTATAATTAGAACATGGACATTCCCAGTATTCATCCTGCGGATGCCTAGCTGGTAGCAAGTACCATGATTTGAGGACTTTTACCTGGAGAAAGCCTAAAGAGTTAGGTTGGATTTTCAGGCTGCTGCTTAAATGGTGAGATGTGACCTATCAACCACATCAGTCCTACTCAGTCACTGGGGCTCAGTCTATTTATAGTATTCTCATGCCTCCATCAGCACTTCTTCTCTCCCATGACTGCCTGTTACTTCCCTGGCTAACTTCACTGCCCCATATGTCAGCAACAGGCCTTATTCCTAATTGTTTACATTTTAGGTAACATATCTGTTAGCTCAAATGTCTTTTTGTAATTAGAATGTTCTAATATTACCAGGAATTACATCTTTCTGTGGGTTGTTTCTCACTGATGAATCTAAAGTTTTGGTTTATTTTGAAATGGTAGCTAAGAGCCTGAGTGCAGTTGCAGGCTCCACCACTGGTAAGCTGTGTGACCATGGCAAGGTCCTTAATATTTCTGCATCTCAACTTCCTCATCTGTGAAATGGGGATAACAAGCGTCTCTGTACCACAGGGTTGTGATGAGGATTATGTGAATTAATACTTGTAAATACTTCCTGTGAGTGCTTCCTGTGTCTCAGTGTTCAACATTTTAGCAGTTGGCAATAAAAATAACTTAAAAGTAGCACCTTTAAATTAAATTATTCTCAATGTTCTTCTCCTATACACTTTTTTCCCAATGAGGTAATCATACCGTTCTTCAGGAAATATCATCATACCGAAATACATATTATTGATTGTCTTGTTGTCAGTGGGATTAGAACACTTGAAGTTAATTGGCAACATTCATCTTTATGTGGGACAAGGTAGATGTGGAAAATCATTGGCCAAGATTTCCGCTCTTTCCCCAGATAGTGGTTGGCTTTTTGAGTTTTCAAGTAGTATTCAAACCTACTTGTGACTGGCTTATTCTTTCATTAGACGTGATAATATATTCAGTCTGGCTACAATTAAGTTGGGCAGGCCTCTGAGCCAGTCTGTCTTTTTTAGGTGGTGATGCATATTTCTACTTTGCTCTGTTACAAATTGATCAAATAGTTTTATTCATACATGGAATTTATTTTTTTCTCACAAGTTCTGGGCAGTTGCCCCACTGTGGATCCCATGCATTAATAATTCATGTTGTTATTTTATAGATGAAGAAACTGAAAACAGGACAGATTGAGACTTGCCTAGGACCACATAGACTGTGGCTAACCTTCCTTGTCTATACAAATGTTAAAATTCTATACTTTTCTTTTTGTTATTAAGCATATACTTAACATAAAAGTTGCCATTTAAACCATTTTTAGATGTGCAATTCAGTGACATTAATTACATTCATACAGTTGTGCAGCCATCACCACTGCTTCTAAAGCTCTTTCATGATCCCAAATTCTGTAGCCATTAACCAATAAGTCCTTATTCCTCCTCCCTGAAACCCCTAGTAACCTCTAATCCACTTTCTCTTACTTGCCTAGCCTAGATATTTCATGAGTGGAATCATACAATATCTGTCCTTTTGTGTTTGTCTTATTTTACTTAATATATGTTTTTCAAAGTTCCATTCCTGTAGTAGCGTGTATAAGAATTTCATTTTTTAAAGCTGAATAATCTATTGTATGTTTTTAATGTCATTTTGTTTATTCATCTGTTAATGGACATTTCAGTTGTTTCCACCTTTTGGCTACTGTAAGTAATGCTGCTATGAACACTGGGGTATAATCTGAGTTTCTGCTTTCAATACTTTTGGGTAAAGTAACTAGAATTGGGATTACGGGATCATATGGTAATTTTACATTTAGCTTTTGAGGAACTGCCAAATTGTAAAACCCTATAATTTAAATATAAATTTAATAGACATCTTACTGTCATAAAGTATTGCAGTGTATTAAATTTAGTGACCTTTTGATTTAACCTCCTCATTTTATGAAAAACATAACAGGCCCAGAGACAATTTCCTCTTAGGTGATTTTGTTTTTGTTTTGTTTATTTATTTATTTTTTTTGAGATGGAGTCTCATTCTGTTGCCCAGGCTGGATTGCAGTGGCATGAACTCTGCTCACTGCAACCTCTGCCTCCTGGGTTCAAGCGATTCTCCTGCCTCAGCCTCCCGAGTAGATGGGATTACAGGTGCCTGCCACCTCACTTGGCTAATTTCATATTTTAGTAGAGATGGGGTTTCACCATGTTGGTCAGGCTGGTCTCGAAGTCCTAACTTCAAGTGATCCACCCACCTCGGTCTCCCAAAGTGCTGAGATTACAGGTGTGAGCTACCGTGCCCGGCCTCTTAGGTGATTTTGGAAGGTAATTTGTAATCGTGTAATTCTTCATTACCATCCATTATAATTATTATTGGAAAATGTACATTTCAAATAAGAGTAAATTTAAGTTAATAAAGTGCTACATAATGGAATTTACATGATTGGGATACACTTTATCTAATTCTGTCTAAACTTTATCTAAATTATGTAAAATAGACTTCTTATCTACCTCAAACTCAAGACCTTCATCAGCTAGGTGACTTTGAGACTATGTTGTGAATATATATTTTATGTGAAACCGTTTATAAGGGGACTTTGGGGTACATTAAATACCCACTAATACTGTAAATGAGTTAAATGACTAACCAACTGAAAGAAAATCTCATTGGCTGGACTGTGAGACAGAATTGTAGAGATTGCTGCTGCTCTGGAAAAACGTAGAATCAGAGTAGATGCAGCACTATTTCTTAGTTATAAAAAATCATCCTTAGTTTTTTCCAATTCTTAGTGCCTGCCAAGTTCTTTTAGTCTTCAGCTTGTTGACAATTCAGTGTGTGAATTGTCCTCTGCTTTGTGTTACATATTTGCTTAGCTTGTCCTTTATGTCTTTAAGTCTGACGGAAAATATTTTGAATAGGATTGCACAAAAATCATCCTGCTTACACGAAGCAAAGAAATACTATCTGATATTGGTTGGTTATTCTACCCACTTTCCACCCATCTGTGACTTTTCCTCTGGCTGCCACTATGTTTCTGGCTTTCTCTTTCTGCATCAGGTTTCCAATATTAACAAGGAAAAGGGAATTCTAAGTTTGGCATGGATTAATGATCACTGCTTTGCTTTCCAGTGGTTCTCAAAGTACATGCCTGATGATTAATGCAATAATTTTTCTTGCCTCTTGTTTCCAGAGTCTACTTTTTCAAAATAGTTTGTTTTTTTTTTTTTTTGAAAATTGGGTTAAGATGATCCATCTCGGGTTCTTAAGCACTTTTCCTTTTTTTGTGACCCTGTTTGACTTTCTGTAACTGCAAGTTGCTTCCGTTCCTTGCTAGGTTGATGTATCTGTTCTTGAATATTTATTTATATTATCATATAGCAGTTTAAGAACTGTTACAGATGGGTTGTGTCATATTGTTCTCCTTCATTTAAAAAAAAGTGAAATAGGAAGTTGTCTTTCTGTTGTTGTCTGTTAATATTACTGACTTCACTCTTGTATTAAGTATGTGCTTATTTATGTGTTGCATGTCTATCCTATGTCAGGTGCCGTTCCAATGCTTCTTCAAGCTGTGGTTCCATCTTTCTTTGAAAGCCCTTTTGTTCTCAGCATTCTCCTCAAGCCTCGTTTCATTTCATGTCTTCACATTTATGATATTACTCTAGTTTCACCTGCTCTTTTATTTGTCCTTGGTGAAATGCTTCCACCCCAGCTTTTGTATCTGATCATAAAGGTTTTATTCCATCAGAGCTCCCTATGTAGTTCTGTAGTTTCTTTTAGTGTTTTTTCCCCCTCTTTGTAGACTGTGTGATGCTTAAGTACTTTATTGTCTGCTCAGTTTGATTTTTTTTTAACACATCCCATCTCTCATTAGTCTACTGAAACAGTTTTATTTATTACAGCTGATAATTAACTCAAGTGCATGGTGTTTCCCACAATAATAAAAGTTCGTGTGATGTCTTTTTTGGTACAGTGGTGGAGAATGGCAGAAAAACCACTCCTGCTAGGACAGAGAATATACAACAGAATCAAAAGCGAACTCAGCATATGTAATGCTGATGGTGCCAGGTGGGAAAACCAAGGGTTTTAGATTGAGATTTTGTAAACTGAAAGCAATCATTAAGGTCAGATGTGGTCTTTAGGTCTCATGGCAGTTTTAATTTCCCAGAATGTTCCTGTTTCCCAGTAATAGTCAGAATACAGAAGCAGAAAATAGTTTTAAATAGCATTTCTTGCCTTGCATAATTTACATGAACATGCAGAGTCTCAAGATCACATAGCTGTGGGGCTTTGCTTCAGTAATCAATTCTACTTTTTGTAAGTAAATTGCAGTTTAAGCCTTTGAATTTGTCTATCTCTGATGTAAATATGTCAGAGTTAACCACTTCTAAATCATGTATAGTAATATAAAATTTTGAAGGCACTATTATTTAGGGGCTGACTTACAGGTCCCTGGTTTCTCTTTTACTAGATTTCTGAACTTTTTCCTATCTCAAAGCTACATGATGTTTTCATCACTGCTGATGCAGAAGTAATTAGTTGACTAGGCATCAGTTCACTTTCTTCCAACATTGGAACAGAAATTTGAAAGGAGGGCAACCGGACCTTAAACTTGTGGATAATAGTGCATTTTGTATATCTGTATTATAACTGTGTTTCCTAGGCCAAAAGCCAGGAGGTAGAATTGAATTTACAATAAAAATAATAAAAGGTGTTGAAAAAAATATCCTGTGACTCCTGTGGGCACTCCACTTTGTCTCAAATTCCTTATAGGTCATTAGTGTGAGGAGAGAATGAGGAGAAGAACAGCTCTTCATGTGATAGCAATCTGACTTCCAGCTGGTGTCTACCAGTTTGTTCCTTTTAGTTTGGGTTCTGTGTAGTCCTGTTAGATGCCAGGGCTGCTGATGTCTGATGACTCTTCTGCATTTTTTCTATTTCTACTAAACCTGGCCTCTAGGCCATGTGCATACTCTGTTACATGAGGTATATAAGACAAAACTATTCTCTTAATGGGATACTGGAATTATAATACATTTCCTTAAAAAACCCAGCTCTTTTACCTTCCATTGGCTTTTCCTTGTATCTGCTCTTCAGGAGCTGAGCTGAAGGGCATTGTGAAGTGTAGGTGCCATGCTGTGCTCAGTTATCTTTTCAGTGGAATCTGGCCAGATTTCTATGTCTGGATAGACATAGAAATTCCCTGTTTCTCTGGGGGAAGCACTTTTACAGAAGTGCCCTATTGCAAATATCTCTCTGGGTTGTTATTGCTGTTCTCTGGAAATACCTGAATGTAGGGCTGAACAATATAGAACTTGGCTGTATATGCTACTATTCTCTTTTTTACTATGGGAAATTGATGTACTGATGCTATGTCTTATATTTCTGTTATGTCACTCCATTTATTTACACAAATGCAACATTCTAGGCATCTTGCTAGGTCAGTGATTGTCAGAGAAGGGTGAATGGATCTTCCAGGGACATTTGGTGATGTCCAAAGACATTTTTGATTGTCATGATCTGGGTAGGAAGCTATTGGCAGCTAGTGGGTAGAGGCCAGGGATGCTGCTAAACATCTAATGCATCATTCATAAAAGTTTTATTGGTTCTATTTTAGGGTGTGTGTGTGTGTGTTGTGTGTTTGTTGGCTCAACACATATGTCAGGACATCTCCATGATGGTAAATTATCCAATCCAAATGTCAATAGTGCTGCTGTTGAGAAATCCTTTCCTAGCTGACGGGGAATACTGTGATCATCAGGACAAAATCTCTGCCCTAAAGGATCCTGTGTATGTGCATGTGTGTATGTGGGAGGTTAGATAATAAATAAGTAATATTAGATGGTGGGCGTATATCCTTTTATATAAATAAGGGTAAGGGGAAAGAGATAGATGGAGGAGGCTATTTTGGATAGGATTTTTGTGGAAGACCTCTTTGATGAGGTTATATCTGAAAAAGGATTTGATTTGATGTGAGCAAGCCATGTGGATATTTATGGGAAGAGCATCATTTCAGGCAGAGGTAAAGGTACCTACAAAGTCCCTGAGGCAAGAACAAGCCTGGTTTCTGTTTGAGAAACAGCAAGGAGGCCCTTGTGATGGAGCTAAGTGAGCAGAGGGGAGAGTCATAGGAGGTCATTTGGAAGTGGTAGTCAAGGGCCTGATCCCATAGATTATGAAGATGAAGTCTTAGTGTGATGAGAAGCCATTGGAGGGTTTGGATCAGGGGAATGTCATGAAATGATTTCCATTTTAAAGATTACTGTCGCTGCTGCAGAAGAGTGGATGGTAATGGAATGACATGGCAGCAGGGAGATTTATTAGGAGGCTGTGGTAGTGATCCAGTCCAAGACAGTACAGTAGATTATATGTTAAAAGCAGAAGCATTGAAAATCCCCAGATTTGGAGTCTATTTTGAAGGTGGAACTGTCAGGATTTCCTGGTAGAGATACATCTGGATTATATGAGTCAGGATCAATAGTATAAACTTTGGAATCATCAACATAGAGGTCAGGTTTAAAGCTGTGACATTGAATGAGCTCATCTAAGAATTAAACATAGATAAAGAAGCAGTTTCAGGACTGAGCCCTGGGACACTATAGGTTTTAGAGGTGGGGAAGAAGAGGTGGATCTGGCAAAGGAAACTGACAAAGGATGGCCAGAAATATGAATGCAGAAGCTGGGTGAAGACAGTGTTTAAGGAGGAGAGAGTGTCCACTGGGTCCGAAGCTACTGACAGATGAGGAGAGATATGGTCTGAGAGTTGATAACAGAGGTCTTTGGTGATCTTGACAAGTGGGTTTTAGTGGAATGACAGAGAAGTGCCAGCTTGGAGAGGGTTCAGGGTACTATGAGAAGAAAAATGGGTGCAGTGAATATATTAACTCTTGCAAGGAGTGTTTTTTGTTTTGTTTTGTTTTGTTTTCTTGAAAGGAACTTATGATCCAGCAGAAAGGGATGATACAGGAGAGGGAGGGGGAAGGTAACTGCAGAAGCCAAATCCTCAAGAGTGTGAGGAGAACGGATTTCAGTGCCAGATGGAGAGATTGGGTTTACTTGGGGGTAGGTTTAGGTCATCTTCTCTATCAGGAAAGAAGGTGGAGAGGTTACGGACATGGATGCAGGCTGGCTAATAGGTTGGTGTGCATGGGTTCTCTTCTAATTGCTTGTTTCCTAGGTGCAACAAGAAGGAGGGTCAGCAGCTGAGAGTGAGAAGAGAAAAGGGGTAATGCAAATTTGAAGCAAAAGGAGGAGCTTTATGTTATATGAAAGTATAGTGAACCTAGCAATATTGAACGTGAAGTTTACAAAATATCTCCCAGGTAGCATCCATTCATAAATCATCCAGCAGATATTTATAGAGCACCAACTTTGTGTAAGTCATTGTTTTTCAAAGTATAGAACTGTGACCCAGAATAATCAATGCATTTTACTTTGAAAGCCAGCACGTGTATGCACGCACGCGCTCACACACACACACACACACACACACACGCCCGAGATAGAACCAGCAAAAGTTTCATGAAACTAATGTGAGATGCACCCTATTTTCTTTTCTAATCTATTTCATTTTTATGCTGGTCACAACCTATTAAACTGATACCTCAATCCCCATTGTTTGAAAAGCATTATGATAAAGAATACAGATTTGTGTGTCCCCTTTCAAAGAGTTTAAAGTCACACATTAAGGTTGAGGATTGGGGGAAATTTCACTAATTCTTGTGTAGAACCTGCTTCATGTCAGGCACTGTGTTAAGTGTCTTGTTTACTGTGTCTATTCAATCTTGAACATCTCTATTTTATAGGGAAGAAAGAAGTCTTGTGTTATATGGTTTCTATAGTGAGTAGAACCACACTTTCTCCTATGATAACCCTAGCTGGGTTCAGTGAAAACTAAAGACTACTTCCATTCTGGGTTTTTCTGCTTTTGTAAAATTCAACTGCTTTATTACATGTGAGAATCTCATTTACATTTGTATTATTTGGATAAACTGTGGAAATCTTTCAGATCAAAACTATCTGTAGATTGATTGCTTATTCATAGTTCTAACCTATAGGTTTAAGTGCAATTTTTAAAAATGTGCAGCTGTCAGTAACTCTCAATTCTAAGCAAGGCTTAGAATTGGCTCAGTGTCATCTGGTTCTCACAAACGTAATTATCTCAAAGGCTTTATCTCTAGCAATTTTTTTCTTTAAAAATTATAAAGGCTTTAACATTTTTATTTCACAAAAATCAATAATACGTAGACAAGAGATAAATCTAGGAAATATACAAAAGTAAAGAATTAAAATCCCTTTATCTAAAGATCAGTTGAAGTTTGCTTTACCCTTAATATTTTTAGCTCTATTCATTTGTATTGCATGTATATTTACTAAAAACAAAGAGATTATCTTATGTGTTCATCTATTGAATGAATTTTTAAAAATTGACAGATAAAATCGTATGTATTTACTGTCTACAACGTGTTTTGAAGTATATATATACATTGTGGATATAACTAAAATTAACATGCATTATCTATCTTATACAGTCATTGTTTTTGTGATGAAAACATTTTACATCTATTTTCTTAGCATTTTTCAAGAATGTAATATATTGAGTGTAGTCACAATGTTGTACAATAATCTCTAGCAATTCTAGGTTAGTAGTTACCCAGTTGAAAGAGCAAAAAGTGTACTTTGAGCTCAGAGGTCCCTACTGTGAATCAAAAATAGAGAAAGTAGATGGAAAAACAAATTGCATAAGTATTCTTTGTGCCTTCAGAGTTACCAGTTTCCCTTTTTTTATCCAAAAATGCCATTTATGAATTTCTATAAATGATCTGTGTGTACCTGTTTGACTGTAAGGGATAAGTCAGCTCTCACTGTTGCAGTTTTGGTTTCTCCTCTTTTTGTGCTGTGCAAATTCTGCACTTTCCCAGACTTGTCTGTGCTGGATGCAGGTTTTATATTAATATATTGATATGTTTACTTCCAATTCATTACTTTCATGGCCTGTGTTTAATGAGGTGTTGGTAAACAGTCTTTGGCGGGATGAGGGGAACAACTCTGATTTGTAGTGCTTGCCAGTTTTTTTGTTTAGATGGAGTCTTGCTCTGTCGCCCAGGCTGAAGTGCAGTGGCAATATTTCAGCTCACTGCAATCTCCGCCTCCCGGGTTCAAGTGATTCTCCTGCCTCAGCCTCCGGAGTAGCTGAGATTACAGGTGTGTGCCACCAGGCCTGGCTAATTTTGTATTTTTTAGTAGAGAAGGTGTTTTCACTATGTTGGCCAGGCTGGTCTCGAACTCCTGACCTCAGGTGATCCACCCACCTTGGCCTCCCAAAGTGCTAGGATTACAGTTGTGAGCTACCACACCCAGCTGAGTTTCTAAGGTGTAAATATTAATACTTGCACCATGGCTAATTTTAAGCTACCAAGGTAATGTCACTGAACTTGGAGTTGGAAAGAGACGCAGTTGGTTCTCATGAGCTGGCAAGATCCCACTTCGGGATGTGAATGCCAGTGCCCTTGTTCAGTGTTTTCTTTAAGGACAGAATCTTAATTCTAATATCCAGAAAAAGTCTGTTCTCTCTTCTACAGCTTCTAAATGCTGCCTGCAAAGTTGCTACCTCAGAGATTTTTTTAAAAAGATCTGTTTATATGGTGCTTTATCTCTTTGTAATCTAATGTCGTTGTGTTTTGTCTCAGCATGTGTTTCCTGCTTTGTTTTATGATTAGGAGGGACTAGTTTTACCCTCTGTTTTTAGAGTTGATTAAAGGGGAAACTTTTGGATATTTGGATAAAAAATAATAAACTTTCCATATATGACTATTAAATATTTCTTACCTCTACCCCTAAGAGATCCTCATCAATATTTGTTGATAATTTCATTTTTGTTATCTCATGGGATGCACTGTCATTTATTTGCATTGCTTGGTTTCCCTTTTTTTTTTTTTTTTGACATTGTATTCATTTTAAACATCTATTTCCCTTTTCATACTGTGAAGCTTCTGAGGAGGAAAGCCTCTATTTTTCATCTTCATGTGCCCAGGGTCTCTAACAAGTACCTGAAACCAGTCATTTGTTGAATAAACAATGAATAATAGACATGTGTCTAATTTTCAGTCGTATTGTCATAAGTCATATCTGGAGAAGTTATTTGGAATAATCCAAATTTAATTGAAGTTGAGGCTTACTTACGATATGAGTTCCATAAATAAGTATGAAAGAAACCTAGGAGTAAGACCTGGATACCATCCATGGATGGGAGAAAGAAAGCAGTATTGATGATAAAGGAGAAAGGACCGTGAGAAGAAAAGAGAGGGCAGGGCCTGACACGTAGAAGACAGAGTGATGAGAAGAGTCCAGGGTCAGAGACGGATTCGGAAACATTTGCTGAATGTGACTATAGAGGGATGTCACTTGTAATTTTCAGAGAGCAGTTTATTAATGTGTTTAGAGCAAAAGTTCATTTCAGATACTTAAGAAGGATTTGAGTGGATAGGAATGAGAACCAGTGAATGTGAATTGCTCATCCAAGACTAAGCTTAGATAGGAAGTAAAATAAAAGTTATATATAGAGAGTAGAATTCTAAAAGGGGTAGTTATTTGTTTTAATGTTAAAAATATTTTTTCATTGTTGCCCTTGTAAGTGACACTTCATAAAGGAGGTTTAATGTGTAAGTGCTATATGGAAAGTTCCAAGTCTTGCCAAATGGACGACTTTCCAAATTTGAGAGCCCTAATTGGGGTGGGTGGAAAGCTATGGTCCGATAGAAATCATAGCATACTTTCAACACCAGGACTGATATTGGATGATTTTAATATGCTGTGCACATCTGTTGATGAGAGTACTAGAAGTGAATTGGAAAATTCCAATACAAGGCAATTCAAGATGGTATTATTAGTATATGCATTATAAGTCAGTTGTTGGCATAGAAATACATCTATATGCTTTTGAAAAACCCAGAAATTACTGCTCTGAATCAATAGGCAGGCATCCCCTCACTATTTCAGGTAAGTTGGAGCACACAAACAGAATAAGAAACAGCCTTGCCTGCAGTCAGAGAGGCTATCTCCATGAAATGAATGGAGAGCAGCAATTAACAAGATGCCGATTCTATGCCCCTTCCCCCAAATTAAGGCATGTGCACAATACAAGGTAGTTCACTTAAGAATGCATAGGTTATGACTTGAAGAAGAAAGGGAATTTTTAGGGGAAAGGAAAAGCATAGGATGAGAATTGTATATATGGAGAAGAATGTGAAACAAAGGGGAAGTTTGAATGTGTTTCAGTATTATAAAAAAGTAAATGATTTTTCTAGGGGACAGCTTAGTTCCAGAATTGCTTTATCTGTTTGTACGTATGCCAGATCAAAGTAGCTTTTCAAAACCAATTTTAAAAAATTAAAAAAGTAGTACTTGACCTTTTTTTAAAAAAATTTCAAGTTTAGAGATGAAGTAAATCTTTGCCTCCTCTCCTAGCCCCTGCCTTTACTCAAGAGTAACTGTTACTTTTTTTTAATATTCTTCTGCAAATGTTAAAGTATATTTCTATATATACATATTTTTATATTATTTATTTTGAGACAGGGTTTCTCTCTGTTACCTAGGCTGGAGTGCAGTGGCACGATCTCAGCTCACTGTACCTTCTACCTCCCGGGCTCAAGCAATCCTCCCACCTCAGCCTCTCAAGTAGCTGGGACTATAAGTGTGCACCACCATGCCTGGCTACTTTTTTATTGTTGTTGTGGAGATGAGATTTCACCACTGTTGGCCAGGCTGGTCTTGAATTCCTGGGCTAATGTGATATGTCAGCCTTGGCCCCTCAGAGTGATGGGATTACAGGAGTGAGCCACTGTGCCTGGCCTATATATACATGTTTTTATAAACATGTTTCATTTATGCTCTTTCTGTCTGCTTTTTTTTTTTTTTTTTTTGAGATGGAGTCTCACTCTGTCGCCCAGGCTGGAGTACAGTGGCACGATCTTGGTTCACTGCAACCTCTGCCTCCCAGGTTCAAACGATTCTCCTGCCTCAGCCTCCCTAGTAGCTGGGATCACTGGCGCCTACCACCACACCTGGCTAATTTTTGTATTTTTAGTAGAGACAGGATTTCACCATGTTGGCCAGGCTGATCTTGAACTCCTGCCTCAGGTGATCCACCCGCCTCAGCTTCCCAAAGTGCTGGGACTACAGGCATGAGCTACTGCACCCAGCCTGCTTTTTCTTTTTTCTTACACTTAACAATATATCTTAGAGGTCTTTCCAAATTGTTATATTGATGTATTTTTTTTAAAAAAAAGCTACATGGCATTCAACTGTATGAATGTATATTATTTGCTCACCTACATAGAAATCTTATAGACATGGCATAGCATGTTAACTTTTTACAAAGGTTCATCAATTTTTATTGTACACAGTGTTTTCTACAGGATACTGTATGTGGATGCATTTTTAAATTTCTACTTACATACAACATTTCCATGTGCCTCACATTTAGAATGATAAAATCATTGCTTTGGAAAAGACTTTAAAACTCATCTTTGACGTGATGCTTTAATCTCGTTGATAAAATATCTACCACACAGGAGGAACAGTCCTTGTTTGAACTGGGTACTTGCTTGCTATTACCAGAAATAGCCACATCAGCTAAGATGCTTTCAGCTGCAAGGAACAGAATGCCTGCCTAAAAGTGACTTTAACAGCAAGGGCATTTCAGTACCTCACTCACAAGTCCAGAAGTAGGCTGTCATGGGTTTTGGTTAATTTATTAGGTTGGTAAAATTGCTGTTTTTGCCATGTTTTTAATGTTTTTAATTAAAACAGCAGTTATTTTGCACCAACCTAATAGCATCTCTGAATCACTTAGCTTTCCCTCAGAGATGCAAGATTGTTTTGATGGTCCAAGCATCATAACCTCACACAGTTGGGTTCAAAGGTAGACAAACAGAAAGGCCTTTCTTTCCTATGTATCAAGGTGGAGATCCAGTCCCAGAAGCCCCTTAGTGGACCTGCCTTTGCCTCTCATTGGCTAGAATCATGTCACATGCCCAAGACTTAGTTTCATGGAATTGTGGGAAAGAATATCTCTAGAATATTCAGATTTTATAGTGATAGGTCTTCATAAGGAAGGTTCAAGGGGGTTGGGAGAGATGTTGAATAAACGCTCTACAGAGTTGGCTAGAGTAGTCAATTTCCTTTTTGGATAGAGTCAAAATCTGTCTCTTAGTTACTCCACTAATGCTCTTAGTTAAGCTCTGTAAGCCATTCCTGAGGAACAAGGACTTCTAATGAAGGAAATGTGTAGAAAGCTGTAAAGTTTTCCTCCTTTTTCTTTTTCTACACTCCTTTGCATGGTCCTTTATATGCTGTCATAATAGTGAAAAATACGGAAGGTCAGTGTTTTCTGTGGCTCGAACTCTTTCCTTGCTTGCATTGGACTGTGCCATAGCTGCACTGCTTACTAAGGTCCTTTCTTTATAGTAATTCATCAAAACCTATAATTGCTCCTTTATTTACTGTCTGTGCTTCCCTTTTGTCACCCCCGATACCTGAAATAGTAAACTGGTAGAAACAAGTCAGAACTTCAACCAAGTAGTTTTAATCGATTAGAGCTATGAGAACAAATTGCATGCTCGTATCTTTTTAAGGTGATCACTAGGGATGCTATAAATTTTAACAGTAATATTTGTTTTAACTTTCATTTTCCCTTACTTTTCCTTCTTTTTCATCAAACTTTTAAAAGACCTCTTATTTAGAAGGGAAGCTAAGTAGATATTTGATATGGGAGTCTTTCACTCTAAGTTACATACTAACCTTCATTTCTTTGGGCTTAGTATTTGTGAAGCGGTTGTAACAGTTTGGAAAAAAATATTAAATGGTATAGAAATAAAAGACCAAGACCTTGGATCCTATGTGTGCCACTGTTTCCTTGACTTCTTAAGGTTTTAGGGATCTTGGAGGGTCCATCTCTGTTGGGGTCTGGGCATCTGTGAATTATAGGATTTCCTCCTTGTGATTGTATTTGTGTGAAGGGCTCATTGTTCTTTGACCCCCACCTTCCAGAATTCCTAGATAAGACCATATGTTTAAGGATGCAATTTTTCAGTGAAACCTTATAACAAGATAGATCCAATTATTTCATTTCTAGGCGAGACATTAGTGGAGACAGCATTTTATTGGAACATTTCAGACTTTCTCCTTGATATTGAATGTGTAAAATTATTAACTTTAAAAACTAAATTCCTACTTAATACCTTTATTTTCTTTTTGCACCATCCTTTGGATTTGTTTGCCTCCTGTGTGTACATTGCTAGGAATCATGAGCCCTAGGATGTTTAAAACTAGAATCTTGTAAGTTCAAATTTGCAAAATACCTGAGTTCAGAGAAAAAAGGGGTACTCTACCCCTCAAATAACATCATTTTTTACATGGTATGTTCCCTTAAAGGTCATAGTATATGGAAAGAACATGGGGTCTGCTACTGAATAAAAAAGAGATACCAAGCAAGATTTGCAAATACTTGAATAGATGGCTGTCTGTTCTCCAACTGTATCTTCTTTCCTGTATGTCACATGGAACTAGCCAATGTGTTATGACTAGCTATTATAATGGTTTGTGAAAGTCTCTGCCTTTTGTTTCTAGAACATGTGGGGTTTTTTTGTTGTTGTTTTTGTTTTGTTTTGTTTTGTTTGAGACGGAGTCTTGCTCTGTCACCCAGGCTGGAGTGCAGTGGTGCGATCTCGGCTCACTGCAACCTCCGCCTCCTGGGTTCATGCCATTCTCCTGCCTCAGCCTCCCGAGTAGCTGGGACTACAGGCGCCCACCACCATGCCCAGCTAATTTTTTGTATTTTTAGTAGAGATGGTGTTTCACCGTGTTAGCCAGGATGGTCTCGATCTCCTAACCTTGTGACCCGCCCACCTCAGCCTCCCAAAGTGCTGGGATTACAGGTGTGAGCCACAGTGCCCAGCCCACATGTGGGTCTTTCACACATTGTCCCTAAGTTGCACATTGGTAGGGAGCAGAATATCCAAACTGACAGGTAATCCAACTTCTTGGCTAAGCCACACCAGATACTATTTGGTCCCTAAACTATTTGATTATTTTCTTCCTTGTTCTTTAATTTCCTGGGAATGTGGAAGAAACCTCGCTATCTGTTTCTCAGTGCCTGAAAGGACAAAGTCTTTCTGGAAAAATATCTTATTAAAATTTGCCTTTTATGTCCAATTCTCTTCCAAGATAGTGCCCAAATAATTGTAGAAGGGATTTGAGATTTTTGCCTATTTTACATGCTCAAAGGTGGGAAATATTCTAAAAGTTTTGTGAATTTTGTTTACAGAGAACACTTTTTATCTATTCATAAAGGCAATGGTGAGCTATTCCATTAGTACCTACTTTGAGAAATGTGGCAGGGCTTAGCGACCTTGTAAATGATAGGTTTGGATCCTTTATGAAGACTAATAATAGAAATCCTCACCCTTGTTGTAGTATACTTCCATAAATGTCAGTTTAAAAAAGAGGGTAAATGGGGCAGGTGCGGTGGCTCATGCCTGTAATCCCAGCACTTTGGGAGACCAAGGTAGGCAGATCACTTGGGGTCAGGAATTCGAGATCAGCCTGGCCAACAAGGTGAAACCCGTCTCTACTAAAAATACAAAAATTAGCCAGGCGTGATGGTGCGCACCTGTAGTCCCAGCTACTCGGGAGGCTGAGGCAGAAGAATCGGTTGAACTCAGGAGGGGGAGGTTGCAGTGAGCTGAAATCGTGCCATTGCACTCCAGCCTGGGCGACAGAGTGAGACTCTGGTTCCAAATAAATTAAATAAATAAGAGGGCAAATGAAGGTGAGAAAGACTCAAACGTGAATCGGGCAGACCATCACATTTTCTTTCTTTACACTTTAGAAGTTCATCTGGACCCCTACCGAACATGGTGTCCTGTTGCAGACTGTCAGACAGTGTGCCCTGTTGCATCGAGTGACCCAGGACAGCCTGTGCTGGTGGAATGCCCTTCTTGCCACCTGAAATTCTGCTCGTGTTGCAAGGATGCTTGGCATGCAGAGGTCTCCTGTAGAGACAGTCAGCCTACTGTCCTGCCAACAGAGCACCGGTAAGAAAGGAAACTTTGTCTTTGGGATTATTCACTAGTTTTCTTAGAAATTCAACATACCTTACGTGTAGAAGGAGTTACGTTGTGATGGCGTTTAGAGATGGGTTATTTTCTTGCAGAACTTTCCTGAGAAGTGTCTCAGAATTGGTAAGTTGCCAACAAAAAATCATATCTAGTTGTTTGCCCCACAGGAATCTTCCAGATATTGCTGGAATTAAAGTTTGTATGAGTTTTGCTTTCTCTTTAGGTAGTGAGGCACCGTGGTCTACTGGTTCTCAGTAGGAAATCATGACTTGTTCCAGCTCTTTGCTCAGATACCGTATCTGCCTGTGTTGGTATATATCATTCTTGTTGCTTGCAAAATGAGAAAGAAATTTTCTTACCTGACTAAATTGCCAGCTCATGATGTGTGAAAGTCATATTAGAAAGAACGCAACAATAGAAACAATGGTCCTAAATTCTTTCAGCACATAGAAAGGAGGGTTCTCTCATGATATTTTATGCTCTATAAAGGTTGAGATTTTGTTGTGATAGGAAGCAATTAAATCTGTACCTTTTTAGTACAGCGGGTTTTTTTTGTTTTGTTTTGTTTTGTTTTTGAGACAGAGTCTTGCTCTGTTGCCTAGGCTGGAGTGCAGTGGCACGATCTCGGCTCACTGCAACCACTGCCTCCTGGGTTCAAGCGATTCTCCAGCTTCAGCCTCCCGTTTAGCTGGGATTGCAGGCACTTGCCACCATGCCTGGCTAATTTTTGTATTTTTAGTAGAGATGGGGTTTCACCATATTGGCCAGGCTGGTCTTGAAATCCTGACCTCAAGTGATCCACTCGCCTAGGCCTCCCAAAGTGCTAGGATTACAGACGTAAGCCACCACACTTGGACGATACAGAGGTTTTTATGGCAACAGCAGTGCCCAGAGTGAGAGACCTCTGTGTTTCATTCCTGCTTTGCTTGAGGCTATAGTTGTTCTGCATCAGCAAGAACAAAATACGAGTGTTGTAATCCCACTGGCTTAATCACACAGTGCACCCAGAATGTGTAGAACCAGGCTTCATGAATAGTAATGCTACTTGGCTACGATGCTGTGCTTCAATCTCAGAACAAACAAATGGAGAGGAATAGAGGAGCTAATACACATGGCAGGCATGTACCCTCTTAGCCAGATTTAAACCAGTGTTGCCTACATTTTCGTGGCCATAGCAGGAAGCTCCGTGGGTATCACAGGGCAATGTAAAGAACTCAGAGGACAGGAGAATTTGCATTCTGACATTGTCACTCGGTATCTGTGTGTCTCATAGAAGTCACTCAGCCTCTGTGAGTCTGTTTCCCTATCTGAAAATAAGGGAATTAAGATACAAGTTGAGCATCCCTTATCCAAAATACTTGGGATAAGAAGTGTTTCAGATCTCAGTTTTTTCAGATTTTGAAATATTTTCATATGTTTATTGGTTAAGCATCCTTACTCTGAATACCAGGAGTCAGAAGGGCTTCAATGAGCATTTCCTTTGTCATGTCGGCACTCAAAAAGTTTCAGATTTTGGAGCATTTTGGATTTCAAATTGTGGACTAGGGATGCTCAACCTGTAATAACTCTCTTATGACAATATGAGGTTATTGTTCATACGAAATCTGATAATAGGTTTGACAACACTCCGTGAATTGGATATCTCTGTGTGCTGGGTGGTGGTTTTGATGGGCAGTAGCTAAAGTGTTACCTGGTGCTATCGCTCACCTATCCCTCTCTCCCACTCCAATTCCTGTTGCTTATTTTCCGTGCTCCTTGGGGCTGTGAGCTTGTATTGGTCTATTCGTCTGTTTAGAGAAGGTCTTTTGAAAGTATTTGACATTATTTTAAAGTGTTTATATTTGAGACCCCCTTCTCCATTTGTCTAATGAACAGACCATTAGATAGATTATATACGCCCAGTTTGGACCCTGACCTAGTTTCTCTGCTGTGTAGCCAACTCCTTGCCATTCTTATTTAGGCAATGTGTGCTTAGGGAATGAAATATTAATTTGACAAAATAGTGAGTTAATCAGTGGTGGAAACTGTAATTATATAATTCACTGAAAGCCAAAATAAATAGATTCCTTCTTGTATGAGTTATCTGTACATCTAATAATGTTTTTGCCCACACCCTTTCTTTTGGAAGTGAATTAAGCATGGATAACTGTGAGTTCATTATCTAACCATCAGGAACCCTGGGAATTCAACTGATGACCGTTAGCTGAATGCCATTTCTCATCCATTTTGTTTCTAGAGCCCTCTTTGGGACAGATGCAGAAGCCCCCATTAAGCAATGCCCAGTTTGCCGGGTTTATATTGAACGCAATGAAGGCTGCGCTCAGATGATGTGCAAAAACTGCAAGCATACATTTTGCTGGTACTGCCTCCAGAACTTGGATGTAAGTTCCACCTAGATTTGTTGTATGGTTTTTCCTATACTGTATCTGCACCACAGCTGATATCCTACAGATTTTCCTTTAAAATATTGAGGCGATTCTTGTCCTGCAAAAGGAATTTATTTTTCTTAATGAGACTTCCTGATACTTTAGATATCTAAAAACATCTTTTTGATGACCTTACATATGCCACCCTGGTGTTAAAGGCAAGCTTTTGTTTTAGGGGCATTTCTTGCTATTTGGACATTGTCTCTATTGTGTAAAGGACTATTAGTGTCTTCATTTTATATTGCTGTTGTAACAAATTAGCACATACTTAGTGGCTTAAAATACCACAAATTTATTATCCCACAGTTCTTCACTTTGGAAGTCTGACATAAGTCTTGCTGGATTAAAATCAAGGTGTCAGCCGGGCTGCATTTCTTTCTGGAGGCTCTAGGGGAGAATCTGTTTTCTTGCCTTGGAGGCTGTCTGCTTTCCTTGGCTTGTGGCCTCTTTCTCCATCTTCAAAGCCAGCAACATCAGATCTCTCACTCCCTTCTTTCTTAGTCGTTGCTCCCTCTGACCACAGCTGGGAAAGGTTCTCTGCCTAAAGGACCAATGTGATGAGATTGGGC
This sequence comes from Pongo pygmaeus, assembly GCF_028885625.2. Classification (NCBI taxonomy): domain Eukaryota; kingdom Metazoa; phylum Chordata; class Mammalia; order Primates; family Hominidae; genus Pongo; species Pongo pygmaeus. Next base: position 18,448,387 of record NC_072378.2, read on the forward strand.
CCATCAGGATAATGTAGGATAATCTCCTTTATCTCAGGGTTCTTAATTTAATTACACTTGCAGAATCCCTCTTGTCATATAGGGTAACACATTCACAGATTCTGGGAATTAGGCCATGATATCTTTGGGAGGTAGTTATTCTGCCTACCACTATTAGGTTTTTTCTTCATTTTGAATTTAAAGAAAAATGGTTCAAATCAATGGTGTCTCCTAACTGTCTTCTCTCCCTCGTGCTCTCTTGCATGCTCTCACTCGCTCTCGCTCTCTCTCTCTCGTTCATGAGCATGCAGCGGTATTGCTACTGTTTTGATAGTGTTCTCTTCCCAGATCAAGGGGCTTGGCTTAATTTTTTCTCACCATTCATGAATCAAGTCTCAAATTGAGTCGCAGTTTTATTCAGCCCTGTGCCAAGGCTAATGGTACTTCAGAGTTAAAAATGCGGTGCGGAGTTGGTGAGAAGGTCTTACTTCACTTTTGGTCTTTTAAAGTTTGGGGTAACGTAAGTTGTTTATAGATAACACTCTGTTTTGGCAATTTGGACCTCTAAAATATGTCCATATCAGTGTAAGCCTTCAGTTACCATTGAGTTGCTATACTTTTCTCAGCTCTTTGTTTTGATTGCTTGATTTGCTTTAATTCAACAAGCGATTTGTGTAGTGCTTTAGTTCAGACATGCTTAGTGAGTGAGTGTGCAGTTAGCATGTACTGTCTGTTGGCCACCACCTGCTTGGTTTTTAACCAAAAACTAGATATGTTGTTTAAGATGACATGTATGAATAAGAATAATAACCTCCATCTTAGTGATTTAAGAAGAGGTATAAACTGGGGAGAAGAAAATGGACATTTTAGACTCTAGAAGTTCAGCAGCTCAGTTTGGAAGAAATATCTTCTATTTAAAGATTGATTTATCATAGGCCCTTGAGTTACAATTATGTTTGATATTTAAGACCTAGCATGCATCTAAGTGAGTGATATTCTGGATGAGGATTTTACTGATTGTACATTACACATGCATTACAAATGAAAAACAATTTTTTTTTGTTTTCCTTCAGGTTTTACCAGAATATTAATTGGGTTCATATCCACAAGGAGGCTGAGCCCATGAGGTTCTCTTTAGGAGGCCAGAGTGTAAGGGAACAAATATGTGCACCAGATCTCCATCCTTTGGCTGAAATGTGTTTGGGGGATGGTGTTGCAAAGAACATGCTGTTCTGTCTCTTGTGCTGTTCTTGTTCTGGAGATGAAATGGTGCAGATGTTAAATGGCTGAATACACAGACTTCAAATATTGAAGCATCTTTTTTTCTGGTGACTGTTTTCTAAGATCTCATTTTCAGTTTTAGCCAGGGGCATTGTATTGTTGGTAATGATGTTTTTCTCTACGCAAGTGGAGTTCTACATCAGATGGTGGTGTGGATCTCTGTTTATAGGAAAGTTTGAGAGCATGGGGCCAAGAGAGGGGTGATTGTCTAAAATCCAGGCCTGAGACCGACACCAAACAGGAATTTTGAGCGTTGTTGGAGTTCAGCTTGTTCCTGCCTTGATTCTCACCCCTGTAGTTTCAGAGGATGAGTTATGCTTAATTGTCTGCTTTAGAATCCTATTCCTGTCCATAGCCTTAGAGACTTGAGCTGTTCAGTTATCTCTTTCCTCTCCTGTGGTTTCAATTTCCACTCTCCACTCTCTCAACATATCCATGCATGCGGCTGTGTCACATTTAAACACGAGTAAACATTTTTCTTAAAGCCTGCATCTTTTCCTTACTACCCCTCTATTTATCTTTCCTTTAGAAGCCAAGCTTCAAAAAAGCCTAATCACCTCTTGCTACTGACATTACTTACCTTCCAAATACTGCAATGTGTTCGGATTGCCACATAGTCACACCCTGACTGTACCCCTTTCCCAGATTTTGAGTGATTTCTTATTGGCAGAATCCAATAGTACTTGTTCTTAGCGTACCTAGATTCTCTGCTGCATTTAACATCTTGACCATGTCCATTTCAGTGATACCACCTCTGTTGGTTTCTCTTCTACCTTTCTGGTCATATCCCAGTTCCCTTTTTAGCTTCTTCCTCGATCCAGTCTTAAATGCCTGTGTTCAGCAGCCTCTTTGCTTCTCAGTTTACCCCTCTTCCTAGTTAATCTCAGCCTCTTCTATGGTTTCTTCTACCCCATGTACACTGATGCCCAATTGAGTCCCCTTTTTCCATTTGTCTAATGAACAGACCATTAGATAGATTATCTACACCTAATTTCGACCCTGAGCTAGTTTCTCTGCTGAGGTCCAAGTTGTTTTTTTTCAGTGTAGATCTTTGTGATGAGCTGCCTTTTCATCAGCCCTGCTTGGATGTCTCAACCATCTCTCAAGTTCAACGTGTCCAAACTTATCTTCCCAACAAACTCCATCTCTATGTTGTCACTTCTCTCAATAAAGCGACTGCCTTCTTTCAACCCAGGCACTTTCCCTTCTCTGTGATTGCTTCTCCTTGTTTCCCTCTAGTTACTTTCTTAATATCTTAGGACTGTAACTTCCTCTTCTCCATCCATCCTCAGTCACTGGCATTTTCTCTCTCCTGGTTTGCCATACCAGCCTTTCAGCTGCCTTGCTCCTGGTCTTCCCATTCCATTGTACCTCTGCCAGAGCTACCTTGCTAAGATAAGTAGTCAAGTCATTACTCTCTTTTTTTTTTCTTTCTTAAAAGAATTAATTGAGATTCGTATTGATTATGATCTGCTTTCACTTGGTTATTTACAAAACTACAAAGATAAAGATTACGGGCTTGGAATTCCTAGAGGGGGTCACCGATATCACCAGAGAAAAACTTTGCCTTCCATTTGGTGATCTGATGTGGTCTGTATTCATTTCTCAACTTAAAACTGCATATTTACTGAAACCAATCTTTTTATTTTTCAGAACGACATTTTCCTCAGACATTATGACAAAGGGCCATGCAGGAATAAACTTGGCCACTCAAGAGCATCAGTGATGTGGAACCGAACACAGGTACCCTGACCTTATAGGGAGCGTGACATAAACCAAAATTGTGATGGCTTAAAGAGCCCACCTCTTCCCCTTCCCTCACTATTCCCTCCTGGGAGGTCCCATCCCGGCCTGGGAGCTTCTGGGGAGTGTTAGGGCGGGGCTAGGGAAAAGTAATGGGGTAACTACCTAAATAAAGTTGTTAATTCATGAGCACAGTCTCCTTAAGGACAAGTGGAGGAGCAGGGGCACCAGAGCTGCCAGGCAAATCAACAGTGACATGCAGAATGCAGGCAGATGTTCTTTCCTCTTGAGAAACAGTGGAATGACTTTCCTAAAGCCCTTTAAGGCATATTACTTATCAAAGGCAGTGTATTAGTCTGTTCTCACACTGCTAATAAAGACATACCTGAGACTAGGTTAGTTATTAAGGAAAGGGGTTTAATGGACTGACAATTCCACATGGCTGGGGAGGCCTCACAATCATGGCAGAAGGCAAAGGAGGAGCAAAGTCACGTCTTAAATGGCGGCAGGCAAGAGAGCTTGTGCAGGGGAACTCCCATTTATAAAATCATCAGATCTCATGAAACTTATTTACTACCACAAGAACAGTATGGGGGAAACCACCCCCATGATTCAATTATCTCCACCTGGCCCTGCCCTTGACACATGGGGATTATTACAATTCAAGATGAGATTTGGGTGGGGACACAGCCAAACCACATCAGGCAGTGCTCTAAAACCCTGTGAGCCCCTGTTGGGGCTTAGATCCCTCTGTACATGCCATTGTGTGTTTATGTGGCAGGTTCAAAAGGAGTCATGGTTTATTTTTAATAGTGTTTTATAATTATTAAAGGCCATGTTCCTTTGGAGGGAGTCAGTGCTAATATCCTAGTAATCATTAACATCCCTTTGAGCTAGTTGAGGAAATTCAGGTAGAGAGAGCACCAGCACCAGTAATTCATGACTATACTGAGCTTGTGACAGCTTGAGTTAGCATTTGGATGGTTTCCATCCTTGATTTGGTCCTTTGTATCTCTCTGGCTTCTCTCCAATTCAAATCATTGCTGGGCACTAGCTGAAAGGTCTCAGAAATGTAACTGTTCTGTGTGCCTGAGATGATGCCTTGTTCAGGCTGCTATAACAAATGACCATAGACTGGGAGGCTTAAAGAACAGAAATTTACTTCTCATAGTTCTGGAGGCTGAGAAGTCTGAGGTTCAGGTGACAGCATGGTCGTGTCTTAGCAAGGGCTCTCTTCCTGGTTCGAAGATGGCCATTTTTTTGCTGTGTCTTCACATAGAGCCTAGAGAAAGGAAGCAAGCTCTCTGGCATCTGTTCTTGTAAGAGCACGAATCCCATCATGAGGGCCCTGCCCTCATAAACCAACTAACTTCTAAAGGCCTCATCTCCAAATACCATCACATCGGGGATTTAGGGTTTCAACATATGAGCTTCAGAGGGACACAAACATTTGGCCCACAGCAGATAGCAGATAGTATAGTTGGAATAAGTATACATATTGAAAGACTTAATTGCTGAAACATGCTTTTCTTTGAAATTTCCAGGTGGTGGGGATTCTCGTAGGCTTGGGCATCATTGCCTTGGTTACTTCACCCTTGTTACTCCTGGCCTCCCCATGTATAATCTGTTGTGTCTGCAAGTCATGTCGGGGCAAGAAGAAAAAGCACGACTCATCCACAACCTAAAGAGCTCTGTGTTCATACGCCCCAGATATGTGAGTTACATGACATGGCACAGTGATAAAGCCCCATTTAGTTACCTTGCCTCCTTCTCCTTGCCAACTTTGAAAGTGCCTCTGTGTCCAGACTTTGAACTTGCCTGCCAGCCTTCAGCATCAGGAAAGGCCAAGTCCTGGGTGCGAGTGTTCCTGTGTAACAAGAACTGGGCTCAACAGTCCAGCTGTGTCTATGGAGCTTTGGGGTTCCTTGAGATGAATGAACATATCATTTTATCATCCAAAGGATCTCACTGGACTGTTCAACTTCCAGCCAAATCAAGGAGCTTGCGGGAACATTTGATACAACAAATGTGTTGTCATGGTTGGCAACATACAAGATAACCAAGAAGCCGGAGCCTGTTCTGTGTTGATTTGACTACCATGAGAAACACAGGGGAAACCTGATAAGGAGAAGGACAAGACTGCGTGAGGAGAAATCTTCATAGGAGCTATAAAGCAGGCTGCTGATCTCAGCAGTTGATATGGTGGTTGTGCCTCTGCTGGCTACTGGGTGTGCTGTCCACATGTTCCTGCTGTGATTTGGCAGAAACACAATAGGTTTCTCCTTGTGTGATCTCAGCTTCAAGCAGGAGAAACTGCTGTGCAGAGGGAGTTGCCCCTTCCCAGTAAAAGAGTTGCAGCTTGTTAAATAATATGGTCTAATTTAGTGTCCCTCCCTTGGCAAATGTAAGTTTTCTAAGTTGGCCAACTTGTCTCTTACAGCCAGTAGCTGTGGTCTACAAAACTGTTTCATATGAAATACGGGTAGAGTGGTAGAGTTTCAAAACTTTCGTCATAGATAACTGGGACCTTTCTCAGGATCTGTGTTCACACACCCAATAGATTTGGAATCAGGCCTAAGAGTACACATGGAGGGTAAATATTAAAGTGTGTATTATGTACATCTAGAATCCATGTGACTTGCAGCCTACCTGTAATTTCTATCCATTGAGCATGCATGGATATACCCAATAGTACACACAAAATAAATGTTTACTTAAGAGCCATTCTATCCTTCTGTGACTGAAATGGTTTATTGTAAATCTGCCTAGAGATTTGTTGCATATTATATATGTGAATTTTGGTTGTAAGTTCATAACTTACCCAAGGGTATAGACTCATAACTCTTTTAAAACAGTACTTAGTACAATATCCTGCCATCTCTGTAAAAACACTAATTGATAACCGAGTCATTCACATGTTTTCAAACACAGAGCAGCTCTTTTCTGAGCATAATTTATTATTGCTCTTTCAGCATCTGTTAGGACAGTCTGAATACTTTCTGTTTCAAGGCACCAATAAAACAGCAACAAAAACATGTTAAATAAAATAGAAATGCTTTATATATTTTAGTTTAAATTTATGTATCACCTCATTGTGACTTATTTTTTCCATTATACCATTAGTCAGATTTGAATAACGAGGTTTTGAAAAGATAAAACCTTTTCTCCAATGACAGGATTATATAATTGCTATTGGCAATGTGGCCTGGTGCTTCATGAGACCTATGCTAAATGTTACTGGAGAGTTCTTGAAGCCAGGGATACCATATCAGGAACTATTCAGGATCTATGATATTTTCTGAGGTAACTGGGTAATAGAATATCGAATTGCTGCTATCTCGGACCTATTGTTAAAGGATGATGCTTTGCCTATGTAATAGGATATGTCCTAAGTGGGGATGTGTATATTTTAGGAACTTTAATTCACATGTATACATTGATATCTGATGTGTGTATAGTACATCTATTGGTCATGTACATTTTAATTTACACGTTGTGTAGAACATAGATGAGAACTCTGGGAAAACTTGGGAATGGCAACCAACCAAAATCATTTTTAATCATTTATTAGAAATTTGTCAATATTGTGTGTTTTGAAACTCTAAACACTTCAGAAAAAAACACTCTCTGTGTAGTTCATGTTAGTATAATTATAGATTTACATATATTTGAATAGTTAATTTGCTTTGTTTTACACATAGCCTACTGCCTCATTATAGGTAAAAGGCATTTATAACTGCTCAGGGGATTATGGGAACTCAACTGAAACTGAATTTTTGTAACAAGAATGTTAGTAGTGTCAATGTCCTCTGTCAGTAAACTCTTTAAGCTTGGTGCCACAAAGTATCTTTAAATGGGGGCTGATTTCAGGTAACCTAAAAGACTGTGTTATCAGAGGAAGAGGTCCCAAATTTGGAGTAAAGATGGAAGAAAATATATATGCTATTTCCTTGGCAAGTTGAAGGAATTTGCCACCTTACAGAGTTTGTATCACCGAATTAGCTGCTTTTTTTTTTTTTTTTTTTTTTTTTTTGCCAGGGCTATGGAGTGGGGGTTGTTTGTCAAACTGATTTTCAATAATTGGATTTAATTTTTTTTAACATTGAAAAGTGCCCGAAAAATGGTAAATTCTTAAATGTGTGTGAGATTGTCAGAATCAACAAAACTAGGTTGGTTAAACATATCTCTGGTACATCAAAGGGCATGATGCAAACCAATCTAGAGACTGTTTATAAAGGAGAGAGTTGGCAACTTTTTTTTTTTTTTTTTTTTTTTGGACAGAGTCTGCCTTTGTCATCCAGGCCGGAGTGCAGTGGCATGATCATGGTTCACTGCAACCCCTATCTCCTGGGCTCAAGCGTTCCTCCCACCTTAGCCTCCTGAGCAGCTGGGACTACAGGCACACACCACCACGCCTGGCTAAGTTTTGTATTTTTTGTAGAGATGAGGTTTCTCTGTGTTGCCCAGGCTTGTCTCCAATTCCTGGGCTCAAGCAATCCACCCACCTTGGGCTCCCAAAGTGTTGGGATTACAGGTGTGTGTCACTGTGCCTGACAGCTGACAGTTTTAACTGGCAACTTTGATAACAGAGGCTACTATTTTTGTTTTAGATAATTGGCCAGTGACAGAGTTTACCCTTACCTCCTTTCTCAGTCTGCCAGCTTTGTGCTTTCTGAGTGATTCTCTTTCTGTATTAAGAGGAAGTGTGAGTCTACATAGGGATGTTTGGATGCTATGGCAAGAATCTTTTTGTGTTTGGAGTGTAGTCCATTTGCAATAGAAATAAAAAAATCCGTCACCAAATTGTAACCTGGATGTAATAGCCCAGCATCCAAAAATCCTATGGAATGTATTAGCACAATATCTTGCCATTGTCCCATCTAGGAAATTTTTCCTTGTTGTAAGGTAGGGAAGTGAGGAGGAAAGCCATGCCGAAGCAAATGTTAGAATCTTAGGCATCCTATTTGTTCATGCCATGGGTATTTGCTTTGGACTTGGAGTCTGTACTTTGAAAGAGGCCTTTGAAAAACAAATAATTAAGTGTGAATTTTCTTGTAGCGTGCTTCATGAAAATATCTACTTATCCAGGTTTGCAAATGTACATGTTCATTTGAATGTAAATCACCATTTCTTGGAACCCCACATTTTTTCTTAAAAATTATTCTGAATTAAATGTATATTACTTTAGCCTTCCCTACACAGTACTTATAAAAGACTTTTCTTTCTGTTAATGAATGGATGCCTTTATGTGATATGGAGTCATATGTGTATGTGTAGCTTTAAGGGCAATTTCAGAAATGCATTAGATGAATGACATTTTATAAAGCGATCACAATTGATATCTACAGGCTATTATGTCTCATGTTGATTCATGATCCAGGAAGTTTTGTGTATTTAAAAAATTGCTATTGTGTTATATTTTTCCAATTTTTGGAGAAGAAAATAGCTGTTTAGGCTCTCTAGCCACAATAAATGTGAGCAGGAAATCAAGTGTGTTAACCTTTGTTGCGCTGCACAATTCTAGGCATGTTCAGTTTTATCCTTTAAGAACCAACCAAGTTACTGTTAAATCCTAGGTTCTGAATTTACAAAATTTACCAGAATTTGCAATACCATCTATGGAAATAACTCTTGGCTACTTTACTTCTTAAAAGAAATGGGGTCAGGTGTGGTAGCTCACACCTATAATCCCAGCACTTTGGGAGGCCAAGGTGGGCGGATCACCTGAAGTAGGGAGTTCGAGACCAGCTTGGCCAACATGGTGAAACCCCGTCTCTACTAAAAACACAAAAAATTAGAACCCTGTCTACTAAAAATACAAAAAAAAAATAGCTGGGCATGGTGGCGTATGCCTGTAGTCCCAGCTACTTGGGACGCTGAGGCAGGAGAATTGCTTGAACCTGGGACGGGGAGGTTGCGGTGAGCCAAGATTGTGCCATTGCACTCCAGCCTGGGCAGCAAGAGCAAAACTCGGTCTCAAAAAAAAAAGGGCGGGTGGCGGGGGGGGCAAGTGTAATGCCTTTGTTACACACTTTCTTCTTTGTAGGTGTGATAGTTCACACTGCCAGTGCATAGGAATTGATCATTATCCAGAGAAATAACCAATAATACAGATCTTTGATCATTCTAATCAAAAATGCTGCCAAGTGTCAAAGCCATTTGTTTTGTACAATGAAGGTTGTACTAAATGCTAAGGTCAGTTCTAACCTTCCAAAAGTCTGCTAGAGGAATGTGTTTCCTTGTTATGATTTTTTAAGGAAGGATTTAGAGTGTTAAAGTCATTTCCATTTGGATTAGTATTCAAGGCAGGCCTTAAGTTGGATGCCAAAGATTACTTAACAACTAGAGCTTGTGTTTCCACAAAACCGAAAGCTCACTCTCCTGTACTGGTGTTGAAACCTTTTTACTGAAGGCTAGATGCTTCTAAAATGGTACCTGCATACAAAGGTTTGCAATTGATGTACAATTCAAATTTCATTTTCTAATCATTCAGTTTTGAGGAGATCAATAAGATCATTTAAAAATACTTTTGAGTTATGGTTTCTTAATTTTCTTAAACATCTTCTAGAATGTCAACATTATTTCATTTTGAAAGTGTGCTTATTGTTTGCTAAACTTGAATTTGCATTCCCAAAGAAATATTGAATGAACCATTTTATATAGCAGTGATTTTAATCAGTTCCCTAACCAGCAAACTCATTGCAATGTAAATTATGAATCTGGTGATTTGGAGGAGAATAATAATTAGGTTTTTCTGTAATTCAATTATTTTCATTTGTTAGATAATAAATCTAGTTTTCTTTAGACCCTAAAGATAATGCCCAACGCTATGAGAAAAAGGAAACTAATCTGCTTAAATGCGTTAATAGCAATTATAATGTTTTATTTGTATATTTTTACGTAAACTAAAGAACTTTTGAGAACAATCCTTTGAGATAAATGGAGCAGATTAGATCCATTTTATGAAGAAAGCAATGTTTGGTATTCATGTCTTGCTTAGGTTCATACTGATGAGTGACAGCCAGAAAAAGAATGCACTACGACTTGCAAGTTCTGTAATGCTCTTTCATTAGTAATTTCGAGTCTTTCACTCCCAAATCTGTGAGTCCTAAGAGAACATAGTACCCTCTCATCTATCTGCATCAGCGGAGATGTATGTAAGAACATATTTCAAATCATCACTTAGAGGCTGTGTTTTGGTGAGTACCCCTGAGATCCCTTCACCTCACTCCTTGAGGTTTGGCTAGAGAAGGACAGTCGATGGAAGGTAACTAGAAAAATAACAAGGCGGTCTGCATCTGACTTGCTAGTATTGGAGCAGAATTATAGCTGAATCTATATACTTACCCCAAATGCCCAACTGCTTGCCTCTCCCCTACAAAGTACATTCTCACAAGTTCCTTTTGATATTTACAATCAAGATTCAAAGGGACTGTTGACTCAAATCTAACTCCTTTCTTATTAACATTACCAACTTGTACTCAAATGTGAATTTGTAGCCTACCATTAAATCAATTGGCAGTTTCCAAAGCTAGAAAGGGGACTCCAAGTAATGAACTTAATTTCTCATACATAAAGAAGTCCTTTCAATTCCATTTTCTGCCTTTATGATTTTCGATTTTTATCAGTGCTATATTTGCCCTCAGTTTTGCTTTTTTTTTAGATGTTAAATCTGGAATTCAGGCTTTCGATGAGAAGGAAATTAAGTTGAGTGTTGGTCGTTTTGTCTTGTAGTTCCTTAAGGACCTGACATGATTCAAGAAGATATATTTTCTTTTGTGAGGAGTGGAGGGGTGGTTAACATCAATAGTACTGAACACATTCAGATAAAATGAACATGAAGGTATTTTTGAGGTAAGTTGCAGGACTTCTGATTATTGATCAGCCTCGACTTATGTTTTGAAGACAAGCCAATTCATTTTAAAACAAGTTCAGAAATCCACATACCACCCTGTGTGGTGTGTCCTGAATTCCAGCCTGGCCCTGGGACTTTGGCACCACAAGGGCATGTGAACAGGGTGCTGGGAGAGGGCTGGCAAACGTGGTGCCACCCTGGCCACAGAACAAGCGTGCAGCGTCCTCTGTCCTCCTGGCCCTCTGCCAATCCAGGTGGTGTGGGGTTGGAGGCAGATGCCCAGCTGTCAATAAGATGGCTTCAGTTCTAGGCCTGGCTGTGCTCTTGACTGGTGGTACGGTCTGGGACCAGCCCTTTATTATATAGCGTCATTTCATCCCTATCCCAGGTCAGGCTTAGGTGGATCAAGTAAAATCCCGAATGTCAAAGTGCTTCTAAGTGTTGGTTGTTAGGGAGGTGTGAGGAGAGCGAGCCACTGAGTTAGGTGTGCTTGCGGCTGTAAGTGTAATTGATCAGTTTTTTGTTTGTTTGTTTGTTTTGAGACAGTCTCGCTCTGTCGCCCAGGCTGCAGTGCAGTGGTGCTATCTCTGCTCACTGCAAACTCCGCCTCCTGGGTTCAAGCAATTCTCCTGCCTCATCATCCTGAGTAGCTGGGACTACAGGCATGTGCCACCACGCCTAGCTAATTTTTGTATTTTTAGTAGAGACAGAGTTTCACCATGTTGGCCAGGCTGGTCTTGAACTGCTGGCCCCAAGTGATTCATCTGCCTCAGCCTCCCAAAATGCTGAAATTACAGGCATGAGCCACTCACTGCGCCTGGCCGAGTCAATCAGTTTTTAGCCAGGCATTGTTCTGAGAGGAGAAGAGGGGGTAAATTTGGGGCAGGAGGAGGGTAGTCCTGAAATACATTTCAAGCTTGTCTCTGTTAAGAGAAGTATGACCCGTAAATGTATTTTCTTTTTAGGTTTTAAAAAAAATCCTATGTAATTGTTTAACAAATATTTCACAAAATAGTTAATCTAAGTTTATGCTTCATTAAAATGAGGGGAATATGTGGAAAGAAATGCAGAATTTATATCAACACATTGATTTTGGGGGGAAGGTTTATGGTAAAAACTTAGTATTTACATAATGCCTTATAGTATGCAGTTTCCTTTTCCTCTTCATACTACTCTAGAAAGTAGATACTACTATTCACAGCCCCCACCCGCAATGTACAGATGGGAGATGAGACTCAGGGGTTAGACGACATGGTGCAGGTCGTACAGCGGGTGAGTGGCAAAGCTAGAACTTGAACCCACATCTTGCATGAACTAACTCAGAACCTGTTTGCATTATTTTAATTTTTAAGAGCATCTAAAAACAACACATTTATTACTTCAGTTTCTGTAGATCAGAGGTCTGACGTGATGTGGCTGGGTTCTCTGCTCGAAGTTTCACTGGGCTAAAAATCAAGGTGTTGGCCAGGTGCAGTGGCTCATGCCTGTAATCCCAGCACTTTGGGAGGCCGAGGTTGGCGGATCACGAGGTCAAGAGATTGAGATCATACTGGCCAACATGGTGAAACCTTGTCTCTACTAAAAATACAACAATTAGCTGGGCATGGTGGTGGGCACCTGTAGTCCAGCTACTCAAGAGGCCGAGGCAGGAGAATCACTTGAACCCAGGAGGTGGAGGTTGCAGTGAGCTGAGATTGTGCCATTGCACTCCAGCCTAGCCACAAAGTGAGACTCTGTCTCAGGAAAAAAAAAAAAAAAAAAAAAAAAAAAAAATCACAGTGTTGGATGGGGCTGTGTTCTCCTCTAGGGGGAGGCTCAGACTCCTATTCCAGGCTCTCTGGGTGTTGTCAGAATTCAGTTCCTTCTCACACCTTCCACGTGGCCCCCTCCATCTTCAAGCTTGCAACAACTCATTGTGTCTTTCTCATACTTCAGATCTCTGGCTTCCTCTTCTGACACATCTCTGGCTTCCATTTTACATTTTAAGTGGCTATGAGAGTAGGTATATTTGTCATTTTCAAAAGGAAATTTAGCTTTTTAAAATCTGTTGTTTCCCAGCCCCATGAAGGCAAAGAGTTTTAACAGGTAATAGAATCTGCTTGAAGATGTCACAAACTTGGGGAAGAGTTAGCAAAATCTAACTTCTACCTGGGAACTGTTGACTTACCGTTGGAATTGGGTCTAGTATAGCCAAGGAGATCAGCAATTCTGCTTCTGGCTAGTGTCCTTGGGAGGTCCACTTGGTCTATATGTGGGACAGATTTTCTTAAATGGACTCAGAAGAAAACCTGATCTGAGCTTTCTAAATAAACCTTCACAAGATTCAGGATTGGATTGAATCTTGTTTTGGATTCAGGAAGGACAACTCTTTTAAGAGCTGGCTTAAAGTACAGGATGGTGTTTCCATTCAAGTCAGACCAATAAAGCAGATGGATCTGAGTTAACCAGTCACTGCCTGTTGTTGAGGGACATGCAACAAAAGTCAAGGTCATTGCCTCTTTCCCTCTCCCACCCCCAGTGCAGCAATACAGATCCTGGGCAGATGCCGTAGATGTTTTAAACTAGCATAGCCATGCTTTTGACTAGAAATGAAAGACTGGAGGGAAGTTCGATAGCTCTCCTAGTCTCTTGTGGACAAGTTACAATTTATCTTGGCTTCAGTTGCCTCATCTAGAAAATTAGGAAGTAATTGTTTTCTAGGTTCAGTACAAACGTAACATTTTGACTAAGATGGAAAAAACCTCCAGCCCCCTCTGTGAGCTCTATATGCACGAGAGTGGTTAGCTCAAGGGAAATTCTCCTTCTTAGACAAAGTAATCCTCAGAAGCAGCTTCCAGATACTGTTATGGATAATGCCAGAAGCATATGAAATATATTGCCGATTTACTTAAAATGAGCAAATTCAAAGAGTAATGGTTGAACCTCATGGTTTATCTACAACTCTTGGTGGCTAAAAAGACCTATAATCAAAGTTGCTTGGGGAATTTCCAGGGAGATGTTTCTTCTAGTACCTATACAAAAAATATCAGCACCTTACTCTCCTTATTTGAAGCACACCATGGATTATTATGAGTGTGTCAGTCTAAGTGGTTTGTTATTAATTTTTTGTTTTCAGTATACATTGTATTTTCTGCGAATTGAGTTAAATTTAAGGTACATATATTGATAGCATATAGGATAGTATATATATATGCATGTATATTTGTGTGAATGAGAAGATAAATAGGCACATCGACTTTGGTACAAAATTTTTATTCAGTCTTTAATGAATTCGATTTTCAAAAGTAGAACACAAAACTACTTGTGAATTTTGAAAACAGTAAATTAAGAAATAAGTTAATTAAAAAACAAGTTAATTAAATATTCAAAGAATGCTTTAAAAGTTTTAAGAGTGGTCATACTAAAACTCAGTCCTCATATTTACATCTGATATCACAAGTGTATCATAGCCAAGGAAGTAAAACAAGAACTTGAGGCAGGGCTTGGTGGCTCACGCCTGTAATCCCAGCACTTTGGGAGGCCAAGGTGGGCGATCACTAGGTCAGGAGATTGAGACCATCCTGGCTAACACGGTGAAACCCCGTCTCTACTAAAAATACAAAAAAATTAGCTGGGCGTGGTGGCGGGTACCTGTAGTCCCAGCTGCTTGGGAGGCTGAGGTGGAAGAATGTCATGAACCCGGGAGGTGGAGCTTGCAGTGAGCCGAGATCACGCCACCACATTCCAGCCTGGGTGTCAGAGTGAGACTCTGTCTCAGAAAAAAAAAAAAAAAAAAAAAAAAAACTTGAAAAAAATCTTCAGGCTTAATTTCTTTTAGCTATCTTAAGGAAAACAAAAATGTGTGTTGATTGACCTTAAAATGAAAATGATAAAAATAGGTGGTTGTATTCTTCTCCCACTCTCCATTCATAATCTGCAGGGTATTTCTCAAACAATAAATATCCTCAGCTGGTGTAAGAATGTTAATTTACTACTGGAGGGAACAGAAGATGACCTGGAAGCATTGTCCCAAGTTAACTGCTGAGGGGTAGACACTTATTTGAGGTCTCTGGTTTTATTTTTTAATTTTATTGTTCATTTAAACATTCATTAAAAATTATAACCTCCATACTATTTTGATTTTAATTAAGTAATTTTGTTTGTAGAGACAGGATCTTGCTTTGTTGCCCAGGCTGGAGTACAGGGGCATGATCAGGACTCACTGTAGCCTCAAACTCCTGGGCTCAAGCAGTCTTCCCACCTCAGCCTCCCAAAGTGCTGAGATTACAGGTGTGAACCACCACAACTGGCCTGATTTTATTTATTTTTATTTTTGAGACAAGGTCTTGCTCTGTCGCCCATCCTGGAGTGCAGTGGCGTGATGATCTCGGCTCACCGCAGCCTTGACCTGGGTTCAAGTGATCCTGCCACCTCAGCCTCTCGAGTAGCTGGGACTATGGTGCATGCCACCACACCCAGCTAATTTTTTAATTTTTTTGTAAAGACAGAGTTTCACCATGTTGCCCAGATTGGTCTTAAACTCCCGAGCTCAGGCAATCCTCCTGCCTCAGCCTCGCAAAATCTTGGAATTACAGGTGTTAGCCACCAGACCTGGCCTGATTTCATTTTAAAGATTACATTTTAAATTACTGAAGTAAGATTAACTTCTTCTTTTTTCTGTTTTTTTTTTTTTTTTTTTTGGAGACAGAGTCTTGCTCTGTCACCCAGGCTGGAGTGCAGTGGCACGATCTCAGCTCACTGCAACCTCCACCTCCTAAGTTCAAGTGATTCTCTTGCCTTAGCCACCCGAGTAGCTGGGACTACAGGCGCACACCACCACACCTGGCTAATTTTTGTATTTTTTAGTGGAGATGGGGTTTCACCATATTGGTCAGGCTGGTCTTGAATTCCTGACCTTAGGTAATCCACCCGCCTCGGCCCCCCAAAGTGCTGGGATTACAGGTGTGAGCCACTGTGCCTGGCCAAAATTAACTTCTTAAAGATGCTTTATCTTTGTCTTGTATCCTCCAGTACCCTACAATACCCTGGGGTGCACATACACCAGTTTGAGAAGCATGAGCAAGTTACTAGGTTGTTATTTTAATCACTAAGCATGTATTGAATGCCTTCTTTGTACAAACAAATGTGTCTCAATTAGTTGTTTCAAGTGGCTTAGTTGGGTTTAGGAGAAAGAACACGTTGGTCTACAGAAAGAGGAATGACTGCATTGGGTCATGCCTGGTACCTGCCAGATGATTGGTGTAGACAGGTGCCATGAACCTGTGGAGAAGGAGCGAGATTGTTGGAACTTTTCAATTCACATTTCATGGAGATGATGCTGATCAGGGTGTTGAAAGACAGGATTGTGATCAGCAAGGGCATTACAGAGAGGAGGCATGATGACAACAGTGCGGCATGGGGAGTGAGAAATAACTGAATGAAACAGAAATAAAGCACCTGTGGGATGCAGAAACAGAGAACCTTGAGTGCCAGGCTCCTGTGTTGACAGGTTCTTTTTGGAGTGAGGAGCCATTTCAGGGTTCTGTGCTTGAAGAGTGGGGTGAGGTGCAGTGACTCATGCCTATAAACCTAGCACTTTGGGGGGCTGACATGGGAGGATCACTTGATCCCAGGAGTTCGAGACCAGCCTGGGCAACATGGCAAAACTTTGTCTCTACCAAAAGTTACAAAAATTAGCCACGTGTGATGGCATGCACCTGTGGTCCCAGCTACCTGGCAGGTTGAGGTAGGATGACCACCTGAGCCTTGGGAGGTCGAGGCTGCAGTGAGCAGTGATGGTGCCACTGCACTCCAGCCTGGGCAACAGAGTGAGACCCTGTCTCAAAAAAAAAAAAAAAAAAAAAAAGTATGTGCAAAGCTACATTTTAGCAGGTTAATCTGACAACATTCTGTTGGTTAAATTGCAAGGGGAGAAGCTAGAAGTGGCGAGGCCAATTTGAGGACAGTACTAAAATAGTCCATGTATCATTTAATGAGAGCCTGATCCAGAGTGGTGTCTGCAGGGAATGGTCGGAGGAAAGCAAATGGGAAAGATCTTACATAAAACAAAACCAAACCCAGTAACACTTTGGTAACTATAGCATCCACCAAACTAGTGCTTTAAAAAAGTTTTCCATTGTAATGTTGTTTTGTACTCGAACATGTTACTGTATTGAATATTAAAACCTCCATACAATTGCTATCAGTCTTTACCCAGAACCAGCTTAGAAAGGGTTTCATTAATGTGAGGCTTATTCATAGGACTCATCCCTAAATCATTTTTGGAACAAAGCAGGGAATAAATACAATTACTCACAGGGTATGCTGAAGGAGCAGCCAGATTGGATGCATAAAAACTGAGTGGGAGATGCATTTCTACTTGGTTTTATAACTTTAGTTAATTCTTATGAAAGTAGGGGATAGAGGAGAGTTTCTTAGAGTGATGAATTAATTCATTTAAGAAAGCTTTCAACCCAAATGCCTTCTCCTTTTTGGGGGAAAGCCAGGAGCACTGAAGTACATAACTAGCTTGACAAAGACGGGAAATGGAGTTGAGTTCTGAAAGTGCTTTGAGGAAGTTAATTGACCATGTTGTTTTCATTTACTTGGAAAGAAATTCTCTTTGAAAGTGCATGAGGTGTGTCTTCCCCTCCGCTGCCACTCTGTCTGCTCATAAGATAAACTGATGCAATCTGATGTTATATACTTCCATCTTGTATGTGAAGAACTAAAGCTTGTCACAAAACCACTTAATTATTCTGCTATAATTGATGATTAGCTTGTCCTTATTAAAATATTCTTTTGCCCTATGCCCGTGGAAACTTTTTGCTCTCTGTAAGTCTGATAGAGTAGCTGTTAGAGCTCTGCTTAATGTGATTGAACCCAGAGACCTGGGAAGAGAGAGGAGGAACACTGTATTCTGGCCAAATTGGCCTTCTGTTAATCAATATCCATTACGGTAGGAGGGGAAAGAAAGGAGAAGCTGCCTGTCATATTAGAGACGAGCATGGCATTCAATGCAACAAAAAATGTAAGAAAAGCTCAGCCTCCCTAGGTTTCTTGTGTGTTGATCAGTTAACGCTTAGGGAGGATAAGTGAAACTTGGAGAAATGCTTGAACAGTTTTCCCAAATTGTTCCATAAATTTTGGAAATGTTCCTCTATCAATTCTGTTAATACATACATGGGTTATATGTATATATGTATGTGTTAAAACATGTGCATCACTTCTATATGCAAATGTTCCTCTATCCATTATGTTAATACTATGTGTTGTATTGAGAGGGTGAAAATTTTAAGAATTGAGTTGTGTAGAGGTCTTTAATAAGTAAAAACAAACTCTGAATCTCAGAATGGTGTTTTTATCTGGTTTCCTCACAGTTGTTTCTTCAGTGCCAGATATTTGTCTATTTCTTAGCCTTTTCAGATAATGAGCTCTTAGATTTATTAATTTGATGTTTGCTTTCTAATTCATTAATTTGGTCTTAATCTTTATTAAATTTTCTTCCTGCTTTTCTTGTTTTTTATTGCCTTTTTTTTAACTTCTTGAGTTGACTGCATCACTTATTTTCATTCTTTCTTGTTTGTTTAAAACTGAATTTTCCTTCCAATATAATTTGATAGTCTTGAATAAATAATGTTATTATTGGTTTTTTCTGCAAAATAAGTAATCATTATGTTGATTTCTACTTTCATTCAACAATTGTTTTGGTTATGTAGGCTTTGGTTTTCAAGTATATTTTGTTTTTCCATAAGAAGATGACAAATTTCTAATCTCATTCATTTTTGCATTGGAGTCTTGTTGCCTGTACAAGCTCTACTTTTGGAAATTCACTGAGAATTTATTTGTGGAAAAAATTAGAAAATATTCCATATGTATTTTCTGTGAAGGGCACAAAGTTTGACATATAAACATTGAATCTTGCTTATTAATTCTATTATACAATTCCATGTTGTCTTTGTTTACTATTAGCTTACTTTATCTACATGGAAAGAAGATGTTGGTCTCTCCATATACTCTCACTTTTATCGATTTCATTGTATTTCTAGTGTTTCTTGCTTATGTGTTTTAAAATTATTTAATTTCAATCAAAATAACACATTTTAACATATTAGGATATTTTATTAATACAAATTTAAAAAATGATAGGATAAAATAAAACAAGAACCTCTGACCTCTTCTTTCTATTTTTAGTAGACCCCAGGAAACCCCTTTTAATGATTTTGGTTTTGAGTTTATTTGGTGTGGTGCCTCTGCATATCTAAATGGTATGTATACACCACAAATTCTTGCTTGGGAAATTCAAATTTGACATAACCACCGTATCAATTGTTTTCTTGCCATGAGTTATGCGGATTTAACTCACTTATACACTCTCTCTTACCCTCCTGGCCCCTCCCATGTTGTTCCATCATTACTTTTCATTCCTTTCTTGGCCATCTTTCCAGTCTTAGGAATTAAGACCTCCATTCCTCTTTCAATCAACTGTAGATAGCACCTCTTGACTCCGTACTTTATAAAATAAAGCTATGCGCATCTCTGTCCTTTTCTCTACCTCTCTTTCCATCCTCTCCCAATTTTAATTTGTAAAGTTTATCAGTCATACTTAAAAAAATTTTTTTAAGGTAAAGACAGAAGAGGAAGTATCAGTATCTAGTACATACTAAAATGCTCATTAAGTATTTGCTGTTAATGTTATGTTTATTATTATGAACGGGGCAATGAAAATACTTTGTATGATACTATAATGGTAGATACAGTAATATGTATCTCAAAACATATTATTGTATCTACTCATTGTCCAAACTCATAGAATGTACAACAAGAGTGAACAGTAATGCCAACTATAGACATTGGGTAGTCATCATGTGTCAGTGTAGGTGCATCATTTGTAACAAATATACAACTCTGGTGGGAGTGTTGATGATGGGCCAGACTATGCATGTTTGGGAGCAGAGAGTATACAGAAAATCTCTATACCGTCTGATATGGTTTGGGTGTGTCCCCGCCCAAATCTCACCTTGAATTGTAATAAACCCCATGTGTCAAGAGCAGGGCCAGGTGAGATAATTAAATCATGGGAGCATTTCCCCTGTACTGTTCTCCTGGTAGTGAATAAGTCTCATGAGATCTGATGGTTTTATAAATGGGAGTTCCCCTGCCCAAGCTGTCTCTTGCCTGCTGTCATGTAAGACATATCTTGCTTCCCCTTTACTTTCTGCCATGATTTTGAGACCTGCCCAGACATGTGGAACTGTGAATCAATTAAACTTCTTTCCTTTATAAGTTACCCAGTCCTGGGTGTGTCTTTACTAGCAGCATGACAACAAACTAATATACCTTCCTTTCAATTTTTCTGCGAACCTAAAGCTGCTTTGAAAAAAAAAAGCCTTGAAATAGAAGTGAGTAGGGTATACAGTATAGTAACTAAGAACTCTGCCTCAAGAGCAGACTATTCCTATTTTTGACCCACTCACTCATTACTGTCTGTGTGACCTTGGGCAAGTTATGTAACCTCACTGTGCTTTATTTTTTTTCTATCTGTAAATTGGGAATAGGGATTGTTTCTAAGTTCGATGTCTGGCACATAGTAAATGCTCATTAAGGGTTTGTTGTTTTTATTATTATCAATACATATCAAAGTAGATTGTATTTATTTATTTATTTATTTTGAGATGGAATCTCCCTCTCTTGCCCAGGCTGGAGTGCAGTGGCATGATCTCGGCTCACTGCAACCTCTGCCTCCCAGGTGCAAGCTATTCTCCTGCCTCAGACTCCCAAGTAGCTGGGATTACAGGTGCCCGCCACCATGCCTAGCTAATTTTTGTATTTTTTGTAGAGACAGGGTTTTGCCATGTTGGCCAGGCTGGTCTCGAACTCCTGACCTCAGGTGATCTGCCTGCCTTGGCCTCCTAAAGTGCTGGGATTACAGGAATGAGCCACTGTGCCCGGCCTTGTTTTCTATCTTGTAATATAATTTGATCCTTTATACTTACATAGTCAATTGATTCTAAAAGGAAATATTTTCATTGTATGAATATTTAACTATACTCATTATAGAGTCAAGCTGTGTGCTATGATTATGTTTCCTTAACTAGATAAACATTTAAAGGAGAATGTTGAACTAGATAGTTATTTCTGACACTCACTAATTGTTCAAAATGCTGTATTTTGGACCATGTCTTTGTTAAAAAGCTTTTTGTTTATCCTGGATTTTCTGATTGCCTTTTCTTTTTCCAATTGAGAAAAGAAATATTTATCTTTAGTATTAGATCATTATAATGTTTTAAATTCCTAATTATTCTATATTTGCTTGAAATTTATTTTTTGTTTCAGAATCCATTGAGGTGCTTTTTTTTTTTTTTTTTTTTGAGACATGGTCTCTCTCTGTCACCCAGGCTGGAGTGTAGTGGCGTTATCTCAGCTCACTGCAATCTCAGCCTCCAGAGTAGCTGAGATTACAGGAGTGCACCACTACACCCAGCTAATTTTTGTATTTTTAGTAGAGCCAAGGTTTTGCCATGTTGGCTGGGCTGGTCTCAAACTCCTGGCCTAAAGTGATCTGTCCGCCTTGCCCTCCCAAAGTGCTGGGATTACAGGAGTGAGCTACCATGCCTGGCCAAGGTGCTGTTCTTATTGGTTAATTCCTTTTATATTGATACCCTAAATTTTTGTATAACTTTTTGCTTTTCTCTGAGTGTTGCATATCTTTTTTTTTTTTTTTTTTGCACTTGTGATTTTATCTCGTATTCAGGTACTTCCCCTTTTCAAATTCTATCTAGTCAATGGTATTTTCCCTTTCCCCAGTGACTTCCCATCCAGAGCCCTCCTTCTTCCTGCCTCCATCTGTACCTCTATGGTCAGTTTCATAGTTGTCATGCTGAGATCTCCCTTCCCTGCTCCTGGTTCTGGTTTACTGTCCCCTGGATCCCCTGGATCCTGTCTTTCTTTCTTTCTTTTTTCTTGGTTTGTCCCCTTCCTTACTTTGCTGGAGTAAATCCTTAACTGAAATGTGTGTGGGAGGCAAGTGTTCTGAGTCCTTGCTTGTGTGAAATTTTTTTTGTCTTCTTTCACATTTCATTAATTATTCAGTTAAGTATTGAATTTTAGACTGTATACTAAGAATTCTAAAGATATGAATTCTGTATCTTTCAATATCTAGTTTGTTTGCAGGGGATTTTTCTCTGTTCTGAACTTTCAAAGTAATGTTTATAGCTGTGAGCCCTTTTCCTTTATCCTGCTTATTAACTGGTAAATCTTTTCAATTTGAAGACACAGTTTCTTAATAAGCCCTGGAAACCTCCTTTTATTATTTCTTTGCCTCCATTTTCTGTTTATAAAAGCCCTATTAAATATTGAATTTTCTGAGTTGATCTTATGTGTCTCACCATTTCGCTCCCATTTTCCATTTCTTTGTCATTTTGTTCTCCTTTATGACAGACTTCCTCTATTGTTACCTTTCAGCCTTTCTATTTTATTGTGTATCTTAGTGATCCTGTTTTTAATCTCCAGGAGCTCTTTTTAATTTTCATATTCTCCTTTTCCATAGCATCCTGTTATAGATGCAATCTCTAATTTCTCTAAAGATATGAACAAGAATTTTACTTTTCAAAAAGGTTCTCCACAGTTCTTTTCTTTTGTATTTCAGGCTTCATTGAAATGTTTGATGTCTCTTGGTTGTCTGGTTATATTTAGAATGAGTGAATTGAATGGTCAGGAGCTCTGTGTAGACAGTTGGGTTCTGTTGACTGGGAGGCTTCTCTTTGAGCTGAGTGGACAGGGAATTTATGCCTTACACAGTAGCCCTCTGAGTGTCACAGTTAGGAGGGATTCTCTCTAATGTGCCAATACCCATGCTAATTGCCCTAGTTTCCTCCAGACGTTTTATCGATTTTCTTTTGTAAAGACTGTTTATTTATTTATTTTTCGCCTAGGAATAAATGCCTTGTTTCAGCTTCTGCTGGAAGAAGAGATGGAGGCAGATAGGAAGCTGTAGTTGGCTGTTCCTTGTATAGACTTCAACAAATTCCCCTGTTTTCAGATCTGGTTCTCATTCTTTATCTCTGTTGTATATGCTTCTTCCTAGTCCAGATCCTGGAGTATATATAAAGCGGCTGCTTCCTTAGCTCTGCTTTATCCATTGGTCAATGTTTCTCCATCTGTGTTCTGTATTCCAACAATGTATTAAACTCTTTAATCCACTGATGGCATGCTCTCATTATTCTTTATTTTTGGAGGTTTAAACTTTTAAAAATTACTACTATAGTAATAATGAGGTATCATAGAAAGAAAATACAAACTTATATTTCTTCAGAGCTACCATTCAGAAATGGAATTCTGTTTTATATAATTAAACATGCATGCTCTGTTCTTTGATGCAGATATGTTCAGGACTGTCATACCTACATATTACATTCTACCTTGTGCAAAAAGAAAATTACTTTCTGTTTTTTTTTTTTTTGAGATGGAGTTTTGCTCTTGTTGCCCAGGCTAGAGTGCAATGGCACGATCTCAGCTCACTGCAACCTCCACCTCCTGGGTTCAAGCGGTTCTCCTGCCTCAGCCTCCTGAGTAGCTGGGAATAAAGGCAGGTGCCACTATGCCCAGCTAATTTTTTGTATTTTTAGTATAGATGGGGTTCTAGTTTTTTGTATTTTTAGTGGAGATGGGGTTTCACCATCTTGGCCAGGCTGATCTCGAACTCCTGACCTCAGGTGATCCACCTGCCTCAGCCTCCCAAAGTGCTGGGATTACAGGCGTGAGCCACCATACTTGGCCAAGAAAATTACTTTCTTTGTCCCTTTTAATGCTTTTTGTCTTGAATTTAACTTTGATATTAATATTACAGCTTTCATTGTCTTTTTAACTGCTGTAATTTTTAAATCTTTAGCATTTATTTTATTTAATATTGTGAGCAGATAGTACAGAGTTCTCATAAATCCTTTCTCCTTCACATGTGGTTTTCTCTATTATTAATCTTTAGAGTTTTCATGCTAAGATAAATATAACATCTGGTCAAGGTGGAGAATATGATTTCTCATAGATTTACCAGGAACACTTCAGTGATAGTAGTCACAGGAAAGAATAAACCCAAACAAATCTAGAGAAACAGTTCAATACTAATAATAGAGAAGACTTAATAGGTCCCTTATCTCAGAGATATTTTAATTATAAAGGCTCCCGGAATCTCTATCACTGGAAGAATTTAAAGGATAAATATCAATATGGCTTTGGAAAGAAAAAATACATTAGTTCTACAATTAACTTGTTTTATCTTGGACAAAAGGTTTGTGAAGCTCCTACTGTGTACTAAAAACTTTGGTGGGTGTATGAAGTACAAAGACAAATGAAACATGAGCTATGCTTTGGTGTCTAAATAAAGAGATAGACATGCAACCAAATAATTTAATACAGTGTTCTAAGCATAATAATGGAGTCTATTCTAAGTGAAGTCCTGGAACAGAAGAGGGAGTGAGCAGTTTTCCTTGAGTTGGCTCCAAAAGGATTCCAAATAATTGTGGCTTGAATTTTCTGTCTTGACTACAAAGATTCATTCTGTGGTATTTGTACCTGGAAAAACAGCATTTTACTTTTCTACAACAAGGGCCTTTGTGCATCTGGAATTTCACAGATGGTTCTCAGGTGTATAAGTCAAAATTCAACCAGAAAATAAAAGCCACACAGTCATTAGAATAAGGGAAGTTTAATATGAAGAATAACTATCCATGTGGGATTAGAATGATAAGAGATTGGCTAGTAAAAAGTAAAGAGAACTCTAAAGAATTTAGGAACTGCAGATACAAGGAGAAACCATTATGTATAGGACTGAGATAGAGCACCCAAGGAAAAGGATTTCCTCTCTCTCAGGGCTAAGATACATATCTCATTGGAATGGGCATAGCTGTGACTCACCATATAGTGGAGGAGTCCCTGAAATACCTTGATGAACTTGTTGGAAATTTTTCCTCTGAGGTGCTGAGAAAGCCATTGACAGGGACATGCTGTGCTTTGCAATTCATTGCAACGTTACCTGAGGGGTTGTTGGGGAAGGTATTGGCCATTGAGTGCTTCTGGCTGCTGGAGCCAGAAGCCAGGTGCTAGAGGAGCTCTTCACTATAGGAACTGTTTATTGTAGGTGTCAGTGGCAAAGCCATGATGGCAGAAGCCTAGTGCTGAAGAAATTGGGTGCTGTAGCAGCCTGAGAAGAGGAGCGTATAAAAACCACCAAGAGAACAATACCGTTTCTCCCATGTCTCTCCTTCTCCCTCCACCAACAAAGCTTAACATGTGCTAGCTGGCAAAAAGAAATTGTAAAAGACCCACATGCATTTTTACAGAGCAGGATATGAAAGATAGATTTTGAGCCTCGAGGCAAGTAAATTGATAACTGACACAACAGGATAAATTTTTGTGACTTTCTCTAAAATGAATCATCTCTTTGAAAGTTCACATCATATTTCAGTGTTCATCTTACTGATGTCTTACTGATGGTTTGCTGGTTTTCTTACTTGCAATATTTGTTTAGGAAACTTTTGACACTTTCATTTTGACATTTCTCTTGAGGTCTAAAATTTAGAAACATGTCTGGCTTCAAGGTGTTGTTTCTCTGCCTTGATAGAACAATAGCATTTTGTGGTTTTCTATCTACAGAATTCTAAATTTGTGGTTCCTTGGTTAACTAATCCAACCTTTCACTGAATCTTTCTATGGTAACTCTGCTCATCATTTTCTTTCTCTGGTCCCTCCTTTCTCACTATATGCTATTGCCTTAGTCTTCTTGGTAGTCCAAGAAGCCCGGGGTTTTTTGTAGCTGAGAGTTGGAATTGGTTTTATAACCCCTTAGGATTGAAGATCATCCTCTCAAAGTATTGCACAGAATGTAACACTTTCCAAATGTGGTGTCTAGCATAATACTGATATGAGACAACCTTACTCCCTGTAATCAAGATATTGTATATTTCCTGGCAAGTAAATTTCAGGCCTTTTGGCTCTACAGATTTTCTGTTTCTTGGTTTAGAGGAAGTTTAGCAGGTGATGTGGTATAATATGGAGTCACTTATATGTTAAAAGCTACATTGTGACATAGGAGATTTCAGTGATGAAAAAAATGGAAGTGGGAAATCTGCAGTTGGCAACTTGATTAAGGAGAACTTTCAAGAAATGTAGGGGCAAGACACTGATGTGTTAGAAGAGGGAAGATGGTAGCTACCTTAAAAAGAAACAGTGTGACATACATGCTGAAGGAACCATAGTAACTAAGAAGCAACTCAACAATGATTAATGACTAATATTGAAAAAACATTCTGGAACCAGTGATCCAAAAAAGGCTGGGAGAACTGTAGAACTGTGCCCAAACCTCCTTTTTGGAATTCTTTTCAATGCTTGTAGAGATTTTGGAGAATGGAGATTTTATAAGACTTTTTTGCTGTGATACATAATCTGAAGAATTCATGCTTGTCACATAATCTTATTTTTCCCATAGCAGTGATAATAATATATTTGAATGTCTATTATGGGCTAAGTACCATTTAAAACATTATTTACCACCACTTATAAGATGCAAGTTATAATCATTTTTTATGGGAAAACTGAGTCTTACAAAGTTTAGATAACTTGATGTGGGCCAAGTTTTGGACCTGGGTATAAGTTCTGTGAAGGCAGATATTATAGCTGTTTTGTTCACTTGGTACCCCTGGGGACTTGAAGAGTGTCGATCACATAATAGGTGCTCAGTAAACATTTGTTGACTGGATTAATGATTCCCATATCTGAATGTTTTTTACTCCCTCTTTTTCAGTATTTCATATTGAGATTATTTAAGAGTTTGGGCCATGGCTCTCCTAGTTCTCTGTAATGGATATTCCAATGGGTTCTGAGAGTAGGAAGATATTAGATGAAGGTAGTAATGTTGAACTGGTGAGCTGGAGGTCCTTGCAGGTGGGAATAGGCTAAGGCTGGCATAATTATATAGAACTCATGGCAGACCTAGAGAGGTAAGTCATCATTTAGTAAATGGCTTTGTCCTTCCATTTGATAGATTTCATACAGGAATCTTTAACCTAGAAAGTATCGTACCCAAGGGCGTTCATGGGAGGTTCCTAGGAAGCCCACTGATTACTGAAATTGTATGTAAAGTAGTATCGTGATGTATTTTTCTGGGAGGAGGGTACACCATTTCTAGGGGGCTGTGACACTAAAAAGATTAACAGTATTCAATGAGAACACTTATCATTTACCTTCTGCTCGACCTCAATAGGTATTTTTGTGTAATATTGGACTTGACACATTCTGTTGATTTTTATTAAAAGGGGAAATTTCATTTTGTCCTACACATAGTGAATTTTAAATTGTTTTTAGGTATAGTTGACATTTCTGAGCTTAGGCCTGGGGCACTTCTTTTACTGAAAAACCTATGTCACTCAGAAGCCCAGAGAAAATATTAATTAATTTCCAATTTACTTGGCAGCAGGATGAAAATAATAGGTTGGTCTCTCCTTCTGACCACCCAAGATGCCAGCCACCCTGAATGCTTTTTCTTGTCCTTTCATGTTTTGGATCCAAACTAGCTAAATCAGGGTCTTTTAGAGGTTTTCTCTAAATAAGCTAGCAAGCATTTACCTGTTTTGAAACAAAACCCACAGACCTGCTTGCCTAATTTTGTCAACCAAAACCCTGTGGCTGCGAGCAAGTTTGCCTCCGCTTTGATCCATGATGTGTATGACAATATATTTTTTGGCTGTTCTAACGCAGACTGCCAATTAGATCCAAATGTGTCAGACAGACTCAGAGAGGGTACTAGTGGCCAAGTTTCCATTAGTGGTTACTACTGATTGATGCCTGCAGCTTTCTGTTCATGTACAAATAGAAACCTATTCTCATCTTTAATTTTGGGGTTGGGGGTTGAGGTAATGAGGAGAAAGTCCTGGAACACAATTAAATCTCTTTGTATCTCTCAACTTGTAACTTTTGTTTTCCATTTAACACAGGAAAGACTCTGAATATTAGGAAGTTGTGATTCTCTTGTTCAGACTAGGGCATGCTTTTCATTTGCTCAGATACAGAAGGATATAGGGAGAAGGAAATAAACCATGTTTATGGAAACACAGCTCTGTGCCTGTAACGGTGTTAGATGCTTTCCCACATGACCCCATCCAATTCCCTAACAACTCTAGAAAATGAGGATTCATATTCCACATACTCTTAAGGAAACTGCATTTCAGAGGAGAGGGAGAAAAATACATTCTTCTGTGTTGTGCACATTGTAAGTGGCAAAACAAGTTGAAACAGGCAACTGTTGTCCTCAATGGCCTGTGGTATTTCCACTCCACGGTATAACAATGTAAGTGATTATGGTGTTAATCCTCCTGGCACTGCAAAAGAGCTTTATGAAAACCTTGAATGCACAATAGGAATGGGAACTATTCTGAACAGCTTATTTAGTCTAGAAGCTTACCTGTGAGTCATCATAGACCAAAACAAAAAGAATCAGAAACCTAATTTCTAGATTTTAGCCTTTGCATTAATACTTAGAAATAAGCTGGTCAGTCTATGTATCTATCTATCTATCTATCTATCTATCTATCTGTCTATCTATCTATCTATCTATCTATCTGGTCACTCTGTCTATCTATCTGTCTATCTATCTATCTATCTATCTGTCTGTCTGTCTATCTATCTATCTATCTATCTATCTATCTATCTATCTATCTATCTATCTTATCTATCAGGTCACTCTATCTATCTATCTATCTATCTATCTATCTATCTATCTATCTATCTATCTATCTATCTAGTCAGTCTATCTATCTATCTATCTATCTATCTATCTATCTATCTATCTATCTATCATCTATCTCTTAGTCTCTGCCTGTAGTTTCTGAAACCAGAGTCTTGTTCTGAGAAGTAAACTGTGCAAGGGGAAAGGATGAAGGAGAAAAAAGCTAAGCGAACCTCTTTTCTTTGTAATGAGTCATATTGCCTGCACTTGGATTTTCATTGACACCAGCTAGGACAGTTTCTGCCTTCCTCTCTCAAGGAAGACCTTAATGATGGTTCACAGGGCCTGAATCTTATTTGTGGTATCAATTAATTCTGGACACTAAAAGCGTACTCATTTGAATTTATGTTTAAAATTTTTTTCTTTCTCCCTCCTATACTTATTTTCTAGGGAGGTAATTTGACGTTTGCGTCTGCATTACACCAAAGTGAGTGAAAGATACTTTGCTGCAGTTTTTCAGGGAAGGGAGGTTTATTTAGCTGTGGTAAATAGCCTAGAACAGAGGTTGGTAAACGTCTTCTGTAAAGTGCTATATTGTAGGTACTTAAGGCTTTGCAGGCCATACGGTCTTTGTGGTTACAACCCAACTGTGCTGTTGTATTGTGAAAGCAGCCAGTCAACACATAAATGAGTCAGTACAGTTGTGTTTCAATAAAACTTTATTTATACAAAGAAGAGAGGGGCCAGATTTGGCCCCTGGGCTGTGGTTTGCCAAACTTTGGCCTAGAACATATCTCACATTTTTCTCTGTGTTTGACACCTACTGCCAAGCACATAGTAAGTGCTTAATAAATAATAAATGTTTTTAAATAACTGCACAAGTAAAGGAACAATAGAACTCTTTCCAGACTTTATAACTAGCAACTATGTTATACATTAAGAAATGAGTTGGTAGGAGTACAGTCAATCTATAGATAGAAGAATAAAGCATGAGAGGTTAGGGCCTCAAGAAGCTGCAGGCAAATTTTCATGTAGAATTCAAGCTTCCTGACTCTAATCAGTGGTGCATTTACTAAGCTCCTTTGGTGCATGCAAGTTTATATTATTTTACCATTTATTTTAAGGAAATCTATTTCTTTCAAAGAGAATAATATTAATTTCTGTTGCATCAGATAAGCACCTCTGGGTTGCAAGAGATAGAAAACCCAGTTCAAACAAGCTTAAACAATACAGGGAAGTTGTTGGCTGATGAAACAGAGAAGTCTTGATATAGAGTAGGCTCCAGGCAAGCTTGACTCAGGCACCCAAAGTTACCAAGAATCCAGTTCCTTTCTGCCTCCTTGTTCTGCCTATCACTTGGTCATCTTCATTGTCAGATTCCACCCTACGGGGTGCTCCTTAAGGTTTTCTTGCTTGGGATGGTGGAATAGGGAAAATGAACTAACTCCTCCTCAAACTTTTGCTGACCTTGGCCAATTCAAGAAACAGAGCACAGATAAAAAATGGACTAATGTGTCCAGGTTGGCAAGTGGGAAGCAGGATGAAACTGGGCAAGTCAACTGAATATTTGGCAGTCCTGAAGACTGGGAACAGACCAGGGAGTAGATGCATTCTAGGGAGAGGAACATCTTTGGAGGTATGCAAGATCCCAGCAAGTTTGCTTAGTCCAAAGTTGTTTAGAATCACTGGAGTGTAAGGAGTAGGGGGGATGTAAGGATGGATGGACAGGTAGGAGAGGACCAAATCCTGAAGTGACTTGAAGAAGTCGGCTTTTATCTCCAAGATAATTGGGGCATTGCTGAAGTTTGAGCAAGGAAGTGATGACATGAAACTTACATGTTAGAAAAATTATGCTGATAGTTTTGTGGAAGGAGGTTGAGGGAGAAGTAGGGAAAAAAGCAATGAACCTGATACAATTAGCTGGATGTAGCATATGATGGTGGGTATGAACAAGAGAAGAAGAGTAAGAGAGCCATTTAGATAGAATGAACCTGCTGGATATGGGGGAGAGTAAATCAACCAGAATGACGCTAGTCTTCTATTTCAGCAGCTGTGTGCATGGTAAGGCCACAGACCGTGATAAATAAATAACATTTCCCTCCATTTCCTTTTGAGGGCACGGACATGGGAATCTGGGGTGTCTTGTTTATTTTTCCAGATATGCTGGATGGGAAGAACCCGAATAAAGGTGACAGTCTCCAAACAGTATTCTAGTTGCTCAAGTCATGGTAGAGTCTATGCAAGGTCTGTAACCAGTTTATACCCATGGTTCATGGTCTGATGGTCTGAAGGATAAGTGAAGAGCCCAGGCCAGATAGAATTCAGACGTAGCCCCAGAGCCCCTGGCTACTCAGTCTTTTCAGATACTACTGGGTGGAAACCACTGTGAGGGAAACTTTTCTGTCTAACCTTTTTTGGCTTCTGTTGCTAATGGAACATATTCTAGGCATCAAAGCCATTGTCAGTTCTGAAGGAGAAAAATGCCTCTGTTCGGCTTTTGTAAATATCCTGGCTGGGGGATTCACCATATGCAAATGCCTTAGGCAACCTGGCGGTGAGGGCACAGAACACTGTGTCCATCTGTGACTCAGCCAGGCCCCACAAAGAGCAATCACTAAACCCGCAGAGGGAGAAGGAGAACTGGAAGGAGCCTCGGCATTGTTCTGTCCATGGGAACATATGTTGGGAATATTGTTCCGGCCACCGCAAAAGAGCTTCCAGCATTGCTTCCCAGGAAACATCATGTGTTACACTGGTGACAGTAGCAGCCACACAGGTTGAATGACCACTGGGGGGGCGGTGGACAGATGCTCAGATAGCAGTGTGGGCAGTTATGGCTTTGCAGGACACCATCCCCCTCCACAGGGGCTCAGCGCAGCATGCCTCTAAAGGCCTGAACAGAAAGAATTGTGGGTGGGAGCCAAAGGAACACATTATTTAAGAGAGATTGGTTCCTTAGAAAATGCTTAGAGATATGGCAGAAAGGATTCTAAATTGAAATGCAGTGTCATTCTCATTAGATCCAGGAAGTCTTTGAAAGTTTCAGACTGAGTTAGTTGCTTTTCAGGTAAAACCAGTCCCCAAGCCATAGTTGAATTGGTAGTGCAGCATTAGGCAAATAGGCAGGTGTGGCATACAAAGAAAAAGGAAAGACAGCTATGAATGTTGGAGAAGAAACCTTTTTTCTACTCTCCAGCTTCCTTACTTCTCTGGATCCTTCTTTCTTGTCTATTAACAATGCTGTCTCTTGTCCAGGTGCGGTGGCTCACCCCTGTAATCCCAGCACTTTAGGAGGCCGAGGCGGGTGGATCACCTGAAGTCAGGAGTTTGAGACCAGCCTGGCCAACTTGGTGAAACCCTGTCTCTACTAAAAATTAAATAAATAAATAAAAATCAGCCGAGTGTGGTGGCAGGCACCTGTGACCCCAGCTACTTGCAAGGCTGAGGCAGGAGAATCACTTGAACGCAGGAGGCGGAGGTTGCAGTAAGCCGAAATTGAGTCATTGCACTCCAGCCTGGGCAACAAGAGTGAAACTCCATCTCAGAACAACAACAACAAAAACCTTTCTCCGATATTATGGCAAGAAAAGAGTTCCCTGAGACTTGGTTTTAGATACAAATGAACAAATGAAGTAGTAGAGGTTCTGTTCAATCTAGTTCAGCATCCTCTCTTGAATGTTCACTATGGGTGGGGCATTGTGCTATGGATGAAGGTCCGGGGAGGTGGTGAAAACAAGACACAGTCCATATTCCCAAGGTGCTCACGGTCTATGGGGGAAGACGGGCATCTTTTAAAGTAACTGTTACACAAATAAAACTGTAGTAAGTGCTCTAAGAAAGGTATAAACAAGATAGAAAGACAAGTGAAGGTATTCTGACTAGAGACATAGGAGAGATGCAGGAAAGAACTGACCTGGGTAGAAAGATGGAGTAAGAGGGAGTGCAAGAGCAAGATGGCGACAGTGAGAGATAGACCTGGCACTGGAATATTCTGAGAGTAAACATCCCCACATAAACACTGCTGGGATGGGTGGCATGGCAGAGAGCCCCCCGTGATTAACTTGCTTCTCTCAGGGTATTGGAATTGGGACAGTTTCTGTTTCATGTTTAGAAAAATTTAACACCTGACTGAGAGTCTGAGACAGGCTAAAGAAGGGCTGCTCCTCTTTGGGGATGGGAGGGGGTTCCTGAGGAACAGACTAAACACAAAGGCTCCTCTGACCTTTCACGGTTAAATGACTGTGCCAGGACAAGAGAAAAGTAAGAGTTTTTCGTGGTCTGTCTTTCCTTAGTTAATATTTATTAAGAGTCCTTCCCGGGTGCTGTGGAAACCCCCTGATCACAAGGAATGTGAAGTAAGATGGAGGAGATACAGAAGCTGGTTTTATTGCCTTAAATATGACACTGATGTTTTTCAGAGACCCTGGAGATACTGAAACCATTCATCTATCAAAGTCTTTCTCTTAGGCCTCTATTCTGTGCAAGCCATGAAAGAACAGGCCTTCATGAAGTCCTGCTTTATACATTTTTTGAGACATGCATTTCTGAAAACTTGACTAAATTATACGCTCGCCTGATTTTGATTCAGTGACTGCCTCTAGAGATGATTGGGTTGGAGTATTATGCGGAATTTTCACAGTCAACAAAGCCGAGCCTAAGAAAAGTGGAGAAATGCAGGTGCCAACCCACAAGCCCTACAGAAGACGAGGGGTGGGGTGTGGAATGTGGACAGGGCAGAAAGTCACATTTCTTAAAGAACTTTATTCACCAGGCACTGTGCTAGGTACTTTAGAGGCAATCCTTAGTCTCCACTATGTCCTGAATGAAATAGATGGCGTCCCTATATAACAATGAAGAAACTGAGACCTGAGTGGTTAAGTGACTTGCCTAAGGCTCATCTACTCAGCAAAGATGCAGCCATTATTTGCAGGCCAGAATCCAAGACTTACTACCTGCTCAGCTGCCCTGGGGAGAGAGACGCTCTATCAGAAAACAAACAATGCTGTTCTTTCATTGTGCTAATACTAGGAAAGGAGGAAGTGCAAACAGTACTACCCTTCCAACAACTTTGCTGCTGCTAGGGCAAGACTTCTCAAACTTTTTTGTCCACCACTGTAGTAAGAAATACATTTTAAAGGAAGACCCAGTGCAGTTATATATATAAATCTTCACATTTTTATATATGGAATTAAATGAAGCAAGTCTTATATTTAGTAAGTGGGTAGTGCTCTGACTTCTGTTGAAGTAATCTAATCTATTAGTTCATAAAAAAATAAAATGCTGATCCTGATTCTGCAGGTTGGGGGTGGTCTGCACAGTAAAAGCATTCTTTGGGTGTAACAGATTGGAGATTTGTTTGCACTTTTGGACAAAGGAATTTTCACAGCGTCTTTCCTCTTTTGCATTCATTTCTCTGGCTTACGACCCAGGGTTACCATTTTATGACTTAATGTTTCCCATAAAGGCTGTCTGGTTCTATGATCTCCAAGAGCCTTTCACTGTACTTGTGTGTAGGGTTACATCTCATAATATATGCTACATCTTCACCTTCCTGAGAACAAAGGGCGCTAGTGTAGCCCTAATCTGTGGATGACTTTCGCACAGACACAGCTCTGAGGGTGTGTGCATACCAGGCAGGTTAACGCATGAGGAGGGCTCCCTGGTCCTACCCCTACTGTGGGGCATAGACTATTTTTAGATGCAAAAGTTTGGAAAAGCAGTTGCTCATTCCTGTTAAAGTATTATATCAATTTTCTTTTTAAAGGAACAGCTAAACTACAATTATTCTCTAATGTGTACACAATCATAGAGGAGATTTGAATGTGAGAAAGTTGATCATGTCTGCTTTTTAAAAAATTTTCCCTTATCTGGGTTAGGTATATAGATTTCCCCCTTATGACTTCTGCTTTTTAAATCAGCACTGTTAAATTTCATCCACTGAATTTTTTGCTAGAGTTGGTGGTCCCTGGTACCATATCCACATAGTGTTCAAGAGGGTTGGGGAGAGAGGTGGTGTTTGATGAGCTGGGATTTATGGTTCCATAAAGGGGACCCCATCTGAAGATCATGCTTCCCAGATTTGTGGGAAGGAACCTGCAGGCACAATCTTTTTGAAGCAACTTTGTGTGCTATAATGTACCAGGCAGATAGAAGCAATGATCACTATTAGATGTGGTGCTAAGAGAAACGCTCTTTATCCTGATCGTAAAAGATGGCAGGCATTTCCACGGCACAAATGAGGATTGTAATAAGTTGTTGCTCTATACCTGCTCACAAAACCTGTTACTCTATACTTGACCAATAAATCAAATATTTACTGATTCCTTATTATATGCTAAGCATTGTGCCAGGTTTTTATGGAGGCTGAAAAAATATGAGACATGCTGTCTGCACTTTAGGTGCTTATAATTGAGCTTCAGGGGGAATATAAATGAAAAAAAAAGTTGGGGGGAAGTCCATCGTTACAGGATGGCATGTAATTTAGTGCTAAATGGTGTGCTGCAGACCATGAGAGAAAAACTGAATGGTCAGAAGAGTCCAAGGAACTCAGACCTGACTCATGGTCTGTGAAGGAACATCTATGTTGGAAACCAGAGAGAGGAATGAGGAAGCACCAGAGGTCTGTTTATCTGGAAAACTCTACTCAGTAACCTGTAACCCTTGGGTTTTATTTGAACTTCTTTGTGGTGTTGATTAAACTCAGGGCTCAAGACAACCCATGCACTATAGCACCGACTGAAGGTCTTGTTAATTGAAGGACCATGACTTCTGCATCTTGGTGTCTTAGTCTGCACAGCCTGCATAATAAAATGGCTGAAACAATAGGAATTTTATTTTTCCCAGTGCTGGAGGCTAAGGAAGTCCAAGATCAAGGTTTTGGCAAGGAAGGTTTCATTCTGAGGCTGCTTCTCCTCGCTTGTAGGCAGCTGCCTTCTTGCTGTGTGCTCACGTGACCTCTTCTTTGAGAGAACTCTGGTCTCTTTCCTTCCTATAAGGGCACTGATCCCATCATGGGGACTCTACCCTCATGACCACATTGAAACCTCCCAAAAGACCCCACTTCAAAATATCAACACACTGGGGGCATCAACATATGAATTTTGGAGGGACAGAAACATTCAGTCCATAACACTTACTATGCTCAAGTTGTATGATGGAAAGGAGAAAGGGAGAAACTTACCAGAGGGTCCACTTCCTCAGTGAACTTTGCTATAGAGAAAGTGCATCCTAATTACTCTATCCTTATCATTTGATGTGCTCAGTTCTTTCAAGGGCACACTGATTTCAGCATCTTCGTCACAGTTGAAATCAAGGTTCTGAATGTTAAATTGGAAGGCTGCTGTGCACCAATTTTTGTGTTGGGTATTAAGGCCTCTTGAATGCATGCATTTGAGAAATGTATACTGCTCTGTGCAAATCATACAATTTATCCATCAGCTTCCATCATTAATTTAACATATGGGTAGCAAAGAAGCCACTACTCAGTCAGTTCCCAACTGACTGCCTTAATGATACTTTTTCCCCCCTCCTTGGTTATGCCACTTAGTATTTCTAGTGTCATCTTCCTCCTATTTGATTTTTCTTCACTGCCTCTTCCTCCTTGCTCAGGAAGACATGAATAAAGGAGCAGTGAGTTGTTTGTTTCTTTATTTTTCTGCCTGTGTACCAGAAGGAGCCAGACCTGGTACATTCATTTGAGATAAGCAGGGTTGGGTTGTAGTTAAATGTTTGCGGAGAACATTCCAAGGAAAACAGAGTGTGGGGGTTTAGATGGGGAAAGTGCCCTCTGAGTCAGTATCAGATGAGGCCTCTGTTGTTGGTGCTGGGCTGTGGGCTGGGAAGGTGGTGCTTGGGTTGTGGAGAAACAATCCCACAACCTGAATAATAGCCTGTGGCCAACAGAATTCTGTGTCTTTTCTTCCAAGTAAAGCTGGCTACTGGGCAAATTCCAACTCGGGTGATCCCATTTTTTTCAACATTAATCTTTCTCAGAAATATTGAGTTTTCTAAAGTGTTTTGCCAAGGCGGCCCTTGGAAACCCGTCTATCCTTCTGGATGAACCAACCTAAGTCACGTCACTCCAGATATCATGGAGGATATCCATATGGTTATATGGAATCATAGAAACTTGTGGATGGAGGAACCTTAGGGCACTGATATCTAGTCCAACCTTCTTGATTTCAGATAAGGAAAGCAAAGCTCCCTGGCTGGTGTCTTTTGCCAAGTGGCAAAAGAACTGGGCCTCTATCTGGGCTTCCTGACTCTCACTCAATTCATGGTTCTGTTGAATATGCCCCGGTTTGGAAAGTCTATGTTTTGTTTTGTTTTTCGGTTGCGATAGGCTTCCTTTGAGGATTGCTTGGTATTTTAGCAAAATGCTGGGAATTTTACAAGCTCATGGCTTAATAGCCAGGGCTGGCATTGATTTCACCTCTAGCAGAGCTAGTAGCGGATATAGAGGTGATAAATAAAGCTTAGAAAATGTGCTGGGATAAAATCTCTTAAGTCAACAAAACTAAAGCCATGTTTCATTCAAGACTGAATTTTGTTCTTAATTCATTCTGGGGTCAGACTGGAACATTGGCTTTCCCTAGGCAGTTTTCACAGGCAATGGTATGAAGAGCTTCTCTGTCTTTAGGCATTGCGATATATATTGAGGGACGGGAGGGTGTGGTATTAGAGAGGAGAGAAGGAGAGAGCAGTGTAGCCAGGAAGGAAATGGCATTTATGATTTGTGTCAAGAAACATATTTTTCTTCTCTATTATGGTCTTTTTATTGAAATACAGGTTATCTAACATCTTAAGGCTTCCTCTGATAAGAAGGAAAATAAAGATTAATTAACAATGTGTTTTATGGCAGGTTATGTGTTCATAAAAGGTCTTTTGATGGGAAGCCAGGAGACCAAGTAGCCTCAGCTGTGCCACTAAGAAGTCAAGAGCACCCAACAAGTCATTTCTACCCTTTGACCTCCAGTTTTTTTTTTTTTTTTACTATGTTGCCCAGGCTGGAGTGCAGTGGCACGATCTCGGCTCACTGCAACCTCTGCCTCCTGGGTTTAAGGGATTCTTGTGCCTCAGCCTCCTGAGTAGCTGGGACTACAGGCATGCACCACCATGCCTGGCTGTTTTGTATTTTTAGTAGAGATGGGGTTTCACCATGTTGCCCAGGCTGGTCTCAAACTCCTAGTCTCGAGATCCTCCTGCCTTGGCATCCCAAAGTGCTGAGATTATAGGCATGAACCGCTGTACCCAGTCAAACCCCAGTTTCTTTATAGTGTCATGAAGAGGTGAATTATTAATAGATGACTTCTTGGGTTTTTTTCTAGCTTTGAAATTCTAGATTATCACTTAGAACAAGAGACCTTGTTCCTCAAACCATTCTGATTGGGTTGTGTATTCTGCCACACAGAGCAACGGCTGCTAATGCATATAGTCCAGAATTGCCTGGTTTGCTCATTAGCACCCTGAGGATCATGAGTCCAAGGCTGCTTTCCTTCCCCTACCAGAAGCTGATTAGTAAGCTTTCATAATCTGAAGATGGATGGGATGTCCCAGAGACATCTTGTCCAAAGGATTCTTTCATCCCTTGTCTTGAAGGCTTGTTGTGCTGCAGGTACCTTACTCAGTGTCTGCCCTGGGAGGGTAGTCCCCTTCCTCTCACAGGACCTCTCACCTGGTAGAGGTCATGAAGGGCTCTTGGCAAGTATTTTTGATTGTTTGAGGCAAGACTCAGGTGGTGTTAAATGAAACTGGCCCAGGGACATTCCCTAATGGCTCAGTGCTCAGCCACTTCACTTTTGGGCCACAGATCAGCCTTTTCTGGCTGCCCCTTGGAACTGCTGATTCCCTCAGGTTTCTACTTCAGGTCTTAGGGCTAGCCCTTCTTTCAGGGAGTCTCTAACACTTGCCCAGCATGTGCTCTGTTCACATAGCATTCTAACTACTCATCTACATGGCATCCAATTGTTTTTGGCTCCAATCTTACATCTTACAAACACACACACACACACACACACACAAACACACATACACACACTTTTTTATACATTTTATTTTTTTTTTGTTTTTGAGAGACAGGGTCTTGCTCTGTCACCCAAGCTGGAGTGCTGTGGCGTGATCACAGTGTGTGCCACCATGCCTGGCTAATTTTTAAATTTTTTGTAGAGATGGCATCTCACTGTCTCACTATGTTGCCCAGGCTGGTCTTGAGCTCCTGGGCTCAAGCGATCCTCCTGCCTCAGCCTTTCAAAGTCCTGGAATTACAGGTATGAGCCACCACACCTGGCCAGGAATGTGAGTTTTCTTGGGTCATAGCTTGGTAGAAAGGTGGTGAGGACCCCTGGGACTATGAGAGGGGGAATAGCAGGAAAGACCTCTTGGATACTGAAACACAGAAAATAGTTGATGACAAAACAAACAAACAAACAAAAAAACCAGAATCCTCTAGGGCAGAAACTTTGAGAACAACACTGCCTGTTACTCAATGGTAAGTTTTTGTTTAGGAGCTGTAGTCTTCTATTAAACCTAAGCTTTTAGTAAAAGTTTGTTCCATGAGGTAGTAGTGATAGTGTTACTTTGAGTGCTGAAAAGGAGGAGGGAAGGTGGTGGCCAAAGGTGTGGGAATGGGATTAGAAAACAGAGCAGTATCCACAGGAAGCACAGTGAGAAGTAAGACTGAGAAATCAGCAACAGCAGGAATTTGGAGTGGGATGAACCAGGAGAACATGTCTTCTGGATGCCTGGAAAAATTAGGGAGGGTATTGGATGGAAGATGGCAGATAACTGTGAAAAGGGTGACCCTAGGTAGACTTGGGGACATTTGGTTTATCTAACTGGGACATCCACACACACATTTGTGTACAAAATGATCTGGCATCATGCAGTACATTGGATGAGGCTGTGCACTCCCAAACCACCTAAGTCCACGGCTGCACATTAAAATGTCAGGTTGAGTTTTAGAAAATACTTTGCCCTGTCCCTTCCCAGAGAGTCTGCTCTAATTGATCAGATGTGAATCCTAGACACTGAAGTTTTAAAAAAGATCTCAGGCGATTCCTAGTGTGCAGGTAGATTTGAGAAAAATCGACCAAATGGTAACTTTAAGGTGAGTTGCATCCAAGTGATTTTTACTCATTTCTAAGTTTATTTCAATTATAGAGACTGAAGGGTAATCTGGAAGGTATTGTCAGCAAAAGTAATTCCCAAGATAGGTTTATAAAACATCAAAAGTTTATACTCCAAACTATACAACATTTTAAAGCAGTATGTGTCAGGGACATGAAGATATGAATAAGGCATTGAACCTAGAGTTTCGTTTTGATTCAGACCAGCACTGTGTTGAAAGTTTAATTTCCTTATCTGTCAAATAGAGCTAATCATGGTATCTGCCCAACCTCACAATTTTGGAACTAAACAATAAAGTGATAGATGCAAACCTATTTGATAGATTTAGAAAGTTTTATTTCTAATACTGTGGGGTATTGTTGTTTTTGTTTTTATGCAGTCCCAGTCATGAAGGATTGTGTATGTGTGTATATATATATGTACCTATACATATTTAAAGGTACATATGTATTTTAAAAATACCTAATTATATAAATATAACATATTTATAAATGTGTGTTATATATCAGGTATTTATTTATGTGTATACTGATACGTACATTTATATACACAGAAATATATAAAAATATATGTCTACATATACACATGTGTATGTATATGTATACAAGGTAGCCACTGGGCCTTTGGAAGCAAGGCCTTTGGAACCTAAAGGGTGCTATGCCATGTACAGAGAAACCGCTCAATCACAGGTGCTGATAATTCCCAGGACTACCACCAGCCTCGCCTTTGTGCTGACAAGACTTCCTGATACGTCCTCAAGGATGATCAAATGAACTTCATGCCTTGTTTCTGTTTCTGCCCTTGGACGACTTCTGTGGAAATCATCTCTAGGTAAGGGATTGTTATAATTTAGGATCTTTGAGATGAAGGGCACCGCTTCATTGATTAGGGGGACACAAGATGGAAATAAAGATTTTATTACTTACAGGTCCTGGAGGTTACACATCATGCCCAGAGGACATACACTGAAGTCAGGGAGCACACGAAGACAGAGAGAGAGAGAGAGGAATCCACGCACTAATGACTTTACTGGGTCCAGGGCGTTATCCAGGCTGGTCTCCAGTGGGAGTTTTACATGGTGGGTTTAGCACAAGCAGGCATGAGTTCAGGAGGTCATGCTGTGATGAGCGATGGTCACTGTGACACATCTGCACAGTCTATGTGGGCTGTGGGAGTCAGCAGGGCCTGTCCAGCAGGCTGTATCTAGCTGTCACTGGGCAGGGGGTCACCAGGAGGAAGTTATATAAGGCAGATATCTGGATGGACCACACTGGGGGACTGGGTTTGGGAGTATAGAACTAGAAACTGTGCCAAGGATAACTAAGCCCTGATTCTGGTATAAGAAAGTTAAATTTATATTCAAAATGGATGCTGAGGCAACATAAAATGATTAAGAATTCACTTCAGGGATATAACCTGGAGGTTAGCATGGGGAACGGGATGCCCTGGAGAACCATGGCCACTTTCCCAGCTCTCAGACAAAAGCATTCACATGGATGTTATAGAGTTTCTTAGAAGGGCCACTGGCAGGAACGGCCCTCCCTGCGGCCCCGTGAAGCCCCCCCGGTGCCCCATGATCAATGGCCCTTCTCAGTAGCTCTTTGCAATTCCTCTCCATCCCAGGTTACCTCTGTCGCATTGAAACTCTCAGAGACAGAGAAGTTCTGGGCTCTTCATCCCTGTTTTGGGCAGGGAATCTGTCTTTTGGCCTTGGACTGTCCCTAGTAAGGAAGGAGCTCTAACAAGGCTTTTGTGTATGTGTCAGAAGACGGCTGGCCCAGCGGGAGCACAGCAGCTCTGTTGTGGGCCCAAGAGGAAGCTCTGTAAGAACAGTCTAAGGGGAGGAACAGGGGTTGGTGGGTGTGCTGCTAAGTCACATTAGGAGATTCCAGTAAACACATAAAAAGAATGCGGTGGTTCCCCTTCTTGCACAACAGCCTAGAATGCACTTTCCATATAGTGCATCCTCAGGGAGGATTAAGAAATAAGGAATTAAGGACATGGTTTTAGGCCCTCATTTCTTTGCTTCTTAGAACTCTTCTTTCCTCCCTTAACTTGGGGTTTTTCAAGGTATTCAAAGTCCAAGGTTGAAGCTGGGATTTAGGAAGGTCACTCTGGGTTTTGTTCAGCTCAAGGTACACCTTGTCTTAGGTATTCAAGGAAGTTCAAGAGAGGGCAGTGGCAATGGGCTGAGAGAACATCTACCTTCATCCTCATTCCCCTGTTGCCAGCAGCGAGATGACCAATGCTGGCTGTAGACATGATTACCTTTGGTCCCCATGGAAGGTCTGTGGGCCTGGAGGTGCAGGTGTGGGACATCAGGGCATTCCCCGGCAGTACCATTTTGTTCTTCAAGGCTCCTTTTCCACAGCTTCTGGAAAGCTCTTAGTGTTAGAAGGGAATGGTCTTTGGACCACTGAGAGACAGGGGTCTGCACTGAAGTCTGAATCCTACTTCTGGTTAGCCCTGGGACCTCAGGCCATTTCCGACATGTCATCCACTCCCCTTCCCCTGCTGATGTGTTGAATGGAAACACTCTGTCAACTATAAAGTATTACACAGAGTTAAAATATTATTGTTAAGATTCGGTGCTTACATGGAGGCTAGCTTGATTTCTATTGAGCACATGTATGTGTGGTGGGCGAAGAACTTCAACAGGGAGTTAAAGGTCAGAAAATGTAGTATATGTGCCGTGGAAGTGAGCACAAGTTCAGAAAATATAAAAATGCGGCTGCTGGCCGGGTGCAGTGACTCACGCCTGTAATCCTAGCACTTTGGGAGGCTGAGGCGGGTGGATCACATGAGGTCAGGAGTTTGAAACCAGCCTGGTCAACATGGCGAAACCCTGTCTCTACTAAAAATACAAAAATTAGCTGGGCATGGTGGCGGGCGCCTGTAATCCCAGCTACTTGGGAGGCTGAGGCAGGAGAATCACTTGAACCCAGGAGGCAGAGGTTGCAATGAGCTGAGATTGTGCCACTGCACTCCAGCCTGGGCGACAGAGCAAGACTCTGTCTGAAGAAACAAAGATGCGGCTGCTGACAGGCATGGAGGGAAGAAAGAGCAGAGTGGATACTTTTCACAGAGTGTGGTCAGTTACATAGACCAGAGGGAAGAAGTTGGGGGGCAGAAAGGGGGAAAAGCTATCTGGGCCTTATGTTAAAATCTATGAGAGATGACTTTTTTAGTGGGAGGAGCTGGTGACTTAAAAACTCTCTCTCCCTACAGGGGCTCACATTTGACTGTTAGAGACTTTTTCCTTTGGATGAAACATGGTTCTTTCACCACAATTCTCATTTAAAATATAGATATTTCTTGAAGGGGTAACATGTTAAGCTATCTGTTCCTTTTCCTGTTCATTTTCCTGCTGACAGGGGCAGCCTGGGTAAAAGTGATGGCACAGAATTATCTGGAAAGGGAAAATTGAAATCAGGATGTGGAACATAGGACTTTAGAGACTCTTCTTCATCACTTTGCTTAGGTTTTAGTTTCACTGGGATTTGCTGAGAGGAAAGGGAATGAGTGTCCCAGGGTGTCTGCCTGAGACTGGAATTGAGGAAGGGGTGAGATGTTAACCAGAGAGCTGGGAGGGCAAATCCCTGGTATCCAGAAGCTGAATAGCACTTCTGTTCCCTCACTATATGCTATTGGGTGTGTTGGCCCAGCATGGTGGAAACACTGCATTCCCAGGCTGAGCACCTCATGCTTCTGCAGAGAAAATGCTTTTCCGCCTCAGCTTGTGTCACGTCAGATGCACTCTGATCTCAGAGGGAAATGTGTGCTAATGATAATTAATAAATAACCTATCGCAGTTTACAAAAACCTTTCAAATCCAGCACGGCAGTTGGTTCTCATGTGTTCCTCTCGGGGTGCTAGATGAAATTCTGACTCTAATTCCTCTAGTAGATGAGGAAATGAGAACGCGGAGTTGCTTAAGATTACTCACTTGGAAAGTCATGGAGTTGCCCGGAAGCAATATGGCTTGCCCTTGCACCAAATCTTACTGTTGACAATGACGACGGTGGGTGCTTCTCTTACTAGAATATCAGTTTATTTCTCCAGCTCTTCTCTGAGGAAAATAATACCCCTGAGGACAAATTTGAGGCACTGTTATGTGACATGCTGACTCCCTGAAAAGGAAGGGAACGTTGGAAGCCAAGAATGCTTGTGCAGTTCCTCTCGTGCTGCAGTTTTCTGGTGCCATCTGCTGCTCTGTTCAAGTAATGGCAGACGAATGGCTCTTGGTTGAAGGAAGGCAATGGTTGTAGTGAAGTGTGTCTTTAGGGTAACAGAATTGAGTTTTTATCAAACTGGGGTGTGTGTAGGTCATTGTACTCATTTCAGTGGTTTATGAGGACTTTTTAAAAGTTGTCTTTTCCCAAAGACACTAGGATTGCAAGGAAAGATCTGATGTGCAACTCACGGTATGCTATGCTATTAAGTATACCCATGAATAGTTGCATGTTAAGAGAGATAGAAAGAACAATAATTCATTCCAAAGGAGGGATCCCTCCAGTAGACTCTGAGCTATTTGAGGGTAAGAACCAACTTAGTTATCTTCATACCACTAACCTACCAAGTGCCTGCCGCCAGTTGTGGGCACCAATGAAATATATGCTCACTCTTTCACCGATGGTAGAATTTTGGGCATGGTGGCATATGGATGAGACTATGTACATCCACCCTGGCCAGCAGTCTTCTCAGAACATGAGTGAGTTATGAAATTCTTCTCTTATTTCCACAGAGGCAGGTAGCCTGAGCATTGGGGATATACACCTTTAAGAGACAAATACTAATCCAGTTCTTTACAAAGGACAGGGCTGGATTTTGTTTTTAGAGGCTAGTTAAGGAATATGAAAAGATGGCAGCATTTAATCCATTAAATGGAGAGAATGTGACATAATCCATTTGTAGGCCCCATTCTTAACATCCAG
Source organism: Pongo pygmaeus (assembly GCF_028885625.2). Classification (NCBI taxonomy): domain Eukaryota; kingdom Metazoa; phylum Chordata; class Mammalia; order Primates; family Hominidae; genus Pongo; species Pongo pygmaeus. Next base: position 18,492,998 of record NC_072378.2, read on the forward strand.
AATTAGTATTAGAGACAGGGTCTCTAGCCAAGGGATGGGGCAGGAATAGGTCCTAAGTTTAGAAAAGTTTCCACTGGGGCAGAGATTCCCAAGACACATCTCTTGCCTCTAATGAGAAGATACAGAAGGGAGACTTGGAAACAGTTTGTTCTTCGGACATCTTGCTCCTGCTAACCACCTGTGTAAGGCATCGCCAGGCGTCCCTAGCCCTAGATTTCACCCAGCTACTTCTTGTGGGCTGTGGGGAGGGTATGGAGCAGCATCTGCTAATGTTGAATCTAACATTCACATAGAATGGCTTGGGGCCTTTCTGTTAGGAAGTGGGAGTATCTCCGAGGAGGCAGAGTCTACAGGCCTAAAATGAGAGTGATGATATTTCCCCTTCATTTTATTTTTACACTTAATTCAGCAAGCAGCTATGTGCATCAACAGGTGTGTGAGTTAAAATATGCCTTTACGTGTGACTATTTAAAGGAAGCTTAATTCTTTTGAAAAGCAAAGAATCTTTTTGCAAAGTACATAATCATGACACAATTCAATTGACAAGCTATGAGTCAGCTAGGATGTATTCATTAAAAGGTCTCTGTTGTTACCCACATTTTATATGTTTAAGGGAAAATAGAAGAACATTTAGTCTTTGACCAAGAAATGGATTAGCTGGTAAGTATTGCGGCAAAAATACATGTTCCTATTTATAAAATTATAAGATTATCTATACAAAATTATATAATAATAATATTATAAATATACATTATAAATTGGTTTCCAGATCAACTCTCCAAAATCGTTAAATCTATGATACAGATGAAATAATAACATTTGTAACTAAAACAAGTAAGAAGAATGCTGATAGGATGTTCAAAATTATAAAGGAGATAAAAATATTCAGTAGAAATATGTGTTTAGTTCTCATTAAGATGTTTGAATAAATGTTTGAGTATTAAAAACACAAGAAGAGATTTTTGTAAAGCTTGAAGAACTCCAAGAATTTGAGATGTTGGTGCCTTGATTCTTGTGGCTAATTCAATCTAAAACCATGTAGCTTTCCTGTCTGAGTAGATATATGTACTAGCTTTTACTTACGAATTAGGCAATTTCTCTCTCAGAATTGAAACAGAGGAAGTAAGGAGAGATATCCCTGGACTTACTAAGTAAGATCTAGAAGACAAAGATGGAGGAATAGAGTTGGACCAAAATATGTATGAGTGTGATCTTGGTCTGAGAGTGATTACTGGCCTGTAAGTGGAAAAATTAAGAAAATCAACTCATGAGAGTTTGCACACTTCCCTGATTCCTGAAAGAAGAGAATCTTTATCTGCTGGAGTTTCCATGTTGACTGACAGTCATATATGTTAAAAGGAGAACAACAGTTTACATGTTTAATGACTTTTGGAAAGTCATTTGCAAAGTTTTTTTTTTTTCTTCACACAGCAACATTATACAGTGGTTTGGGAAAGGAATTTCAATTCAGGAATTTTATTTAAAATAAAAATTCAATTGCCTTCCCTAAACTCCTTTAAAGTTGCTATTTTTTTATTCTGATACCACCAGTGAAGGGCCTAACTCAGGCTTCTCAGGATGACATCCCAATAAAATCCCGTGGCAACCAAGCTCTTCGCGACAAGTACTCAGCTGCCTTTCTATCTCTGTGTGTGTCGAACAGGCAGACAGCAGTGAGTCATCAAATACACACTGGGGTGATTTGGGAGCTAATCTTTATAAAGATGAAAACTGCGTCTGAGTGTTTATTGATATCTTCACTTCAGTGCAAGATAAAGAAGCTCCATCAAGTAACGCAGTGGGCCCTCAAAGTATGGTCCTGGGACCAGCCATGTCAGCATCACTAGGAAACTTGTTAAAAAAGCAGTTCTCCAATGAGCACACATGGACCCAGGGAGGGGAACAACACGCACCAGAGCCTGTCAGGGAGGAGGGTTGTGGAGGGAAAGGGAGAGCATCACGATAAATAGCTAATGCACGCTGGGCTTAATACCTTAGGTGATGGTGAAGCGGCTACGTTACCTGGGATGTGTATCCTGGGGTTCCTTGTGGTGCGCCAGGAAAATTTAGGACACAGATCCACATGAGGAGTTTAGGAGCAGAGGTTTAATAGGCAGAAGAGAAGAGGAAGATAAACAGCTCTCTCTACAGGGAGAGGGGTCTCCCAGCGGAAAGGACCAGGCCAGCGGTAAATGTGCCAGGTTTTATAGTCAGATTTGAGGAGGTGGTGTCTGATTTACATAGGACTCACAGATTGGTTCGATTAGGTACGATGTTTACATAGTGTATGGGGAAGGCTGGTTCCCCACCCTAATCTTATTATGCAAATGGGCTTTCCAGTTGATTGGGGACATCTTGTCTGCTCCTCACTGTACACGTGGCTGACAAAGAGAAGGGAAGATGGAGCCGCCATCTTGAACATGTCCAGTCCCTAGTTCCTGCCAGCATTCACCCCTGCAAGCTCCCAGCTTGCTTGTCTATGTTTGCAGCTTGACTTTACAGGCTAATCTGTTAGAAAATGATTTCGGGCTGCTTTTCATTGAAAAAAAAAAAAAAAAGGCCTTACCATGGACTCCCATACCCTTACTGTCTGCCTAAGTGATTTCTTCTTAACTCCTATATCAATGGGCTGATAGGTGCAGCAACCACCATGGCACACGTTTACCTATGTAACAAACCTGCACATCCTGCACATGTATCCTGGAACTTAAAATTAAATTTAAAAAATTAAAAAAAAAAAAAGCAGTTCTTCAGCCCCATTCTAGACCTCTTGAATCAGAAACTTGGGAAGGAGGGTTCAGTAATCTGTGTTTTAATACATCCTCCTGGGGATTGTGATGCAAGCTCAATATTGAAAACCACTGAGTAATGTGTGAATGAGGTCAGGAGAGCTAAAGAAGTAGGCTAAGGGGAGAAGTCAATTTAGGCTAATTCACTCCAAAACACCAACATTATTATATATCTGAAAGAAAATTGAAAGGAATCTTAAGAATGATCTTCCTCAGGGTTAGGAAATAAACTAAACACAGCCTGAGGAGCAATGGGAAAGGATGGTGGATACTACCACCGATTTTCTCTTGGGGTTGAAGCTGAAAGTGTTAATCAGGTCTACCGTACCTTATCTAAAATTTCAACATCACCAAAGCTCTGGCAACTAAGAAGTTTACTGTAAGTTTGGTACCAAAACTCATTGGTGGCAAAATCTAACCAGAGTTCATGTGAGGATTTACATTCATCATATGTATCCCACTTTGAGTGAATATTCATGTTTTGCTTTAATTATCAACTTAGTTGTAGGATAGCTCTGCTGGGGAGGCAGTGGGTCTGAGAGCCACTACTGGGGAGGAAGTTTAGCCCTTCTCTGTCCAGTGCTCCCCAGATTGCAGCTTCCTTGGGCACAAAGCCATAGCTTGAACCACTTTGAGGCCCAGTAGCTTACACGGAGCCCTGTGTGCTGAATGAATGGGAAAGTTCCTATCATGAAAAAGTGCCATCAAGGAGGTCCAAGTGACCTCCAGTTTCCAGAGTTGAGGAAGTTACCTTTGCCGTCATCACACCAGGCCACTGAACTCTCAGAGGAAAGACCAACTGGAAGTGAATGTAGAGATTACCCTTCCCCTCCTTAAAAAAAAAAAATAAATAAACTCTATCCTTTATTTCAGTTGTATAGTTTTTCTGTAATATCCTTTCTCCACTTAGTCATCATGTCTCCTTAGACTCCTCTGGGCTGTGAAAATTTCTCAGACTTTCCTTGGTCTTGATGATCTTGACAGATTTTTTTCCTTTTAGTTGACATGTAATAATTGCACATATTTATGGGGGTACAGAGTGATATTTCAATACCACTAATTTCTTAATTTTTCCACTTACAGACCAGTAATCTACTCACAGACCAAGATACCTGTATCTGTATTATCACACCCATCCGTATTTTTGTCCAACTCTATTCTTCCATTTTTATCTTCTAGATCTTACCCAGTCAATCCAGGAAAATCTCTCCTTACACCCTCTGTCTGTTTCAATTCTGAGGGAGAAATTGCCTAATTGGTAAGTAAAAGCTAATATATATATTTATCTACTCAGACAGGAAAGCTACATGTTTTTTTAATTATTTTATTTTATTATTATTGTTTTTTTGAGACAGAGTCTCATTCTGTGGCCCAGGCTGGAGTGCAGTGGTGCCATCTTGGCCTACTGCAACCTCTGTCTCCCAGGTTGAAGCAATTCTCCCTCCTCAGCCTCCGGAGTAGCTGAAATTACAGGTGCCTGTCACCACACCCAGCTAACTTTCGTATTTTTAGTAGAGACAGGATTTCATCATGTTGGCCAGGCTGGGCTCGAACTCCTGACCTCAAGTGATCCACCTGCCTCGGCCTCCGAAAGTGCTGGGATTACAGGTGTGAACCACCATGCCCGGCCAGAAAGCTACATGTTTTTAGACTGAAATACCCATGTACATTGTGTAGCGATCAAATCAGTTTAATTAGCATATTCATCACCTCAAACATTGATCATTTCTTTATGTTGGGAACTTTCAAAATCCTCTCTTCTAGCTTTTCAATATATGCAATAAATTATTATTAACTATGGTCACCCTACAGAGCTATATAGAACATTATAACTTATTTTTCTTGTTTAGCTATAATTTTGTTTCTGTTAACCAACTTCTCCCTATCCTTCCCTCCCTCTATCCTCCCAGCCTCTAATAACCATTATTCTGTTCTCTATTTCTATGAGCCCAATTTATGTTTTTAGCTTCCAGATGAGTGAGAACACGTGGTATTGATCTTTCTGTGCCTGGCTTATTTCACTTAACATAACTGACCTTGACAGTTTTGAAGAGTACTGGTCAGGTATTTTGCAGAATTCCCCTTTATTGAAAATTGATGTTTTATCCTCTTGATTAGACTAGGATTATGGGTTTTTGGAAGGAAAACCACAGAGGTGGAATGCCACTTTTATCACATCGTATTAGGGGTTATCCTTGACAGGGCTCTCCTTAGCTGAGGTGGTGAACTGGTTGCTATCTCATCATTCTCTGTATATCAGGACTTCTGCCAGCCTTTGATGCTCCAGGGTTATGCCTATTGCCACAGAATTCAGAGTTGAGTTTTGGCTGGCTCAGCTGTGCTGGCTTTGCCAGTGGAAAAAAAAATCCAACTCAAACCAACTCGGGAAAGGAATTTCTTGACTCATGTTTCTGTAAAACCCAGAATACTGTTTTTAGGCATGGCAAGATCCAGGAACTCAATCACAAGCATTCAGAAACTCTCATGTATTGGCTGTGGTTTTTCTTGGGTTTCATTTTTAGGTTGGCCCCCTCCAAATTTTAGAAAAGATGATTCCTAGACATTCCAGAATCTTTGTGTGATCCCAGAGCTAGGCTTTTTAGAGAAGAAGAGCATGATAATATGAAAGCCCAGCAGAAACCCCAGGAAAGCGCCATGCTCAGCTCAGGTCGAATGCTTATTTCAGGATCTGCAGTAGGAAATGCGCCACTCTGATTGGTCAGGTGTGAGTCACGTGCCCATCCCCCTGCCCCCATCTAAAACCACAAGGACTGAAGAAGAAGAGCAAAGGGAGAGAAAGCTGAATGACATTACACATATGATGTCTTTAGTGACATCTAAACTTCTTTGTTAAAATGGAATTAGTAATACGTACAGGGGGACTTTTGAGAGCAAAAAGAGAAAATTACATAATGTTACCTACACTTAGTTCCATGGAAAGCCAGGTGCTTTTCTAAGCATTTCACATATACCAACTCACCTATTCTATAGAACTGCCCTAGGAAATAGACACCTTTATTAACTTAATTTTACAGACAAGGGAACCCAGGCATAGAGAAATTAGGTAATTCTCCCACAGTTAGATGACTGATAAGTGGCAGAGACAAGACTTGAACCTAGGTATTCTCACTCAGTATGTTCTTAACCATCTTATGATACTGTCTACTGAGAAAGTCATATGGGAGGGGACAGGGAAGTGCTGGGTAGAGAAGGGCTGGATCCCTGGAGAGGGCTCCACCCTCGGGCTTGTGCCCACAGACCTAAGTGAGAAAAGGAACTTCTGTTTTTGCGCCGAAGTGTTGTATTTTCCAAGACAACTCTGGCCTGCCATGCCCCCCACCCTGTGCCTATAAAAACCTGAGACCGTACCAGGCACAGGCACAAGCGGCTGGACATTGAGAGGAGCAGAGGAGCAGAAGGCTCAGACATCAGCAGATGCCAGCAGGCCATAGATGGCGGGAAGATGTGGAATTTGGTTGGGGGTAGTTGGAGGAGAGTCTAGCCTCTGGGTGGCCCAACTCCAGGGGAAGACCACCTTCCCACTCCATCCCCCTGCTGGCCTCCCAATCCATCTCACTGAGAGCTACTCAACAGGACCTTGCACTCATTCTTCAAGCCTACATGTGATCCAACTTTCCCGGTACACTAGGGCAAGAATCCGGGACACAGAAAGCCCTCTGTCCTTGTGATAAAGCAGAGGGTCTAAATGAGCTGATTAACACAAGCTGCCTGCAGATGGCAAAAGCTGAAAGAGCACACTGTAACACGAGCCCGCTGGGGCTTCAGGAGTTGTAAACACCCAACCATAGATGCTGCTGTGGGGTCAGAACCTAAAAAGGCTCCCTACGACCTGCCCGTCTGCATGCTCCTCCTAGGGGGGCACTGAAGATGCAAGCCACACCCCTGTCGCATGCCTTGCGTGGGGGATAAGGGAACTCCTCCCTTTCCAAAAGCATTGGACAAAGTTAGTTTGATGGATGTTTCCTTTGGGACCAAGACACTTAAGCAATTGCTGGGATGGTTGGCTGTTATTAGTTCAGAGCTGAGTCCTCATCTGAATGGAGCAGCTGACCCCAGGGTTCACTCCATTCTTGGGGACAGCCTCCATCCAGTGACTGCCTGATATGGAGACCAAAGGCCTGCGCTCTTGGTCCCTGTAGGGTCATCGCGATGCCAGAGCTTCCTATCAGACCGGTCAACATGCCCCTCAACCTCTTACAGGTATCATTTCTGGGACCACTCCCAGTAAAACTTTTTCTTGCATAAAAATCTCATTTTAGAGTCTATTTTCTAGAAAACTCAACTCAAAGAAGCCAACTGCTGTTCTTCATACTTGTGCATTCCACAGGGTCTAGCATAATGAAATCGCAAATTGAATCCAAGATGAATGAATGAAGATATATAGGCATTTCTCAGGAGATGTTAAGATGAGACATATTGACCCCATTCTCTTTCTGATAAAAGGGCCTCAAAATACGTAAAATATTGACTTAAGTCTCTGCTTAAGGGTCACTCTACTACAAAGCCTTTCCTTATCAACTGATATAAAATTCCATCCCCCCTCTATTACTCTCAATCCGTCTTACTCTGCTTTATTTTCTTATCATAACATTTATCACCAAGTATCTCCCTCTCTCTTTGTATCTCTGTCTCTCAATTTCTCTATCTCTAAATCTTTCTTTCCTGTATCTGTTTCTAAATCTGTATTATCTCTATCACCTATCTATATCTATCTTTAAATCTCTACCTCTATTATCTATCTATTGATAAATATCTAGATATAGATCTCTCTCTTTAAATTACACACACACGCACACGCACACACACACACACATCCCTCCTTCTGTACCCAATGAGATACAAGATTCAAGAGAGGAGGAATTTCTATTTTATTCATTTTATCCTCAGTGCCTACATCTCTGGCTCATAGTGGGTGGTCATTAAGTATCTGCTGAATGAGTAAAAGCTGAAAACAAGGAGATTAAAGTAAGAGAGAGGGCTGGGCACAGTGGCTAACGCCTGTAATCCCAGCACTTTGGGAGGCTGAGGGAGGCGAGTCACCTGAGGTCAGGAATTCAAGACCAGCCTGGCCACATGGCGAAACCCTGTCTGTACTAAAAATATAAAAATTAGCTGGGCATGGTGGCAGGCGCCTGTAATCCCAGCTACTCGGGAGACAGGCAGGAGAATCGCTTGAACTCGTGGGATGGAGGTTGCAGTGAGCTGAGATTGCACCATTGCACTACAGCCTGGGTGACAGAGGGAGACTCCGTCTCAAAATAAATAAATAAATAAACAAACAAATAAGAGAGAGGCGAAAGGGCAACTCACAGAAAGAATAAGCTGGTAGCACAGAGAACACCAGCAGCAGCCCTGCTGAGACATGTACCATGGTCTGAGGCTCAGACAACAGCTGTGATCTGCATAGTGCACCCCTTTCCTCCTGGGCACAGGCTTGCCCTCTGACCTTGAGTCTATTTTCTTCAGACTTCCAAGTCTGGATCCTTTTCCACAGGCAATCTCGAGCCTGCTAATTACAGAGTGTGTGATTTTAGACAAATCTCTTCCTCTTTCAGCTTTAATTTTTCTGTCTGTAAAATGAGAATTCTGTGCTTCTTACCTGATAGGGACTAAATGCAATACCTTACATAAAGCTCTTAGGAGAGTCATGTACACAGTATGCTCAATAGATTATCTGATTGGTTGTGGTATTTGTGCAATACTAGGAGATGTATGATCTGTTGGGGGTTTTACAGAGGGGATTTATGCTCTGGACTGGAGATTAGACAAAGATTAGACAACTTAGCTTCACTAATTCTAAGTTCGTGGTTTGAGGTGACAATCTGAATGGAAATGAATTTGCTTTTTCTAACCAGAGCAAAGCTCACTCTTTGTTTTGATCTGAGTAGGGCACTTTTCCTTAGAAACATATATACGTAGTTTTGCAATATAGCACAGGGCAGTGGTTAAGAGCATGAACTCTGGAGCTAGATCACTTGGGTTTAATTTTTGGATCTATAACACACTAGCTATGACACTGGGCAGTTATGTAACCACCTTCTCCCTTGATTGTTCTCATCTTTAATATGGGAATAATAGAAAAGGGACTAGGTCTACTGCGCTCAATTTTTCTTAGATCTTATAGATAACTGTTTGAGCCTGCACATGGACTGGTCTTGTCACAGCTGTCATGTGATGGCTAATTTATGATTGAATGTCTGGACAATAAAGCAAGATGATGCCAATGGGATTGTAAGTAAGTGCATTAAGAACTGGATGGTAGGCTGCGCACAGTGGCTCATGCCCGTAATCTCAGCACTTTGGGAGGCTGAGGCGAGCAGATCATGAGGTCAGGAGATGGACACCATCCTGGCCAACATGGTGGAACTCCGTCTGTACTAAAAATATGAAATTTAGCTGGGCCTGGTGGCATGTGCCTGTAATCTCAGCTACTTGGGAGGCTGAGGCAGGAGAATTGCTTGAACCAGGGAGTCAGAGGTTGCAGTGAGCCCAGATTGCACCACTACCCTCCAGCTTGGCGACACAGAGAGACTCCATCTCAAAAAAAAAAAAAAAAAAAAAAAAAAGAACTGGATGGTAGAGCCAACTGATGTGGCTAACTAGTGTTAGTTTTTGCAGCCATATAAAGCAATTATTCAGAGCTTCACAGTGGCAGGCCTTCTGGCAACCTGGCAAGATTTCTCCTTGGATAGCCAGAATACCATTGCCCCTGACCTGTGCATACCTCCTATCAGAAACCAAGGACACTTGCAAATTCCCCCTCCTCACGCATCACCCCAGTTTGATGTTCTCTATAAACATGTGATGAAAGTGTATCCTTTGAGCTCTGTAGTAAATTGTGGTTTTTAAGATTTATGTGTCCAGGTACCCAATTCTATCAGGCCTCTAACCTAGTCATTCATAGAATCACTTCAGTTCTGGGTAGTTCTGGAGTGAACATTTCTTGTTTCTCTGATCGCCTTTTACTTAGCCTCTCCAAAGGAAGATAAATTGCTGATGGTTGAGTATGAATCTACTGGGCCACGTACAACACAATGGCTAGTTACGATGCCTCCAAAGTGAGAATCTGACTCGACTTTCTCTTGTGCTGTAAATCTATAGGAAGGGAGAGGGATTTAGCACTGCCATTCTCTGTGAGCTAAGTGGACTGAACAGGATCTGCTTGTTTACCAGTGCCTGACGGCATATATCAGGGAGATTTTGACTGCAGGCTGTTAAGTACAGACCTGGCGTTAGACCCTGTTTTTATTTTATGTTTTTTTCAAGAAGATTAAACATCAGCCATTAGTGAAGCTGCTATTGCAATTGCCACTTGGGCTGGTGAACTTTGTGAATGTTCTGATAGGTTAGAATTGTGAGAAGTGAAAGTGAGGAAGGAGGGAATATTGATTCCCTAAACTCTAGCACTTCGAGATGTACAATTTAAAAAAACTTCTTAGAAGTGGTGAGGGAAACATAGGTTGCTTAAATGATTTATTGAGAGGTAAGGCTAACTACACAGGGACATAGAATGTGGAATGAGATAATCATTGGAGACTTGGAAGGCTGGGAGGGAGGGTGGGTGATGAGAAATTACTTAATGGATACGGTGTACATTATTTGGGTGATAGATACACTAAAAGGCTAGAATTCACCACTATGAAATATATTCATGTAACAAAATTGCACTTGTACTGCTTAAATTTGTACAATTAAAAATTTTGAAAATAAAGGCAAATGTAAGCATGCTTTCTTTAAAAAATTGGGTGTTTCTTTGAAAGAGAGAAAAATTCTGCATCTTAAAAATTCCAGTTGGCCTTTTAGTTACTTTGTGGTCAATGATATTGTCTCACCTTTCCAATATCCATTGGAATAGTGATGGTATCTAGGAATACACAAATATAAATGATAGGAATGCCCTGATCCAAGGGGCAGAGGTCTGTGAATGGCTCACAACCACCTTTCATGGTTCAGGATCTGAAATTCTGTGTGTCAGGGGCATGTGGAAGTGGCAAGCACACATTTCCCTATCTGTGAAGTGTCTCTCTTTCCCTTGACGGGTCTGTGACTTCTCTTGGACTCTCAAAGTTCAACCAATCAAAGATGAATTGATTCTCAAAGTTCAATCAATCAAAAATGAATTGATTCAAAGTCATTAAGTTTGTAGCTTGTGCTGTGTCTTTAGGCAACACTTGGGTAGTGAAAATAAAATAAAGAAAAAAAGCAAAAAGCAGTGCTTCCAAAGGGTGATATTGTTTCAAGAGATTAACAAAGATTTGTCATGCATTCCAGAGCTGTGGGGTGGCAGTGTACTGCAACTTGTTTTTAGAGCCTGCCTGTTGCTGCCATCAAGGTCAGGCTGTCCTCGCCACCCCTCAGTGCCCATCAAAATAATGCACCGATAACAAAAGCTGTAGCAGCTTGACTGACTTCTGCTGCACCCAGAAATTTTGGGGATAAACTACAAGGGGAAGCTTTGGATTTCTCTGGTGCAAAAGGATACCCTCCATTTCCTGCTAATTATGCCATATTAGGAGGAGGCAAGGATTTGTGGCAGATGAAATCACAGCTGAATTGAGAAAATTATTAACAAAAATTAATCTCTAAGCTCTCCTTCATTCCCTTTTCTCTAGACTAGCATGGTTTCTTTCTTTCTATATAGCCGTTTTAATATTCAGGCACAATTTTCCTCTTAATATTCAACTATTGTTAGCATGATACTTATATTTTTTATAGTATTTACAAGGTCTTTTAAATTAATCTTTTTCACTGAACATTTATTTTTAAATAATGTTTTTATTATGAAAAAATTATATGATCATTATAGAAAATTTGGAAGCAAGAGGCAGTGACAATTAAAACGTAATAATATATTAAGTTAATGATAGATATGAAATTTCTATAGCCCAGTTCAGGCCTCAATTCATCAATAAGGTTGCTTAGGGCCCAAAAGATTTTTTTATTGTAGGTGTATTGCTATTATTGCATTTACCATATTTAAAAAAATCAAATCATTACCCGTAGTCTCATTCAAGAGCAGGTGCACTTTCTTACTCATTTTTCTCCATAAATTTCATTTAATCATCAGTTTTTTGCAGCTTCTTTGAGGTATAATTGACAAATATTAAAATCCACATATTTGTTTATTTTTATTTTGACTTTTTTATTTTTTAACTTATTTTTTCTTTTCCTAGGTTTTGGGGGAACAGGTGGTGTTTGGTTACATGAATAAGTTCTCTAGTGGTGGTTTGTGAGATTTTGGTGCACCCATCACCCAAGCAGTATACACTGTACCCTATTTGTAGTCTTTTATCCCTCACTCCCTTTCCAGCTTCCCCATCACAGAGTCCCCAAAGTCCATTGTATCATTCTAATGCTTTTGCATCCTCATAGCTTAGCTTCTGAGTGAGAACGTATGATGTTTCAAATCCACATATTTAAAGTGAACAATTTGATAAGTTTGAAATACATTTATATGTATCTGTGAAACCTTTACCCAAATTGGGTTAATTATCACCTGCTTCTCCCTTCTTCAGGCAACCACTGATTTCTGTCACTATAGATTAGTTTGCATTTTTGAGAATTTTATGTGAATGGAATCTTATTTTTTCTAACCTCTTTCTCTCAGAATAATTTTTTGGAGATTCCTCTATGTTGTTTTGTATATTTATAGCTCATTACTTTTTTTTTATTATTTGAAACAGGGCCTTGCTCTATTGCCTCCACCTCCTGGGTTCAAGCAATTCTCCTGCCTCAGCCACCTGAGTAGGTGGGACTACAGGCATGCGCCACCATGCATGGCTAATTTATGTATTTTTGGTAGAGATGGGGTTTCACCATGTTGGCCAGGCTGAGCTCATTCCTTTTTATTGCTGAGTAAGAATATGCTACAATTTTTTATCCATTTATCTATTGATGTACATTTGGCTTGTTTCTAGTTTTTAGCTCCTACAAGTAAAGCTGCTATGAAAAGTCATGTATATATTGTGTGGACATATACTTTCATTTCTCGTGGATAAATAGCTAGGAGTAGAATGGTTAGGTCATATGGTGACTGCATATTTACATTTTAAGAAATTGTTTCTCGAAGAGGTTGAACAATTTTACGTTTTCACTAGTAGTGTATGAGATTTCTGGTTGCTCCATATCCTTGAAAACACTTGATGTAATCAGTCTTTTCAATTTTAGCCATTCTAGTGGTTATGTGGTGGTGTAGTTGAACATGTTTTTCATGTGCTTATTTGCTATTTGTATATCTTTTTTGAAGTGTTAATTAAAATATTCTGCCCATTTTTAATAAAATTGTGCTGGTGGTGTTAGAGTTTTTAAAAAATGTATTCCAGATATCAGTCCTTTAACAGATACATTATTTGTAAAGATTTTCTCCCAGTCTAGGGTTTCTCATTTCCTTTTTAAAATAGTGTCTTTGGATAAAGTCTAATTTATGGTTTCTTTTTATTCTTGTATCCAAATCTTTGCCAAACTAAGGTCACTATGATTTTTTTTTCCTATTGTGCTCTAGAAGTTTTATAATTTTAACTCTTGTATTTAGGCTTATGTTTTATTTTGAGTTAATTTTTATATATACTAAGCAGTAAGAATCAAGGTTCATTTTTGTGCATATAGGTACCGAGTTGTTCCAGAACCATTTATTGAAAAGATTATTCTTTCTCTTTTAAATTGTCCTGGCACCCTTGTCAACAATCCTAAATATGTGGGTCTATGTTCTATTCTAATTCATTTATTGATCTATTTTTATGTGAATACCACACTGTCTTGGTTAATGAAACTTTGTAAAAGCTTTGAAGTTAGGCAGTACAAACCCTCTGGCTCTTTTTCCAAAGTTGTTTTTCCACAGAATTTTCTACAGAGTCAGTCATGTTATCTGCAAATAAAGCCAGTTTTATTTCTTCTTTTCAAATCTGGATGCTTTTCTATTTTATTTATGTATTTCCTATTGCATAGAATAAAATCTCCAGCACTGGATACACAAGTTCTCTGTCATAAAGAGAGGTTATAATTCTCAACTAGAGGAAAGATTTATGAAATGTCCCTTGGTGTATAGCATTTTAGATTTCAGTTATAGAATGAGATTGTGTGCTCAGGATGACCTGTCTCCAATGCCTGATATTTTCCTCTTGGGCAGGCATCCAACTAGTATCTGAGAGGGAAATTCCATAGCCAGAAGGAAGGAATCTGCTTTACATTAATTCTCAGGACAATATTATTTGACTATATACAGATAGAATAATGATGACATGATAATTATAGGCAGGAAGGCTACAAAAAATAAAGCTTGAAGTAGGATCTGAACACCTCATTTTTGAAGGGTATCTCCAAATATTTTATTGGAATACCAGATATATGAATTTCTCTTAAGTTCATAGGCTTCAAACGTTCTAACAAAGCACAGTCCTGAAAAAATAACTTGAGGGGCTTCACCAAAGAAGATATACAAATGGCAAATAAGCACATGAAAAAAATGTTCAACTACACCAAACATTAGGGTAATGCAAAGTAAAATCACAATGAGACACTACTACATACCCACTAGAATGGCTAAAATTAAAAAGACTGACCACATCAAGTGTTTTTAAGGACGTGGAGCAACCAGAAATATCATACACTACTGGTATGTAAAATTGTTCAACCTCTTTGAGAAGTAGTACAAATATGCACAGAGTCATATTAAAATGTTACCTATGCAACTGTCCTATACATTGAAGTTATTAAAAGATCTGAACACTTAGGAAAATAGGACTGAATAAACAGTTAAGTATTTTTTTTTCTTTTCCTGCAGGTGAAATTTCTCACGATTAAAAAATTTTCTAAAAACATCATAAAGGAAAATGCTTTTTCAACAATTTTTCTTCTATGAATTCACTTTTCAGTTCACACTTCTGGAGAAAAAACTCAGTGAAAAATTGATGAAAAATGTTCATCTAAATGGCAAAATATTCTCAGCTAAGCAAAAAGCATTTTTTAGATGCCGGTGATTGAGTTACCAAGGGTGGGTATTGGCTGCGTAGGATGGAGTGAGCCCAGGAGGTCCCGGCTAGGAGAATATCACTACTGACTCCATCATATGCTGGGATTGTTGGGTTTGCCTAAGAGCAGCGGGGTTTCAGTTTATAGCACCTATCTCTCCCCACCCCAATCTTTTTGTGGTCGATAGAATATATTAAAATGACAGCTTGCAAACTATGAAAAAGAGCTTGCAAACCTCACAGAAGAGAAGTCTTTAAAAACTATTAAAAATTTTAAAGACACAGGGTCTTTCCATGTTGCTTAGGCTGGTCTCAAATTCCTGGGCTTAAGTGATCGTCCCGCTGTAGCCTCTGTGTAGCTGGTATGCCATTGTGCATGGTGAAGAGACGTTTTTTAAAATTATTATTTTTGTTTTATTATACAAGTAGTGTGAGTTCTTCGTGAAATCAATTTAAAAGCATATTTTGCTAAGTAAACATAAAAATATGCACTTTATTTTTATTTTTATTGAGATGGAGTCTCACTCTGTTGCCCAGGCTGGAGTACAGTGACGCGATCTCAGCTCACTAGCAAACTCTGCTTCCTGGGTTTAAGCGATTCTTGTGCCTCAGCCTCTGGAGTAGCTGGGATTACAGGCATGTGCCACCATATCTGGCTAATTTTTGTATTTTTAACAGAGACAGGGTTTCACCATGTTGGCCAGGCTGGTCTCGAACTCCTGACGTCAGGTGATCCAACTGCCTTGGCTTCCTAAAGTGCTGGGATTACAGGCATGAGCCACCGCGCCTGGACTACATATTGTTTTTTTTAACATATAGTTATCCATATATTTTCTAAAATATGGGAATCAATGTATACGTATAGATTTATCCTTAAACTTGTTTTATAACATACAACTTTCCATATACTTAAATATTTAAAATCACAAATATTAATATTTTATAACATTATTTCATATGTATATAATTATTTAATCAATTCCCTGTATTTAACGATTAGGTTGTTTCCAATTTACAACATTACCAGGATTGCGGAGATTGATATTTTTGTGTTTATTTAGATTA
Organism: Pongo pygmaeus; assembly: GCF_028885625.2. NCBI lineage: Eukaryota > Metazoa > Chordata > Mammalia > Primates > Hominidae > Pongo > Pongo pygmaeus. The sequence continues at coordinate 18,508,839 of NC_072378.2, forward strand.
TTTTTCCATAATAAATTCTCAGAAATGAAAATATTGCTGAAGGATCAAAACACTTTTGAGATTTTTGCACGTGTTGACAAATTTTGACCTAATAGATTCCTAGTAGCAGTGAGTGAGAGTACTCATTTCATCATATATCTGACAGCAGTGAGTATTATTTTAAAAGACATATATGCCAAGTTGAGGGAATAAAGTGTTATCTCTGCTTCATCTTTCATTTCTTTGATTACCAGTCATGTGGGACTTTTAAAACATAACTGTGTTAATGGTCCTTTCTATTTACTGTTTTGTAAATGATCATTCTTTTATTTGATCAATACTTATTTATTGCCCACTATGGGTGAAGCACTGCAGAAGGTGTAACATTCAGCAGCAAATGAGAGAGAGACAGCCCCTGCTCTAATGGAACATTAAGTTTTTTTTTTTTTTTTGAGGACAGAGTCTCACTCTGTTGTCCAGACTGGAGTGCAGTGGCACGATCTTGGCTCACTGCAACCTCTGCCGCCTGGGTTCAAGTGATTCTCGTGCCTCAGCCTCTGGAGTAGCTGGGGTTTCAGGCGTGTGCCACCACATCCGGCTAATTTTCGTATTTTTAGTAGAGACGGGGTTTCACCATGTTGGCCAGGCTGGTCTTGAACTCCTGACCTCAGGTGATTTGCCTGCCTTGGCCTCCCAAACTGCTGGGATTACAGATGTGAGCCACTGCACCAGGCCTTTTATGGTGGTTTTTGATGTGAGTAAGTGATATACAAAAGTGTAGGAAAATTGGTCTCCCTCTCTCTCTGGTTTATTTTTTCCTTTATCATTGATTAGAAAGATATTTGAAGTTCTAGATTATAAATTCACTTATATTTATTATTTCTTCTGGGTCTCCTGAGTATAGTTTTTACACTTAATAATTAAATCCATCCAAAATGTACATTATTGTATCTTGTAAGGCAGTGATTTATCTTCTCACTGAAACAGTTAACTCTCTATTTTAACACTATTTATGAAATAATCCTTCCTCCTCTTGAATGATTAGTCATCTCACCTTTATCATATACTAAGTTCTTTTTGAGTAGATATATATTAGGATCCATTTCTAGGCTATTTGTTTCTACCATCAATTTTTACGTGTGTACTACGTTATTGTAGTGTCATAATATGTTTTATTATCTGGTAATGTAAGTTCACTTAATTTATGTGAGAATCATTAATTAAACTGGTTTTAGTAGCTGCTGGAGTTCAGCCTGACTGATGAGATTGCATGGTTTTTATGATGTCATATAAAGAGACATAAAAGCAAAACCTTTTCTTTTTTTATATGGACTTTTTTCTTTTGACTATAATGTAGCACATGTTGTAAAACTTTGGATCATCCAGAGAAACACAAAGGAGAAAATAAACATCACCCAGTTCTGTCACCACAGAGAGCCTTTTAAAATATTTTGAATCTTATACCTCTGGCCTTTTAGAGATGCACATGATACATATTATTTTATATTATCCTGCAGGGATTGTGCCTTTTATTTCTAACGATATCTCAGTGGAGCACTTTCTATGTCATTAAATACTCTTAGTCTTTTAAAACATTAATTTAACGATTTCATATGACATGTAGAATGTATCATACTATATTTAACCATCCTTAGGTTTATTTGCAGTCTCTATTTTAAATGGTGCCACGATGAACATTCTTAGGGAGTAGGTTGGAGGTTTTTTCTCCTTTTCACTCCTTATTTTTCTTCTTTCTCCATCGTTTTTGGAAAGAGGTATTTTGGTAAACTGGAGAACAGTGATAGCTTTGATATGCTAAACGCATCAGACTTATCCCAAGGAAACCTGTTGATATGGTTTGGCTGTGTCTGCACCCAAATCTCATCTTGAATTGTAACTCCAACAATTCCCACGTGTCGTGGGAGGAACCTGATGGGAGGTAATTAAAACACGGGGGTGGGTCTTTCCCGTGCTGTTCTCCTGCTAGTGAATAAGTCTCACGAGATCTGACGGTTTTAAACACGGGAGTTTCCCTACCCAAACCCTTTCTTTGCCTGCCGCCATCCACGTAAAATGCGACTTGCTCCTCTTTGCCTTCTACCATGATTCTGAGGCCTTCCAGCCACGTCGAACTGTAAGTCCATTAAACCTTTTTCTTGTATAAATTATCCAGAGTTCGGTATGTCTTTATCAGCAGCATGAAAATGGACGAATACAGCTCTTAAGAGTAGCAAGGAATGATGCCATGAGTAAAAGATGGAATCAGGCGGGGCGCAGTGGCTCAGCCTGTAATTTCAGCACTTAGGGAGGCCGAGGCGGGCGAATCACCTGAGGTCGGGAGTTCAAGACCAGCCTGACCAACATGCAGAAAGCCCGTCTCTACTAAAAATACAAAATTAGCCGGACGTGGGGGCGCATGCCTGTAATCCCAGCTACTCAGGAGGCTGAGGCAGGAGAATTGCTTGCATCTGGGAGGCAGAGGTTGCAGTGAACCTAGATTGTGCCACAGCATTCCAGCCTGAGCAACAAGAGTGAAACTCCGTCTAAAAAAAAAAATGTGGACTCAGCCGCCGAATGTGGTGGCTCACGCCTGTAATCTGTAATCCCAGGCCTTTGGGAGGCGGAGGTGGGTGGATCACAAGTTCAGGAGTTCAAGACCAGCCTGACCAATATGATGAAACCCTGTCTCTACTAAAAATACAAATATTAGCCAGTGATCAGAAGTTAAAGCATTCATTCCTTAATCTATTCATCAAATGGCTAAGAAGTTTCTAAAATGCTGTCTTCTATGGAATATGAAGATAAATGAGATTTGACCCCTAACTTCAAAGAACCCGTGATCAAAATTTTTGTCTATGTGTGCATGTGTGTGTGTGTGAATTAGAGAGATATACAACAGGTAATTATGATATAACACAATAACTGATATACAGAAACATGAACATTTTGCTTGATCCATAATTAATCAAATCCCTAATCTCAGTCTCTTGTTTTTACCCACTATTCCATTTTCCTAATAAAAATAACATTTGAAAATATCAACAGGGATATCTAAATAGATACACATTCATGTCCTATGTTTTACAGTATGGTGTGCATCCTACATGTACAGGGTTGATTTTTCTACCTCCCTGAGATAAGCTCCCACATTAATCTGCTATGGTGCTAGTTTCCTCCCCTTTTCAATGATTCAAAGGATAACAAGCCAGACATCCTTGGCAACTCGAGTCGTTTCAACGTATTAAAATCAAAAGATGTACTGGTTAGCTATGGACTGCTGTCTCTTAACCCATTCAGAAAGATGAGGGTAGCCGGGTGCGGTGGCTCAGGCCGGTAATCCCAGCACTTTGGGAGGCCAAGGCGGGCAGATCACGAGGTCAGGAGATCGAGACCATCCTGGTTAACACGGTGAAACCCCGTCTCTACTAAAAATACAAAAAATTAGCCGGGCGCCTAAAGTCCCAGCTACTCGGGAGGCTGAGCCAGGAGAATGGCGTGAACCCGGGAGGAGGAGCTTGCGGTGAGCCGAGATAGCGCCACTGCACTCCGGCCTGGGTGAAAGAGCGAGACTCTGTCTCAAAAAAAAAAAAAAAAAAAAAAAAGATGAGGGTCAGCAGCAAAATTTCTTTCATTTTACATTGTTGATATCTCTGTTTTAATCCGTAGTCCTTGTGGAAGGTGGCTGTTGCCTGTTATACCTTGTGAGGGAGCTTAGCTAATCAACCCTTATTAATTAGTCACTAATATGGGCTATGTACCAACAACTGTTTTCACTAAGTGGTGGCAACACTAATTGATGGGGCATAATGAGCCCCTCCCGAATTACAAAGAAACATTGCTCCTTACCCTCTGTAGATGATCCCTTATAGATGAAGGGCTACCAAGGGAAGGCTGGAACAGGCATGGAATGACAGGGTCTAATTTGTTTTTAACCTGCTTTTAAGAAGTTGCTTAATTAATACGGGATTAGCACATTTGAAGGCTTGAACAGGTGCAAACACACACTTGTAACCAGCTGTGTAATTGACCACAGTGCAACAAGCCAGGTCTGAGCATGTAGACCTCACTAATCACCTGCTGACCTCTAAAAAGACCTGTTCTTTTTAGTGCAGGATTCCCTGAATCTATCTGGAAGGCCATGTATGTTGGGATGAATTGAAATTTTTGGTTTTTGAGCAAATCTTTGTAAATGGGTTCATCTCCACATATGATACCCCAGAAACATTGCTGCTCCCCTTTTCTTGGTTTGTTTTTGTGGCCTTACTAACAATCTGGGGAATCTTGTGGATGTTGTACAGATGTTCCTTGCCTTGGAGGGGTTACATCTCAATAAACCCATTGCAAATAGAAAATATTATAAGGAAAAAATGCATTTAATACACCTATAGATTTATCAAATGTCATAGCTTAGCCTAGCTGACTTTCAACATACTCAGAAAACTTACGTTAGCCTGCAGCCGGGCCAAATCATCTAACACAAAGCCGACTTTACAACAAAGTGTTGAACATCTCATGTAATTTATTAAATAACATACTGAAAGTGAAAAACAGAATGGCTGTATGAGTACTCAAAGTATGGTTTTTACTGAATGTGTATTGCTTTTGCACCATTAAAAATGAAAAAAAATTGTAAGCCAAACCATTGTAGTTGGGGATCATCTGTATATGCTGTGATAAATAGGTCTCCAGGCTTAGATCTCAAAGAATTCCAGAGTTCTAGGAGCCTTTAGGAATAGCTACCTAGTCCAGGGGTTGGCAAACTGCAACGTGGAGCCAATTCAGTCTGCGACTTGTGTTTATAAACCAAATTTTATTGGAAAACAGCCATGCTTATCTATTTATTTATCCATGCCGCTTTTGTGTTACAATGGCAGAGGTGAGTAGTTGTGTCATTGAGCATATGATGTGCAAAGCTGAAATTATTGGCTATCTGGCTCTATACAGAAAAACTTTCCTGACCCTTGAGATCAAGGGTCCAATCCATACTATATTTTTCAGCTTTTGTGGTAAAATTAAGTAAATTGCCCTTTATAAAAAGTGTTTTCAAGGAGCTCACTGTCTAGCAGAGGAGATGAAATACCCAAAATATGTGTAAATTCCTTCCAAATTGCTATTTCTTCTTACGTGAAATCTGATTTTTAAAAACTTTACTTCTCATTATTTTTTATTTTCCTGCACAGTAGATTGGGATCTAGGCTTAAATCTAGTTCCTATTCAGTCTGTGTCACCATATCTGGCATCAGTGTATCACATATTTGTTAATTTGTTTATTTGTCTTCCTCTATCACAATGCAAGCTTCACAAAAGAAAAACTTTACATTTCTTATTCACATATCCCTAGGGCCTAAAATAGCAACCTGAAATATACTGGATACACAAAAAAAATGTGTTTTATGGAATCTAAGAAGCCATCAGTTGTAAGCTGTACCATTATTTTATATACCACTAAGAAAGAAAAAGCACTGGCAATTAATCTGTAACACATGCTGAGTCTCCTTGATTGAAAAATACATCCTTGTTCTAGAGTTGTTAAAATGTGAAACAATATGCACCTTAAAACCAATGAAGAAGAATTGTCAAGTAGGTGGGAGAAGTGGCAATCTTATAATGATTTTCAAGGCTTAGCTAACATTTCATCTCAAACCAAATCACAAACATTTATTGAGTAATTGCTTTGTGCAATATTCTGGCCTGGTGCTTCCTCCAAATCATCCCTTACCATAGCACCTTGGGGAACTCCTTAGCTTGCATCCCCCAAGCTATAGAGACTCAGAGTCTGATGAGCCAATTTAGGACTTAATTATGTACTCCTTTTATTGATCACCATTGTTTCTAATGACATAGTCTTTTCTCTACAACTAATTTATAAGCCCCTTGAGCGCAGGAACTGGTTTTTAAAAAAATGATGTATTCTTCACAGTGCTTTCCCTTTTTATTACCCAGGGAGCACATGGCAATATAAGGGCTCGTGGGATTGAATCTTAAGTACAGAGAAAACGTAAGAATGCTTTTAGATAGACAGATAAGACACCAGTAGAGAAGAGCAGATTGAAAGTATGTGTGAGAAACGTTATGTAATGAAAAGATAATTCATGACATACACTTCCAGAGGGTGCTGGTGAGATTGATTCAAAAGCACATGGCTAGGGCACTGAGTAAGGAGAAAGAAGTTGCAGATGAAGGATAAATGGACAGGAATAAGAAAGGCCTTCATCATTTAAGAATCTGAAAGAGACAAAAAGGTAAGGAAGGGACTAAATGGGAAGAAAGGGAGAAAACAAACCTTTTCTAATCTCATTAGCTTCACTCTTCCAATGTCCTCCCCACCTCTTCTCAAGGCTCCAGAGAATTTGTCTCCAAATGAAGCCCATTCTCTCTTTCTTGTTAATACTGCCTCCTCTTCTCCCTGTCTTCTTACTACTTTCCCTCCTTAGGCCTACTTGCATCTTCTTTCCTCATTAATTGGTCTTTCTTAGTAAGACATCTCTTTCTAGATTTAGACATATTTTAGGAATTTTGAGGACAGAAAAGCAATGCAGGGGAATATGAGGAAGAAGAAGCCTGTAATTTATGAATCACTTTTTTTTTTTTTTTTTTTTTACATCTCCTAGGATCTTTACCTAGACCTTTCATTTAATCACAGACACCTTACTTTAAAATTGTGAATACCCATCCAAGGGCTCACTAACAAGACTATCGCATGAATTCCAGTCTCTCTGGTTTCAGAACCCATATACTATGCTGACTTTTTTATTTTTATAACATCATGTTGCCTTTCTATAGAGGTAGTTCCTTCTTCTAATTATGAAAGGTTTGTGCTTATGTGTATTCTTATGTTTAATACCTAGTTTTCATTACTTGAAGAGATTTTGGCAAGATTTAGTACTTTTTAAACATACTTAATTGCACAAGTAATACAGGTCCACAGGAAAAACAATTAAACAATCGTGATAGGCAAAATGAAGAAAATGAAAAATTATCCAGCATCCTTTGTGCCATGGCTTTCAAAATCAGTAAGATGAAAACCAATCCTCCTTCATTACAAAGTATGTTGAATAAGAATATAAGCTTAAGTGCTCATTCAGCAGCAGACAGACATGGACTAATAGCTCAATGGCCTAACATTTCATCCCTGGACCAAAGCATTAGTTTTAGGCCGTCTTGTGTGGGATCTGTGGATTGTTTTATTTTCTTTGCTAATGAGCAATTGGACTAAAGGATCAGGTTTAATTATAACTAGAGTCCCTTTCTGTTTGTACATCACTGCAGACCTAATTGTAGGCTGGCATCCCTGCTGCGGCCTGAGTGGTCATTAGCTTGCTGATAATGAACTATGCTTGTCAACATGGCCTCATTAACCATTGTTTTTTTCCAGCAACATGGTTGTAAGGGTTTGAACTTGTGATTGAGGATGTGCTGGACTCAACGTGCTGAGAGAAACTTGTCCAGTTACGTGGTTAGAACCAAAGACTTTTGGCTCAGACAAGTGATGCCATCCAAGGATAACTGGATCTATGCTGCAGCCTCAGGAATGTGACATGTCAGGAAGAACCCTGACCTGAGAGTTAGAGAGTGAGATTCTTATCCCAGCTCTGTAGCTGTGTAGCCCTGTGACTTTGGGCTAATTGTATCACTTTCTGTCCTCCGGTTTTCTCACCTGAAAATAAGAAGGTTCTACTCAATGATTGGCGAGATAACTTTTTGTCAATAAAAATAATTTTGCATGATGCTTGTGCAAACATTTTTTCCTTTTTTTTTTTATCAGTGATTTTATCTTCTTAGGTTATACACTAGAGGGCAGTGGTACATTAATATTATAAACTATGAATGCACTTGGTACTGCACTCAGCTGAAAGTCATAGACATTTGAATTAGGAAGGGACCTTATCTATTTCTCATTCAAAATATAGGAAGCTGTTCTGTAGTGTCCCCAACAGATATTCTTCATGACCCTGTTGAACACTCCTAGTGGTGGGAACTTTGCTACTTCGCAAGGCAGCTTTTTTTTCTTGTTAGTTCTAGTTATTAGAAAGTTATTTCTTCAATTAGTGAAAAACCTGCTTTCCTATAACTTCTATCGCTGGTCTTGCAACATGGCAGAAAACTGTATCGCCTTGTAATGGCATTTCACATCTTTTATAGAGTCGTATTACTGAATAACTATATTTACCATTTATTGGTAATTAGTAATTGTAAATTGTAATTTATTGAGTATCAACTATGTATCAGCCATCTTATTTACATTATTTTATTTAATTCTAACAATAAGCTCTGAGGGAATTTTCATCTTTATTTATCTGTATTTTACAAAGGCTCAGATCAAAACCACATAACTGGTAAGCCATGTAGGTGGGATTTGAACCTAAGTCTGATGAAAACCCCCTGCCGTTGCTCACAAAACAATACCTCCTTTTATAGAGGTGAAGACATAAGACCCAGAGAAGGGAAGCAACCTGCTTGAGATCACGCAGTAAATAGGAATAGAGTAGGAACCAGATTCTAGATCTTTGGAGAACACATCCAGTTTTTCTTTGCCGTACAGCAAAGACCATTGTCATTTACTTCCCAAATCCTCTTTTCTATATGTTAAATGTTCCTGTTTCCCCTCATTGTTATTCCAGTGGTTTCTTTGCTGTCCTGTCATGTCCTCTGAGTGTGCTCTTAATTTGCTGCATCCTTTCTTTTTTTTTGAGACAGGGTCTCACTCTGTCACCCAAGATGGAGTGCAGTGGTGCGATCTTGGCTTATTGCAGCCTTGACCTCCCAGACTAAGGTGCTTTTCCCACCTCAGCCTCTCAAGTAGCTGGGACCACAGGTGCACTCCACCACGCCTGACTAATTTTTTGTTGTTGTTTGAGACAGAGTCTCGTTCTGTTACCAGGCTGGAGTGCAGTGCCACAATCTTGGCTCACTGCAATCTCTGCCTCCAGAGTTCAAGTGATTCTCCTACCTCAGCCTCCCAAGTAGCTGGGACTACAGGCGTGCCACCATGCCCAGCTAATTTTCGTATTTTTTGTAGAGATGGGGTTTTGCCATGTTGCCCAGGCTGGTTTCGAACTCTTGAGCTCAAGCGATCCACCTACCTCAGCCTCCCAAAGTGCTGGGATTAAAGGCATGAGCCCATTCTTTCTAAATTATAAAACTCAGAATTCAAAACAGTGCTCTGTTTGAGTAGGAGAGAAGTCACTGAGACTGTATTTCCTGTCATTTGGACTTAATTTTCTATTAACATTGTCTAAGGTTGCATTAATATTTTAATATAATGTTGGCTTATTTCAAGTATAAGGTCAAACATACCTTTTGTTCCTTTTAGTTTTATTTTTATGAAATATAAGAACAAGACAGAGTGGTCCTGTTATGTTCCTATTGATAGGAAAAAAATCCTCCCTATCTGATGAAGAGTCTTTCTGAATTGATAGTAACCTAGAATAAATTTCTGGGTTCTTAAGATATTCAAGGCATATGAACATGAAAATACTTGCATTTCTGGGATGATGATTGGATTCATTTTATATGTCAACATCCATGGTTGTTTTTGCTTTCCTATCAGAAATGCATGCTTGCTGTGTGTTGTAGATATTCATTGCTGTTTCCTTCCTGCCTATTATCTTTTGTCATAGCATGACTTTGACATCCTTTTAAAAAAGGCTATGTGCAGCCCAAGAGGAACGGTTGATCAAAGGGGTCCTGCCTTGTCTAGCCAAGAGTTGGGCATACGAAGCAACGCTCTTTGCCCCAGGACTAGAAATCCTGATTCTAGTGGTATGGAATGGAGAATTAGCAGTGACTGATTCATCGTGGTAACACCAATGCCTGTCTTTTCAATATTTCCTTTGATCTGTGAGCCAATAATTTTTAAATATATATATGCATATATTATATATATATATAATTTTAAAAGTTAGAATCAGTTTCTGATGATTGCAGCCGAAGCAATCCTCACTCATACATCAATCTTTGGGATATATTTACTTTTTTTGAAATAGCCTTATCAGAAAGTTCTACCTTTTCATGACAGAGCAGAATAGCTCATCTATCCAACAGAGTTTTGTTAATCTAATATATCTATTATAGAAACTTTTCAAACAATTTTTGGGATGACAGTTTTTAAACTATGTTTTCCACATCTAATACAATAGATGTGTTGTGAAAAACTAGTGAGAAGTGAAATTTCATAAACTGACTTTCCTAAGGGCAATTGCTGGTCAAAAAAAAAATCAATGTTGACATCCAATGTTGAATCATTTTGAATGCTAATCATCCATCTGTTTTATAAATTTAAAATTTGATAAATTTAGCTTTTTTTTTTCCAAGAGGGAAGCAGTCTCATGTTTTTAGTTAAATGCTAATTCATGTTTAAAACCTATTAATATGTAGTTTTGGTGGCAATATTATATCTTTATTTAGGCTGTGTATCATAGGCATTAAACCATCATAGCAATGGGACCTTTTCAATTCTGTTTTTCTTACTGTGTTCTTATCTGCACACTGGGCATCTCTTTCATGTGGGAAAATTCCAAATTCATTTGTAGTTTTATTCCTGACTTTCTGAGCTTCAGACTAACATTCTCAACTTTTTGCAGGAAATATTCATTGGATTTTTATAAAGGCATATACAGTTCCATGTGACATCCTCAAACCAACTTCTTTATCTCAAAGGTCAGTATTGAGAATATCATTTGCTACATTATAAATCACCTCTTTGATGGTCCAAGGTGGAATTTTCTCCCTGTTTTCAGTACAGAGAAGAAATGAGCTTTTCCTAAGTCACTGACTTGCTCTGTTCTCACGGACCCTGTGGCTCTTCCAGAGTTGTGACTATTAATACAAAGACTCTTCGAGCCTCTCTGGCCCACTTGTGGCTTCCACTTACTTTTCTATCCCTGTTTTTCTCTGGCTTCATTGTTTTCTTTCTTTTAAAAATTTTTATCTTGTTATTTTACCTTACTGTATAGTATACATTTTTGGAAGCTTCTGTAAATCTTTCTTTTTCCCCACTGGATAGTAAAAACTAACCACATGGATTGGTGCCTTTTTTCCACCTGTCTTTTTCTGTTGTTTAAAATTCATCTCTTTGTTAAAGGCATCTTTAAGCTGCCTACCTCTGAGGCTTAAAACTTGGAGTCATTTAAAGTGCTCTCTATCCTTAATTCTCTGTGTCTGGTTGTCCTTCTCAGAAGTTGTTCAGTTGTGCTTCCATAATATCTCTTACAAACTGAAGAAAAAATGGAAAGGTGGTCATCTGTCTGGAAAATTAGGGGACAGAATTTGAAGAGATGTAATGATCTCCATCCCTCAGATCACTGATCTTTTGGTAAAATCAGCTGCTTTTCCCCCAGTCTGTTCTATCTTTTACCTTTTTACTATGATTATTCTACCTGGATTAATTAATTCTTCATTACCAGTCATCTGGATGACTAAAATTATTATATAATTGATTTTTTTTTGTCTTTAAACCAGTGATTCTCAAACTGGAGCATGCATCCACATTCCCTGAAGGACTTGTTAAAACACAGATTTCTGGGCCACACTTCCAGAGTTTCTGATTCAGGACATCTGGGGTGGGGCCCAAGGATGCGCATTTCTGGCATGTTCCTCGGTGCTGCTGCTGTCCTGGGGACCACATTTTGAGAACCACTGCTCTAGACTGTCCCCTTCTCCATGCTACACACTGCTCCCAGGGTATAGTTCTTGGAGGAGTGCTACTTTTCTCAAAAGTTTTCATTGCCCCTGCATTGTTTATTGAATTTATTTTCACATGTCAAATCTCCTGCCTTGTATTCAAGACCCTGAATGATCCTAATGCAACTTGTCACTTTCATTTCCTGGTGTTTCTCCCTAGTCTTGTAATACTTTTTCTCTTCCTTTCCTAATCTCTGCTTATTGATGATCCACTCATTCTCTAGGGCTCTACTCAAATCACATCTACTTCATGAAGCCTTGCCTGTTATTGCCAGTTGCCCACTGAAGGTCAGCCTTCTTTTATTCTCTTACAGTGTTTTCAGCATTATGCCTTTAATTATTAGTGTAGTTGTCTTCTCTCTTCTACTGAATTTAACAGACTCCAAAACAAGAAGCAAGGAGCTCATGCCTTATACATGGAAGGTCTTTAATAAATTCACTTGAAAACTACTGTATAGAGGTTTTAAGGTAGGGACATAGAGGATGAATGTTACTATTAAACAGTTGTAGAGTTTTCCTGAGATCACATTTTTGTGCTAAAAATCATATCATTGCCCACTGTCAGTAATACAAATGAAATATTTCACAAAACGTACAATAAGCAATTAAGACTTAAAGACCCCAAATTATCTCATCATACCGTGAGATTTCAACTGAATAGTAATTTTTGTCTCATCTTGATTATTGCCAAAGTTTATTAATTAAATATTATGACCAGTTTATGGACCAAATTATATAGATGAAGGTCTGTCATAGGAGTACACCCTACACTTGCCAATTTGTAAATAATAAAATGTTCTCTTTATATGCAGAAAAGTAAATATATTAAAATAGCCTGGCCACAAAACACTGTTTCTGGTGTATTAATAGGTGCTGTGTGTATAAGGGGGTTTTCTATTATATCAAATACTTTTAGAAAATTCTAGATTAAACTATGTTAAATCTTATTGAAGACTCCTCAGAATCCATATGTGCTATACATTGTAGGAATCTTTAGAAGGGGGCATATAATATTTACCACTTTTTAAAGTTCTTTTTTTTTGGTTCTCATTATTTTATTGTACATGGTTTTTTTTTTTTTTTCTTTTTGAGAGATGAGGTCTTGCTATATTGCCCAGATTGGTCTCAAACTCCTGGCCTCAAGTGATCCTCTCACCTTGGCTTCCCAAAGTGCTGGAATTACAGGTGTGAACCACTGCAACCAGCCTATTTTATTTTATTTTAATTTGCAGAAAAGCTTATCATGATAACTTTCCTTACATCACATTTTGGGAAGTTAAGTACAAAACTGTGTTTGTTTGGAAAAGAGGCAATTGCCATTGCAATGACCTGAAACAGGTAGCACTGAGCCTTAGATGTGTACATGCCTTCACCCATGATGAAAATGAATCTCATGGTAACAACCCTGGGTGCACAGTCAGTAGATTTCTTTACTTTTTTTTTTTTGAGACGTAGTCTCACTCTGTCACCCAGTTTGGAGTGCAGTGGCGTAATCTCGGCTCACTGCAAGTGTGTTGTTCCTGATGTCATTCCCTGCATTCCTTTGGGGGGTGGGGTTGTAGGAAGGTGGGTATGTGGATTGGTGTTAATACAGTAATGCATGTCTTTAGCCATTTCCTACTGGTTTTCTGGATTATCTGCTCTACACCTAGATTCTCTACACCTCATCTCCTTCTATCTCTTTTCTGACTGTCAAAGAGAAGAAAAATGCTTTTGCATACTGTGTAAATCTTTGATTAAGAGGGCAGCAGCAAATTCTAATCTCTTTGATCTCTTTACCTTTAACCAGTCTTTTTGGCAGCATTTTCTGCATCTCGTAGCATCTTCTCCCTTTTAAATCTACAGGTTGAGTATCCCTTATCCAAAATGCTTGGGACCAGAAGTATTTCAGACTTCTGTTTTTTTCAGAGTCTGAATTCTTGCATATGTATAATGTGATAGCTTGCGGATGGAATCCATGTCTAAATACAAAATGTTTCCTGTACACCTTATACACATAGCCTGACAGTAATGTTGTACAACATGTTAAATAATTTTGTGCATGAAACAAAGTTTTGACTGCATTTTGACTGCAACCTATCACATGAGGTGAGGTGTGGAATTAGCCCCTGTGACATCAATGTTGGTGCTCAAAAAGCTTCAGGTTTTGGAGCATTTCGGACTTTCTTTTTCTTTTTCTTTTCTTTTTTTTTTTTTTTTTTGAGATGGAGTCTTGCTCTGTCACCCAGGCTGGGGTGCAGTGGTACGATCTCAGCTCACTGTAACCTCCGCCTCTCGGGTTCAAGCCAGTCTCCTGTCTCAGCCTCCCGAACAGCTGGGATTACAGGTGTGCACCACCACACTTAGCTGATTTTTGTATTTTTAGTAGAGACAGGCTTCACCATGCTGGCCAGGCTGGTCTCGAACTCCTGACCTCAAGTGATCTACCCACTTCGGCCTTTCAAAGTGCTAGGATTACAGGTGTGAGCCACCATGCCTGGCCTGGAGTTTGGATTTTCAAATTAGGGACACTCAACTTGTACCAATGTCTTCTTTGATGTTGACTTGCTTCCAGTTTGGATCTGGAATTTACTTTACCATTGTCTTAAAATAAAATGTAGTGTGGTGAAATATTTTTGAACTATTTGTTGTCTGAGTACCCAGAAATGATACTATATCTCTTTCCAGGAATATTGTCTCACAATTTTGCTAATTTATTATCCTATATCCCCTTGCCATTGCTGTACTTGACTCAGAGATCTTTTTTCTGAATCCTACAATTAATGTCCAGATGACCACTACGATGTATCTGTTTCCCTTAATCACGGGGCTAAGGAGCATTTACGAAAGTCTTATAATTATTTCTTCTGACGTAGACATGAGGTCCTCTTTCATCCATGTTCCAACTGCTTTTATCTCTTGTTGGAGGCACACACACTTGTATTGCTGATTGATATTTGAAGCCCTAGGCATTAAATGTCCATAGTGAACACTTTCTTCCAGTTTGATGAAAAATGACCAAACATTCTTGAGCTCTGCTTGTAAATCCATATCCTAGCCATAGTCTGAGTTTTAAAATTGCTCAACTGGGGATTAAAAACTCCACCAGATTCTCATTTTCCTTTCAGATTTTTGTAAGCTTCAAATGATCTAGTAAATGTGAAGCTACCTTGAGATCTCATATACTTTTCCCCAATATTCTGGGTCTCACTTAGCCTTTATTCTTTGGTCCTTACCTTGGGGTGCCTAACTTTGCAGCCTGACAAACTAACTTCAAAGTAGATCTGCCTCTTGCTCCGTTTCTTAACAATGATAAAATGGTGGATGGGCCTCAAAATGATGGAAGATTTTTCTATTCGAAACTGGAAACAACAGTGAACTTGTCAAAGTGTGGCTAACGTGTCATTGTCTTCATGACATACAGACGGAAGAAGGAGATGCCAGTGACAAGCAAAGTAACTCCCCCCATGGCATGGGAAGAGCCAGCATCTGCTGCTGTCCAGGAACACAGTCCCACCGCTGCAGTCAAGGAAGGCCAAGGAAGCCACCGGGAAAAACCAATCCATCCCAGGGACACTGGAGGCTCACTCCTTCCTTGCTGCATTCTGAGGCTGCTGCTTTGGAGTGAGAGGTAGAGAAACTCTCCTTCTGTCTATAGCTCTTCTAAGAACAACAAAACATGATGCTCCAGGAAAGCTACTTTTGCATCTTGCCTAAGAAAGCCTCCTTGCTCTGTTTTCTCCTAGATTATCCTCTGCTTCTCCTGAAGGAGAAGGTGATAAGCCCAGAACCCTTCCTGAGTAAGATGTGTTCCTCAGAGGTTAAAAAAGAAAAAAAAGCCCCAAACCCCTGAAACCAAGAAATCAAGACAGCTCTGGTGGAGAAGCTTTTGGGAACTTGCTGGGGCAGGTGAGGTCTTTCAAAGCTTAAATCAGCCAAGAGGTGAGACACTTGCTCTCTAGAAACTCGGGTCATAGCCACCCCTCTGAGATATTCTTCCCGCCGCTGATGTCATGTGGTGTGGAAACCCTCTTCTCGTGGCTGAAAACAATCCTAAAGAAAGTCAGCCTCATCTGGGGAGGGGGTGCAGCGGGGGAGAATGGGGGAATGTCCCTGGCCAGGAGGCCGGAGGTGCCCCAGGAAGCTGTTTCCTCTGAATAGTTAAATGGCTGCCTCTCAACTTGCACAATGTCACATTGAATTTGAAACAGGGAACTTTTTATATTTTTCCCCTGATTGTGCTGGCACCTGGCAGATGCCTATTTACCACAGGCATCAATACACATAGTAATCAAAGGAAATCAGAGGCACAGATTAGCAACAGCTGCAAGTCATTAGTGACAGACACGGGAAAGCACAATTCTGCACCCAACTTTGAAATAACCAATATGAGTATTTCAGAGCACGAGGGTTACCGCAGGGCACTCGCTAACATGAGAGCAGCCAAACAATAGCTGGGCTTGTCTCTCCAGAGAGCACTCTTCTCAAAGGCAGCACCACACACTCCGTATTGTAAACCAATCAATCACATGATATTGGTCCATTGAACGTTAGCCCTTTGCAGAGTCCATGTGCTGATCTGATCTTCTGACCAAAGGTTGTTGAACTGAAAAATAACCTCTGGCTGGTGGAAAACTTTGTTATCGCCTGTCATAATTTTAGTGATGGGAGTTTGAGTGTATTTCTGATGACTTAATTATATGATTGACCTAGTTGGAAAGGGGCATATAGAGGGGAAAACAAGACATTCCCCTTTTGCATTTAATCTCATTTTTCCCCAAATTTCTATTTGAAAATCAGCTATGATTGATAGCCCTTCTCTTGGTAGTTACATATTTTCATTGGCAACACTAACCTTAGCCTACTCCAAAAAATACTATTCAATTTTTAGCTTTTCCCCAATCAATTCATTCAGTGCCTCAGTGGAATACAAGTTGGTCATTTAAAAATTTTTAGCTGTTGCCTGATATGTCCCAAAACAAATTTAGCCAGCATGGGTTTCTATTTTAGACCATCTCTGGAAATGCAGATTTACTGTACAACTGGGTAATGGCTTAGAGATAAACAGACACAGTGAGCTGCTGTGTGATTAGCAGGACTGGGCGAAATTTAGCATTATATATATACTGCAATAATTGGACCATTGCACCATAGGATGTAAAGTAAATTGTTCTCAATGCCATACGTGGGCTCTTCTTCTTTTACTTGATACTAAGGTTGGATTATTTCATTCTGTTTTAGAAATTTCTCCTTTTCCCCTGCTCTCCCTACTCAAAAATTATCTTCTGAAGGTTTTTCTAAAAATTATTCTAAGTAAGTTGTTTTGGAGATTAGGATAAGAAGGGAGAAAATGCTGCCTTTTATCTGGTGCGGAGCCAGCCATTAGATATCAGCTCTTTAACAACAAGCAAAAAGCTATTATTTTAGAAGAAAGCTGCCAGAGAACATGGATCCCATAGGGCATCTGCCACATCACAGGCATTCAGATGCATGTTGTAATAGTCATATATGTTGTTTCTTTCCACTTTCAGAGTCGACAGATTATTTTATACTTGACTAAATACCATAATCTCTTAGTTTAGGGAGATCTGATTTCTTCATGTCATTTTGTAAGAAAGAAAAGGTATGATATTCATTCATAATTTTATTTACTAAAGCCAGCATATATTTTCGGGATGTCTACTATGTCTCAGGGAATGTTTTAGGCACTGTGGATAAGGTAGCAATTTTTTTTTTTTTTTAAGACAGTGTCTTGCTTTGTTGCCCAGGCTGGAGTGCAGTGGCTTAACCTTGGCTCATGGCAACATCTGCCTCCTGGGTTCAAGCGATTCTTGTGCCTCAGCCTCCCGAGTAGCTGGGACTATAGGTGTGTGCCACCATGCTCAGCTAATTTTTTGTATTTTTTTTTAGTAGAGATGGGGTTTCGCCGTGTTGGCCAGGCTGGTCTGTAACTCCTGACCTCAAATGATTCACCCACCTCGGCCTCCCAAAGTGCTATAGCAGCACAATTAATGAATAACTTGGTTATAATGTGCTCAACTGATGCTGAGGATATAGGCAACTTACATATGAGGTGATAGTTTGACTATAATTGTTCATTGCTTAAATGTTCTTTCCCTCTCTCCCTCCCTTCCTTCCTTCCTCCCCCCCTCCCTTTTTCCCTCCCTTCCCTCCCTCCCTTTCTTTGCCTTGCCTCTCTCTTTCCTTCCTTTTTTTTTTCCTCCTCCTACTCTCTTTCTTCTCCTTTATTGGTACTTTGTGATTTAGACCTCAGAGGGACAAGGACAACCATTGTTGATTACACAGGATTATTTAATTAAATAAAATATGCAGTTTTGAGAATTAATCTGTATAGTTAGGATAAAGCTTCTGTAACAAATAAAGCCCCAGATTTCGGTGATAACACAGTAGAAGTTTATTCCTTGCTCATATAACTGTCTAATGAGGGTGTCTCCTGCTGAAGGAGGCTTTTGTCCGTGCAGTAACTCAAGGTCTTCGACTCCTTCTGCCTTGTGGCTTTTCCAGGACCTGGAATCCTCTACTTCCCGTTGGTGCAAAGGGAAACCGAGTGTGGAAAAGGAGCCATTCTTAACCAACTTGGCCTGAAAGAGGGAAGCATCACTTCTGTTCTTATTCCATGGGAGAGCTGCCTAGATGGCCCTACCTAGATGATAGAGGGTTTGGGAAATTCTTAGTCTTATGCTGAACAGACACTTTAAGGTGTCTATGCCATGGAAGCAAAGGACAGGTTTGAATGGACACAATTATGAGTCAGACACCATGCTAATTTCTGGAGAAAAAAAAAAGTAGGCAAATCATCATCCTTTAGTGGGGGTGAGAACCACATAACATAGGTACTCAACTAACCAAACATGATATTCAAGTACTAAATTAAGCCATATGTAAGCACAGATGTAGGAGCAAATAATTCACTCAGAAATGAACTCAGGGCAGAAGCTGTTGAAGGAAAGCAAAGAGGAGGAAGGAGAGAGTGTCCTACCTGAGCAAAGGCATGAAGCTCAGAAGATGTCTGATATGTCCAGAGACTGGTGAGCTTCTCGATGTGTCAGATGACCAAAAACCTGGGGATAGATGGGACTAGAATAGAGAGGGCCTTGTGGGCTATGCCTTGTGTGGCAAGAACTAGAATTGAAATGATAATGTGTATTGTGAGCTTGAGGCTGCAAACACAGGTCTCCTGACCCCAGTCCTTTTTTTGGATATTTCATTCCATATGTGGAAGGATACTGATTTGTAAAACTCAAAGTCATATGTGACTTTTTATGATCAAAGGTGTTTGGTCTGTCACTGCATGTTCTCATAAGTAGGAGCTGAACAATGAGAACACATGGACACAGGGAAGGGAACAACACACACTGGAGCCTATCCAGAGGGTAATGGAGGGAAGGGAGAGCATCAGGAAAAATAGCTAATGCATGCTGGGCTTAATACCTAGGTGATGGGTTGATAGGTGCAGCAAACCACCATGGCACACATTTACCTATGTAACAAACCTTCACATCCCACCCTTGTATCCCGGAACTTAAAAAAAAAAAAAGGTATTTGGTTTCTAAGAACAAAAATATATTCCTGGCAGCCATGTTATTTACCGGGTAAGAATGTGTCATCTTATAAAAGAGGCACATTAAAATGTATTAATTCCCTCATCTGATTTCAAGGTTAATATTTCATCACATATTTAAGTTTCCTTTCCTTTCACCCCAATACTTGTAGTAGTGAGTGTGCTTTCTTATCATGTCAGAGAGTTTGAAGTTCCAGGTAGCAAAAGAGGCTGAGATTGTCTCAGTTGTTGCAGATGGAGATCATCTTGCACCATTCTGAGTAAGCCTGGCCTGGGAGATGGACCAAAAACTGTGTCATTAGAGGATGAAGGTGGGTGACCAGTGGCAGGACATACACATTACCTTCCCCCAAAGTTTTAGTAACCAGAATCAGGGGCCTGGTTACAAGGTGTTGATGTTCCTGTATCCATGGCTTATGCTGATCTATAGCATCATTAATTTTGTAATAAATATTTGATATCCTTTTTCTTTAGGTGGTCTCAAGCTAGTTAGCCAATATGATCACTCTTTCCTATAATAATTTATTTATTATAGGAAATAAATAATAATTTATTTATTATTAGAGATAATAATATCTCTAATATTATTATTATTAGAGACGGAGTCTTGCTCTGTCATTCAGGCTGGAGTGCAGGGGTGCGAATGTAGCTCACTGCAGCCTTACCCTCCTGGGCTCAAGCAATCCTCCTGTCTCAGCCTCCCGAGTAGCTGGGACTGTGGCCATGTGCCTTCATGGCCAGCTAAATTTGAATTTCTGGCCTCAAGTGATCCTCCTGCCTCGGACTCCCAAAGTATTGGGATTATGGGCATGAGCCACCACACTGGCCTCTAGTCACTTTATATAAAGAGAGACCAGCATAGTGAAGTAAATTTATATGCTTTATTTGTTAACCTAAGAAATATTTAATGAACATCTATTAAAAATTGAGACTGTATCTGGACCTTGGGGTGGAGATGAGAGAGAGATAGAAATATGAGTAAACTGAGGTTTTTGTGTACATCTGGTAGAGAAGAATACAGCTGTATATAAATCATTCCTAATACCACAAAGAGTGTGAATGTTTCATAAGAAGGAGTGAATAGAAGGGAAAAATTGTAGCTGGAGAAAATCAGGAAAAGCTTAATGGAGTAGGTGCCCTGGGAACTGGGTCTGAACTTCTGGTGGAAGGATGTTAATCTAGAAAGAGAGGCTGGAACTGGGGCACAGAGATGCATACGTACAGGAGGGAATGTTTGTGGATCAGGAGTCAGGGCTGCATTACACGGGGCAGGAGGAGGAGGGAGGAGAGGACAAGGGCTGTCCAGGATGTTGACATTGGGACCAGGCTGTGTAGGGTCTTGAAAACATGGTTAGGAAGCTTGGATCTAAAATGGGAAAGGTCTGCCTCCAAGCTTTCAAGCAGAGAAGGCATTACCCAGATTTTATTGGCAAGGGTTCTGAAGCTTAGAGAAGTTATCAGAGATAGGTCCAAGGTTACCTGGCCAGTTACAGCATAAGGAAGAAGTGGTTCAGAAGAAGTGGCTCATTATGAAATGAATGGGGTTTGTGACACTGGTCATAGAGAAGGTTTGAGGACAAAGGCCAGAGGACATGAGCCCTTGGCTTTGTACAAGGACAGCACATTTTTCCCAGTGTAAGTCAGCCAAGTGTGAGCACATTTAGGGCTCTTTGAAAAAAGAGATGCCCCCACCCCCTCCAGACCCCCAACACAAAGCTTTGGCTTCTGATTTTTGTTTGTTGTGTTTTTCTTCTGTAAATGCAGGTCCAATTATCCTTACTACTTTGAGCATCAGAGAGTTATATGGGTTAGAAGGACTGCTTATAAAATATAAACACAAGTGATGATTATCAGAATAAACCTTTTGAGAGAATGAAGAGGCAAAATTTACTATAGCTTCAAATGGATAAGTGCTGTCCAACTGGCATTTTATTTTTTTAAGCTGAAAAATATAGAATAGGAAATGCTGGAAGATTTCCTTTTTAGAACTTGGTAAAAATTATAGCAGATGAACACTAGGCAAAATCAAGGGGGGATTTTGCTCACATATGAAAGTTTATAAGAAATCTAGTCGAGTCTGGTTTCAGTATTTGCTGAAGTTTGTGGCTGTGTCAACAAAGATGGGTTAAAGTAAGCATATTTTAGATCCTAAACAGAGCAGCCTCATAGTCTGGAATAGAGAGTAGCTTTAAAATGCTTTAAAATGGGTTTCCTTTTCTTTCCTTCCAGCTGTGCCTAGAGCTAGGGGAAGATAAACTGGCATGTTCTTTGTTACATAGCAACATCTATGTTGCTATCTCCACTACGCCAGGCTAGGGAGGTGCATAAGAGCACTAAGTCCTTTCAATCAGTTGTAGTGGAGTTGAGGAAAACAGATTGGGAGAAGCTGTGTAATGGTTCAATATGGCATTTTAATACCCAAAACACTGTAGCCAAATTTTCCAAAATAGAACTGACAGTCTCATTTGTAAAAGTGGACCGATAAAATGGAGCAGTAATTAAAGTACCTTCACTGACATTTGCTCCTGAATCTTTTGGTCTGGGTGGCTACTGCTATTTTCCTAATACTCTGAATATTTTGAATTTATGTGGGCATATGCCTTCATGGCCAGCTAAATTTGAATTTCTGGCCTCAAATTCAATAAATTTGAATTTCTGGCCTCAAGTGATCCTCCTGCCTCGGACTCCCAAAGTATTGGGATTATGGGCATGAGCCACCACACTGGCCTCTAGTCACTTTATATAAAGAGAGACCAGCATAGTGAAGTAAATTTATATGCTTTATTTGTTAACCTAAGAAATATTTAATGAACATCTATTAAAAATTGAGACTGTATCTGGACCTTGGGGTGGAGATGAGAGACTAGTCAAATTTATGTTATTTATTTGACTAGTCTTCTGAGTACCTAGGACCAGGTGACACTTTGATAACCCAATATCCCTTTGTTATGTATCTATTTTCTTCCTGATGCGAATTACATTTTCTAATGACTAGAGAAGAATTTTGATCTTCTCTTTATAAAGTGCTTTGCATTTATTGTGCTTAATAATTATTGTAATATAAATTGTTTATGAGCTTAAATCTAATACTGAAGTTTTCTTGAAATGTTTTGTTTGTTGTCTTCTTCATCCTTATGGTTTGAATTAGAGGAATTTTGTAAAAAATATTTCAGGTCCCATAAGAACAAAGCCTATGCTTTCAAAGCAAAGGATTTCAAATAGTCTTAATAGTAGGAAAACTTATTAACATTAACATAAAAGTTAATTTCACAGAGAGAATTCTGGTAAGATGATGGTGTAGGAAGGACCAGGAATCTGTCCTCGTTTATACAACAACCACCCTAGCAGAATCTGTCTGATGTAACTGTTTTGGAACTCTGGAGTCTTTTAAAGGCTTGCAACTTCCAAGAGAAGGCATGGATAGTAAATTGTGGTTAATTTCAGCCAATTTTATCTCTTAGCACAGTAGCAGCTACCCATTCCGCACACCCAGCCCCATGGCAGGCAGCTATGCACTAGTTCCTGAAGAGGCTTATACACAGCTTATAGGAGTCAGGGTTGGCAAAGAGGACTCTGTCCTCCAAAAATCAAGAATTCGTGCTCTGATTTCTGATTGCTGCTTCTGATTATATAGGTACAGACTAAGAGACAACAGCCGTTGTTTTTACACCTTCCCGCATTGTTGCAAGTCTCTCCCTCGCTAGCTGAAATGACTTCAGAGCCCTTTCTTCCCTACTCATTTTTTTCTCTTTTCTCTGTTTGGAGCCAGACATTCAAGAATAAGACATTTAAAAGTAACTGTATATAAGTCTAGAAAGTGACCATGCATACCCAGGGGAAGGTACAGGCTCAGAAACGACCTGAGACCCGAGAAAACTTTAAATTTACACCTCAGGCTGATCCTTGGCACAGAGACAGCCTACAACAATACAGACAAAACCAAAAATAACAACAGCCAGCAAATCCTAGGAAAGAGGGATACTCTGATTTCCAGAGGTACCACATTATTAGATCCAAATGTCCAGTTTTCAACAAGAAAAATCACAAGGCATGTAAAGGAATAGGAACATACTTTTCATTCAAAGGAAAAAAAAACCAATGGAAGCTGTCCCTGAACTAGACCTAGTGGTGGATCTACTAGACAAAAATTTTAAAATAACTATCTTAAAGATGCTCAAAGAACTAAACAAAGACATGGAGAAAGTAAAATGACAACAACAGCAACAACAAGAAAAACAATGTCTGAACAAAATGAAAATATAAATAAGAGAATGTAAAAAGAAACCAACAAGAAATTCTGGAGCTGAAAAAAACAATAACTGAAATAAAAAATTCACGAGAGGGATTCAAAGTCAGATTTGAACAGGAAGAAGAAAGAATCAGCAAAATTGAAGAGAGGACAAATGAATGATTGTGTCTCAGAAAAGGAAGATTAAAGAAAAGTGAGCAGAGCACAGAAACTGCGAGACACTCTTAAGTGGACCAGCATACACATGAAAGTCTCAGAAGAGGGAGAGAGAAAGGGGAAGAGGGAACAGTTGAAGAAATAATGGCCAAAAACTTCCCAAATTTGATGAAAGCTATGAACATAAACATCCAAGAAGCTCAACAAACTTCAAATAGGGTGAATTCAAAGAGACCTACATTGAGACACATCTTTTTAAAAATCTTTTATTTTGGCCGGGTGCGGTGGCTCACGCCAGTAATCTTAGCACTTTGGAAGGCTGAGGCGGGTGGATCATGAGGTCAGGAGATTGAGACCATCCTGGCTAATATGGTGAAATCCAGTCTCTACTAAAAATAAAAAAAATTAGCCATGCGTGGTGGCAGGCATCTGTAATCCCAGCTATGCAGGAGGCTGCGGCAGGGGAATTGCTTGAACCTGGGAGGTAGAGGTTGCTGTGAGCTGAGATTGTGCCACTGCACCACTGCACTTCAGCCTGGGTGACAGAGTGAGACACTGTCTCAAAAAAAACCATCTTTTATTTTAGGTTTGGGGGTACATGTAAAGCTTTGTTACATAGCTAAACATGTCTCATGGGGGTTTGTTGTACAGATTATTTCATCGCTCAGGTATCAAGACCAGTACTCAATAGTATTGTTCCTGCTCCTTTCACTCCTCCCACCCTCAAGTAGACTCCAGTGTCTGTTGTTTCCTTCTTTACATTCAGAAGTTCTTATCATTTAACTCCTACTTGTAAGTGAGAATATGTGGTATTTGGTTTTCTGTTCCTGTGTTAGTTTGCTAAGGATAACATCCTCCAACTTTATCCAAGTTCCCACAAAGTACATGATCTCATTCTTTTTTTTATGACTCCATAGTATTCCATGGTGTATACGCACTACGCTTTCTTTATCCATTCTGTCATTGATGGGCATTTAGGTTGATTTTAGGTCTTCGCTATTGTGAATAGTGCTGCAGTAAATATTCACGTGTGTATGTCTTTATGGTAGAATGATTTATATATATTCCTCTGGGTACATACCCAGTAATGGGATTGCTGGGTTTAATGGTAGTTCTGCTTTTAGCTCTTTGAGGCATTGCCATACTGCTTTCCACAATGGTTGAATTAATTTACACCTCCATCAACAGTGTGTAAGTGTTCCCTTTTTTCTGCAACCTCACCAGCATCTGTTATTTTTTGACCTTTTAATAATAACCATTCTGACTGGTGTGAGATGGTATCTCATTGTGGTTTTGATTTGCATTTCTCTAATGATCGGTGATATTGAGCCTTTTAAGGTATGCTTGTTGGCTCCATGTATGTCTTCTTTTGAGAAGTGTCTATTCATGTCCTTTGTCCACTTTTTAATGGGGTTGTTTGTTTTTTTCTTGTAAATTTGTTTAAGTTCCTTATAGGTGCTGGATATTAGACCTTTGTCAGATGCATAGGAATAGGCAAAGATTTCACGACAAAGACACCAAAAGCAATTGCAACAAAAGCAAAAATTGACAAGTGGGATCTAATTAAACTTAAGAGCTTCTTCCCAGCAAAAAAAACCCACAAAAAACAAACAACAACAACAACAAAAAGCTATCAACAGAGTGAACAGACAACCTACAGAATGGGAGAAAATATTTGCAAACTATGCATCTGAGACAAATTTTAACTAAACTTTTGAAAGCCAAAGACAAAAAAAGGAGCTTGAAAGCAGCAAGGGAAGTGACTCATCACAAGCGAGGGAACAATAACAAGATTATTAGCATATTCCTCATCAGAAACTTTAAAGGCCAAAATGCAGTGGGCTGATGTATTCAAAGTGCAAAAAGAAAAAACAAGAATCATTTATCTAGCAATATTGTCCTGCAAAACTTAAGGAGAAATTAAGACATTTCCAGATAAACAAAAGTTGGGGGAGTTCATTACCACTAGAACTGCCCTGCAAGAAATGCTAAAGGGAGTCCTGCAGGTTGAAATGGAAGGACATTAGACAGTAACTTGAAGCCATATGAAGAAATAAAAATCTCAGTAAAGGTAAAGAAGGGTGATTATAAAAGCTGGTGTTATTGTAACAATGGTTTGTAACTCTGCTTTTTGTTTCCTCCATGATGTAAGAGACTGATACATTTTTTAAAAGCAATTATTAGTCTAAAACCTAAAAGTGTTATAATTTTGGTTTTTAATTTCACATTTTGTTTATAATTTAAGAAGTTAATGCATTAAAAATTATTAGTTTATGTTTTTGACACACAATGTATAAAGATGTAATTATGTGGCATGAACAATTGAAAGGAGAGTGGACAGAGATGTAAAGGAGCAGTGTTTTTATGTTATTGAAGTTAAGTTGGTATGAATCCCAATTAGAATATATAACTTCAGGATATTAAATACAGTCCCTATGGTGACTACAAAGAGAATAGAATATATACAAAAGGAAATGAAAAAGGAATTGAAACTATACAAAATTTCACTATAAAAAATCAACTATAAGGTGTAAGGAAGGGGTCCAGTTTCAGCTTTCTACATATGGCTAGCTGGTTTTCCCAGCACCATTTATTAAATAGGGAATCCTTTCCCCATTTCTTGTTTTTGTCAGGTTTGTCAAAGATCAGATAGTTGTAGATGTGTGGCATTATTTCTGAGGGCTCTGTTCTGTTCCATTGGACTATATCTCTGTTTTGGTACC
This sequence comes from Pongo pygmaeus, assembly GCF_028885625.2. Taxonomy (NCBI): domain Eukaryota; kingdom Metazoa; phylum Chordata; class Mammalia; order Primates; family Hominidae; genus Pongo; species Pongo pygmaeus. The sequence continues at coordinate 18,535,189 of NC_072378.2, forward strand.
AGTACCATGCTGTTTTGGTTACTGTAGCCTTGCAGTATAGTTTGAAGTCAGGTAGCATGATGCCTCCAGCTTTGTTCTTTTGGCTCAGGATTGACTTGGCAATGCAGGCTCTTTTTTGGTTCCATATGAACTTTAAAGTAGTTTTTTCCAATTCTGTGAAGAAAGTCATTGGTAGCTTGATGGGGATGGCATTGAATCTATAAATTACCTTGGGCAGTATGGCCATTTGCACGATATTGATTCTTCCTATCCATGAGCATGGAATGTTCTTCCATTTGTTTGTATCCTCTTCTCTTTCGTTGAGCAGTGGTTTGTAGTTGTCCTTGAAGAGGTCTTTCTCATCCTTTGTAAGTTGGATTCCTAGGTATTTCATTCTCTTTGAAGCAATTGTGAATGGGAGTTCACTCATGATTTGGCTCTCTGTTTGTCTGTTATTGGTGTATAAGAATGCTTGTGATTTTTGCACATTGATTTTGTATCCTGAGACTTTGCTGAAGTTGCTTATCAGCTTAAGGAGATTTTGGGCTGAGACGATGGGGTTTTCTAGATATACAATCATGTCATCTGCAAACAGGGACAATTTGACTTCCTCTTTTCCTAATTGAGTACCCTTTATTTCCTTCTCCTGCCTGATTGCCCTGGCCAGAACTTCCAACACTATGTTGAATAGGAGTGGTGAGAGAGGCCACCCGTGTCTTGTGCCAGTTTTCAAAGGGAATGCTTCCAGTTTTTGCCCATTCAATATGATATTGGCTGTGGGTTTGTCATAAATAGCTCTTATTATTTTGAGATACATCCCATCAATACCTAATTTATTGAGAGTTTTTAGCATGAAGGGCTGTTGAATTTTGTCAAAGGCCTTTTCTGCATCTATTTAGATAATCATTGGTTTTTGTCTTTGGTTCTGTTTATATGCTGGATTATGTTTATTGATTCACGTATGTTGAACCAGCCTTGCATCCCAGGGATGAAGCCCACTTGATCATGGTGGATAAGCTTTTTGATGTGTTGCTGGATTCGGTTTGCCAGTATTTTATTGAGGATTTTTACATCGATGTTCATCAGGGATATTGGTCTAAAATTGGTCTTTTTTTGTTGTGTCTCTCCAGGCTTTGGTATCAGGATGACGCTGGCCTCATAAAATGAGTTAGGGAGGATTCCCTCTTTTCCTATTGATTGGAATAGTTTCAGAAGGAATGGTACCAGCTCCTCCTTGTACCTCTGGTAGGATTCAGCTGTGAATCCATCTGGTCCTGGACTTTTTTTGGTTGGTAAGCTATTAATTATTGCCTCAATTTCAGAGCCTGTTATTGGTCTATTCAGAGATTCAACTTCTTCCTGGTTTAGTCTTGGGAGGGTGTATGTGTCAAGGACTTTATCCATTTCTTCTAGATTTTCTAGTATATTTGTGTAGAGGTGTTTATAGTATTCTCTGATGGTAGTTTGTATTTCTGTGGGATTGATGGTGATAATTCCGTTTGTCATTTTTTATTGTGTCTATTTGATTCTTCTCTCTTTTCTTCTTTATTAGTCTTGCTAGTGGTCTATCAATTTTGTTGATCTTTAAAAAAAAAACAAAAAATTAATTCAAGATGGATTAAAGACTTAAATATTAGACCTAAAACCATAAAAACCCTGGAAGAAAGCCTAGGCAGTACCATTCAGGACATAGGCATGGGCAAGGACTTCATGTCTAAAACACCAAAAACAATGGCAACAAAAGCCAAAATTGACAAATGGGATCTAATTAAACTAAAGAGCTTCTGCACAGCAAAAGAAACCACCATCAGCGTGAACAGGCAACCTACACAATGGGAGAAAATTTTTGCAATCTACTCATCTGACAAACGGCTAATATCCAGAATCTACAAAAAACTCAGACAAATTTACAAGAAAAAAACAAACAACCCCATCAACAAGTGGGCCAAGGATATGAGCAGACACTTCTCAGAAGGACATTTATGCAGCCAAAAGACACATGAAAAAATGCTCATCATCACTGGCCATCAGAGAAATGCAAATCAAAACCACAGTGAGATACCATCTCACACCAGTTAGAATGGCAATCATTAAAAAGTCAGGAAACAACAGGTGCTGGAGAGGATGTGGAGAAATAGGAACACTTTTACACTGTTGGTGGGACTGTAAACTAGTTCAACCATTGTGGAAGTCAGTGTGGTGATTCCTCAGGGATCTAGAACTAGAAATACCATTTCACCCAGCCGTCCCATTACTGAGTATATACCCAAAGGAGTATAAATCATGCTGCTATAAAGACACACGCACATGTATGTTTATTGTGGCACTATTCACAATAGCAAAGACTTGGAACCAACCCAAATGTCCAATAATAATAGACTGGACTAAGAAAATGTGCCACATATACACCATGGAATACTATGCAGCCATTAAAAATGATGAGTTCATGTCCTTTGTAGGGACATGGATGAAGCTGGAAACCATCATTATGGATGAAGCTGGAAACCATCATTTTCAGCAAACTATCACGAGGGCAGAAAACCAAACACCTCATGTTCTCACTCATAGGTGGGAATTAAACAATGAGAACACGTGGACACAGGAAGGGGAACATCACACACTGGGGCCTGTTGTGGGGTAGGGGGAGGGGGGAGGGATAGCATTAGGAGATATACCTAATGTAAATGACAAGTTAATGGGTGCAGCACACCAACATTTCACATGTATACATATGTAACCTGCACATTGTGCACATGTACCCTAAAACTTAAAGTATAATAAAAAAATAAAAAATCAACTAAACACAAAAGATAATAATGCAGGAAATGAAGGTTAAAAAACCTATAAGGTATGTAGAAAACAAACGCAAAATGACACAAGGAAGTGCCCCCTTATCCATGCACCTTAAGAAGGAAGGAAATTTTGACCTGTGCTACAACAGGAATGAACCTTTAGGACATTATGCTAAGTGAAATTTTCCAGTCACAAAAAGACAAATACTGTATGAATTAATTAATATGAGGAATAGAATGGTGGTGGCCTGGAGGTAAAATGCTGGGGCAGGGGAGAAATGGGGAGTTAATGCTTAAAGGGTTTAGAGTTTCAGTTTTGCAAGATAAAAAGAGATCTGAAGATGGATGGTGCTGATGGTTGTACAACAATATGAACATGCTTAATACCACTGAACTGTACTCTTAAAATGGTTAAGACAATAAATTTGATATATGTATTTTACCACAATACAAAAAATTGGAAAAAAGCTAATGTATTAACGTATTGTTTAGGGCTTTAACATTTTCCAAGTGCTTTTCTATCTCTGCCCTATGTGAGGGCAGGAACCTTGTCTAGTGTATCTCGGAGATGTATCCACAGTGCCTGCATAGAGCCAGGTGCTGTGATAGACATAAAAATCATTGTTAAATATTGCTGAATGGGCATATTTTCTTATTTAAGCATTATGCCTGCTTTATGAGACCATATAGAACACAACTAGTTCTATGCTCTATAAAGTCATCGGGAATATTGAATTAGTGAATAGTGAATACCAAACCCTTGCTCTTAGGGTAAATACAGGGTGAGGTTTCTTTGAGCTTCTAGTCACAACATTTTCATCAATTAATAAATAACCTTGTGCATTTCTGTTTACAGATGCCTTATTTAATACATATTATTGATTCATGAAGATCGAACTCACAGCCAACAGCGCTATAACTCATGCCTGAATGAAGCTTATCTAACACAGGCGTTTTCTCTGTAGGGCACATCACAGCCTTCTTGTACTTAGAGACAGTAGACAACACTTCAGTGCTATGGTTGGGGGCCATTTTAAACAGCAAAATCACCACGAAAAAGCACAAAAATGTGAAAAAGGTGGCACTAAATAGACCACAAAAAGTGTACCTCTTTTCAGTATCAGGGCTAAAAACAGAAAGCACAGTGTCACCTTGTTATCCCTCAGCTGAGCACATTCATGTCAGATGACTTCGATTTTTTGCCTCTCTGCATATCTGTGAATGACCATGAAAGCATGGTGAGTATTGATTTTTTTTTCGGGGGGGGGTTATAAATAAATATTAGGGAGCAAGGGAACTTGCAGATACAGAATCTGTGAATGATGAAGATTTGCTGCATTAATATGTCCTTTTTGCATGTTTAGAAAATCCAGAAAGAAAAGTTTTTCAAGTTCAAAAAGATGTGTCTGAGGTCATACGAGTAGAACTGAAACCTAAGCCTTCTGACTTCTGGGTCAACATCCATGCCAATATCCAATGTTGCCTTCTTAAGAAGGGGAGAGGGGCATAGGTCAAACTCATGATCATACAGATAGCACCTATTTTTGAACAGTAGGTAGTATCTGTGCTTAAAGTTATCAAGTTCTATAATTTGAAATTACATTGATACTCCTACAAGTTATCTATTTGGTAACTTATGTTACTCATTTGTAACAAAAACATATATAGTCACTGAATCCTACTATGACTGTAAAAGGAAAAGTAATTGGGGCTTATTTTTCTCAGATGTGCATTGCACGAGTACAATGGGAACACCATGACTCACTGCCTTGTTTGTGGTGGATAGCCAGCCAGTGCTTGTTATATACAAGGTTCCAGTACTAGGAGGAGGCTGGAGAAAGAAGATAAAGAGGAGATGGGCAACTGCCTTCAAAAGTATCTTGGGGTTATTCTGTGTTGTTTTGGTGCTTTCATCTTCTATAGAGGCCAGCTAAGTCAGGCTGCTCAGCTCTAAGTACAAAACCCAAACTGGTTAGATTAAGTACTTAATTTTATTTTATTTTTCATTTTTTCCAGCTTTATTGAGGTATGATTAACAAATAAGAGTTTTATATGTTTATGGTGTACAACATGATGTTTTGATACATGTATATATTGTGAAATGATTACTGTGTGATCAAGCTCATTAATATATCCATCAGCTCACAGTTACCCTTTTTAGTGTGTATGTGGTGAGAACATTTAAGATCTACTTTCTTAGCAAATTACAAGTATACCATATAGTCTTATTAATGATAGTCACTGTGGATGATTTTAGTTTTGGATCCATAACACCAAGGTGGCAAAACACAGCTGTGTATTCTAATGTTGGGAATAAGAAGGCAATAACTATTCCCTGTGGAATATTAATTTTATGATACTCCACATTTTCCAAAAACACTTTCCAAATTGTATTCTGTAGGACATTAGTATTCCATGAGATCTTAAAAGATACACTGTGAAAAAACAAAAAGGTGTTTAAGGTGAAGAGAGTTTGGTAAACATTGGGTTAAGAAGTTTTCTTTTTTTTTCTTTTTTATTATACTTTAAGTTCTAGGGTACATGTGCACAACGTGCAGGTTTGTTACATATGTATACATGTGCCATGTTGGTGTGCTGCACCCATTAACTCGTCATTTACATTAGGTATATCTCCTAATGCTATCCCTCCCCCCTCCCCCAACCCCACAACAGGCCCCGGTGTGTGATGTTCCCCTTCCTGTGTCCAAGTGTTCTCATTGTTCACTTCCCACCTATGAGTGAGAACATGCGGTGTTTGGTTTTTTGCCCTTGTGATAGTTTGCTGAAAATGATGGTTTCCAGCTTAAACAACCCCATCAAAAAGTGAGTAAAGGATATGAACAGACACTTCTCAAAAGAAGACATTTATGCAGCCAACAGACACATGAAAAAATGCTGATCATCACTGGGCATCAGAGAAATGCAAATCAAAACCACAATGAGATACCATCTCACACCAGTTAGAATGGCAATCATTAGAAAGTCAGGAAACAACAGGTGCTGGAGAGGATGTGGAGAAATAGGAACACTTTTACACTGTTGGTGGGACTGTAAACTAGTTCAACCATTGTGGAAGACAGTGTCGGGATTCCTCAGGGATCTAGAACTAGAAATACCATTTGACCCAGCCATCCTATTACTGGGTATGTACCCAAAGGATTATAAATCATGCTGCTATAAAGACACATGCACATGTATGTTTATTGCAGCACTATTCACAATAGCAAAGGCTTGGAACCAACCCAAATGTCCAACAATGATAGACTGGATTAAGAAAATGTAGCAGTTTTCTTTAATGCAGGTTTCTTGGAACCGCTAATAAGCTTGTATGTGTGTTCACTCTCTCAGAGCATGTAATTGTGGGACACCCAGAAATATCACTTGTTCTGCAAATCGTTGTTTGGACAATGCTGTTGTACAGTATTGTATACAAAATTCCAGGGAAAGTGAGAGAAGAGAGTTAAAATTTTCATTCTGCTGAGATGGAAAAGTCAAGTGAGATTGAGTTATATTCTCTACCTTACACTACTGGAGAATCTTAGCATGTGAAACTACATCTCCGGCAGCAATTCTCGTTATGGAGAGACAATCTCTGTCTGCCTCATGCAGTTTATAGTGGGCAAATCCAGTGAATCTCTTTCCTGAACCTAGAGGGTACTGTGGAGGCTGCAGGAAAGATTTCCTCTACAACCAAGAGTCAAGCCAGGGCTCTTAGAAGTGTGGGGCTTGTAGTGGGTTGAATGGTGGTCTCCCTCCACCCCAAATTATTTGTCTAACCAGAACCTGTGAATGCAACCTTATTTGAAAATAGGGTCTTTGCAGATGTATTTAAGTTAAGGATTTGAGATGAGACCATCTTGATCTTGAAACCAAAAAGAGGAAAACAGTGTTCTACATGCCAATCTTCTAGTGTAAGAAAGAGTTTATCTAGATGGACACTAAATCTAAGGATAGACATCTTTATAAAAGAAAAGGCAGAGGGAGATTTGAGACAGAAGAGTGTGTGAAGATAGAGACAGAGATAGAAATTGTGCAGCTACAAACCAAGGAGCTCCTGGAGCCACCAGAAGGTGGAAGAAGCAAGGAATGGATTCTCCTCTAGAGCCTTTAGAGGGAGCACAGTCCTGGTACTGTGGAAGAATTGAAGGAAAAATGAACATTGTCTGGAGAGCAAGGCCACCACGGAGGTGGGAAGGATGCTCTACTGCATGGTAAAGGGTTAGAATAGGGCACCGCTGGGAGAGTACTCCGGCAAGGAAATAAAATACATTTCCCTTGCCTTGGAGAAATCAGTTGGGGGTCTTGGGGACAGGTTTAGAGTGAAGTCAGCAGGAAGCAAGCATAGTCTCTGACTGCTGACTTCTTTCAGCAGTCCTGAAAGAAAGTCCCACATCTTTCAGGACAGTGGCACACTCCCGGGACACTGCAGTGTGAATTTCAGGAAAATGCACCCCAGTAAAAAGACATTCCGCATATGCAGCCATTGCAAATGAAACAGAAAAAAGTTGCTAACAAAAAAAAAATGTGTTACTGTTTCTACCTTCTAGGAGAATGGCATAATATATTATTTCCAAGGTAATGATTCTATTGCTTTCAAATAGCCCTGATGGGACTTTTGATTGAGAAAAACAAAACTTCCTAGGCATATTGAGGATGAGTCAGGATGAGACAGATATAATGTGTTACTGCTCTCATAATAGAGTTAAATAGATAGAGGGGGCTAAGGTCTGTGAATGGAAAGGGAAGGGAGGTGTGAGGAAGATGGAGTAAGAGTGAGAGGTCCTAAGATCATGGAGGGAGGCTATGTGTGATCGATGGAGAAATATGGTCCTGAGAGATTTCTTGTAGTCAAGAATGGCCAATACATGTCTACCTTTAACAGGTATTGGAATGAAGTAGTTTCCTGCTCTGTGCTGTAAATACTCTCTATTACCCTCAAGATGTCAGCAAAATGTGATACATAGCAATTTTGTGTTAGAGATGCTTTAGGAATTGCAGAAAAACCATGCTATCAAGTGGTGGGGAAGTGGGTGGCAAGAGGATGTCTGTCACAGAAACTAGGGATAGAGGGGCTGGCAATGGCAGAGATGCAGGTGGAGTGGACTGATTCAGGGGAGGCAGAGGCAAATCTGAGGAAGGTGCTAGGCCTCTTGCCATGTGTAGCCTGGGAGCTTTATCTAGCTATTAAAAAGAGGGTTCATCACAGAAGAATGGGGGGTCATTCAGACTGAGGGTATCTGGGCTTCTGAGTAAAGTCAGATGTGCTCAGGACTGGGGTGTGGGTGGGTAGAATTTGGGTGTGCTTAATTGAGGCAGATTTGTGAGCTTATTATACAAACCACTGAGTTCATTGCTATAAGTGTTGAATTTAATATAACTCTTTGGTAAAGCACCTGCCCTATATTTAGAACATTCTCACAGGGCTGTGTATGTCTGTGCTTGGAGGGTGGATATTTAGGATGAGGAAAGTGGAAGGAAACTGTGCCAATTACAAAATGCCATGAAACCAATGCCTTGTGGAAAACTATGCGAGAAGACTGATCCTGGTGGTGCAGAAATATAATCTCATTTGAACAAGGAACAGAGAGAAATGGAAAGGCAGAATGACAAAGTTATTGGTTCAGTGGGAACCATTGAAGATGACTGCAGGAGGAACAGAAAGTTATAACTTAGTAATATCCCATTCAGTATTGTATCTGAAGTCATTTCGAGAAGAAAAAAGTGATTGGTTTGAATCTACTTGGTAAAAACTAATCAAAGTGATAATTGATGTTATGTGTGTTCAGTCTGCCATATTGCCATACTTGTTATTCTTAGATGTAAAGGTTTTAAATATCCAATAATAGGTAAGGGTGAAATATCATCTAAGACTGAGATTCCATTTCACCCAAGGCTGTCAAATTTGTGTGAGTAGAAGTTAACACAAAATTAAATATTACTGTTCTAGCGATTATAATGATATGCTGAACAAGGGCTACTTTGGGAAAAAAAGAGCCCGCTTGTATATAGAGTACTTTATTATGTCTTCCCACATGATTAGGTTGATGTCTGGGTTTCCGATTCCTTCTGAGGCCTGAGAGAAGATTAGATCACTCATTCCCAACTGGTCATTTCTCTCTGTGGATGGGAGAATCAGTGCTAATTGATACTTTTTATATTTAATTATACTTAATTACTTCTGTCTGGCTGCCCTGAAACCAAGAAGAGGAAAACAGTATTCTACATGCAAATCTTCTAACATAAACATTTCTTAACCTTATTTGCTTCAAGATTGGTCCAAATATAAAATCTTTAAGATAAAAGCTGTTTAAAGTGGTTTCTTATCTGTATTTTGGTCCTGTCTCTGGAGCCCTCCGTTCTGGAAACCATTTGTGAGATTTCTGTGATAGGGAATTTGCTCATTTTCTACTTCCCTGGCACCCGGCTCTTCTGTATTAGGTCTTAATATATTCATTTCCTAGTCTTTTTGTTAGCTTGCCTAAACTGCATCCATAACCTTTAGGTCCATCTTTCTCCCTTTGAACCATCAGACACAGGTCTTTGGTCACAGTGCTCTTCCCAATGGCTTTGAGAATATCACGCCTCTTTGAAAAGGAAAGTGCTTTCTGTTTTTTTTTTTTTTTTTTTTTTTCTGGATAAAATTCCCTACCTGGTCCCAGTGTACTGTTCCCAGTTTCCTGCTATTCCCCTGTGCCAGTCAAGTTGTTTTATTTGTCCTCTCCTGATGTCCTGCATTTTACCCGTCTGGAACCCACTCTTTCTCTCCTGTCTGTCTGTCTGAATCCTAGCACCTCTCAAGGGGCAGATCCCATCTCTCCTGCTCTGGATGCCTCCCCTGACCACCCCAAGTCTGATGAGATTTTTGCCTTCTTTAGTATCCTAGGAGTTTATTGTCAAGCACATTGATTTGGAAATCTAGAGTCACCTAGGGAGTTCAATAGAAAGGAGGCCTTGGCCGGGCAGGTGGGGTGGGGGAGAATTCCAGTAAAAACTCTGCTTCTTACAGGTATAAAGAGTTCAGGTAAGTTTACTAATCTTTATTGATTCTCCTTTTTTTATTGCTAAAATGGAGACAAACTACTCTGTCTACTCTTTTTGGTTGTCATGAGGATTAATAAATGTCATGTATATGTAAAAGTCCTTGTAATCTGGAAAGGGCTATACGAGTGTAAATTATGATATCTGCTGTTAGAGATCTCTTGTTATTGAACTGACTCACTATCAAAACCTTCCTTTATTATTTAATGCTTCCCATATCTATGTTTAATCAGTATAATCCACTTCACCAGCCAGGGTACAAATATAGTAACACCACATAATATTTTTCTAATTAATTTCTTAACTTATTCTCTACTCACTCCTCTACCGTGCCTACCATGATTAACAGGAAGTCTGTTACCTCCCTCTCAGAATTCCCCAATACCCACCTTCTCCAATTGTTTAAGAACTAAGGGTTTACTCAGCCCCCAAAGGCAAGTCTTGTTTTTAAAAGAAAGGCAGAGAGAGAGGACTAGAAGTTCCAGTGAGTCCACTGTTGAACATTGGTTTCTCCCGGCTTGGTATCCCGGCTTGGTAGATACTTCTGCATTCAGAAATAATCCTCTTGGCTGAGTGCAGTGGCTGATGCCTGTAATCCCAGCACTTTGAAATGCTGGGGCAAGAGGATCACTTGAGGAGTTCGAGACCAGCCTGACCAACATGGTGAAACACCATCTCTACTAAAAATACAAAACTTAGCTGGGCGTGGTGGCATGTGCCTGTAATCCTAGATTCTTGGGAGGCTGAGGCAGGAGAATCACTTGAACCGGGAGGTGGAAGTTGTAGTGAGCCCAGGTCATGCCATTGCACTCCAGCCTGGGTGACGGAGCAAGACTGTCTCAAACAAACAGAAAATAAAGAATTCTCTTGCAGGCCCTGATGTCTATATAGGTGGAAGCCGTGGGTCCCCCAGTATGGTAGCATGGCATTCTGCCAGTGCTCTGGCAGCCATGGAGGTGACAGCTCAGATCTCCTTCCAGGAGAACATGCTGCAGACAGCAGAGCTGACTGAGGGCCTCCACTATCTCACCTTTAGATGGGGTGAAGGTGGGAGTAGGAGGCAGTAATCAGAATCAGGACATTTCTGCCTAATACAGGTGCTTCCAGCAGGCAACTTCGACTCAGACATTTCCCATGAGCCTGGTAGAGACTTCCTCAGAGCTTCTCTGTGCTCTGGGGCTCTTCCCACCTGACCCACCTTGCTTCCCCTCTCCTTTCACAGTGTCTGTCCTGCAGCATGGTCTGAAGACTCTCCACATCATCATCATCATCTTCTTTTTTTTTTTTTTTTTTTATGAGACGGAGTCTTGCTCTGTCTCCCAGCCTGAGTGCAGTGGCACAATCTTGGCTCACTGCAACCTCCACCTCCCAGGTTCAAGCGATTCTTCTGCCTCAGCTTCCTGAGTAGCTGGGATTACAGGCATGCACCACCACACCTGGCTAGTTTTTGTATTTTTAATACAGACGGGATTTCACCATGTTTGTCATGCTGGTCTTGAACTCCTGGCCTCGTGATCTGCCCGCCTCAGCCTCCCAAAGTGCTGGGATTACAGGTGTGAGCCACCGCACCTGGCCTCACATCTTCCTTTTTCCCCCCTCCACTTTTTATTCTATAGGAGCATTTCTTCTGACAAATCTCTTCCATCTCTAATCCTGCCTTGGTATCTATTTTTAGGAAGGTCTGAAATGACACGGAAGGGTCTCCAGCCTCACTCCATATTCACCAGAAAGGGGCTTGGTGCCCCTTCTTTCCAGGACAGCTCCTCTCTGGGACTCCCCTTTCTTGTCAATGGACCTTGGGAATGGCTACTCTGGTTGTTCTTCACAGATGTTCCATTGTGAATCTCAGGGAGCTCAGGCTGAGGTTCCCAAAGAATCCTCAGAAGACTTCAAATTTCTTTCTGCAGATTTTCTCACCCCATTTACAGAGCTGAGCAACACGGGGAGAGACATCTTTTGTGTCTACCTCCAGTACATAGGTCTTGTTATATGCTCTTTCCAGAGCAAGGGGGTGCCCATTACCCCAACATTTTAAAATTCAAGGCAGAAGCAGTTTAAATTACTTTTTCTAAAAATGAACAAACAGAAAACAAAAAGCTGCCCCAGGTGACTTGATATTTCCACACTTAGATTTAATAGAGGCTCACATGGTTTTAGGCATCCCTTGGTCAGCATCCTTTTCATATATTTTGTCTTCACCATATTGCAAGCTTCTTGAGAACTGCTTTTTGGGTTTCAGATTGTTCATTTGTAAAACTGAGGGCTAGATTACATTTAAAGATCCCTTTTAGTTGTGTGATTTCCAAGGAAGATATAATATTAGAAATGAGCTAGTAAGTGATTTTCTTCCTTTAGATACTGTGTTTATTCTGTTTGATAATCTGCCTTACACATAGCATTTTCTAATTTACTCACATACATTGCATTGTTTGATTCACATACCTGCCTTGTGAAATGGCAGAGTAAATATCCGTTGCCTTTTACATGTTAGAAACTTGAGACTTGTTGAAGTTAAAGGACAAGCCCAAGATCCTGGAGGAGGCTCTGGGTTTGGTGCCTGTTGTCTGACTAATCCTCTAATCGAAATGCCTTATGATTTTCTTTTCACGTCCTGCCCTATAACTATAAACACAGCACCCTTCATGCAGCAGCTTTATATTTCTCTTATTCTCAACCATCTATATTTGGAGGCAAGGGGCAAGTAAAGGTATTACAGATTCAAATGCCTGAAAGAGCCAGGCAGGATAAGATAGTGAAGCAGGGTCAGGCTCCTGCAATAAGAGGGCAGGGGACTATGGCCAACTGAAGAGCACAGGTTCTGTCTAAAAGGGACAGTCCCTTTTCAGCACTACCTCATTGTTGACACTAAGGAATGCTGGCCCAAGGTTGCCAAATTTTTAGTGCTTCAGGAAAGCTGGAAGTATATATATCTTAATGTGAAATTTGCATTTTAAGATATCAAAATAATTTTAATTTTTGTTTTTTAATTTTTTATTTTAAAGACAGGGTTGTGCTGTGTTGCCCAGGCTGGAGTGCAGTGGTATGATTATAGCTCATTGTAGCCTGGATCTCCTGGGCTCAAGCAACCCTCCTGCCTCAACCTCCTGAGCAGCTAGGACCACAGACATGCATCACCACATCTGACTAATTTTTCTACCTTTTGAAAAGATGAGGTCTTTCTATGTTGCCCAGGATGGTATCAAACTCCTGGCCTCAGGTGATCCTCCCACCTCAGCCTCCTAAAGTATTGGGATTACAGACGTGAGCCACTGTACTTCAACAAAATAATTTTAAAAATATTTTAAACCCTGTGAGTCTCAACACACACATATATATAGATGGTGTTTGGTTCCATAGATATCCAACTTAGATACTACTGCTTTGGAAGTACGAACTATGTTTAATTGACTTGGGGGGCTGAGGCAGGAGGATTGCTTGGGTCTAGGAATCTGGGACCAGCCTGGACAACACAGGTAGACCCTGTCTCTACAAAGCATAAATTAGCCAGGCATGGTGGTGCACGCCATGATCCCAGCTACCCAGGAAGCTAAGCTGGGAGGATTGCTTGAGCCTAGGTGGTTGAGGCTGCAGTGAGCCAAGATTGCACCGCTACACTCCAGCCAGGGTGACAGAGACCCTGTCTCAAAATCAATAAACAAAAACAAACAAAAAAACTAACTTGGCAAGTTTCCCTCCAAAAAATCCTATGAAATGATTTGATGAATTTTGCTACTTTTATTAAAAGTTTGATATAAATAGTAACAAATAAGAATAGCTACCGATTGTTGGATGCCTGCTATGTTCCAGGGAGTATGCTTGATGCTTGACATGCATCATTCAGAATTCTTCTAGTGACCTTCTGAGATATCTATTATTATCCTTATTTTACAGACAAGGAAGCTGAGGCCCAGAGCTGACTTAATTTGTTAGGTGTACATAGTCAGTAAACCCAGATTTCTGGCTTTTTATTTAGTGTGTTCTTGCTTTTTATTTATTACATCATATTTCCAATATCCTCAGAGAAGAGAGAAAGAATGAAATGAAACGTGTGGTAATTCCCCTATTTTGAAACAAATCAAAGTGATTTCTATATGGACAACTTCAAAGACAGAGTCTTTTTTTTTCTGAAATGGAAGAGATGTCCTTATCTTTGGGAAAGGCGGAGGAAGGGGAAAGAAAAAGAGATATCTCACAATGTGATGAGCTCTTCTTTTCTTTCCAAAACTCTAAGCTAGGAATAGACAAGGCCCCCAATCAGCTCGTGTCTGTTGGGCTGTTGTGTTCAGACTGTCTGTCTGCTTTGACCATAATGTTCTGTGAGATGTCCACTAGCTTACTCCTGCTATCTTTTCCTTCTATTTCCAGAAAGCAAACCTCGGAAGAAAAAAAAAAAAAGATCTCTGTTTAGGGTCTGAAGTCAAGTCCAAATATAACAAGATGCCAATAACTTCCCCCACCCGCTAGGGTTTAAAACCACATTCCCTCTGCCCAGATGGCTGCTGCAGAAAGACGCAGCATTCACCCACTGCTTCCTCCTTTTGTTGGCTGCCCCCTGATTACAGCTAATGACTCCCAGCTGTACTGCCTCCAAAGACTTGGGAAAGATGAATCTTTAAAAAATAATCTAATAACTAGACTCCTCCAGGGATGGGCGGGGTTGATGCCAATCCCGTTGGAGCACTGCCTCATTCAGAATCTAGCTGGGTGGTGTGGTGTGTGCCTTGGAAAGGGAGGAGAGTTGCTATGTGCATTCTGAAGACCTCTTGATGTTCCCTGTAAGAATCTCATTGACTCTATTTTCTCACCTTAGTTGAAAAATAAAATCTTCAAATACTTATAAAAAAATTTAACGTGTGTAACACAGACTTTGGCTCCTATACAGAGAATCTGACGAAGTGTCTTTTAGAGCTATGACTATCCAAACTGGGTGTACTTTAGGATCAGTATCATGGAGAATTTTTCAACATGGTTATATCATATAAATAAGTAGATATCTACGAAATTTTAAAACTTGGCCTTCTGGAGTTTCCATTTGTCTTTGAAATGCCAGGTTCTCTGAAAAGTTGACTTCAAATACAGGGATCCATCAGAAAGAAAAATCAAAACTCAAATGACGTCAGTCATGAAAACTATCTGGAATAGATTGGTAGAGATTGATAGGTCTTTTCTTCTTTCTTCAACTTCCCCTCTTCCTCTTTTTCTTCCTCCTCTTCTTCTTTGTTTTCTTCTTCCTCTTTTTTCCTCTTTCTCTTTCCTCCTTTTCTTTCTTTTTTTCTTTTTCAACAACAAAAATAACCTGAAATGCTGGGTGAGAAAGGCAGGAAATGAAATTTTACCAACCTGAAATTTGATAGTTTTTCTCAAACCATTTTTCTAGAAGTGTTTGATGAAGTTGTCCCCTAAAACTGCAGATATAATTTATTCCATATGCCTGTATTGAACATCTGTGAACTAAGCCAGGTGCTGAGGTTAGGTACATAAATAACTCATTGGTTTCTTCATGTTCTTTCAGAGTACTGATTGAATAAATCACATTATTGAGCAACTTATGACTCTGTTGTCTAATTCTGTAATGATTTCTTTGTGGAACACCTTACCTTCCTGGAAGATAATGTCTAAAAAGAGAGTGAGCTTTGGAGTCAGAGCTAGGCTTGAATTGTGACACTGCCCCTTACTGAAACTTTCTTTCTTTTTTTTTTTTTTTGAGATGGAGTTTTTGTTCTTGCCACCCAGATTGGAGTACAGTGGCACAATCTTGGCTCACTGCAACCTCCAGCTGCCAGGTTCAAGCGATTCTCCTGTTTCAGCCTCCCAAGTAGCTGGGATTACAGGCATGCACCACCACACCCAGCTAATTTTTGTACTTTTAGTAAAGATGGGGTTTCATCATGTTGTCCAGGCTGGTCTCAAACTTCTCAGGTTATCGACCCTTCTCCACCTCCCAAAGTGCTGGGATTATAGATGTGAGCCACCACTTCCGGCCCCTTACTGAAACTTTCTGAGCTTTACTTTCATCATCGGTAAAATGGAACTTGGAAGATTGCTGTGAGGAATAGCATTCTGTTGCGGTCCCGGCAGGCTGTTTAAGTGCATCCTATAGGCCTCTTTTTAAAAACCTCCATGTGTTGCTTAATGACGGGGGTGTGTCCTGAGAAATGCATCTTTAGATTATTTTATCATTGTGCAAACATCATAGAGTGTACTTATGCAGACCTGGATCATATAGTCAGTATACAGCTGGGCTACATGATATAGCCTTTTGCCCCCAGGCTGCAAACCTGTAGAGCAGGTTACTGTACTGCATACTGTAGGCAATGGGAACACAATGGTATTTGTGCATCAAACATACCTAAACACAGAAAAGGTACAGTAAAAATACAGTATTATAATCTTATGGGACCACTTTTGTATACGTGGTTCGTTATTGACAAACATCATTACATGGTCCATAACTGTATTTTTATTATGGTCTTCATTATTATACTCCCTATTCATTCTGGATTTTCTACCACAGCCCCAATTTTAGTTAAAAATTTTTTATAGTGGCAATTTGTTACAAATACTATCTAAAATTAATTATTAATAAATAGGTATGTAAAGAGGAAAAGTAAAATTCACCTGACTTGCATCCTGATTTTTGATTCAGAAAATATGACAGTATTTAGCACAGTTTGTTTTATATTCTATCACAATATAATATGGTATAGTTATTTAATATATTTGTATGCTTATATAACACAGAATACCATAACTCAGATCATGTTCCCTAGTCTATTAGGAAATGTGAGAATATTTCATTGCACTTCAAGATCCCTGTGATCTTCAATGTATTTTACTCAAAGAAGATGCTCAATACATATATGTTAAATTGAATTGAATTTGTGAATTGATTTATCAGCCTATTTCCAGACAGCAATGGGGCACACAGTTTTTGGGACTCTTTAACCTGAGAATTAATTGCCCCCTGGAAGCTAAGCTTCATTTTTATCTAAAACATACACGTACTTGAATTAAGACTTTGTGGCAATGAGCTTTCATTCACCTCTTTTTCAAGGGATTTAAATGACAAACACAGCGTAAACAACTGTCCTAATTTATCCCGAACTTTTCCAGTTTTAGTATGAAAAGTCCTACTTCTCAGGAACCCCCTCAGTTCCAGACAAATTGGGATATTTGGTCATCTCAGTGTAAAGTGAACTTGCTTTTCTTGAAGATATGCTGAGATTGTCAGGGAAAGTGAAGTACCATGTTAGAATTAATTATCCTGCGACTACAGGGGACAGGGATTGTTGTTTCTCATTTGTAACTAACATAGACTTTTTTAAAAAAAACACCAAGGTGAAGCAGAGTCTTGAGACTTATTATATACATATATAAAAACTTTCTACATATATACACATCTCTGTATAAAACACACTTTCTTTGACTGATTTTATATATATCTATAAAATATACATCAACAATAAGAATGTTTCTATATTGGGAGGCTGAGGCGGGCAGATCACAAAGTCAGGAGATCGAGACCATCCTGGCTAAAATGGTGAAACCCTGTCTCTACTAAAAATACAAAAAATTAGCCAGGCGTGGTGGCAGGCACCTGTGGTCCTAGCTACTTGGGAGGCTGAGGCAGCAGAATCGCTTGAACCGGGAGGCAGAGCTTGCAGTGAGCTGAGATCGCACCACTGCACTCCAGCCTGGGTGAGAGAGCAAGACTCTGTCTCAAAAAAAAAAAAAAAAAGAATGTTTCTATAAATATAAGTGCATTAATAGAGACATCTATACTTATATATTATAAATTTATATAAGTGTATATTTATATATATATAATTATACATATAAAATCATTCAAAGGAAGTTTTTATAGTGCTGTCAACTGGCCCTAAGGGAAGAGATAGGGAAATGTGGAATTTCATTATAAAGTGTTTTCAGTTTTAACCTTATTTTAATTTAATTTTTTACTTATTTTTAAAATTTTTATTTTATCTTAATCTTCACAGTAATCATGACAGATAGATACCCTTAGATTATTTTAAAGACAGGAATTAGGGTTTTAAAAGCTGTAGCTTGGAAGGCATAAGTCCTTTCCAAGGATCAATACCTTTGGAGGATTTTCCATTATTTTCATATTATATAAATGATTAGAAGCCTACAAATTTGAAAACTTGGTCTTCCAGAATTTCTATTTCAGCTTTGAAATACCAGATGTTTTGAAAGGTTGGTTTCTAACACTTGACCGATTCAGTGTTCTGCTCTGTTCTAGAATACACTTGAGCATGCATAGTGTAGGCTAATGTACAGGGTCAGCTGAAGAGGCCTGCTGCTTCTTTACAGTTACTACCAAGGCTAAACCCTTAGAATACTGAGAAAATCTTCAGTCTGATTCAAGGGAGGGCTCTCCTGGGAACAAGTTCAATGAAAGCAAAAGAGAACTTACTATGAGAAATTTATTTAAGATTCTGACTTCAATGGAATCTCTTCTTTCTAAATGTGTTATAAAATCCAGAGAAAAATGTTGCATAGTATTATGAATGGCTACTATTTTTGCCAGCTTACTAAAGGGACAGATACAGAATTCAGCAATTCCTTTACATGAGTAGCTTCCTGCCTCCCTTTCTCCCTCCCTCTCTCTCTTCCCTCCCTGATTCCTCCTTTCCCCACTTCCCCATTCCCTCCCTTCCTCCCTTTCTTCCTTTCTCTTTTCCTCCTTCTCTCCCTTCCTTCTTTCCTTTCTCCCTTTCTTCCTTCCTCCTTTTCTTCCTCCCTCCCTCCTCCCTCCCTTTTTTCATTTCTCTCTTTCTTCCTCTCTCCCTCCCTCTCTTTCTTCCTTCCTTCTTTCCTTTCTTCCTTTTTCCTTTTTCCTTTCCTCCCTTTCTTCCTCCCTCCCTTCTTCCTTTTCCTTTCTTCCTTCTTTCCTTCCTTCCTTCCTCCCTCCCTCTCTCCCTCCCTTCCTTCTTCCCTCTATCCCTTTCTTTCTTTTCCCCCCTTCCCTTTCCCTTCTCCTTCCTTCCTTCCTTCTTGCCTTCCTTCCTTCCTCCCTCCCTCCTCCTTCCCTCCCTCCCTCCTTCCCTGCCTTTTTTCATTTCTCTTTCTTCCTCCCTCCCTCACTTCCTTCCTCGTTTCCTTTCTTCCATCTTCCTTTCCTCCCTTTCTTCCTCCTTCCCTTCTTCCTTTTCTTCCTTCCTCCCTCCCTCCCTCCCTCCTTCCCTCCTTCCTTTTCTTCCTTCCTCCCTCCCTCCTTCCCTCCCTCCCTTCCTCCCTCCCTTCCTCCATCATTTTCCTTTCTCCCTCCTTCCCTTCCTTCTTCCCTCCCTCCCTTTCCTCCTTTCTCCCTCCTTCCCTTCCCTTTCCTTTCCTTCCTTCCTTCATTCCTCCCTCCCTCCCTCCTTCTTCTTCCCTCCTTCCCTCCCTTTTTTCATTTCTCTTTCTTCCTCCTTCCCTTCCCTTCCCTTTCCTTCCTTCCTTCATTCCTCCCTCCCTCCCTCCTTCTTCTTCCCTCCTTCCTTCCCTTTTTTCATTTCTCTTTCTTCCTCCTTCCCTCCCTCTCTTCCTTTCTTGTTTCCTTTCTTCCTTCTTCCCTTCCTCCCTTTCTTCCTCCCTCCCTTCTTCCTTTTATTCCTCCCTCCCTCCCTTCCCTCCCTCCCTTTCTTCCTTTCTTCCTTCTTCCCTCCCTGTCTTCCTTCCTTCCTCATTCCCTACTCCCTTGCTCCTTCCAGCCCCTTTTTCTTCCTTTTTTTTTTTTTTTTGTTGTTGTTTGGGAGGGTTGTGTGCCTCACATATCCCTTCTGTAATTAAAATCTACTCTCTGATTTTACGGGGTGTGGGCATGTGATCTAGATTAGGCCAGTCAGATTCTTCAAACAGGAATTTGAATATTGACATCAGGGACAAAAAGCAACCAGTGCTGAGTCGTGGGTGGCTGGGCCGTGGGTGGGTGGTTTATGGAAGAGCTTCTATGCTGACCTTTGGAGCTGCCCATGTTTTTCGCCCTTCCTAAGTTCTAGTGGTCACATCGTCCATAATTTGGTGAGATAGCTCAGTATCTTTCCACTACATTAATTGCTTTGCTTACCATTAGTCAGAGTTAGTTTATGTTGCTTAAACTAACTCAAATAACCTAAACTGACTACACATGCATTATCTATCTTAGCCTCTGCACTAATCCTACATAGTAGGCATTATTTGTCACATTTTACAGATGAGAAACTGAAGCTTTGTGAGGTTAAGTAATAACTGTATGATCTTAATATGGTTAAGATCATATAGTTAGAAAGAGGCAGAGCTGGTTGGTGGTCATGTTCAACTTAACCTGATGCCTCAAAGCAATATTGCATCTACTATGCTTTAATGGCTTAAAATGGAAAGAAAATGAACAGTTGGAAAAACATTCACAATATTTGAGACAATTAACAAAGTTTAATAGCCATAAGATATAAAGAGCCTTTAGGAATCAATAATAAAAAATTTAACACGCTAATGGCAAAAATGGGCAAAGGACATGAATATCTATTTTCAAATAATAACCAATAATTTCTCATACATATGAAAAATGTTTAACCTCACCAATAATACAAAAAAGCAAATTAAAACAATTGCATATCATTTTTGACTATCTTATTCATTAAAAAAATTGTAAAACCAAGTTTTCACAAAAATTTAGTGAAAACTTTTATTATATAGGTCAAAGTAGAAAATGGTGCAAACTTTAGAGGGAAAAATTTGTTCAAATACATTTAGAGTCCCAAATTTGTTCAAAGCCTTTGATTTAGACATTTATTCTAAGAAAATAAGAATATACTGAAAGATTTATGTATAAGGGCACTTACGTTATTTATAATAGCAAAAGTTGGAAGTAAACTAAATGTCTAATGATATACAAATGAGAATAATTTGGAAAAGTTTATGATATGATGTTAAATTTTTAAAAAGCCAATATTTCACTTTCACCTTCCTCCTCCTCCTTTCCTTCCAGCCTCTGGTAACCACCATTCTACTCCCTACTTCTCTGAGTCAGCGTTTTTAGATTCCACATACAAGTAAGATCATGCAGTATTTGTCTTTCTGTGCTGGCTTATTTCACTTAACGTAATGTCCTCCAGGTTCATTTATGTTATTGCAAATGATAGAATGTCCTTCTTTTTAAAGGCTGAATAGGATTTCATTGTATATATACCATGTTTTTTTTTTTTTTGAGACGGAGTCTTACTCTGTCACCCAGGCTGGAGTGCAGTGGTACAATCTAGGCTCGTTGCAACCTCCGCCTCCCAGGTTCAAGTGATTCTCCTGCCTCAGTCTCCCACCCCGCTCAGCTGATTTTTTATATTTTTAGTAGAGACAGCGTTTCGCCATGTTGTCCAGGCTGGTTTCAGACTCCTGACCTCAGGTGATCCGCCTGCCTCAGCCTCCCAAAGTGCTGGGATTACAGGCATGAGCTACTGTGCCCACCCCCATTGTATATATGCCACATTTTATTTATCCACTCATCTGCTGATGGACATTTAGGTTGCAGTGTCCATAGTGTTTAGTTAGAATAGGGAGAAAGTACATGAGAGAAAATCTGGAGATATTTGAACATGGTTGAATCTAACAGAAAAGAAGTTGACCATACAAGAAGACACACTCAATCAACAAAGTCCTTGACCAAACCAGAGGATGGAATCTGGAATGCCAGTGAAAGAAATGTTGATGTAGGTAGGGATGAAAGGCAGGTGTAAGTGGTTTTTTGGGAAGCTGAAGGAGTTACTGTCTGATAGTTTCTACTTCTCCAAGAGGTCATCTGCTAGATGATAGAGGAAAGATTGATGGTAGTGGGATGTTGGGAATACTTGAGAATTTGTGAAATTGAAGTGGAGAATGGGAGAATTTGGTGATAGGGATGATAATGTTTTGGGGCAAATTTCAGGGGCCAGGTGAAGTTATTAACCATAAATTTATGGTGATTCCAGTCAGCCTGTTTGGGCAAATTCCTCTGGTAATACTTAGCAACTTGTGAGACATTCATTGAGATGTAGGATATTGAATTCATAAAGGTTTGGGATTTTGTTAGGCAGGTGCAGCTAGAAGACAATGGAGCAAGAAAGTTCCTGAAGGATGAGCAAGAGAGTGGTTGATATTATTAACCACCGAATTGTAGATAAAAAAGGAAGGAAATGAAGCCTAGAAGGTATGGAAAAGAGAAAGTAAAGTGGGAAGTGCTCCAGAGGTTTCTATAGGACTGATGACATGTGTGTTGAGAATAACTTAGGGCATAGGTGGAACAGTGGTGCTTTGTGGTCAAAGCTGCCTTATGCTTATATTAATAAGTAGCTTCAGAGATGGTGCAGTTCAACAGTTCTGAGTGATGTCAAGTATGGGAGGGTGGCTGGGTGCAGTGGCTTATTACTGTAATCCCAGCTACTCTGGGGCTGAGGAGGGAGGACCACTTGAACCCAGGAGGTCCAAGCTGCAGATCACACCACTGTACTCCAGTCTGAATGACAGAGCCAGACCCCATCTCTTAAAAAAATTTGGGAGGGTGCTATAGACTGAATGTTTGTGTTCCCCCAAAATTTATATTTTGAAATCTTAACCCCCAATATGATGGTATTAGGTGGAGGGATTTTTGGTAGGTAATTAGGTCATGAGGGTGGAGCCCTCATGAGTGGGATTAATGCCCTTATAAGAGATGCCAAGCTAGGTGCAGTGGCTGACACCTGTCATTCCAGCACTTTGGGAGGCCAAGGTGGAAGAATTGCTTGAAACCAGGAATTTGAGACCAGCTTGGGCAACATAGTGAGACCCCATCTCCACACACACACACACACACACACACACACACACACACACACACACACTTAGCCAGATGCAGTGGATTGCGCCTGTAGTCCCAGCTACTCAGGAGGCTAAGGTGGGAGGGTCACCTGAGCCTGGGAGGTTGAGTCTTCAGTGACCTATGACCATGCCACTGCAGTACAGCCTGGGTGATAGAGTGAAACTCTGTCTCTAGGAAAAATAAAAAAATAAAAAATAAAAAAAAAGAAAAAGAAAGATACCCTGGAGAATCCTTTGCTTCTTCTGACATGTGAGGAACACAAGAAGATTGTGAACCAAAGCGGGCTCTCACCAGACATCAAACCTGCTGGTGATTTGATCCCAGACTCCCAACCTCCAAAACTGTGAGAAATATTTTTTTCTTATTTATAAGCCACGCAGATTATAGTATTTTGTTACGGCAGCCAAAATGGACTGAGACAGAGGAGGTAGCCAAAGTGGAGTGGAAGAGGAAGTTTCTGAAGCCATGAAATGAGACCGGCTATAAAGATAATAAAGTCACTCAGAATTTAGGATGAAGAGAAAAACTGCAAGCCAGTTGCCAAAGAAGTCAATGAATACAGCCAATACAGTGAAAAAAGTGTTGAAATTTGAGTCTGGAGTTCTGGACTATAAATTCTCCAACCACACTCAGTACTGCCTTGATCTTCCTATATTTATCACCTTGAATTATATGATAATAATTTTTAGAGTTTCTCCTTTAACTGATTATAAGCTCCTTTAGGTTCAAAGGTGGTGCCTTGTTTATTGTGTATAACTCAGATTACTTGATGCCAGATATGCAATACCATTTTATCTTGGTTAAATGAATAGGAGAACATTAAACAAATAGGTGCCATTTTGGAGAATAGAGAGGACATTCCTATTTCCCTTATTGCAGTTTTAGACTATGACAGACCTCGTTCTCCTCCTCTCCTTAATTCCAGTGTAATCAGTTAGGCACATATGTTTAAAAAACTAGAACATTTACAGACTTTGATGAAATTGAATAAAAGAAAAAAAGGAAAAAAGTCCTTCCTCTTATTTACCTTTGATTCCTTGCTTCTCATTTGCTCTGCCACCTCTCAGCATTGTAACTCAGAGTTTCTTAGTATCAAGTATAAAGCTGTCAAACAGAATTTAGGGCAACTCAGATTTTAAAAGTCTCATCTTGGATTCAGTGTTCATTCCCCTCAAAAGCCAAGAGGTGGCTAAGAAAGAACAAAATCCATAAAGAGAAACATTAAAGTCTGCTTCATCTGAATTTTGTTTTACAATGCATCCATCTTCAAAGTTTGTCCATGTGATGATTAAGCTTTTTAAGGACGAAAATTGTTTTCCATATGTTCTGATTGGTCATTTCCTTAGCATCTTTGCTCATTTAACAAAAGCGATATTAATGCTTTGTACTTAAGAAAATTGTGAAATGGAGAATGACACAGACACACACACACACACACACACACACACACACACACACACACACATATCAGTCATGTGATGTGATCATCAAAAGATGAAGATGGAGTAAACTGAATGAAAAAAAGGCAACACATTGTGGCCTAAAGATACAACCAGGGCTTGATTTCTATTGGATGAATTGTGTTCGTACTTGACATAGTCTCATACTCCTTTCTGGGATAAAAGAGTAAGTTGGCTTTGATAACCGTCACCACATTGGTCTCTGAGGATGACCTTTCTGGACAGGGGAATGTGCCTCTCTTTCTTTGCTATTCATGTGTGTACCTCCTGAAGCTGCATGTTTTATTGAAGAGGATAGCCTTTAATTCAATGTTTAGTTCAGTGCATACAAATAGCTCAACACACCAGTCAATATTTCTCACACCTTCCTCTATCTACTGGTACCTCTGCCCTCCCTTCTCCCAGGTTTTCAGGATTCCTTTGTAAACCTTTGGCTGCCTGAAGTCCAATGTTTTCATGCTTCATGAAGTCTTTCTCTTCTCCAGCAAGATCCATGCTTTGCATGTAATTATCTCCTTCCCTTCCAAGCCCTCCCTTAAAATTTCCCTTTTCTTGTGATCAATGAATTGATATATGTTAAGTACTTGCTCTGGATTATCAGTTTGGCTCCAATGCTTAAAGAACTTATTCTTTTGAGTCAGAGTTTACTTGCATAAACAATCACAAAAAAGCAGTTATAGATCAAATTACATCACCCACAGAAGTAATTTTTTACAGAAAAAAGAAGTCAATATGGGCTAGTGCAGTTAAAGAAAGTTTAATGGAATCCAAATGCACCAGTATCTGGAGATAAAGGGTTAATGTTTTATTTCCCTACTGAATAAGTTATTGGAATAGTTAGAACTTAGTGAAATTAATATTTATGCACTGCAGGGAGGTATTAAGTTGGTGCAAAAGTAATTGTGGTTTTTGCCACTAAAAGTAATGACAAAACTGGCAATTACTTTTGCACCAAACCTGATATTTTTGGTCACAGCTACATATGCCCTTCAAATCACTTAGCTTCTTAAATGGTGCAATTTCCTTCTGTAAGCTGAAGCGCTACAACCCTCAATCTCTTCCGATTTATGGGGGCACTATGCAGAAGCTAAGAGCTAACATGCACACTGGGGTCTCTATGAGGGTTGACTGAAGATGAAGATGATTCTGACGATGCCATCCTGGCCTGAGTCTTTGGATGCCTTGTGTCTATAATTTGGAAAGGGGCTATGGGCTAACGCTTTTCAAATGCTTGAAGCTTCTCTGATTTTAATGGTTTTTCAGTGACATGAAGAAGCAGACTTTCTTTCTACAAACCATTTTCCAAGAATTAGACCGGATACTTCTGTTCCCTCTGGCAGACCAGTTATCCTGCCACTCTCTCTCTCTCTCTCTGTGTTTTTTAACTTAAATTTGATTTTTGAAGGATTTAATCTCATTCCCTATCACAACATTATTTTTCATAACAGCAGGAAGAAATTTGATAAACCATTCTAGTTTCTTACATTTGTGAATTTAATTCCCACTTCGTCAAAATGGGCTCCTGTCGAGAGAGGAAACCAGATGCACGAAGTCGTTGGAGTCTTAAATGTCTCTCCAGCTTGTTGAAGCAATTGCATTAAAAATCTTAATAAATATAGTTGCTGACTTTCTTGCTCCCTCTGTGTTCGTGCTGCAGTTATACTATTTACGCTTGAGTTTATGCCACAGCTGGTTCAAACTCAATGATTGTCTGCTCCACTCTGCCTGTTTTAAGTTATTGTCTCCCTCAAGGTTTCTCTTCCATGCATAGAGCTTCTTGTAATTCCTTTCTTTGATTGAAAAGAGATGAAGTGGTGTAGCAAGAAGAGTATTGGTGTTGGTCCCAGAGATGCTCAGGGTTTGCGTCCTAGTTCTGGCATTTACTTGATGCATGATCTTGAGTATTTTCACTTTTTTGACACTCATTATACTTACCTTGAAGAGTTGTTAGGATTAAATAAAATAACCCATGCAACAGCATCTCCCACAACAACTTGCGTAGAGGAGCATTTACTCTATTTCTTACACTTATCTTCATGAATTTGGCTATAATCAAGAAACAGAAATTTTGTATTCAGAGGTGGACTATTCTAAACCTAGTGTTGTATTCCATTTGCACCATATACAGGCTGTTATTTATTTTTCATTCTGATTTTTTAGTTATCAATATTCCTATAGTATTAATATTAGTACTTTATATCGATATAGTACTTGAGGCTTATAGTGTGCTCTTGTGTTTTTGTGTATCTTCATGTGCTTTTGTATCGTGCAACATATACAGCCTGAAATACATCTTGTTGGTTCATCATTCTCTATGGGGTATTACATACATGGTCTGCTTATTCTGAGCACCATAATCATAACTGCAGAGTTTACTTGGTTAAGAAAGTCAATTATAACAGAAGTGGAACTCTTCAAACTGGAACTCCATGAAGACAACTGAACACATCTCTTGAGCTCCAAGGAAACGTGGTAGTGGCCTAGTCTGAACTGTGCCACTTCTCCTCTTGGAAATTATACAGAGCAATAAATCAAATTTTAAATATCTACAAATTCCATTTTCAGTGAAACTAGGAGACCCAGAATATTCTTGAACTACAAATTGTGTGTACATGCTGCCCCAAACACCTGAGGCCAATGGAAGCTGGCAAAAAGCTGCATGGTAAATGGTGATGGACAATGGAAAGGAGGTGAGGACGCAGCAGATGTGGCGGGAGTCTCAGAAAACACAGCAGTGTTCACTTCCAGAGCAGAGGGCCCCATCTGGGGTGGCAACTCCCGTGAGCAGAGATGAAATCAGAGTGACCAACTCTTCCTAGTTGCCTGGAACTTTACTGGTTTTAGCACTGAAAGTCCTGTGTCCTAGGAACCTCCCCAAACCTGGGCAAACTGGGATGTAGCTCACCCCAGATGAACTGGAACAGAGTGGGCCACCAAAGGGAGATGGCAAAGGCCTGGGACCACACGGGTGGCAGAGTATAAAAAGTACAAGTAAAAATAGATCAACAAAAAGTGAGGATACTCCTGTGGAAGGTAAGAGATGTGTCCCAGGTGGCAGTGGCTTATAAAGATACTGTTATGTCACATGGGAAGAAGCCATTCTGAATCTTTTAAAATTTTTTCTTTCTTTTAAAAAATTTCTAATTTTTAATTCTTATGGGTATATAGTAGGTGTATATATTTATGGGGTACATGAAATATTTTGATACGGGCATGCAATGTGTAATAATCACATCATGGAGAATGGGGTATTCATCTACTGAAGCATTTATGCTTTGTGTTACGAACAATCCAATTATACTCTTTTAGTTATTTTAAAATGTAGTTACTATTGACTATAGTTACCCTGTTGTGCTGTAAAATAGTCTTATTCATTCTTCCTATTTTTTTGTACCCATTAACCATATCTACTTCCCTCTCAACAACCCACTACCCTTACCAGCCTCTGGTAACCATCCTTCTACTTTTTATGTCCATGAGTTCAACTGTTTTGACTGTTAGAGCCCACAAATAAGTGAGAACATGCGATGTTTGTCTTTCTGTGCCTGGCTTATTTCACTTAACATAATGATCTCCAGTTCCATCCATGTTGTGGAAAATGACAGGATCTCATTCTTTTTCATGACTAAATAGTACTCGATTGTGTATATGTACCGTATTTTCTTTATCCATTCATCCATTGACAAACACAGGTTGCTTCCAAATCTTGGCTATTGTGGACAGTACTGCAACAAACATGGGAGTGCAGATATCTCTTCGATATACTGATTTCCTTTCTTTTGGGTATATATTGAGCAATGGGATTGCTAGATTATATGGTAGCTCAATTTTTGGTTTTCTGAAGAACCTCTAAACTGTTCTCCATAGTCTTTTGACCAATTTACGTTCCCGTCAACAGTGTACAAGTGTTTTCTTTCCTTCACATTCCACCAGCACTTTTTATTGTCTGTCTTTTGGATATAAGCCATTTTAACTGGGGTGAGATGACATCTCATTGTAGTTTTGTTTTGCATTTCTCTGATGATCAATGATGTTGAGCACTTTTTCATATGCCTGTTTGCCATTTGTATGTCTTCTTTTGAGGAATGTCTATTCAAATCTTTTGCCTATTTTTGGATGGGATTATTAGATTTGTTTTCCTATAGAGTTTGGGCTCTAAACTATAGAGCAGTTTGCAAATATTTTCTCCCATCCTTTGGGTTGGCTTTTCACTTTGTTGATTGTTTCCTTTGCTGTGCAGAAGCTTTTTAACTTGATGTAATCCCATTTGACCATTTTTGCTTTGGTTGCCTGTGCAACCAAACTAATGTCCTGGAGATTTTCCTCAACTTTTTTTTGTAGTGTTTTCATAGTCTGAGGCCTTAGTTTTAAGTCCTTAATCCATTTTGATTTGATTTTTGTTCATGATGAGAGATAGGGGTCTAGTGTTTATTCTTCTCCATATAGATATTCAGCTTTCTCAGCATCATTTCATGAAGAGACTGTTTTCTCCCCAATGTATATGTTCTTGGCACCTTTGTCCAAAATGAGTTCACTGTAGGTGTGTGGATTTGATTCTGGGTTCTCTATTCTGTTCCATTGGTCTCTGTGTTTTTATGCCAGTATATGCTGTTTTGGTGACTATAGGTGTGTAGTATAATTTGAAGTCAGCTAATGTGATTCCTCCAGCTTTGTTCTTTTGAGCATTAAAGGCAAAGAGAATGTGGTTGCACAGAGGCATCATTTTTAAAGGAAATAGTCTGTTGTAACAGAGGAAGATGCCCATTATCTGTGAAGCTTAGAATACTGGATATCCTCAGTCCTTCCCTTCTGTGCACTAGAATTCTTTGTCTAGCTGGTTAAGGAAAATCAAACTCATTCAAATATGAGTAAACAAAAAAGAGCTGGCATAGCATTTATACAGAGATCTATTAAATTGTGGAAAATAATAGAAAAACTTTCCTATAGAAGAACGAAATGCACCAGAAAGCTATTGCCAAGATGCAGATAAAACTTGTAACTTAACATCCCATGAATTAAAAATAAAAAACTTAATGGAGTAATAACTGTTAATATTATTTTTAAATTAAATTAAATTTAATTTAATTTTAAGTTCCGGGATACATGTGCAGGACATGCAGGTTTGTTACATAGGTAAATGTGTGCCATAGTGGTTTTCTGCGCCTGTCAACCCATCACCTAGGTATTAAGCCCCACATGCATTAACTATTTATCCTGATGCTCTCTCCCCAACCCGCCCCACAGACAGGCCCCATTGTGTGTTGTTCCTCTCCTTGTGTCCATGAGTTCTCATTGTTCGGCTCCCACTTATAAGTGAGAACATGCAGTGTTTGGTTTTCTGTCCCTGTGTTAGTTTGCTGAGGATAATGGCTTTCAGCTCCATCCATGTCCCTGCAAAGAACATGATCTCATTCCTTTTTATGACTGTATAGTATTCCATGGTGTATATGTACCACATTTTCTTGATCCAGTCTGTCATTGATGAGCATTTGGGTTGATTACATGTCTTTGCTATTGTGACTAGTATGGCAGTGAACGTATGCGTGCATGTATAATAAAATGATTTATATTCCTTTGGGTATATACCTAGTAATGGGATTGCTGGGTCAAATAGTATTTTTGGTTCTAGGTCTTTGAGGAATTGCCACACAATAAGTTATTTTAATGAAAGTATACAAAGCAGAAATATGAGGACTCAGGGCTGGACAACAGAAAATGAGGAACAAATTAAAGGAGAAGGTAAAATGGGATTTGGTAGAAATCATGAAAGAAATAAAAGAACAAATCAAAATTATTTCAGAAGTAAAGACTAATAAATTAGATTCAGCACAAGGAAGAGTAGACACCATTGAAAGTACAGTGAGGGACAAAAGAGGTAGACCTGACAACAGCAAATGAAATGAACGAGAAATACAGAGATAAAGAGGATTAGAGTCAAAATTATAGGAATAAAGTACGAGCAAAGGAGATCAAATACATTCACATAGAGTCTACCAAGAGAAAACTGAAACAAAAAAAAAACAGGACAAATATTTGAAAATACAATATTTAAAAATACAATTCAAGAAAACTTTTCAAATATAAAACAAGGCTGAATCTATGTATTTAAAGGGCTTATAATGGACCAGAAAATTGCTCTAGAGAAGTCGAGACAAATTCTAAAATGATTAGAATAAAGAATGAATATTTTGAATGAGGCTGTAAAAATATCAAGTCACTTATGATGGGGTGAAGTTGGGCAGGAGTCGGACTTCTTTAAAGATACAAATCTACCCTCAGAAGATTTTTTTTTTTTGTTAAAGAATGAGCCAAAGATTTTATATGTGGTTAAAGTATCTTTTACATCTGAAAGATTCTAGAAAAACAGATTTCAATGTGCAAGAACACAGGAGAC
Source organism: Pongo pygmaeus (assembly GCF_028885625.2). NCBI lineage: Eukaryota > Metazoa > Chordata > Mammalia > Primates > Hominidae > Pongo > Pongo pygmaeus. The sequence continues at coordinate 18,565,660 of NC_072378.2, forward strand.
ATTATTCATGTCAGCCCATTTTGAGGAAATGATTAGAGGATGAACTCCTGCCAACCAAGCAATGGCTGGGGAAATGTTGTGAAACTGGCAGTGAGCATTAAGGCAGTAGATTTAAGTCCCAAAGCAAAGAAGGGGAAAACCCAAGGGGCAAAGTCTGAAAGCAGTGAAGGGAGTAAGCCCCAGAATATATCTGAAAGGGCCAAACCTTGATTGGCAATGACATGCCTCCTTCATTGGACAAAAGGAAGTAGGAAAAGCTGATTAGATGAAGGAAGACAGTTTCTATTTTCTCTGTGATGTAAAGGTTAAGTCTGTTCACCAAAATAAGGGGCTAGGACTGGGGCAAGGGTCAGCAATGTAAAGAAAAAAAAATGTGTGGAAGAGAGTGAGAGATCAAGCTTCCAGAGAATTATAGTAGAAATATGTATAAGTAGACTTTGTTGCTTAAAGAAAGTCTGCAATGAATCTCTTAGTTATAGCATACTATTTATTATGAGGTATTTGAATTTATTTATCCTTTAAATTGAATGTTGAATAGTGTGCAGAAGTTTAAAGTAGAATTGTATGTTATTTTACATCTGTAGATATATTTCTTTCCATTTTTAAATGCAAATCCATTCACTTAGTTTCATTTTTCTACTGTATTACAATGCACTGAGGATAAGGGATATCTTTTTATGGCACCCAACTCAGTACTCTGGCCACTTCATGTGTTCATTCAATAAATATTTGGTAAATTAATAAATGAAACACACCTATAATATTCCATTCTGCTTAATATTTATTTTCTAACACTCATCCTTAAAGATCCACATGAAATTAGTCTTACTTTTAATAATAATTTAATTTTCAGGCTCTGAGAAAGTAATCTATAGACTTGAAATTCCTGGTGAAGGTTAGAATAAAAATTGCAATGAAATTATAAATGTTAAGCTGCATAAGCTTCTCACTTGATTCATTTAATAGATTAAGGTATATATGTGTCTCAATATCCCTCATCCAGAAAGTCTGTTTTTTTTGTTTGTTTGTTTTGTTTTGTTTTGTTTTGATAGAGTCTCACTCTGTTGCCCAGGCTGGAGTGCAGAGGTGCAATCTCATCTTACTGCAACCTTTGCCTCCCGGATTCAAGTGATTCTCATGCCTCAGCCTCCCGAGTATCTGGGACTACAGGCACACGCTACCATGCTTGGCTAATTTTTGTATTTTTAGTAAAGAGGGGGTTTTGCCATGTTGGCCAGGCTGGACTGGACCTCCTGACCTCAAGTGATCCGCCCACCTCAGCCTCCCTAAGTGCTGGGATTACAGGCATGAGCCAGCACACTTGGCCTGAATTTTTAAATAAAACAAAAAGTCATGTATGGACTTTATATTCAAAAAGTATATGAAGCACTGTGTTCATATAAGAATTGTTCCAGATGAGCCAGCCAGGGAGGGATTCAGTAGCAGCTACGAATTAAAAAAGGCCATTTGCCTGGTGATTTCAGGATGGTTAAACAATCAAGCACCACACAACTGTAGGACTACACTATCCAAGGGTGAGAATAAGAATTATTTTCTCTGGGACCTTTAGATGAACTAAGATGGAATTGTTTGCTTACTGGTGTGGCCAAAGCATTTCCAAGTCTTCTTTTCCAGTTTCCCACGGACCCGAAGAAGATTTTCCAAAGATATTCTCTCAATCCAATTGCAATCAAGCCAATGTATACTAGACGCTGTTTTTCTTACAAAATTTGTAATATACATTTTATTTCGTTGTTAATTTACTTTGAAAATGTCATTATTCAATAAAGCACACTGTTCACAATTTTGTGTGAAACAGAAAACACTTGAGGATTAAGCAACATCAAAGATAATTTATAGCTACCAAATTATTGCTTACATAAGTAAAAGGAAGGCTGAGATGGTGAAAAGTAAGCAATACGGGGAAGAATTGAAGAAAGTGTGGCTGTGCATTGTGTAATTTATGTCTTTAATGAGGAAAATTTCAGAATGATAATTCAGAACATCTGTAACAATAGCTGTGGCTTGGTATGGAAGGATTCCAAAGCTCAAGAGAAAAGGATGGTCTGATTCAACATGAGACAGCCCTTTCACCTTGACATCTTGTTATCTGACTCTTTAAGAGAGCCCCAGATCTACTATCCACAGCTTTAATCACTGCATGTTTTGAGGAACAAGACTGTGCTATAGTTGAAAGAGAATACACTTTGGAACCAAGAAGAACTGGGTCCCAATCTTCACTGCAGTATATACTAACCATGAGCCCAGAATTTGACAATACCTTCTCTGCAGAAGTGTTATTTAATATTACCAATAATGTGAGCAAAGCACTTAGCAGAGTACTGGGCACATAGGAAGTCTGGGATGAGTGGTAACTACTATTATTACTCTTTCATGGAGAGAAATTTTATTAGGGTTAAAAAAATCTCAGAGTAACTAAACATCTACAAATCTCAAACAGCCATCTGTTTTGAGCAATATTCATATTATGAAACTCCAACTCACTGAAATGATTTAGACGCCCTCTTAAAACTCACCATAATGAGATTTGGCCTGCACCAGAGAAAAGTCATTAATGACCTAATTGTCAAATCTGATGGCCTGTTTTCAGTCATCTTTTTATTTATCTCCTCTGTGGCACATAATGCTATTGACTATTCTTAATTCATTCATTTGGATTCCTTAACAATGCTCTCTCCTGGTTTTTCTCTGATTTCAGGCTGCTTTCCTGGGGCTAAGATTTCACAGAGGACTTTTCTCCACTTCCTGATCTCATTTTCTGTGAAGACTTCACTTAAGTTTGCTGGGCAGAGTCAACACAGTTCAACAAACTTTTATTCAGTAGCTACTACATCCTTGCCTTTCTTTTAGGTATTGGAGTAACAATGACAAATGAGACTGGAATGATGGAGACTTCCTATGCTAAGCCATATTGAATTCTTCTCTCCTTCCTGAACACACTGGAAGGTTCTGCCTCTCAGCCCCTTGCAGGAGATGAGGCCATGCAGCCAGTTCTAGCATGAAACGTGAATGCAATGATGTGAATGCAAATCCTGGGCAGAGGTATTAAGAGCCACAGTGCTGCTTTCTCACTCTCTCGCTCATGGCACCGTGACTGCAGAAATGATGTGTTGAGCTGACAGTGTCACAGTGTGGAGGGAGCCTGGACCTAGGCTTGCCAGATGGAGGGAATTCCTACCGACTTGCATCCAATTTTGCATATTGAAAAATCACTTGCACTAAGCTGCTGAAATTCAGTTTATTACCACACTCTATTCTACCCTATCTGCTCCTAAACTGCTAAAATACAACATACTTGGAGGAGATGTGTATATGTGTATAAGCAGATACTACCAAGAAAAAGTGCTGCAGGCTATCACAGAGTGATCACAGGATATTTTTGGAACATTGAGAAGGGGCAGTGAGCTCGTTCTGAGGGAGAGTGTTTAGGGAAGGTGTGACTTCTTGGTTCTAACTCATCTCTTTCTTCTCATTTTCCCATCCCTGAACCCAACTTAGAGCAGGTGTCAGGGGAGGGAGGGCCATTCTGGGCAGCAGTTTGCCTAGATTATTGTGAGCCAGAAACCTAAGCCTGAGCATCCATTTTTTCTCAGTGCAGGTTCCTGATACTTGAGGTTTTCTTACAGCCATGGTGACTGAAAAAACCAGATGAGATAGTGAGGATATGGAGCTTCATGACTTTTTACTTAGCACTGCCCAGACCAAAGTCAGCCAGAGAAACAACATCGAGCTGAATCTGAAAGCTCTCTTGAATACACAATCTTTATGGATGGCTTATTCTTTTAATTTGTTTCTACATTCTTCATTTGTGTTCCTAATACCTCACAAATTTCCTTCCAGATCTTCCCCTGTGGTAGAGCTAATTGGAAAACGTGCAACTTATAGCTATCCTGTGTTCATTTACATGGATTTTTTTCTTGTTGTAATGCCATCACTATAAGGTTTGGATCCTATTGCCAGGGAAAATCTTAGCTTAAGCCCTAACCTAATTTATACCTCATTCTATAGTAATGATTTTTCTGTTTGTTCTCATTCTCTTTTTCTCTCCTCAAGGTGTTTCCTTCCTCCCTCCCTCCCTCCCTTCTCTCTCTCTCTTTCTTTCTTTCTTTTTCTTTTTTCTTTCTTTCTTTTTCTTTTTTCTTTCTTCTTTTTCTTTGTCTCACTCTGTCACCCAGACTGGAGTGCAGTGACACAATCTCGGCTTACCGCAACCTCTGCCTCCCAGGCTTAAGCTATTCTCCTGCCTCAGCCTCCCAAGTAGCTGGGATTACAGATGCATGCCACTACTGCCTGGTTAATTTTTGTATTTTTAGTAGAGATGGGGTTTCACCATATAGGCCAGGTTGGTCTTGAACTCCTGACCTCAAATGATCCACCCACCTCTGCCTCCCAAAGTGTTGGGATTACAGGCATGAGCTACTGTGCCTGGCCTGTTCTTTAGTTTCTACTGAATTTTTAGTGAAACTCTTCAGTGCCTTCCCCACTTCCTAAAGCTGCAGGTTATATAGGTGAGGGGACACTTGAGATGAATATGGAAGACCTAGTATTATTTAGCCAGGTGAGCAAGAGTTAAAATATCAATCCAGACAGAGCACGGGCATGAAATACTATGGAGGTATTAACCCTTTTTTCCACTTAGAAAAAAAAGTGCATCTCATTGCCAGCTCTCATTTAATTTTACATAAACACACTCTTTGAGGCTGAAGCAAATCTGACTGATTTTCAATGTAAAAATAAAATATAAAAACTGTTCTTGGAGTTATTTCTAAACAGAACAAACATCAGAATCGTCTGAATCATCGGGATCGTCTATTTCGGAAAAATCGGATTCATCAAATGAATATTCGGCCAACGACCGTTTGAGAACGATGTTAACATCACGTGTAGGAATGTTACGTTTTCTAGGAGTTGACATTTTCAGCGATTGAGAATTACTATATTTTGTAATGGAAACACTACTACTAAAACCAGAATGCTGTAAATAGAATGATGTCTTTTGTTGCCAAAGTCAATATACTGAGCGATGTGAAAATAATAATAAAGGTGAGATAGTTCATGGCAAAGTTATCTCGGAGTAAATGCTGCAGCTGCTATGCTGCCAGTGACTCTGGGAACATGGGAAGAGTAAGGGAAATACAGGTAATTTGATATGGAGAGAGTGTATTTGGACTGGAGGTGTCTTAAGTCCTCACTCCTGGGTGCTGGGGCTGGTTTTCTTGACTGTTGGTTGAGTTACAACCTGGAATAGAATTGTAAGGGTTTCTAAGAATTAGTGTAGGATGTTCATTCCCAAAGCAAACACAAAATCCAAGAACTGGGGGATTAATCTAAGTCAAAGTCAGTTAGAAGAAAAATCTAGGTTTAACAGAAAGATAGACCTCTAGATACCAGACTCAGAAGGCCTGAAGTGGGATCAGGTTGGAGTCACAGAGCCAGGGGAAAAGGAAATTGGAGCAGAGTCAGGTATGGATCAGGTAAGAGGGCTGGGGTTCATCCAGAGAGAGAGCTCTAGAACCCAGCGGGTATTTGTGGCTTGTCTTTATGAACTGGTTCAAAAAGGGACCATGGTGGTTGGATGTGGTGGTTCACACCTGTAATCCCAGCACTTTGGGAGGCCAAGGCGGGTGGATCACCTGAAGTCAGGAGTTCGAGACCAGGCTGGCCAACATGCTGAAACCCTGTCTCTACTAAAAATATAAAAATTAGCTGGGCATGGTGGCACTCACCTGTAATCCCAGCTACTCGGGAAGCTGAGGCACAAGAATTGCTTGAACCCAGGAGGTGGAGTTGCAGTGAGTCCAGATCGCACCACTGCACTCCAGCCTGGGTGACAAGAGTGAGACTGTGTCTCACCAAAAAAAAAAAAAAGACCATAGTGGGATTAGATTGGGTTACTGGCCTAGGTCAGGGATATAGGAGATAAGACTGGTAAGAGAGCTAAAGATCACACCATGGAGAAATTTTGGCTAAGGGAATTACAACTTATTTTATAGGCCATGCATATAGAGTAAGTAAAGGATCTTAAACAGGAATGAGGAACGGTCTGATTGACATGGATTGTAGCCTTCAAGTGAGAGTAGGGAGACTGGACTGGAGGAGAATGAGACAGGAGGCAGGAGAGTCCACTGGAGAAGAGGCCACTGCAGTTGTGCAGGTGAGAGAAGAGGGAGCCAGCCCAGGGCAGGTGGTGTGATAATGAGCATTGAACATTTACTCGAGGGAGGGGAAATTGAGACGGTAGATTCAAAAGCATCTTTGTCTTGTTGTATGTATGATGTGAAGGGAAAGCCGACTAGTAGATTTCTAGGTGGTTGGTGTTATCAGCAGCAGAGGCAGAGAGGTCCAAGGGGGAGAAGTTTTCCTGAGGAAGATGTTGAGTTTAGCTTTGGACATGATACTTTTGTGGCTCCCACAGGATAGCAAGGTGCAGAGATTGGCAGATCACTGGAACTGCAAGTCAAAAACGACAGTAGGGGACAACATAGAGATACTGATTTGATGATGCTGTCAGAGAAGAGATGCTCTAATCCAGAGAGAACATCAGTAAAAAGCAGGGTAAAGATGAATCCCAAAGAGGAGAGTGTTTAGTGTTATTAACCCTGATTTTAGGTTAAAGATATGAGAGACAACATCTGGAAAGAAGGAGAGGCAATGGCACCAAGGGCCAGAATGGATGAATTGGCCTTGAATGAGAGAGGAAGCACCTTCATCTACTTGGTTTACAGAAACAGGTATATACTTTAATAGGTGCTGGGTCAAAATGTTGAGGGAACTCATCACATAAGTAAGAAATGTTGTTTTTTACCATTCACTAAAATAGGGGTAGGCAAACTATTTTTCTGAAAAGCTGGATAGCCAATAGTTTAGGCTTTTTGGGCCCTAGAGTCTCTGTCACAGCTTACTATTCTCGTTATAGCATAAAAGCAGCCATATACGTTAAACAAATGGTGTGTTCTAATAAAACTTTATTTAAAACAGGTGGTGGGCTGAATTTAGCCTGCAAGCCAAAGTGTGTTGACCCCTGTATAAGAGGGTTGAGACCTGGGCTGAAGGTTTGAAGTGAGTGTCAGAGGTTTGGCTTTGTCTTTGCAAAAAAAAAAATGAGAGAGGGTGAGTGCCAATCAGAGATAAAGAGGATAAGGTGGAACGGCCGAGTGACATTAGAAAGGATGGGTGGGCTGGGACTCCATTTACATTGCTTTGCTAGTCTCCAGTGATCCAGTTACTCCCTCTCTGCGATCCCAGAGCATTGCTTATATTTCTGGCTAATCAGGGGTGTCCCTCCCCCTAAACTGTGGGCATTTTGAGAGCAAGGTCCTTGTTTTATGTATTTTTTAAATAGCCTGATTTTCCTCATTTTCCAGCTTAAAGATCGCTTTCTTTAACTGTAGACATTTGTCCTTCACTTCCCTGGGACACAGTGAGAGCCATTTCCCAAACCTGGACTGCAAATGCCAGGCCTGTCTCCCTTCATGTTGAGTCCACCCAGGCTTGTGTCACCCTTTGAGGGCTGGTGACTAATGTGGTGACTGTTAGCCAGTCAGAGAAGCTGAAGTCATGTAGCAATTACGGCTCTACACACACACACACCCACTGTTTTATCTGTCCCCCTTTATCTCCCCCCATCTTCCTGTCATTGGAACAAAAAAATTTTCTGACTTCACATGGCCAGCACAGCTGTCCAACTGACTGAACACACAGAAGCAAATGAAGTCAGTGGAAGAATGAGTCACTACACAGCAGTGTCTTTTACACTAGCCTCCACCCTCCCCCACCTGCTCCTGACTTGGGATTGACTGCTCCGGAACTAGCACTTCACCCCCTCTCCAAGGGCAATGTGCACGGAAGAGCCCTTTTGAGAGAGGAAGTAACTCACTTGGCAAATTTGTTGTTCATTCCTGGTCCACCTAGTTCAATAACAACATTAAGATCCAATGAGGAGATAGTGGGGCTTAAGGGGCATAGACAATTGAGCAGCCTAGTGGTGTTTAAATATTTTCTAGAAAAAAGACAAACAATATACAATTTAAGAACCACATCCATACATTTAGTTATAGCCTGATAATGTTTCTTGAGTCATGACATGGAGTGATCTATAACCAGGAAAACACATAGGAACCAATGCTAATCTTATTCCTGAAGTTGTCCATATGAATTCATGAGAAGTCCTGAAAGTAAGCATCTTGCAGGGCAAATGACACTGCCTGATCATCTAAGCTGAGGTTGGTAGTTTCATCATGATGGTTTTATTTGGATCAGTGTTGGCATGGATTTAAAATTTGAGTCTAGATCTTCAATAATAATATTAATGATATGATTAACAAGCAGTTTCTTTTCTTGCTGTGATCCCTGTTTTTCTGTTGTGAATTTCTCCTATCTTGAGGATGATGTGATCACAAAATGGGAAGCTTAGACTGGTTGATATTTGTCTTAGTCTCATGTCGACTACATTTTCTGCTTTTTTGTGCCGTTGGTCAACCATCTAATCATAGCCCTTGGATCTTCCTCTTTCAAAGTTCTCTTTCCTCTTCTTTGTAATAGGCCTCCCAGGGGACTGTGCTTGGATTCTCAGGCCAAGGAGGAGAGAAATAGACAAGACTGAAGCTGGAGGAGCAGCTGCTGGTTCACCCGCTGCCAAGACTTGGCAGCAGGTTCCTGGGGAAGCAGTAGGCACCTGGTTCACACAGGACCAGCACAGCTGGTCCAGCTTTTGACTGGCAGAGCGTGGCTTCCTTCGTCACCAAAGTGACTGGCCCTGTGATTTTGCTACAGCCTGCTGAAACTGAGAGGGACACAGTGAAAGCCATACACCTCCGCGAAGCAGGTGCAAGTCACATTTCACTAACGAACAATGGGCACTTTGCACACAGGAGGCTTTGATCTGAGTGCTAAAAAGCCCTTCTGTTGGACAGGCTGTTGGCTGAGGTAGGCAGCAGTGAGAAGCATTGGGAAGGATTCTCTATCCAAGAAAGTTGGTGCAAGAGCTGTCATCAAATAATACTTGCAGAGGCAAGCACTCTCATTCTCAGGAATTTCCTTGGAGGAAAGCAATGTGTTTATGGGGGTAAAATGTTCATGATACCATAAATCCCCATGATTCACAGATGTAGTCCAGACCTCCATTTATGCCCCTACCCATGACCACCATATCAGTACTATCTCTTTGCCTACCCCATGGTTAAATATTTCTGATAAACATGGATCCTGGGAATTCTATTAGTCCATCAATCAATGGATTCTATATTTGGGCCATTCCCCAAATGAATAAAATATTTCTTCCATATTAAACTTAAGTCTGTCTTCTACCTATTAGTTTTAGTTTTGTCTTATGGAGTGATATGGGACAATTCATCTTGAGAAAGAGGGTATCCATTTGGGAGCCTTCAGGTATTTGAAAGCCACTCTCATGTCTTCCAGCAAATGTTAATAGGGTATCTTTTAATAAAAGAACAAAATTAAGTAAATACATTTATAAATTAAAATAAGATAAATGGCTACTTTCATGTACTAAATGGTACCTTTCCCCTCCACAGTGATTTCAAAGGCTCCATCCAAATATATTGTCTTCCCCCCTAAAAAATCAGCATAATTGCAGGCTTTTTATGATGCAAAAGATATTAGAGATCATCTTGTCTAAGCCTTCATTGCACAGATGGGGACACAGAGGCTTATCAAGGCGACAGTAATTTAGAGTTGAGACAAGAGGCCAAGCCAGCATGGGGGTTGTTTCTGTAGGTCTTGTTGCCCTGATGATGTCTGTGATCAAGTGCAAGAGTGACTCTGATTTCATGCAAATTATCCATTCCACTCTTTAAGCACATAGGACTTCCATTGTCTCACTTTACTTTCTCTACAACCTGCTCTCAAAGGATAATCTGATCTGAGGCATCATGTGAATTTCAGCCCATCGGTTTCTATTCTTGTGAATATTTGAATTCTTTCCTCTCACTTTTCATTGAGAAGTGTAGAGTGTTGAGTAAGGGATTTGAGGCCTCATAAAGCAGATGAGGGAGGGGCATTTAGGGAGAGAGTAAGGAGGGTATGTCTGTACGAGGATTAGGTCTTCTTGGGGCAAGGACCAGGGTATTTCCAAGTCTGTAAGGACATATTTGCTATTGCCAATGCCAGATAAACAGGAGCGTATTTTGTCCATGTGAATCCTATGGTCAGTACTGATGAGTCTAGAGGCAAACCCCAAAGAAGGACCAGCACAAGCAAAATATTGTTCAAAAGCTGACTATGGGTCAGGTGCGGTGGCTCATACCTGTAATCCCAGCACTTTGGGAGGCTGAGGCGGGCAGATCACAAGGTCAGGAGATTGAGACCATCCTGGTCAACATGAAGAAACCCTGTCTCTACTAAAAATACAAAAACTAGCCGGGTGTGTTGGCGGTCGCCTGTAGTCCTAGGTACTCAGGAGGCTGAGGCAGGAGAATCACTTGAACCTGGGAGGCGGGTGTTGCAGTGAGCCGGGATCGCACCACTGCACTCCATCCTGGGTGACAGAGACTCCATCTCAAAAAAACAAAACAAAACCAAACACTGACTATGCTGGAGCCAGAGAGGTTCAAGGCAGTGAGAATAGAATCACATGGTCATCGTCCATGGAGCTGTATAACAGAGCAACATGGCTACAGACACTGCACCTGATCCCGGTAAATATTATGCCAGAGGCAGAGGAAAAGGAGGAAAAGGCCTAACTGGACATGTGCAGTTGAGAGAAGGTTATTCAGTATTGAGGCTTACAAGGAGAAGGGTGTGCGTGTGGAGTAGGAAGGGATATATGAAGATCCCCTGAAGGAAAGGTAGAGAGACATGGGTTCAAAGCTTTATGTGGGAAAGCTTTGAGCCATTGTGTGAGCAAGGATCTTTGTGCCTGGGAAAGCTTTCTGTATTTCCATTCTTGGGTAGGCCCAGAACAAGTGGGAATATAACATTTCAGAGAGACAAACATCACTGTTTTCCAATTCTGGATCAAGTCTTGGAAGATAAAGTTGTTTGGGTGGATAGTCTACAGTAGACTGACTGACTCCAGTGGTTACTCTGCCACCTAATGAGCTGCTTCTCCTCTTTGGAGCTGGCTCAGGACCCAAACAGCGTCAAACCCGGGGCTATCAGGCCTTTGAGAATTCAGCTGAACAGGGGCTAGGAAAAGCAGGGAATGATATTACAGGTGTTGACAGCTGCACATTTTCCTATTTTTCTTTTTCTCACCTTATCAAAACAGATCTGTCCTATGCATCATAATCCCTGGACCTAGCTGTTTGTTAAGGAACTAATCAATTAATTTTGCAGGAACATTATGACTAACTAGAGTATAATGTTATTATCAGAACACATTTGGCATAGATGTGGGAATGGAAATGAAAAGTGAATTTACTCAGAGGAATGGGAAAACGGGATCAGGGTGTATGTGAGTGTGCATGTGTGTCTATGAGAGGCAGAGAGAGAGGGAGAGGGAGAATTAATAAACTTAAGAAAATGATTCCTCCATAAGAACTGGAGTTCTGGAGTGCCTCTGGCATGATACTTCCTGGGCTCAGGTGCAGTGTCTGTAGCTATGTTGCTCTGTTATACAGCTCCATGGATGGTGACCATGTGATTCTATTCTCACTGCCTTGAACCTCTCTGGCCCCAGCATAGTCAGTTTTTTTTTGTTTTTTTTGGTTTTGTTTTGTTTTGTTTTTTTGAGATGGAGTCTCTGTCACCCAGGCTGGAGTGCAGTGGCACGATCTCGGCTCACTGCAACATCTGCCTCCCAGGTTCAATGCTGAAGATATATTACAGATCTCTCTCTGTCTCTTCAAGCTCTGCACTCTTCTTTACCCCCCAGATATTATTGCTCTCCAGGGGTTTGCCATGGGAATAGATTTCCCCACTGCTAATAGGTTTAAAGACTGCCCTACCCCCTTAGCAATCTTGTTTTGCCTAATCAATTACATTTGATCGGGGGATTATATTTTTTATTTTTTTTTTGTTTGAAATTGCCATTTTGAATTCAGTTGATATTTGCTGCCATTTAAAAAAGAAGTTTTTGGCCCGGCGTAGTGGCTCACGCCAGTAATCCCAGCACTTTGAGAGCCTGAGGCAGGCGGATCGTTTGAGTCCAGAAGTTCGAGACCAGCCAGGGTGACATGGCGAAACCCTGTCTCTACCAAAAATAGAAAGATTAGTCAGCTGTGGTGGTGCACATCTGTAGTCCCAGCTACTCGAGAGGCTGAGGTGGGAGGATCACTTGATCCCAGGAGCTGAGATCACACCACTGCACTCCAGCCTGGGTGACAGAGTGAGATCCTGTCTTGAAGTAAAAGTAAATAAATAAACAAATACAAAGGAGAAGATTTTCAGGCTGTAAACCTTCCCTTCACTAGTTTTAGCACTTTAAAAATGCATCACTGAGTCGGCAGTGTGCAGTTTTGCTGTTTCCTTTTATTTTTGGAGTGAACTCTGCTCTTCATTCAAAATTATAGTAAATTTGGGCCCATGTACTCCTAAATATCTCTGCTTTTCTACCTCTTGGTGAGTCACATGCACTGCTTTCTTAGACTTTAAGTTGATGAATGCCAATTCTTTTTCTCCTGGTTTTCTCAGAGAGATTGGGAGGGGGTGGGAATGGTGTTTAGATGTACTCACAGATTTTACTTTTACTGCTAAACTTTTCATTTCAAAATTTTCTGCCACTTGACCTTACTTCATTTTTAGGGGGTCTCTTTCTCAATTATTTTTATTTCTGCTTTGCTATTGTTGGAAAGTTTGCAGGGGGATTTTCAACCTTTATCCTGATGTTTTGCAATTTGTATTTTTATATTGTTTTGCAATTTGTAATTCGAGTTTTGTTGCAATCCCAAGTTGCATAAATGGCATCCAGCCCTCAGGATTGAGGCTTACAAATCATTTAGATCCATGTTTTGAGCCGGTTCACCTTCATTTTCATCAGAGAGCTCATGGGTTCAGGTGGGTAAGCAGATGAATGCGCCCAAAAGTCTTCCTCATTCATTTTGGACTCACTGGTCGGTTTCTCATTCTTCCTTCAACGTGGTTCTGCTTGGCTCTGGTGGCCCTGACAGAGAATTTGGGGACAATTAGAGAAGAGCCTTGAAATCCATCCCATGATGAAAGCAAAATTCCAGGAAGAGCCTATTTCATTTTCATGGTAAAGTGGGGAGTGGGTGAAGGGAGTCAGAGTAGAGTGAGGTCTCTTGCCCACCCACTGAGCTCTAGTCTCATGTTGTACATAAAATTATTCTCGGATTTTTGAGCTTTGAGGTGCCTCCCACCCCAGAATCCCTCTAGCATTTATTGCTCATTTCTCTCCTCTGTTAATTGGAATGTATTCTATATTCTAGGCTCCAATCAGCTTAAAGTCCTTGCAAAGAAAGAAATTGTGCCCTGTCTCTCAGCATCGACCATAGCAGAGAGCCTGGGACATGAATGGGTGTCATTATTTATCTGCTGAACAAATAGGTAAATATGTTTCTTTGTTCCCAATGCAATATATGGTAGGCATTCAATAAATGTTTATTAACAATTACGAATAACATATTTAAACCCACTGGCCATTTATACAGCTCCACACTTTTTTGTTCCATGTGAAGCCTGCCCATTTTTCCTTGATTATTCGTAATTCTTGATTTTGTCTTTTGGAAACAAATAAAAAACAACTGGGATTGTTCTTTTTTTTTTTTTTTTTTTTTTTAGCAGAGCTTATGAGAGCTGGACTGACAGGCTTAATACCACATTGGGGATGCATTTACTAACAAACTTGGCTAAGATAAATATTAGCTCTGAGACTGTTAGGAGGAAGATGGAAAGTCATCAGTTTATTGTATGTGTGCCAAGAATCGGCTTACCTTGAAACTTTCTGTGATGTGGTCCCGTTCATTGATCAGTTAATCAGGCAGCTCACTGCTAGAATTTCTGTCTTACTTCATGTAGTGTAGACCCAGAAAAGGTATGTTTTCTTGCCTATCTTGATAGTAGATAATTCAGGCTAACTCAGTGTTATCCTTGAAAATATCATGATCGCTAGAATAGAAAACCATAAGATGAGCACTTTATCTGAGGTTCCCAAGACTTGTTTACTTGAAGCTAGATGGTGTAAAATGCAATGCTTTGGAGAATTCTGTTACGAGGTAATCTCCTTGTGTTTCAAATGGTGGCACAGCTGCTGGTCTTATCTTTTAGTGTACGTGTCTCCCTTTTTCATTTTGTGTCCCCACCTTCCCCAATCAAATCCTCTTTGAAGCAAAACCTGAAACATGGCTGTCATCTTCTTGGATGAATTCGAAATTCAATTGTAAATTACGTCATTAGGCCTATCTGCAGAATTTTGGGTTGTGGGAATAATAAAGAAATAATAAAGAAGTACTCTGAGTACTTGGCACATAGTAGGCATGCAATAGCTGTGAGCTTCGTAAATGAATATTCATGCTGAAAACACAGCTATAGAAACATAGGCAGCAGCCAAGAATCGTTACGTGCAGACCAAATTCAAGTGCCTCCGTGACACGAAGGATTAAAGGTGACAAAATGCTGTGTGTAGGAAGTAATCCCAGATTGATGAAGGCGGCCCTTCTGAAACCCAGAGAGAGTCTTCCAGAATACATGCAGCTAAGTGGACTCCATGTGAACTTTAAGTAAGTAGGGTTATGGCTGGAACCATGCAAAGGACACACTGATCTCAAAGTCTTGTTCATCTTTTTTTGGCCAAGCTTTTATTCTTCTTTATATTAAATGTTTTATAGCCTTGCGGAGTAGAAAAGCAATATTTTTCAGAAAAATGAGCACTGAAACTAAAGCATTAACCAAGGATCTCCTCAATTTTCTAATGGTCTCATTGTGCTCTCACACATTGCATCTATTTGTTGTTGTTGTTGCTATTTTTCTCTAGATTATTTAAAAATCAAGTGAAAAACTAACTTTGCTTTTTTTAGGGGGAGAGGAGTGAATCTCTCATTCTGATGTTATATTTCTTCAGTTGATCAGTGGAAGATGCTCTCACTCCTGCCCACCAGTTTCACTCAAAACCAGTCTTTGCCATTGCTAAATAACAAGTATCTTCATTGTAATCGTAGAGGGCCAGATAGAAAGATTGGTTCTGGACCTTGTGCCCCAAGGACCAATAAAGTTGCAGTCATTCAGAAATAGTTCCAGAGCCAAAGCTTCCCTGTTTAAAGTGCCTACATCCAATTCTTTAGAGTTAAGCTTGGTACCATTAGTTGAGCCTTCCTGTCACCTCTCAAGGGACAGTGGCAAGCTCTTATGTAGCATTTGTCCTAATTTTCTTGCTGGTATCAATGTCCCCAGAACTTTCCCTTCAGTTGTGTGGGAAGGTACTTCTTTCTTTGTTCTGCGTCTAGTTCCTGGAATGATTTGAACGCACAGTATGGGCTTTCTTCTGAATCAGGCTTTTTCACTCTGACTTTGTTCTTCTTTCTTTTCTTTTTTTTTTTTGAGATGGAGTCTTGCTTTGTTGCCCAGACTGTAGTGCAGTGGCATGATCTCGGCTCACTGCAACCTCGACCTCCCAGGTTCAAGTGATTCTCCTGCCTCAGCCTCCTGGGTAGCTAGGATTACAGGCACGTGCCACCAAGCCCGGCTAATTTTTGTATTTTTAGTTGACACGGTGTTTTGCCACGTTGGTCAGGCTGGTCTCAAACTCCTGACCTCAGGTGATCCACCTGCCTCAGCCTCCCAAAGTGCTAGGATTACAGGCATAAGCCACCATGCCCGGCCTGTTCTTTGTTTTAAGCAGTGGCTACAGAACACTATACAAATAGATGGAAACATTCAGCCTGATTCCAAAATTACTTGTCCATTCTCACTTCCCATTATTCCCTTTCAAGCAGGATTATTTTCTCCTGTCTATGCCTCTCAAATTATCTCCTATGAATTGGAGCCTTTGCTCATATGGTTAACTCTATCTGGAAGGTCTTCTTCCAACTTTGCATGTTTAAGTTTCTAAACATTCTACAGTGATCAGCTACTAGCCCACCTTCTCCATGAAATCCTTCTGGATGTTTGTAGCTGGAGATACACTCTCCCTTCTTTGTACCCCCACATCTATTCTATAGTGTGTTGTGTCTTGGTGGACCTAGGCTGTCACATTTTTGGAGGCAGGACTTTGCTTTCTTGAGGTTGGTTTCCAACCAAGAACCCTCTTAGAGAAGTTGCTCAAAAAGGTTTATTCAGGCCAGGTGCAGTGGCTCGTGCCTGTAATCCCAGCACTTTGGGAGGCTGAGGCTGGTGGATCACCTGAGGCCAGGAGTACCAGACCAGCCTGGCCAACATGGTGAAACCCCGTCTCTACTGAAAATACAGAAATTAGCCGGCGTGGTGGCGGGCGCCTGTAGTCCCAGCTACTTGAGAGGCTGAGGCAGGAGAATCTCTTGAACCTGGGAGCTGGAGGTTGCAGTGAGCTGAGATCAGGCCACTGCACTCCAGCCTGGGTGACAGAGCCAGACTCCATCTCGAAAAAAAAAAAAAAAAAAAAAAAAGGTTTATTCAATGAAGACATAAATGCATGTTGGAAAAAAATGATCTGTTTGCTAGACTATTTTCATCTAAATGTTGAAAGTACATGGACACAGCAACAATATAGGGTAAAGTGATTTTCCTCATTCCCAAGGCAGGATGCATAAACCAAAATATAAAGAAACAGGCATGTTTGTAGGTGCATGTCTGTGCTTTGGAGAAAACATAAGTTGAAGTTAAAGTATGAAGAAGCAGGTGTGTGGCCAGCCGCAGTGGCTCACTCCTGTAATCCCAGCACTTTGGGAGGCCGAGGTGGGCAGATCACCTGAGGTCAAGAGTTCAAGACCAGCCTGGCCTACATAGTAAAACCCTGTCTCTACAAAAAATACAAAAATTAGCCGGGCATGATGGCAGGTGCCTGTAATCCCAGCTACTTGGGAGGCTGAGGCAGGAGAATCACTTGAACCCGGGAGGCAGATGTTACAGTGAGCTGAGATTGAGCCACTGCACTCCAGCCTGGGTGACAGAGCGAGACTCTGTCTCAAAAAAAGAAAAAGAAAAAAAAGAAAAAAAAGAAGCAGATGTGTTTGTAGGTGAATGTCTGTGCTTTGGAGAAGACTTAAGTTGAAGTTTTGGAAACTGGTTTAAAAAATAACAGTAACCTCATAGCATATGTAGTCAATTTTTTCATGCAAAGTATTCTATGTCCTGGGAATAGATGTCTTGGTGTTCTCCAAAATCTGAGAGATATGTCGCCCCTCTAAGTTTTGCTTCAATTCAAATTTCCTAGAGTTACAGCTAGGCCCCTCAGGAGCTGACTCATGATTGCTGTTCACCCTTATTAATTTTTCTGGCACTGAAACGTGTACTTTGACTTTTTTTTTTTTTCTAAAAGTACATAGTCACATCAGAGAACTTTCTCCAACTTCTCTCCCTTCAGTATCCTGTATTCAAAAGTATTTTCATAGTGGAAGGTAGCAGTTCTATACCCTCAGAGTTAAATTCAATTGCTATTTCATAAACTTCCAATGCAATTCTCTTTTCTTCTTTGGAAATAGGGGATCTTTACAGCACAAACCTTTCTAGTGATTAGCAAAATTTCAGTAGTAAATTTACATATAAATAAATTTGATTCAGAAAAAGCCATGCACTGCACATAATAAAGTGATTTATAACAGGAAAATCTAAAGAACTAAAACACAGACTCTGCCCTCAAGGAATTCAAGGCAGCAACTATGACAGATACATTTTTAAAAAAGAAACATAGTCCTGTGTCATATTTATACAATATAGCTATTAATAAGGAATATAAAAAATGAAGCATTTAAGAGTCTCACAAGAATATCGTCATAATTAGTGAGATAATGTGGAGATACCTTCCTGAAACTGAAGGTCCATTTTTGTTTAATGGGGATATCAATGGTCATTGCATAGTAGGCCTATTTTATGAAATAAATAAGTTAACAGGGCTAAGGCCTTTAAATACTGGCTAGTACATGTTAAGCTGTCAACATGTGCTAGCTATTTTCAATGGTCATTTCTCGTTGCTATGAGCTATTTCAAAGCTCTTCATAAATAGATGATAATGCCACCATTTCCCAAGTAGGGAGAAAGACTTGGTAATAATAGTTATTCAAAGTATATAGAATATGTTGCAATAAAGGATTATGCCACCTAGAACTGTAGAGTTATCACTATTGAGAAAAAAAATTCTGGGTCTTTTTTTTTCCCCCATTACAACTCAACTAAAAAAAGAGACCGTTAGTGTAAAACATGTAGCCTGCACACAAAAACATGTCTGATTGACTTTCAAAGACTCACATAAATGAAACATCTCCCGGATAACATCAAACCTAACCAGTTAGTTCCCAGGTCTCTATATAAATTGCCACATAACTTTGTGCCGAAATAAATGATGGTGGCTGTGTCTCCTGGATGACCAAAATCAGACTTAAGGAGTGAAAAAATAAACTGAGCACATTCTTTATTGCCACATCAACAAAATGATTATTTTTGGGGGGTTATGTTGATGATAGATATTGTAGGCATATCCACTCACTCTCAATTTATTTTTAATCACCCAGCACAGTCAGGGTTACACAGGAAAAGTCCAGCTGAGTGACCTCGGAACAGTTGCTACCAATGCTGGACATCAATTTCACCCTCTCAGATCAGAATATACCTCTCTTGTTCCTTCCTGAACTAAAAAGCTACCACCTAAAGAATGTAATTATATTATGGATACAATGATTTGGCATCTATTTCAAAGTTTCTTTTAAAGGAATAGTTTAAAGTGTGTGTGTTACAAAGTGCAGAGCATTGCTCAATGTTGATTTGTCAAACGATGACAATTTAGCCCATGAAACAAACGTTTCCCAAAATAACAGCATTTGGGAAACTTTGAGCTCTGTTTCAGTCCTTTCAGAGAAACTAAGAGGTCTTTCACATTCTGAAGGCAGAACACTGAGTAATAGAAGAAACGAGAAGTCCTCTGTCTCCATCCCTCTGCCTGGGGACCCACTGGACTATTATTAGCATGGGATACAAAATAGATTTGGTAAACATTGGAAAAGTCTTGCCAAGCAGCGTCTCAAAGACATATGGTCTTTTGTAAGTGCCATGATCATTATAAATAAGCAAGATGTTCTAATTAAGGAAAAGTCTTTGTAAGGCAACTTGTTCTACAACTTAGCATTGAGGTTCCAAATTAGATAGGCAAAACTTTGGGGGTTGGGTAACCCCTATTCCTTCTTCCAGGAGGACTCTTTAAGACTGAACCAGAGAGCTGCCATCTCTACTTTGACCACTAGAGGGAGGGCAACTACGTGAAATTGCTCAGCGAGGAGGCGGTTTCTCCAATCCATGCAGTCGCCCTTGCCTTCTCTCCTCTGTCTTCCCAACAAATCAACTAGTGGTAGAAACTGATCTTTAGCTTTTTGAGAGAGGGGGAATGTAGGGAATGTGTTTCGTCAATGCATATCAGCCCTCTCTTTCAACTTTAGTTGGGGTTATAGTGCGGGTATTACTTTTTCATTTTTACAAACCTCTCTAAACAAAGTACAGATTTGGTGGAATGAGGGAATAAATGGCCAGTCTTCTAAGTCCTGCCTTGTGGAGTGTGCCTGGATTTTCTACTATAAAATGATTTCTTTTGGGTTGTCATTAATCTTTATAATGATTTCATGGGATAGAGGTTGGACTAGAAGAACTTTGATTACTCTTGCAAGCCCAAAATTCTGATTCTGTATCCTTCAACTGGGGTATGAACTTGTCAAGGGTAAGTAAGGGAGTAGGACTTATTTATAACACCTACTGCCAAGGCCAATCCCGTAGCAGATGCTCACTAAAGAGTCAATGATTGATGAGGCTGGTCGGTTTATATGATTACTTACCATCTAGAAGCACCCATAAAGAATGGGACATAGTTTTTATGCTCAAGATGTATATTGTCTCAAAATTTTTTTTAACTTGTTGAAACTTAGGACAGTAGTGGTTAAACAAAATGCTTATAAATAGTACTCCTTTTCTTCTCTCTGTAACCTCTTCCCCCAATATGTACAAATATATACCCATCACAGGCAATATACCCCACACACCAAATACGCACACATGAGCACACACACATTCAGGTTCTAAGGCAAAAATCTTTCCCAAATGACAGTATGCTAGAAAACAAGCAATTATGGGGATGAAAGTCTTCCTTATCCTCCTAAAGCAATAAGGAGTACAATAAATAAGAAAACAGAACTATTTATGATTCACTACAGAAAGAGGTGTTTGTAAGTCTTTTATAGCACCATATAAGTATAATCATAAAAGGCAGAGACTTAGAAATAATTCAGAGATGACAGTGATGTTAGAAATCAGCCCTCCTTTTTGGGTTCTTGTTTCTTTGAGACAGGGTCTTGCTCTCTCGCTCAGGCTGAAGTGCAGTGGTGTGACCCTAGTTCACTGCAGCCTCGACTTCCCAGGCTCAAGCAATCCTCCCACCTCAGCCTCCCAAGTAGGTGGGACCACAGGTGTGCACCACCATGCCCTGCTAATTTTTGTGTGTTTAGTAGAAACAGGGTCACACCATGTTGTCCAATATGGTATTGAACTCCTGGGCTCAAGTGATCCTCCTGCCTGGGCCTCCCAAAGTGCTGGGATTACAGATATGAACCACCACGCTGGCCTTTTTTTTTTTTTTTTTCTTCGAAGCAGTATACTGATGCTGAGGAGCTACACAGGTAGTTATTGGTGTGTGGGGACCACAATGTAGGTCTTTTTGCTCCAAGTCCATTCTGTTATATCTTGCAATAGAAATATCTGTGCAAGTCCAGGGGCAGTGGCTCATGCCTGTAATCCCAGCATTTTGGGAGGCCAAGGCAGGCGGATCACGAGGTCAAGAGATTGAGACCATCCTGCCCAACATGGTGAAACCCTGTCTCTATTAAAAATACAAAAATTAGCTGAGTGTAGTGGTGCAAGTCTGTAGTCCCAGCTACTCGGGAGGCTGAGGCAAGAGAATTGCTTGAACCCTGGAGGTGGAGGTTGCAGTGAGCTGAGATCGCGCCACTGCACTCCAGCCTGGTGACAGAGTGAGACTCCATCTCAAAAAAAAAAAAAAAAAAAAAAAAAGAAATATCTGTGCAAGCCGTCCCTAGCATTGAGAAGCTGATCTTTCTATTAGGTTCTGAAAGCCAAACTATATAAGTAACAAGAATCTGGAAAGGAAGTTCAGTTGGAAAATATTGCCAAATAAAAAATGAACTAGGACACAAAAAGTAAGCCTTCCCTAAAGAGAAGAATTCTAATAGGAACAAAAAAATGGCTAAAAATAAACTATGAAATGGAAGGCTTTATTGTTACTAATTTAGAGCCATGAGTAACAAACATGTAGACACTAAGTAAATGCATGGTTTATATCTTGCTTTTGATTGAGCCACAGGAAGAACTATGAATGACGACATAGAATAGACTTGAGGCTGCTGTGTCTTTAATTTGCTACTGCGCCTTTAATATAAAGAATGTAAAAATATCAAAACCTACCACAGTAATCTGAATACTAATAATAGAGTTGCTGTCTGTGTTTGGTGAGACTACAAATTCAATTAATTCCAATGCTGGTTCCAATAAGCTCTTTATGAGTCTAAAGGGATTATTAACACTGCAAAGTTTGAAAGATTGAATCACAATAACAATTTCTTGCAAGATTTTTGAAGCTTTGAGCAGGCCTGCTTTCATGGAAATAATCGTCTGTTAACCTAATGCAGTAGACGGAGCAAGCAGGAAGAGAGGGAGCAAAGGAATGAGGGATAGAAGATGGAGAGGGGAATCACGTGTCTCATTCTTATTCATCTGCCAAGTCAAAGTCTGAGCTCAGTGCCAATGTCAGGTTTGTTTGTTTGGTTTTTTTTTGTTTTTTTTTTTGGGCTGACCCCAAAAGGATGAGTTTTGTTTAGGATCCATTCTGTAAGACTGGGATATTTGACAAAGACTGAATAAGGCTGGGATCTTTTTGAAGTCCACGTGTGCAACTGTTAATAAACTGACTTGGTCTCTGTCTAGGCACCTAGACTGGGCAACCTGTCTAATTGGCAGACATGGTGCTGGTGGTGGTGGCGCTAGTGGTAGCAAGGAAGCATCATTCCATAAGCTGGCACTAGAAAAAAAATAACAAATTATTTGAGAACGCCCTTCAAAAGAAGTAGGAGCTAAGTCTCTACTGGTTTGTTAAATGATTAATTTGGGTCTAAATATTACATTATCATGGGCAAAATACTTCCACACAGTCAGGGTTCAACACAGTCTTCACTCATGGATGGCTAGAGGCAAAACTCATCCTTAGGCCGAGTCTGTACTTTTGTTTTATTTAAAATACATTCAAGGTTTTCATAAATTCAAGGCCTGAATTGAATGACTCTTCTATTTCACGAGAAGCTATGGGGGCCCATATTTTTCCAGTATCTTATTACGTGGTGTTAGGGTCGTGCTATGCTTGCTATAAAAATACCTTCTTGGCCTGGCACAGTGGCTCACGCCTGTAATCCCAGCACTTTGGGAGGCTGAGGCGGCTGGATCACCTGAGGTCAGGAGTTTGAGACCAGCCTGGCCAACATGGTGAAACCTCGTCTCTACTAAAAATACAAAATTAGCCAGGTGTGGTGACGTGCACCTGTAATCCCAGCTACTAGGCTGAGGCAGGAGAATCGCTTGAACCCAGGAGATGGAGGTTGCAGTGAGCCGAGATCATGCCATTGCACTATAGCCTGGGCAAAAAGAGCAAAACAAAACAAAACAAAAAAAAAAGAAAAAGAAAGAAAGAAAGAAAATGCCTTCTGCAACCATATTGTCACAGCCTTTGCAAATGTATAGATCACATCGCCCTGGGCTGGGATGGGTTTTCTCCTGCTCTACTTTTATAGGAGTCTGAGCTATTTCTTCAGCCTCCTGGTCCCAAGGACAGGTCTCAGGGCATGCCTCCACCCTGGCTGACTGGCCACGTACTGACGTAGTCGTTGGTCCTGTCTCTGTTTTCTGGACTTGATAACTCTCCAGGCTTCTCTACCAATACTACCAATTTGCCACCAATTAATCTGTGCCCAGGGTTGAGATGACCCCTCATCTGCTGCTCTGTGGACGTCTCGTGTCATCTGTTCTGATCCACAATGTCTGGGAACTGCTCCTCGGTCCACTGGAAACTGCTGGGAGTTTCCTCCCCTAGTGAGGGAAGGGACGGCAGAGCCTGCAGGCAGCAAGCTATTAGAATGACCGTTTCTTAAATACAACAAGCCCTTTCTTTACGCCCTTTCCTGTTTCTCTGCTTCCCAAAGACTCCTTTGCTGTATCTACCCAGGATGAAAGTGTTGCCTCAGGCACCTCAAAGATCATTAAAGTGAAAAGCCAGGGAGGGGAGGGGCCTTTGAAAATCCTATTGCTCCACCCTTCACTCTGGCCAGTACTGTGGGTCACACAGACCTCACTGATGTCCCTGTGTTTTCTCTCCCATCATCTGTCTTTCTTCCTGGTGTGGGGCAGTCATAGAGCTGGGTGGGTTGGCCAGAGGGAGTAGGAAAGCATTGCCCGAATGTGGAACTGCTTTCTTACAATGCCTTTATTTTGAGCCATAGGGAAGGTTATGGGAATTAAAAATACCCCCTATCCCTTGTAATGTAGAAATGTTATATTTGGGCAAGTTTGACAAACGATGAGAAGGGAAAATGGAAGTGGGGATAGTAAGAAAACAGACTTCTTGGCACTAAGATTTCTTGGGTCTTGGGCAGCGCAGTTAGATCAGCCTGCTCTGCTAGGCTGTGGGCCTTCTGGTTTCTCATAGGAGAGTCAGCTTTTGTCACTGCATTTTTATTCTGGTCCCAGGAATCAGAGAATGGAGAAGGAGAATTGCTCACATGCCGGGTGGGCTCCCTCATTTTCATCTGGAAACAGTTGTAGGAGCCATTTCAGCATCTCCTGGCTGTTGTTCGTTCAAAGTCCTAGGAAGAGAAGAGGGAGGAATATGAAACCAGAGGGGGAGACTCTGGGTACCCCCAGAGGCTGCCTGCCCACGGAAGGCTGTCCCATGGGCAATGCCATCCATGAGTGATCTTCTCTGCACCCTGAATTGAAAGATCCTGGAGTTGAAAAGACCCCAGCATCATGATTGTCAGGAGAAGCATGAACATTTAAAGTGTCCAGAAGGCCAGGGGAATATATGAACTATGTGAACAATAAAGTCAAGAAATAGAGAATTGAAGCAAAAACTGCTTAGGCAATCCCTGAAGCCCACCTTCAAAAAAGTGGTTACTTGGAATGACTTGACTACCCATTGCTCTCTACCTGGTCTTGAGCTGGAATTGCTCTCAGCGAGCCAGGAAAAGAAATAACCCTAAATCTGGGGCAGAGCAGAAGTTGTGTGCTTGGTCTCAGCCTGACTGGTGATTCCAGTGGCCAAGAGGACAGGATAGAGTTTGGAAGAGAGGAAGAGTGCCGAGTAGGACGGGGGTGCCAAGGAGATGCTGCTGGCGATGGAGCAGCTGGCATCCTGCTCTCACTGAGATTGGCTGGCCCAGGAGGATCCTAATTACAGCACAACTGCTGCCTCCATAATCACTGTGACAGGAGCAGTGTGGGCCGGAAGGAGATGTGAGATGGAGCTGGTGGCTGCTGAAGAGGATGTTGGAATCATTGTTCTTTGCCGGGGCTTCATAGGGGGCTGCTGCCAGCTGCCTGCTAAGGTTGAAACAGCTGCCACCAAAAAAGGGGCCAGCCCTTCCTGCCTCATCTCCAGAGGATGCACCAGCCCCAGCCTGCAGGTCTGCCTCCAGGCCCTCTGGCTAGAGGGGGATGGCAGGCTTCCAGATAGGCCTTTGAGTAGTTCTGTTTATGGGAGACTAGAGGGAGAATTCAACAGTATGGTGAGGGGGTTCCGAAGAGCTGGCAGGGAAATGAACCCAGGTTAAAAAACAACAAAATAATACACTTCTATGGAATTATCTTCAAATCAAAGAAAAGAACTGTGAAATTAATCATTTGAGGATACTGTTTAGGTGATCTCCTGGAGTTGTGTCATCAAGGAAAAATAAATCCCTTCCTCAGCCCTCATGCTTCATCTGAGAGATTTTTTTGTTTGTTTGTCTGGACAAAGTCCCAGGTTTATTAAGGGTGAAAAGTCTCTTGAATGGTGACACAAACAGTACCCTTGAGGCCACCTTTCCAATGGAGTGTGAGAATTAGCTGGGGGTATCAGAGATAAACCAGGGGTGTCAGAACCAGGGTGAAATGCATGCGAGTGGGAAGGGAGGCAACTGTGGAGAGGGATGTATGCCCTGCTTTGATTTGCCTGTTTTGCTTGGCTCTCAGAAAAATACCAAGACTGGCCCCTTACAGGGACTTCCAATAAGGCAGTGGTGTTCTCTGCAAGCTTTTACCAGGTTTTTTGACTTTTGATACTAAGGAAACTTCTGGAAGAAGAAAAGGCATAATGCATTTGTTGGCCAGTCATGTTCCCCGTGGGAGACAGGCAACTGGTTACAATGGTGCTGACATGTGGAAAGGTGAGCTGCTGATGCTCAGAATGGGCTCACTGGGGGAGAATCCTTGCGCAGTCCTAGAATTTAGTAACTTCTTCCTCCACTTTATTCAGCACAGCACCCATTTTATTGAGCCTCTGGTTTCAATGCATTACATAATCATACTATTTCCTATTGCAGTATGTTGGGCCTTCAGGCTCCTATGTGTCAAGCCAGTCATTCTCATGTAGTCTTTTCAGGATCCAGGATTTACCTCTAGATTATGGCTCCTTTTCAGTAGCTTCACTAGATAATAGAACAAAAGTGGCAAAGCTGGGAGGCTGAGACGTCCACATCCTAATTCTTTGTATAAAAAGCCACTTTATATTTTGAGGGAAGAAACTTTTGTTTCCCAGGCTTTTCTGTTTATTCCTTACAAATCTTTTTCACTTAGTTTATAAGACCAAATGTGACTCTAATAGCCATTCCCCTTGAAAAGCAGCCAGTGACAGCATCTCTCACATGTTGTTATCAGAGACTGCAATTTCACCGTGAACTTTTAGTTGAGTCTTTGGAGAGCATTTGGAAGAAAAGGGGACTCAAGTTTCTTTTCCACACTTCTGGGAGTGTTGTAGACCTTGATTTTTGACATTCGCAGTAGGCATAAGAGAGATTTGGGCTTTGGATAGGGAGGTGGAATTGGAATTTGGAAAGGGGTGGAAGAACCATTTTAATGTGCTGTCACTGCTATAACATTTCATATATCTTCCAGCTTTAAAAATTACAGAATCATTAGAATGATGATATATTAGGCAAATTGGGCATGGTTTAACTGCAACATGTTAGGCTGCATGGCAGCTGGTTTTTCTCTTAAATGATAATCCAAACAGTCTCAAATAAGACAAGAATAGAATGGCTGTTGGCATTTTAATGAGTATCGTTTTGGAAACAATAATTAGAATCATGTATTCAGAGCGCAAAGATTAATTAATTGAGTAAATAACACCATATACATATATGTAGCTTATGGCTGGCCCCAGTGGACCATGAATCAGCTACTAAGTGTTCACACATGGAATCATTTATGGCCCTTCGAGTAGCGGGGATGGAAACCACGCAGCCTGGATGGTGTGCTGTTGACATGAACCGTTGGAAAGTGTTATTTTCTTCCTCTGGGTATTAGAATCTCCCCACCCCCACACTTGCCCAGTATGGTTTTGGCATTGACTACTAGGGATGGGGTTGAGGATAGAGGTGGATGTCTCCCTGTTCCCCAGATTCACATACAGACCACTCAGACTAATTTAGTTTCCCATAACTTCAAAACTTTGTTTTACATCTAGGCTAAATAAATTATGTAAAGAATTATGTGATTACTTACTATGTTGTTCCCTTGTGCTTTAATTGGCTTTGTACATACATCTTAAATGTGTGTATACACATTTTTATCATAGCTGATCAAACAGTAGATTTAGTATGGTGTTAACTTGATATTTAATATAATCAAAGTGTTGAACAACAGGTGAAGTTATGTAAGCTAGTGTATACACATGTGGATTAATATATAGACATTACTACTAATATTTATGAATGCAAAAATGCTCAATATGTGACATTAAGTACCAAGATGAGAATACAAAACTATGTATTACAGTGATCTCATATCTGTCAAAATATTGCAGAGGAAAGAAACATATATAAAATATGCCAAAGTATGGTTTTCTGAATAGTGGTTATCTGTTGGTAGTGAGATTGCAGTTGATTTTTCTTTTCTGAAAAACATTTTCTACAATAAACACAATTTTTAAAATCAGAAAGGTATTTTTATTCTAGAACTTTCTCTTGGACAATTTTTAATAAAAATATTTTTTATAATAAAAATAGTCATAACATGGATTTTTAAAAATTTATGTAGCATTGGATATAAGTATTTCCTTTACACCTGCTCAAAGAGTTGACTGAATATATCTAAATAAAATTTGGGAACCAGGCTCTGATCAGGAACATACAACTATTAGAAAATAGTTTCTAAAAAAAAAATATGGTCTAAGGATATTTTTACTCTCATTGCCTTCTGTAGGCACATAATCTGCCAGGAATTGGAGGCCTGCTGGGGGGCTTAACAAATGAAGTTTATAAGCCTTTCTTCAGTTCATATTGATAGCACTTCCTTACTAAGACGTAAATAGCATGGCTGGTGAAGTGGAGCCATTAGCATTGCGAAGTATATTGGGGGATTTGAAGAAAGGGTCAGGAGAACCATCATGGGCTATGATTGCAGGTCAAAGGCAGGAGATGCTCTTTTCTCCATCCTCTGAAAATATAGGAAGTATTAGCTGGTCATAGGTGGAGAAGAGAAAATCCTCTTGCTTTAAGAGCTGACCACACAATGTCTTTTGTAGGAAAGTGCTATTGTTTGGCTTGACCATTTTGGTCAGGTAAAGAAAGCTGTTATTATGGCCAGGATGATCTGAGCAAGAGAAGTCTTAGCTGAATGACTCTCAGTGAGAATCAGATGGGACATTTGGAGTATAGGAGCAAGTGGAGTAGGGAGGAGAGAGAAGGAGGAGGAGGTTGGGGTGTGGGTATGGTTAACAATGGAGAGTCTTAATAGAAGACAAAAAGTTCTGTAGTCATGATAGAATGATGGTGATATATGACAGCTGCAGGACTTTTAAGAAGAGGAGCAGGAATTTCTTTTCTGCTAGTGTGTGCTACATTGTACAGAACCATCCCACCTTCTCAGCCAATGTGATCTAGAATTTTCAGTAAAGAGTCTGCTATGTGCCATGGCCATGTGTCAGTAGTCGTTTTGCAAAATAAAAAAGAAGGGGTTGCATCCCATGAATGAGTTGACATAAAAAAGAGAGAGGGGAATGACCACAAGAAGAGAGACATTAGGATTTTGGTATAGAATTGGAGCCAAAGACGTCAATATAAAACATAAGCCTCCCAAGTGTCCCCAGAAATACTGAGAGGCTTGCTGGGCTCCCTGCTGCATTTAGAATAAGGTTTGAAACAATTTGATCAGAATCTCAAAGGCAGAATCACCCCAGTTGACATCTGTGTTACATTTGCACTTTTGCAAAAGCAGGTATTTAATAGGGAATACTTTCAGGTTAATAGACTAATTGATTTTGGCTAACCAAATGCCTAGTTCAGGAAAAGCTCAGTCCAAAGTTTGGACATTTGTCAGGTCCAAGTAGGTTTAGTCTTTCACTGCTTGATTTAAGTGATACAATTTGTAGTTGAGACTTGCAATTGTTAATTATCTGTTTTCCTGGCAATATTTTAAAAAGTAGGCATGGGAAGAAAATAACCATAAAGACATTTAATCAGTTAGAAGAATGGGGATTATTTCTCCCTAATGGGTGATATTTTCCAAAAAGTCTTCAGAGAGTTTAAGCTGATTAATATCTGTCACATCAAAACCACATAATTGCAGTTCAGCCTATTAGAATGCCCATATCTTATGGCACAGGGCACAGCAATCAACTTGTCACCAAAATTCCATTTGTTTATTACTCAAACAAATAAGAGAGCAGAATTGGATGTTATGCCTGCTAGTAGTGATTTTTGGGGCTCTTATTTTTCCCTGAGTAATTGAAGTGTTAGATCCGGGATATTTCCAAGTGTAAAAGCCAAATCCATGAGTATGGCAATGGAACACATCCTGGTATCAGCTATTAATCATGGTACTGAAAAGTGATGGCAAGAGACCTCATTTTGGACACTTCAGTTTCTTATTCATGAATTCAGAGGATTTTCTTTTTTTAAATGTCTCTTTTCCCCCCTCTGTCCTCTGTTTTTTATTAGATGAT
The DNA here is from genome assembly GCF_028885625.2 of Pongo pygmaeus. Classification (NCBI taxonomy): domain Eukaryota; kingdom Metazoa; phylum Chordata; class Mammalia; order Primates; family Hominidae; genus Pongo; species Pongo pygmaeus. The sequence goes on from NC_072378.2 coordinate 18,594,965, forward strand.
CTCATTTTATTGGGACCAACTAGGAAAAATGAGTACATAGGGATTATCTGTGCTTAAAAATGCACATTTATGGAAGTGTAATTTCAGGTTGAAGTATTATTAGACAAACTAAATATGGCATACTAAAAAAGGAGTAGAGAGTAGGAGGTTTGGCTTTAGTTTATACTTTATTTCTTGCCAGCTCTGGGATGTTGGGCAAGTCACTTAGCTTTTCAGTTCCTCACTTATCTAATCTACTGGATGGGGATAATGATATATGTCCTACCTGCAGACACAGGATTGAACTAAATGACAACCTCCCTGCCCTATGTATACAGCACTTTCCCTCCAGAGCCCCTTACCCCACTTTATTTTTATTCATAGCATTTATCACTACCTGACCTTTTACTATGTATATGCTTGATTTTTTTATTATCTGTTGATCCAAATAGAAAGTCAGCTCCATGAAAACAGAGCTCTCTCTGTGTTGTTGCCAGTACTAGCGCAGTGACTCACATATAGTGTATGATCAATAAATATTTGCTGGAAAGACAAATTCTAGCTCTAAAACCTAGGATTATAAAACAGAAAACAGAATCTGGTATAGTCTGGTGGTTAAGCTCAGTTGTCAAGATGCCATAGTTCAAATCTCAGCTCCATCATTTCTGGTTGTGTGACCTTAGGTAAGTTAATTAGCTCTTTAGGGCTTCAATTTTTGCTTTTGTCACGAGTAATATGGACCTAATAATATGCCTCACAACTCAAAGTTGTTAAATAAATACAATAATTCATGTAAAGTAATCAGCACAGGATCTGAGTTTAGGTCAGTTGTTGCTATGCATGTCCGGGTTCACAAAGCAATGACTCACCTTTTCCAAGCTAGGATGAAAAAATTCAGTGGTGTCCCAGAGAAGACTTACAAATGTTTGTTGTTGTCTTATAGTGATACCATCTCCTAGTAATCCAATTTTTAAGATGTAGTTATGTTTGCATTTTTGAGGTGGGAGAACAGACTGAAAGTTCTTTTACCGGATGACCTCCTGTCACTATCTTATGGTCTTACTGCATGGTTAAAGTGACAATCAGGATGGGGACAGGCCAAGTTGAAGTAGGTTATGAATTATTTTGAGGCCTGTTGGTTGTTCTTGCATTGCTATAAAAAATACCTGAGACTGGGTAATTTATAAAGAAAATAGGTTTACTTGGCTCATGCTTCTGAAGGCTCTACAGGAAGCATAGTGCTGGCATCTGCTTCTGGAGAGGCATCAGGAAGCTTACAATCATGGAAGAAAGTGAAGGGGGAGCAGTCATCTCACATGGCAAGAGAGGGAGCAAGAGAGGAAGAAGGGAGAAGGGGAGGTACCACATACTTATAAACAACCAGATCTTGCAATATCTCACCACCAAGGAGATGGGCTAAGCTATTCATGAAGGATATGCTCCTGTGATTCACTCACCTCCCATCTGGCCCTACCTCCAATACCTGGGATTACAATTCAACATGAGATTGGTGGGGCCAACATCCAGATGATATCATTCTGTCCCTGGTCACACAAATCTCACTTCCTTCTCACATTCCAAAATACCATCATCCTTTTCCAATAGTTCCCCAAAGGTCTCGACTCATTTCAGCATCACTCAAAAGTCCAAAGTCCAAACTCTCATCTGAGACAAGGCAAGTTCCCTTCCACCTACAAGCCTGTAAAATAAAAAAAACAAGTTGTTTACTTCCAAGATACAATGAGAGAACAGGCATTTGGTAAACATTCCCATTTCAAAAGGGAGGAATTTGCTAAAAGAAGGGGTCTACAGTACCCACACAAGTCTAGAACCCAGCAGGGCAGTCGTTAAATTATAAAACTCCAAAGTAATCTCCTTTGATTCCATGTCCCATATCCAGGGCACGCTAGTGTGAGGGGTGGGCTCCCATGGCCTTGAGCAGCTTTGCCTCTGTGGCTTTTCCATGCTGAGCTTGCAAGCTGTTGGTGAATCTACCATTCTGCGGTCTGGAAGGCAGCAGTCCCTTTCCCATAGCTCCACTAAGCGGTGCCCCAGTGAGGGAGTCTATGTGAGGGCTCCAACCCCACACTTCCCCTTGGCACTGCCCTTGTAGAGTTTCTCTGTGAGAGTTCTTCCCCTGCAACAGGCTTCTGCCTGGCCACCCAGGCTTTCTCATACATTCTCTAAAATCTAGTTGGAGACTGCCAAGCCTCCTTCACTCTTGCACTCTGTGCACCTGAAGACTTAACACCACATGGAAGCCATGAAGGCTTATGGCTTGCACCCTTTATAGTGGAGTATAGGCCTGAGCTCCTTTGAGCTGCATCCGGAGCTGGAGCAGCTGGGATATGGGGAGCAGTGTCCTGAGGCTGTGTAGACCAGTGGGGCCCCGGGCCTGCCCTCTGAAATCATTCAGTCCTGCTAGGCCTCTGGGACTGTACTGAGCATGGCTGCCTCTTAGATCTCTGAAATGCCTTCCAGGTCTTTTCCCCATTGTCTTGGATATTAACAGTTGGCTCCCTTTTAGTTATTTAAATCTCTCTTACAAGTGATTGCTTCATGACCTGCTTGAGTTCCCTTGGCAATAATGCTTTTTCTTTTCCACATGGCTAGGCTGCAAGTTTTCCAAATTGTAGGCTCTGCTTCCCCTTTAAATATAACTTCCCACTTTAGATAATTTATTTGATCCCGTATCTGAACATAGGCTGTTAGAAGCAGCCAGACCACATCTTGAATGCTTTGGATTCAAAGATTGATTGAAGATTAAGTCAGATGGCCCTGAGCTTGTATGGGACTTAGCAGGATGAAGTTGTGCTTCTGCTTGGACCCAATTTCATTCCTCTGCTGTCTTGAAACCATGGAAACCTCAATAGCTGAAGGAGATTAGGGAGGAATAAGAAAGACAGGAAAGTAACATTTACTTAGCACCCCCTATTTGTCAGTTACTGTTCATCATTTTAAAAAGTGGTTATCTCATCTAGTCTTTATAATAATTCTTAAAATAAGAATTTTATTTATTTAATAAAGACCTGAGGCTGAGGAGGGTTAAATAACTCACTCAGCATTGATAGCAAGTAAAGGCCTGTACAGAGGTTTGAATTTAGACTTTTCTGACTCAAAAGACTATGCTCTTTCAATGTAATAGTCTGATCTCCATAGAGAGGGACAGGACCAGGTGGGCTCAGCACTTAGATCTAGAAGAACTCATGCAGAGCATCTGCAGCAATGGGGAACACTGAGCCAACCTGCTTTTTAGGTGGCTCTTCCATATTTCCCTCCAGCTTAACATCGGAACTGGACATAGCCTTAAGGTAAAATCATATAGGCTGATGGAGAAGCAGAGTTTACAAACTCTGCTTCGTCCTGGCCCCTCACTCCCCAAGACTATGCAGATTTAGGTACTTTTCCTGTGCGCTCCCATATGGTACTTTGTGAATGCACCCAGCTCTGTACTTGACTCATTGTTTTCTATCTTCTTATGTGTCTGTCATCTGCTCTAGTATGTGATATCCTTGAGTGCAGGGGCAGTAGCTTAGTCATCATTTTGTCCTTTCTGCCTAATACACTGCCTGGCACAGAGTTGGTATTCATGGCTGCTGAAACTTTGAGTGAGGAGAGTGGATGGGAGTCATAGTTGGAGTTGGCCCTGAAAATGTCAGCAGCTGTTGCTTTGCTTCTGTTATGATGACTCTGTTTTAGTATCTTTGGTTCCATGATCTTCCTTCCTGTCTTTACTCTTTCTTCCTGCAGACAGGAATAAAATGGGCAGCAGTGGTTCTAGAAGCAAGGGCACTGTTCTTTCTGTGGGAGAGTGTGGGAAGAAGCTGGTGGTGATGAGCCAAGGCTATTTCATGCACAATTTATCTATCTTGGGCTAGGTCAAGAAGTTATGCCTTGACTAGGAATGGTTTGCCAGAGTTGAAAAATACTGTAGAAGTCACTGATTGGAGAGATGAAGGGTATGTAAAAAACCACAGATGGTACCCATGGGAAGGAAATTATTATGGTGTTGTCTTTGGTCAAGCATCGTATTTTAATTGAATACCAGCAATTTTTATGTGTACAATGTAAACTTCTGACCTGGAGCTAGAGAGGCAGTTTAGTGGAGTAGTTATATGAATGGACTCTGGATCTAGTCTGCATTCGAAACTGGTTCTCATACTTACTGGCTCTGCTTGTGCTAAATGTTGGTAAGACCCATGTTTTAGTTTCCTCATGTGTAAAATGGCAATGTTTAGATGATTACGTACATTAATTTATATGACACCCTTAGAAGTACATCTGCCACTTTGGAAGCATTACTGAGTACATTATTATTATGGGATTTTTCAAAACTTCATAGAAGGATTGTCATACAGATTTCAAAACTTTGAGGATTTGCCTGTCAAACTGGACAGTGTGCGTTGATGCTCATTTTATGCTACAGTTTTCAGTACTAAAAAATCAAAGAAGCAAATGACGGGTAAATAACTAAGTGTAGTGGAACAATCACTAGAATCCACTAGATTCAGAATTGAAAGTCCTGCCACTAATAGCAGCATGATCTTGAAAAAGTCCCTTGATCTTTTGGTCTCAATGTTCTTTTCTTTTATTCGAAATGAAACTTGAATTAGATCTGAGATGGCAGGTAAGTACAAGTCAGTTGCTAGTCCACCCACCTGTGGCCATGAAAGGCATGGCTAATAGATATCAGCTCACTTTCCTGCTGCTTTGTAATGTGGCTCTAGACTGCAGGCCAGGAAACCATTACCAGTTGATTGGTGTGGGCAAATAAAAAGACGGATTTTCCACTCATCATATCATATGTTCTTGAAGGTCCCTTCTTGCCCTATACTTCTGTGATTTAATGACTCAAAAATGAGTGAATATGTTAGAAGTGGATTTTTACAGATTTCGTATAGCTAGCATTGGGAGATTTCCAGAAGGCTGAAGGATTCTGGGAGATTGTAAAGCTTTCTTCAAAGTCAGGATAAGAAAATGTTCTCTGATTGTTTACCATGATTCTTATGTTTAAAGGGGAAATCTTCAGAGGTAAAAGAAGACCCAGTAAGGAGGAAGTCTGGATGTTCAAAATTCTTTCTTTCTGGTATTGCCCAAACCTGCTTTTTGGAAAGGACTGCATATGGTTTCAGGTAGGCAAGGTGCAGGCACTTTGCCCTGCTGACTGAAGATGTTTGAGGGTACTAATGATAGATTTTGATGCATTTAAAATGGAGAACTTCCCATGAAGAGGGCTGGCTTCAGATCTGTGAGTTGAAAACAAACCAACACAGGGGAGTAATCAGAGGCCAACCATCTTTCCTGGTTTCTATGTATGCTTTCTGTAGATATCCTAATCACATTTTTGACAAGCAGCTGATAACCTTGGGTAGAGCCTGGCTTTGTGACAAGGTGCTGTTTATTTGGAATTAAAGTTTGGGACCCTAGCCTATTTGTATAAATATATTTCAAAAAAGTGGTGATGTGGACATCTTTCAGAGAATGGTGTACATTTCAGAAAAGGCTTTGGTGTTGAGTTCCCCTCTGACCCTCATGTTGCTGAAATCTCATTTCTCCTCTGGTTTTGGAGGAAACCTCTGGTGCACGCATTCCTGTTCTTATAATTTCTGAGCTAACAGTTTCTGCATATCTGAGACTGGTAAATAGCAACTGCTGAGAAATCAAGAAATGTAGAACTGAAGAAAGTCACTGTCATCGTGCATTTGGGCTGCTACAACAGAATACCTTAGGCTTCATATTATAAGGGACAGACATTTATTGCTCACAGTTCTTTGATCTGTGAAGTCCAAAATCAAGGTGTCAGTAGATTTGGTGCTTAGTGAAGGTCATTCTCTGCTTCCTAAATGACATTTTCTTACTGTGTCCTTGCATGTTGGAAGGGGCAAGCAAGCTCCTTCAAGCCTCTTTTATAAGGGCACTAATCCTATTCATGAGGGCGCCTCCCAAAGGCCTAAGCTTTTAATACCAACGCATTGGGGATTTGATTTTAACACATGAATTTTGCAGTGACACCCACATTTACACAATAACCACAGTTTTAACAATATTGTACATGAAGAATTTCCATCATCCAGATTACCTCCTTACTAGATCTTATTTTAATTACTTGGAAATTTTCTTCCTTTAAGAGTAAGATTCCTATATACATAAGAAATAGATTGAATTTACTTGCTTTGAACAGGATAAAACACTAATTTCAGCTCCCTGTTGACCCAGAAAGAAATGTTTTATGAGGGATCTGGGTCCACAGTGATGTGTTTGGGAACTTGTGCCTTTGTAGTTTCACATTCATCAAGAATCTACCCAAATAGATAGCTCTTGACTCCTCCATGTGAGAGCAATGAGTGGAAGGCAATTGTTACCTGAGAGCCAAGGTATTCTTTTTTAAGTTTCAGTGTAACTTCATTGCCTCCAAGGAAATTCCTTGTGCTCATATTATTTATACCATTTATGATTTTGTATTTTCTTTGCCAATTCTGAAAAAGACCAATTTTCGCTATACTAACCTGAAGCTGCAAAGAATCCTCTAGTATTGCTGGAGCAGTTTTGGGCTTTCCTGAAATTTACATTTGCGGATTTCTCTCACTTGTGTGTGTTTTTTTAAATAGAAAAGTCTTTTCGAGTTTCTTCGAGATGATTGGTGAAACTAGAGCTGAAAATGGTATAAGGAGAAATAGATAAAGTGAACCAACTATTGGAAGGTGGGGATGGTAGAGTAAGATAAGTGAAGTGTGTTTTGGGGTCTTTCTAGTTCCATCAGTTTTGTTCACAAAACTGAAGGTTAGCATGTTTGTGTGTCCTCGTCACTAACTTTGTCAAAACTTTGCTTTCTTACTAGCTCTAAAATATAAGGGACTGGTTACTCTTAAAGTGTCTCCTTGCTTGGACAACATCCTCTCTATTATTCTGAAATCACTCTGGGAGTGATTAGCAACCACGATAATCACACCCACAGTGAACACTTTCTGATCACTCATTATGTATTAGGTGCTGTTCCAAGCACTTTCCATGCTGTCTCTCACATCATCCCACCACTTCCTTATGTGTTTGGTGTAAACTCTCATCACTGTCTTATAGATGGAGCATGTGAGGGCTATCAGATAACTTTCCTGGGCTCACATAGCTAATATGTGGTGGAGCTAGGATTTCAACCAATGCACTATCAATAATGTTCCAGAAATTTTTTCTCAGGATATCATTTGATCAGGGTTGTTTGATGATACAGTGAAATGTTGCAACTGATAAGGAGAAAATGAAGTTGGCTAAATGTTTTGTTTGGACCATAAATGAATTATAACCTGTGTGCTTGGTCTTCCACTTTCAATGGGTTCTCCTTGCAAATGTGATAAGTCGTCTAAGAACAAAGCAGTCATGGAGAAGAGAGGAAATCGTGATAGGCTGACAGTCATCGTGGAAATAAAACAAATGTTGAGGTGTCCTTAAAGTCTAATCACTAGTCTTATACTCTAAAGGGAAACTTTGATACCAAGCATGAAGAATTTAACCCTTTTCATAATTCCGAATACTGGGCATATAATTTGTGTGGGGATTACAACCTGTATCTTCTTAGGTACCTCCGGTTTCTGACACAGCAGCAGTCTTTGAATCACGGAGTGTTTTTTCCCTGCCGCTTAATCTTTGTAGCAGCCAATTTATAGACGGGAGGAGTTTTTACTTTATCTGTTCCAACCACACTTCCACTTTATACCTTTGTACTGGGAAGCAGCTTTGGCTGTCTGTGGCTCAGTGTAGGTGTGCCAATGTGAGTGCACTTTCATGTGTGTATACCTGGATATTCCTAAAGATGTTGGAAATAATGGTGAACAAGTAAGGAAGGGAGAGGACCTTTATTGTGCAACAAACTGAAGGCACCAAGGAGGCTGCATTTGTTGTGAGTCAAAAGGTTTATACAAAGATTTTCTTAGTAATGTCTAAGATTTTAATAGGGTAATTAATCTTTCTAAATGTTAGTGCCCGATTATGGGATCAGCTATTATCCCTGGCTGCAGAGTGGTCCTTTGTGTGTTGCTATGAACAGGGCTAAGTGAAGAGAATACTCAGGTTGCCAAACAAAGATATGGCTGCAGCTAGCTTGTTTAGGTTTTTAAATGCATTTTCTTGTGCAGTTAAAAGAACTCCTGTTTCTGTGGGGCTATCATTGCCCTTTAATAGCCATTGAGTTGAGGGGAGAGATAGAGAAATAAAATACAGGCTTTGTGCTTTTTACTTCTTAACAACCAATTATTATTATTTTTAAAATAATGATGGGTATATTCATTCGAGACCTTATTTTAAGTCAGGAAACACAATTTAACAGAAAGAAAGCTCTAAAAGAATAGGAGTGAAAGGTTTTCATCTGATTTAAAAGTTCGGCCTGTTTTCTCTTTCCTTAACCTAAGTTTAGTGAAAATTGCCAAGCAATCCAGCAAGCCAACAAAAATCAAAGGGAAAACACAGCAGCTAATGAGACTTGGCTGAGGCCTTTAAGCAAGAGTGATGATTTAACATAGCTTATCAAAATATTGATTAAAAATAGATGGCTTGTTTCTTTCAAGTTTCGATACATATGAAAGAAACAAAGTTCAGAACATAGGGCATCATGTAAAAACCCTGTAGGTATAATGATATTGTTGCAGCCCAGCCATGACCTCTGCTCTGGCTTTGCTTAAACTACCCCTTGGCTTCGACTTGGATTTCTGCTCTGGCTGTCTAAATGAGGCAGTTTGTCAGAACCACATGTCTATTTGTTTGGCAATTGATTGTAGTTGCTGCTTATTTTCCAAACTGTTCCAACTATTTTGTTTACATGAGCTATTGTGATTCTCAGCTGCTAAATACTGCTGTAGACAAGATTTCTCTTTTGAATTGTAGCTCTTCCCCTGTCCATGGGGCCACACCTTTTGTGTTAGCTCCTTTATTGTAACCAGCTGTGTACCATAGGAAAGATTCCTGGGTTTGTTCTTTCTTGCTCCTTTCCTTTCCTTTCCTTTCCCCTTTCCCCTTTCCCCTTTCCCCTTTCCCCTTTCCCCTTTCCCCTTTCCCCTTTCCTTTCTTGGAGTCTCACTCTGTCGCCAGGCTGGAGTGCAGTGGTGCGATCTCAGCTCATTGCAACCTCCGCCTCCTGGGTTCAAGTGATTTTCCTGCCTCAGCCTCCCAAGTAGCTGGGACTACAGGCACGTGCCACCATGCCCAGCTAATTTTTGTATTTTTAGCAGAGATGGGATTTCACCATGTTAGCCAGGATGGTCTCCATCTCTTGACCTAGTGATCCGCCTGCCTCGGGCTCCCAAAGTGCTGGGATTACAGGCATGAGCCACCGCACCTGGCCTATTTGTTCTTTCTTGAATAACATCTATATTTGGGGCATTAAGTTCTACTTATGTTTGAGGTACACCAGAGGTTGCTGGTGGACAGTGGGAAGACATTCTGTAATTTTCTTACCTTTTATATTGAAGTGATATGAGAATGATGACTTACACAAGATGTACCCAAGTATTCTCCTGTGTAGAGCAGAGCGGTGTGTTTTACGGAAAGTTTTGAGGAGTAGGGGAGAACTTGGACTGAATGTTTTGGTTGTCTTAGAGTCATATTAGTGTCTTAAACATATCTCTAAAGCAGCGATCAGTCATCTCTCCCTATCAAACTTACAGTACCTGAGCTGGTGGGAGGAGGGCCAGAGGAAGAGGTAAAGATGCTCATGAGAGTAAGAGGATGGTTGGGATGCATGGGCATGTCACACAGCCTACATGCCAAAAAATGGGTCATGTAGCAGCCTGTGGTGGGGGTACATGCCAGTGTAGCCCATATATATTAGGTGATACTTGCAAGTGATATTCCCAGACTGTTGCTGCTCTTGAGGGAATATTACCCAGAGACTTTCATAATATTATTCAATGATGGTCAAATAAGAAATTATGTTTCTCAGCAAAAGGGGTTTAAAAATGCTCTTCTCATTGTCACACCATGCAGAATGTTGATTATGCTGGACAGGTGAATCTAAATGGTACGTGCAAAAAAGTGTGTGAGTGGCTGCAGCATCTGGCAGTCATTCCTGTTA